>NC_133048.1:3180000-3782500 GCF_048771995.1 Taeniopygia guttata | reverse complement strand
GGCACGTCTCCAGCCCTGAGCCGAGCGCAGGCGTGGGCTGGGCGCTGGCAGCGGGCAGAGGATGCTCGTGGCTATTCCCAGCGGCACTGGAACGATGCTCAGAGCCCGTCTAGCCACCCTGCCCAGCCCTGCTGCTCCCCCTGGCTGTGCGGACGCTGCCAGCTCCCAAAACATCAGCGGACAACGCATTTTTCCAGGGGGTGCTCACGGTGCCCCGGGTCCTGCGGGCACTGCCCACTGCTCCTTCCCAGCCTGGCCTGGCCCTTCCCGCTGCACAGGAGGGTGCAGAGCTGCGGATGGCTCAGACCTGCCCCAGACTGAGCCACAGCCCAGTTTGGGAAGCTCCTGGCTCCCATCCCCACGGCTGATGGCACAGTGGTGCCAGCCCTCGGTGGCTTCCCCGGCTCTGCTCGGGCCTGCCCAGGCAGGAGCCGTTCCCCTCCACCCGCGGAGCAAAGCCAGACACCCGAGTACAGTAAATAGGAGAAACTTTAATTTTCTTACAAAAGTAAAAGGCATAAACAGACGGTGAATCCTACGGGGCTGGGGCAGGCCTGGCTGCTCCTCTCAGCTCTCAGCCCAGGGGAGGTGCTCGAGGTGCCGCAGGGCCGGAGCCCCTTCCCCTAAACCCAGAGCCGTGCTGGGATGAGGCTGGCAGGGGGAGCTGGCCCGGGGCTGCAGGGATGAACTGACCAGGTACGAATTCCCGTTGGGAAAGTCCTCTGGCACACGGCTTGGAGGGGCTGGGAGGGCTTGGCGCTGGTGCCCCCGGCTTGGCTGTAAATGCTCTGGAGAGATCCTGCTCCTCCCAAAATCCCGTTGGGACGCCAACCACGACATTCCAGCACCGACGGCGGGGACACGGGGTCACCGAGTGCCCAGCCGGTGGCCCGGGGAGCCCCGGCGGCCGCGGGGTCGGTGCGGGCAGGACTGCGGCATCGCTCGGGCTGGTGCGGTGGCTGTATGGCTTTGAGCTCCCAGCCGGGGAGCGGGGCTGGAAAAGCTTTTCCGAGCCGCAGCCGCTGCCCCCGCTCCGGGACAGGGAGGGAGGCGAGCAGAGGCACTCGAGGTGGTCATGGCTGTGGGCTCGGCTCCCGTGGGTGCCCCACGAGAGGCTCAGGCTGCTGCGGCTCGTGGCGCTGGATCCGCCCGGAGCGAAGGAGAGGAGAGGGGAGGAAGATAAAAGGAGAGCGTTAGTGCCAGAAACAGAGGAGCTGAGGAGCAGCGGGAGCAGGGAGAGCATCCAGGTGGGCTGCAAGGAGGGGGCAGAGGGGCGGCTCACGGCCCACAGGTGACACACGCCATCCCAACGTGCCCTGAAGGAACTTACCTTGGGCACAGGAGGAGGAACTGGGTGTTGCAGAGAGGAAAATGGGCAGAGGGGCCAAAGGGATCATCTAAGCCACAGAACGGGTCAGGGATGGGGGTCCAGAGCTGCCCCAGGGGCCACAGTTCCCTCCAAACACTGAACCTCTCCTTGGCTGGGGTTTCCTCACACAAGCAGGGCAGGCTGGGCTCCAGCCAGCCCCGGGCTGCAGAGCCTCTGCCACCCTGGCCACACGTGCCCCACCATGTCCCCATGCAGACAGAGTGGCTGCAGCCCAGCACAAAGCCAGGGAAAACCAAACCTCTCCTCCTCTGGCAAAGCCTTCACCCCCAGAGCCCCGGCCCCATGCCCCCGTGCCGGTGGGATCTGGTGGGATGGATGGGGCAGAGCTGGGGGAGATGGGCTCCGAGGCCAGAGCTGTCATGCAGTGGGGCGAGATGGGTGGCTGGAGAAGGTGAGAGGGAGAAGGAAGCGCTTTCTTACCAGCCAACCCTCAGAAATCAGGGCAAACGTCCGAGGAGGGACAAATCCCGTCAGGCTGTGCAGGAAATGGCAAAGTCCTGGCAGGCATCCTCCTGGGGAAGACACCAGAGGTTATGCACCTCACACCTGCCACGGGGCCACAGGGGCTGGCACAGCTGGGAGCACAGATCCCAGCTGGAAAAAGGACACTGAGGTGACAACAGCGGGGAGGAAATGAGCCCCTGCCCAGCCTGGAAATGTGGGACAGCAAATTCCCTTCACTCCAGCAAGTCTCAGCAGCGTCAGCTGCTGCTCATCCCTCCCAGCAGGAGCTTCCAGGAGTTTCCAGGCGAGGCCTGAGCCTGACAGAGTCCAGCTGGCACCTGAGAGATGCCAAACACCGGGACACACCTGCCCTCTTCTGTCTCCAAGGAGGAAAATAATCATCCAAGCAGTTAACTCTTTCAAAATAGAATTTTATTGAGTAACAAAGGAAACTGGTTTAAATAAAAACAGGAAGGAGTCTGGCCCCTGGTAACCCCCTCCTCACTGCTCCTCTGCCATCCCCCCGGCACAGGCACTTGCAGAGTACAAAGCAGGATGCTGGTGAACTCAGGGGGGCTGGGTGCCCCCCAAAATGTGCTGCCCCTGCCCGAGGCTGAAACTGGTCTGTGTGATCCAAGGAAACCTGACAGGCAGCTCGGCACTGCGAGCCTCTGCCCTGGTGCCAGTGTGCACAGTGCTCCCTGCACAGGACAGAAAATGTTCTGCGTAGAAAAAAGTCCTACAAATTGTGCAAAAATATCCAGCAGCTTTTAATAACACGATTCAAGTATTGCTACAAGGTTTGTGACTCTGCCTTCACGCCAGGGACACAGAGCTGGCTGCCTGGGTGCAGAGTGGTGCTCAAGGATGAGCAGCTGGAATGGTAATGGGACATTCTGCTGTTCCAAAACCCAAACCAAGAGCACACCACGAGCTTATCAGAGACCAGCACCCCCTCACTGCTTCCTTGAGAAACTCCACCTGGGAAGGGTGTGACCCTCAGGAATTCACACATCTTTCTGCTGCCTTTTGGTCCCCCACAGACAGGACACAATCCTGGGAAGCTCCAGCTCTCAAACCTGATCCCTGCAGCCTTGTGACCTGCATCTCCTGAGGGTCACAGAGCACAGAGTGTTTCTTATTCCCCGTTAGAGGAGGGTCCCCTGATTCGTGCCCTTGCTGCAAAACGTGTCTGACCAACTGGCAGGGCCAAAACACAGCCCCAGGCAGAAAACAGGATCAGCAGGGATCACCCAGGACATCCCCACTTGCCTCCAGGTCTGCTGGGGGCCAGAGTCCTCCCAGCTGAACAGCCCAACTTACCAGGGAACAGCAGCTTCTGGAAAGGGGAAGCTGCTCCAGCCTGAGAGCCAGAACAGCCCTTCAGGTGGGAGCAGTGTTGGGGAGCTCACGGGGACACCAGGGAGGTGACACCTCCTCCAGCCCAGCCCAAGTGGGGTCATCTGTCAGTGCCCACCTCCCAGCCTTGGCCCATCTCGTTCCCAGCAGGAATCAGCAGTGCCCTGGAGCTCAGGGCTCTGGGGACTCCTGGGGACCCTCTGTTCCCAGCACGAGTCCAAGGCTCCCACAAGCTGTTGGGCTCTGTCAGGCAAAACCCCTGACAGGCCACATCACAGTGAAACAAATGAACAAAAAGTAATAAATAAATGTAAAAAAAGAAGGCAACGCATGGCTCGAGTCTTTGGCAGCTCTGGGTCCCAGGGCTGTCCCTCCTGAGGCCAAGGATGTGACAGGGGAAGGTTCTGGCTGGAGCAAGGTGCAGGCACAGCAGGCACTGGGAACATCACAGCACTGCTAGGGAATGCCTCCTACCATGCTGGTGTCAGTTTTGGCTCCAAGGGAAGGGATTTCACTCTTGGGACTGGACGGGGTCCCGACATCTGGCTGGATAAATCCTCTTCTGTCTATCAAACTGGAAAACAGGAAGGGAAGAGCAGTTCA
The DNA here is from genome assembly GCF_048771995.1 of Taeniopygia guttata. Lineage (NCBI taxonomy): Eukaryota > Metazoa > Chordata > Aves > Passeriformes > Estrildidae > Taeniopygia > Taeniopygia guttata. The sequence continues at coordinate 3,778,704 of NC_133048.1, read as the reverse complement.
GGGAACAAAGACTGGGAGCTCCACAGGCCCCAGGGAAAGCTCCTCTCCCAGGAGCTGCTGAGCACAGCACAGGCAGGAGGCTGGAGCACAGGGTTCCTGCCCATCCCATGAGCCACAGACCCCATCCCGTGAGCCACAGGCCACCCTGAGCCACAGGGAGCTCTGGGCCACCACAAACCAAAAAGGGAACTGGCCAAAGGGCTTCACAACACGAAACCACCATGAAAGAGGAATAAACTGGAGTAAAAGGCTGTTCTCCTCCCCACAGCCTCCTAGCCTGGCTCCTGAATGCACAGATTGACCAGCTCTGAATGGCAGCACTGCATTTTGGCACCTCTGAAGCCACCACAAAGCCTGGGCACACCTGAGAAAGCAGGGCCTGGTACAAAATACAAACCACACTTCACTCTGCTGCTGTTACACCGAGCTAGCAGCACCAAGCTGCTTCAGGACTGCAGCCTGGATCCTCCAGGGATCCCCACATGCCCAGGACAGGCTGGGGAAGTGCCCAACTGCCCACCTTGTGAGGAGCAGAGCAGGGCCCAGCTCTGCCCAGCTGCCCCATCTCGTGAGGAAGCTGCAGCTGTCCTGTGCTCGGGGACACCCCCAGCCAGGAGGAGCCTTTGCTGGAGGACCCTGGGCACCCCTGGTGAGCTCAGTGCTGCTGAAGCCCAGGGTCTCTGCACTGGTGGGGACCTCCCTTGGCTGTTTGCCAGAGTAGCTCAAGCCTCAGAGAACAGCAGCAAAACCGTGCTAAGAATCACAGAATCATGGAATGGTTTGGGGTAAAGGAACCTTAAAGGTCACCTCAAGATTGCAACCCTTGCCATGGGGACAAGAAGTGTCTGTACTGGACTGACCATCTGCTGCCAAGTCCTCAGGTGCTGCTCTTCCCCTTACCCAACTGCAGGATTCGTCTTATCTTCAAGTTCCACAAAATAACTACAACTGACCCAAATTTACCCAGTTCCAACACAGTTCATGTCCTACTCATCCATCTGCAGCCTTGCTCTGCAGAGTGGGAAGCTTTTCCCTGCCCATCAGAGCAGATGTACTCGTGCTGCCACGGCCCATGACAGATCTGCCCTTCCCAAGGCTCCTCTCCCACAGCAGGATGCAATTCCCAGTGCCTGGAGGCCACGGGCTCTTACCTGGGATGGAATGGTCCACACAGCACTGCACAGCAGTTTGTGAGGATGCTTTTATGGCTGTAGGGATTGGCAAACTCCGAGCCCCTCTTGTTTGACCAGGACCCTTTGATCTGAAAGGGAAGGACAGGGGTTAGGAGGGGAAGGCTGGGAGAGCAGACAGTGGGTCCTTGCAGGGCTGGAAGGATTGCCCCAGAGCAGAGGGAGGACACCTGCAGGCACAAGCAGCCACGTGCTGCCTCTGCTGCAGTGCAGCCCTGCAGCTGCAGAGCTCCCAAGCTGTGCCCTCCCCATGCTGCACAGCAATGTCACTGTCACCATCTGCCACACACCCGTCCCGCCGCTCCCCTCGTGGTCTCCGAGGCTGGCACCCATCAGAGCAGAGCTCCTGGTCCCTCAGGCTGCACAGCAGCGAGGGGATTCCCAGCCCAGGGGCTCCTCTGTCCCCACCCAGCAGCTGCCCCAGCTCTGCTCCGAAACCGGCTGTGGCACAGGGGGTTGGCAGCTGCCACAGCTGCTCAGGCTGCACTCAACCAGCACCAGCACCTTCACCAGCACATTTCCTCCTCCTCTTTAAGTTCCTCTCCCCAGCTGCAGCACAAGGCTGGAGCCACGGGCCACTGGTGCTGCCAGTGCTGGGGTACAAACTGCCAGCTCCACTCACACAGCCCTGAGCAGTTCTGCCACGCCTCTGAATGCAAGGTGCAGGGGAAAAGGGAAAAAGCAAAACCAAAAGGGATGCAAACACAGCTTCTGCAGTGCTGGGAGCTCCCAGCAAGGATTACAGGTACTTCTGGCCAGAAGGGCAAATTTTGATTCTGAGGATCAGACAGATCCTGCTTTTCCATACAATCTGCCCCACTCAGGGCACTCATTTGGTCCTTGGAGCCTGTGCACACCCCAGATTTGAAGGTAAATCTCATCAGATGTCTGTATATTGTTTTCTAATTAGAGATGAGGAACTGCCAGACACAAAGGGACTGGCCCAGTCAGGGTCTCAGAGGAAACCCGTGGTTACACGGGATGCTGAATTCAGATCACCAAGCTCACACCCAAATACTCCCCTGGGCCAGCCTTCCTTTTTTAATCTCACAACTCCTAATTTTAAGAGAGGCCACAAACAGACTGGAAAAAACAAACACGTGATGGTTCTAACTCAGCCACCTGAAAGTGCAGCCGTGGGCACAGGCTGTGTGCTCTGCACTGGCTTATCACAGGCAGTGAAACTGCACTGAGGCAGCCAAGAATGCCCTGAAAACTGCTCAGGATGGGTCATGGGCAGCCTGGCAGCAGGACAAGCATCCAGGTACTTACATCTTCATTCGTAGTCAGGTTGGAGGCCACTAAGTAAGTGTGAAAACCTGAGAGGCCCAAAATGGACCAGACTGAGAAAAAACAAATCACCAGCTCCAGCATAGTGAAAGAGAAGTCAAGGAAGTCTCAAGGAACAAAATCATCCCACAAGGAGAGGCAGAGGATTGTCTGGGGAGGTTAGGGCAAGCTTCCCATTCCCTGAGCTGGTTTGCAGGGCACAGCTTTCTCCAGCTCCTCCCTTTCCACCTAAACCTGCAAACTGGGAAAAAACCCACCCTTAGTCCCAGGTAGCCAGGGGACTAAATTAATTTGGGGAAAGGACACCAGGGTGACCTGCAAAGAGCTGCTGGCCCCCTCTGTCAGTGATGGGCACCCCGAGCAGCTGCTGCCAGCAGAAGGATATCTCGCAGGGGTTGTCTTCAGAGTGGCCAGGAACCCATCCCTCTGAGAGCCTGCAAAGCAAAACAGAACAGGCAATGGCATCCCAGCAGGCAGCCCTGCCCCTCCAGCCAGAACCCCAACCCCGTGTGGATCTGTCTGCCCGAGGAACATCTGCAGTCTGGAACGCTGCAGGAACGTCGGTGCACGGACACGGCTCCAGCAGATCTGGGGCTGGTGGGAAAGTCACCTTCCCTGCCAGGCTACGGGTGGATGCACCAGCAGCCCATCTGCTCGGGGGAAGCAAATCCCATCCCCAGCTCCCAAAGCCCCTCTGCAGCGAGGTGAAGGCCCTGTGGGACCCTTTAACCCCTCGCCTGGTGTGAGCAGACCCCGCCCGTGCTGTGTCCCACGGGAGCAGGACCCAGAGCTGTGCCCCTCCCGGCCGGGACTTACGCAGGGTGAGGTGGGTGACAACGCAGGCGAAGATGAAGGCGGTGAGGAAGGACAGGGACAGGATGAAGGCGTAGAAGTAGCGGTAGTTGCGCTTGCCCACGCAGTTGCCCACCCAGGGGCAGTGGTGATCGAATCTCTCTGGAACAAAGGCTCGAGGTGAGGAGGGCTCCTGCCACCTCACACCCAGCATGGAGCAGACTCTGCTCAGCCCCCCAAAATGAGGGGCTACAAGCCCATCTTCCCCCTGCACCCCGAGGGCAGAACCTCTCTGCAGCAGTGAAGTTTCCATGGTGTCTGTACCAGCCTGGGGACAGCCTGGCCACACACAGTGAGGAGCCTGCAGCAAACCTTGTCTTTGTGGAGGCCTGCACTGCATTTTACAGAACCCTCCTCCCAAAACCAGGGAAAACAGAGCCATGGAGTCTTGGATGTGCTGCCCCTTGCCCTGAGCCACTGCACTAGTGCTGCTTTCAATTGAAATGCAAAGGAGACAGACCATGCAGTATCTTGGTTTATAATCCTTCAGGAGAAGCAAAAAGCAATCTGTCCAGGAACACAAGAGACATGATGAGGGACAGGACCAGAGGGAATGGCTGGAGCTGTGTCAGGGGAGGGCTAGGCTGGATATTGGGACAAGGTTTTCACCCCAGAGAGTGCTGGCACAGCCCAGGCTCCTCAGGGAATGGGCACAGCCCCGAGGCTGCCAGAGCTCCAGGAGCTCTTGGACACCACTCCAGGGATGCCCAGGGTGGGATTGCTGGGTGTCTGGGCAGGGCCAGGGGCTGGATCAGTGATGCCTGTGGGTGCCCAGGATGCCTGCTCACTGCCCAGCTCTCCCCCAGCCCCGCTCACCCACGCAGTTGTCGCAGACGCTGCAGTGCGAGGTGCGTGGCGGCCGGAACATCTTGCAGGTGTAGCAGTACTTGAGCTTCACCACGTACTTGTTGATCACCACCTCCATGGTGCGGGCCGGGGGACGGTACGTGGAGCTGCCCATGCTGTCTGCAGGGACAAGGAGGGACACTCACAGCCCTGTGCCACCCCTGTGCCACCCCCGGCTGGGGCAGGGGCTGGCACACGCTCTCCTGGCTTTAACAGAACACAAGACAGGATTTGTTGCACGGTGGGCAGCCAAGAGCTCCAGTCAGCTCCAGCGTTATTTACGGCCTGTCTTTGCTCTCAGTGGTGACGCTGCTGGGATGCCAAGAGGCAGCAGTAAATGCCCAGTGCTGTGGAACATCAAGGAATTTACAAATATACAAACACCAGCTCATCTCTGTGTGTCCAGCAGGTCACAACAGGCAGCCTGGCTGTGAAAGCACGTGTGGCTCTGCCACAGGAGCATCCCTGCCACTGCCAGCACACAGCCTGTCACCCCACAGCTGCAGCACTGCCAGCCTGCAGGGACTCGCCTCCCTCACTGTGGGGAAGGACAGCAGCAGGCCTCAAGCGCTCCAGTAGATTCCCTGGAATTTGACATCTTTGTGTTCGTAGCACAAGAGGATTCCTCCTCCTCCAGGTTTGAATTGAGGATTTTTAGGGGCACTGCAAATTACATCTCTGTGTGCTGGCACTCCATTATTCATTCTCTGGGGGCTGGAGACTGTTCCTGTACACAGCAATAGCTGGAAACCCCCAGAATCATGTTTGCAGTTTCGGGGGTTATTCCTTTTAGTTTCTCCTAAAAAAGTACTTTTCCAACTGTGAGGAATTCTTTGAAAATACTGATGCGTCAGTGAGCATGTTAAGAGGATGATAAGTGGATTATATTAGCAGTAACAGCTGGCACATCAGGCAGCATCTGCAGCCAGATTACTGCTTTAGGCCCTTATAAATAGAAACATGGATAACTACTCTGGGGATATTTAAAAACCATTTTTAAAGTCAGATGTAGAATTACTGCCTCGCATCTGTCTTCAAAGGGACAGATTCAAGCTGTCTCACATCAGCTTTGCTAAAGCATTTGCTCCAACCTGTCACATCAACGAGGACCTCAGCTCCTGGATGCAAACACCTCCTTGGCTGTCCCCAAACCAGTGTGACAGAGCAGTTTTTAGAAGAGGACAAACATCAGCCTACTCTAAAGAACACCTTGCAGCACAGAGGCTCAATGGCAATATCAAAAAGCATTAATTATCCTTCAACTCTGCTGCCTGGGAAAGCACTGGGACTGAACAGGAGCAAAAAGCACCTGAGCTGCTCTGCAGATCTCTGAGGCACTGCCTGCTGTGCCAGAGGAGCTTGTTGCACCTCTCATCACGACTGGTAAGCACTGTCAAGCCTCACAATCTGATACTCTGGATTTTTCTCCCCCTGTGGACAAACCTTAAGGAGACAAGACCCAAGGCAGGGGCCTCATTGAGCCCGGAAGGTGCAGAGACACACACAGGAGAGGGATCAGAGCTCTCACCAATTCGCTTCTCCAGGTCTGCAGCCTCGCTGGGGGTGGCTCTGGGCAGGATTCCGGGGTCTCTGAAGCTTGTCTGGAGCAGGCAGCTGATGACGAAGAAGAAGAGGATGGCAGCAATGATGGGGATGGCCAGGGTCAGGTGGCTGGCAAGGAAGGGGCAGCTGTGAAAAGATAAATAAAAGGAATTGTTATCAATCAGTGCCCAGACCCGCTGTCAGCTGGGACATCACACCACGACCTGTCACAGGGTAGTGGGCTCAGCAGCCGACCTGGGGCTGTTTTGGCAGAGATGGGGACTGGTGGGATCACACCCCACACCAGGGCAGCTCCGTTACCCGCAGGCAGCAGCTGAGGACAGCAGAGGACACAGCCCTGCACACACAGAGCCACTGTCCCCTCCTGCAGAGGACTGATCAGCACCCAGAGCCAGCACAGCATGGGCTGCCCCAGTCCTGAGGGCTGCAGGCAGTGCTCAGGCTCTGCAGTGCTCTGAGAGGATTAAGGAACTTTTGTTTCACCTCCCCAGCTCAGCTGTCCAGAACAAAGCACCCACCAAGCAACAAAACCCCTTCAGTCCAAGCCTGAGCCCCTCAGTCAGCGACAGAAAGGTCTGTGAAAGGAGAGACTGTGAGCTTGTCGTCAGCCCTTTCCTGAGAGAACCTCCAGAGCCCACTCTGCCCCACCAGGGAACAAGAAATCAGAGAAATCACAGAATCCCCAAATGGTTTGGTTTGGACCTTAAAGATCATCCCATCCCATCCCATGCCACCCCTGCCATGGGCAGGGACACCCTCCACTCTCCCACACTGCTCCAAGCCCCAACGTCCAGCCTGGCCTTGGACATTTCCAGGGATGGGGCAGACACAGCTGCTCTGGGAACCCTGTGCCAGGTTACCCCACAGAAACCATGAAATACAGACACAGACAAGATGTCTTTGCTGTACACCCAGCAAACTGGAGCCTGTGCAACAGAAGCATCCTGCTAAAATAACAACCTGGGAGAGCCCCAGGGCATCTTCAAGCACCAGAGAGTGACTCGGCAGAAGGGAGGCAGAGCAGATGTCCTGTGTGCTCTGCCTGGCCACACAAAGCCGCTACTGTGCTGAGCTGCCCGTCAGCCCCCGACCTGGCAGAGAGCTGTCAGGGCACGGATGATGCTGAGAAAGGGGTTTTTCCATCGGGATGCTGTGCCTGCTGCCCGCAGCTGCCTGTCCCTTTCAGCTCATCTGACTTCTCAGAACCTCTAATCCGATCAAGTACTTTCATCTCCCCACCAGCAGGCTCGGGCAGCTTCACTCCGAGACTTGCAAGGATAACGCCGCGATCCAAAGGCAGGCGTGGCCCCCGCTCCAGGGAAAAGCGGCTCCCGTCCCTCCCGGGACAGAGACGGAGGCAGCTCACCAGAACCCTGCAAGGTGTCAGGAACCCAGGGTGCTCCTTCTGCAGCGCCCCGGGGCAGCACAGGACACACCGGGAGGCTCCTGGCTCTCCCCTCCCTCCGGCTGCAGGAGCAGGGAGCTTCCCTGGACCAGCTTTCCAAGGAAAGGGGACTGGGCAGATGCAGCTCCCTCTTCCCCAGACTCTGCTGCACAAAGGGGGCCGAGCTCCAGTGCAGACTCTCGAGGGGGGACCCCGAATGGTTTCAACCTTTAGAAGAAACACTGTTCCTAGATCCCAGCGATGGACAAAGCCCACGAGCCTTGGGGGTTTCCCGGGTGCAATTCTGGGCCAATTCACTTATTGGGAGCAAAAGGAGAGGCTTGGGGGCTGTATTTAGAGGCCGGGGGGGCATCCTAGGGGGACCTTAAACCCCTTCCTGGGGCCAGACTGAGCAAACAAGGCGCAGAACGACCCATAAACCGATCTGGGCACAGGAGATGGGGCACTGACCGCCTGCAAAGGGGGTCTGGGGGCTGCACGGTGGGAAAGGGCTCGGGGGGCAGCGGGGAGGAGGCACAGCGGGGATCCCACGGGGAAGGCGGCCCCAGCCCAGCTCCCTCCCAGCAGGGGCCAGCGTGGGATGCCGGCTCAGCCCGGCTGCCCACAGCCCGGCCGTGGCGGGGGAGGCCCGAGGCACGGGCCCGCACGGCTCGGGGGTCCCGGTGCGCGGCGCTGCGGCCCCGGGCCCGCCGGGCCAGACTCACTCGAAGGCGAAGAAGAGGCCGCTGGTGGCCAGGATGAGGCCGAGCGTGAGGGCGAAGACGCCGCTGTGCCGCGCCAGCATGAGGCGGCCGCCGCAGTAGAAGCGGTTGCGGCCCGGGAACACCTCCCACTTCCTGCGGGGCCGCACCGCTCCGGCCCGCGCCGCTCCGGGCCCCGGCGCCGCCGGCCCGCCCGCGCCCGCCGCCCCGGGCGGGATCTGCCGGTACTCGCAGTCCTTCATGGCCCCGCCGCGGCGCCCGGAGCCCGGCCCGGCCCCGATCCCGGCCCCGCCGGTCCCGCCCCGAGCCCCGAGCCCGGCCCGGCCCCGCCGGTCCCGCCCCGAGCCCCGAGCCCGGCCCGGCCCCGCCGGTCCCGCCCCGAGCCCCGAGCCCGGCCCCGCCCCGCCGCGCAGCGCCCCCTGCCGGCCCCGCCGCCACACCGGGAGCGGAGCCCGGCCGCGATCCCGATCCCGATCCCGATCCCGATCCCGATCCCGATCCCGATCCCGACCCCCGATCCCGATCCCCGATCCCAATCCCGATCCCAACCCCCGATCCCGATCCCAATCCCGATCCAGACCCGGATCCCCATCCCGATCCCAATCCCGACCCCCGATCCCAATCCCGATCCAGACCCGGATCCCCATCCCGATCCCGACCCCCGATCCCGATCCCAATCCCGATCCAGACCCGGATCCCCATTCCGATCCCGATCCCAATCCCGATCCAGACCCGGATCCCCGATCCCAACCCCGACCCCGATCCCGGCCCCTATCCCGATACCAACCCCCGACCCCCGACCCCCGATCCCAACCCCCAATCCCGGCCCGATCCCGATCCCGACCTCCGATCCCGATCCCAGCCCGTATCTCGACCCCGATCCCGGCCCGTATCTCAACCCCGATCCCGGCCCCTATCCCGATACCAACCCCCAACCCCCGATCCCGATCCCAACCCCCAATCCCGACCCCGACCCCCGAACCGTGACCCCCACTCCGGCCCCTTCCCAATCCCGGCCCCGGGCCGAGCCGCCTCTCTGGTAACCTTCCCGTGTTTATTGGGGTCGTGCATGTGCCCACGCAGTGCCCGCCACCCGCGCCTGCCCCTGCCCAGCCTGGCTCCATGGGCAAGGAAGCGGAACAGTCTGAGCAGCACACGGCAGCTGGACCCTCCTGCCGTGCCCACAGCACATCCCAGGCAATCCCCAAACCCATCACAGCATCCTCCACAAATCCGTGCCTGCCATCATCTCCCCCAGGAGAGGCAGGAACCGAGGTGCATTCCCCATCCCAGGCACAGGATGGGAATTTTGGCTGTCAGCAATGCCAGCTGAGTGGGGCAGCATGCTGCAGCATCACACCACAGAGAACATCCCGCCTGGGACGTGGCAACGGAGGAGTAACACCTTTGTAACTGCAACAACAGCGTCACCACAGCCACCTCAGGCTTTCAGAGCAGGTGAGTTTCAGTTCTGAGCCGAGCTCCTGTCCCACCAGCACAGCCCGCTACGTCCACGGGAGGAAGTTGCAGTGCAGGATCAGCCCCAGCAGCCAGTAGCCCAGGAAGAAGCCCAGGATGCTCTTGCTGAGGGGGGTAATCGATCGCCAGTTCAGCAGCAGCCTCACAACGGGGTTGTCCGAGGTCCCTTTCCCACAGGAACTGGGAGATTTACCTAGAAGAGCCTTCCCAGAGGCTGGCTTATCAGCCCCTGTGCTCCAGAGTAAAGGTTCGTGTTCCTGGAGCAGGTGAGCTGCGAACCAGTACAGGATGGGAGAGGAGGAGCCAAGGAACCGGGTCAGCACCTGGAGACAACAGGCAGAGGAGAAATCACCCCGGCTGCTGTGCTGTCACTGCCCCAGCCCCACAAGGAATCCCCCGTCCTACCTGCACGTGCATGCAGCAGAACCCAAAAGCCAGCAGGGCCGTGCTGTGGACCACGTACACGAAGGCAGCAGGGCCACAAAATCCATCTCTTGCCTTTCCTCTCTCTTCACTCTTACTCCTCTCTAGACCAAGAGTCAGGCAGTGCCGGGGGTTTGTGCTGACGTAGGTCCAGGCAGCCCATGAGCTCAGAAGGGTGACAGGCAGAGCAAGCAAGAAATTTGGGATCTGTCTGAGCTCAAAGTACCTTAAAAAGCCCACGTTCCAGTAAGTGTCCTGGATATAGGAATAGACCAGAGGGAAGCGCTGGGAGCACCAAGGGGGTTTATCCCCAGCCACGCCTGCCACACGATAGCCCTTGTCCCGTGCCAGCTGCAGCAGCGGCTCGGGAACGGCCTGGCCCAGCCCCGCGCCAGGCTCGCAGAACCTCACGTAGGCGTAGTACTGAAACACCACAAAAGGCAGGAAAATCAGGGCACACAGCAGGGCTGCCGAAGATGCCAGGCCAAGGGCCCGCTTCCACAGCACGGGGAACGCCGCTCCCCGCTGCAGCTGCAGTGCCAAGCGCTTGCCGCACCAGTACAGCACGAAGCCGGCGTTGACCAGCCCGTTGGCACGGGCCGCAGCGGCCAGGGCGAAGAGCAGCCCGCTGCGCCAGCCGTGCCCCTTCTCCAGCTGCCACATGGCGCTGAAGGCCAGCACGGCGAAGGCGCTCTCTGAGTAGGCAGCGGCCATGAAGATGCCGGCGGGGCTGAGGGAGAAGAGCAGCGCGGCCAGGAAGGCCTGGCGCGGCCGCCGCAGCACGGCCCGGCCTAGGCCCAGCAGGGCCGCGGCCGCCAGCGCCGACAGCAGCGCGTTCAGCAGCGCGGCCGCCAGCAGCAGCCGGCTGCGCTGCTGCAGCTGCAGCGGGCACGGCAGCAGCCCGGCCAGCAGCCGCAGCCCCAGCGGGAAGAGCGGCAGGAAGGCGCAGTTGTGCTCCAGCAGGTAGCCGCGCTCGGCGATGAACAGGAAATGCTCGGCGTCCCAGCGGCCCAGCCCGCCCAGCAGCCGCTCCACCAGCGCGTCCCACGGGCCCGGCGGGCCCGGCCGCGGCGGAGAGAAGGCGTCGGCAGCGTGGTCCGGGACCAGCAGGTTAAACACGGCCTGCAAAACAAGAGAGGGGTGCGGGCTGGAGGAGAGCACCGGGCAGGAGAGCTCCTGCTGGCACCAAGGCCGGACCCCACGATGCTCACGAGGTTGTGAAAAGGGGCAGATGGAACCTTTTGGGGTATTGACATCTGGACAGAGAAACGCTCTGGGATCCAACATGAATCCCTGCAAAGCGGGGAAAGCTGCTCATGGCTATGACTGCGCTCTGTGCTGGCTGGCACAGCCAAGCTCTCCCATGCCCAGAGCAGGATGTCTCTGGAAACAAGACTTGGGAGGAATGTACAGGAGGAGATTATTGTTCCTTTTCTGTGGATAAACACACTTGGAGCCAAACCAGCCTCTTGCAGCAGCAGCATGAAAACACAGCAAGTTACAAGGAAATTAACGTGATTTTACTTAACAGCAACCTGTAAGTAAAACCCCTGGCTGCAGACGCTCTGTTGGCTCTCCAGAGAAGTTGATTTCCACATTGTGCAGAACCAGCTCATGGATCCCAGGGGTACTGAAGGGAGCAAACCCCAGCAGAGCCTCCCTGGCTGGAGGACAGACTTGCCTGCAGCAGCAGCGCCAGGGCCCGGCAGCGCAGGGCGAACCACACGACCTCTCGGAGCTGGGGGTCTGCCCTGCTCCACCGCTCCATCCCACACCCAGCAACTGCCTCAGGAGGTCACCGGGGCCAGGGGAATTCTCCTTCCAGTGTGGGAATCCTGGGGTGGCAAACACAGAGGACAAAGAAAGGGATTTCTGGCTTCAGCCTCATTTGTGAATTTTGTGCCTTTATTTACTGTCAGACGCTTGAAAGGTGCAAGTCTCTGTGAACAAGAAAGTCACTTATGGAAGAGATCACGGGTCTGGGAGATGACGCAGAGACCTCTTTGATATTGTTCCTACTAAAAAAAAAAATCCCTGACTTGTTAACCTTGGCCAAGACACTGAGGGAGAGAGGCTACAGCATGTTCTGAGCCCACTCCTCCCCGGGCTGGAGCGAATCCCTGGAGCAGACAGGCTGCTCCCGCCTCAGCAGGAACTCCAGCAGCTGGAGCCAAGCATCCTCACACACATCCAACGCTGTGAATGGGATTTAAGCCTCTTTTCCTTGGAATGGAGACAGAATTCCTGTGGACTCTGAGTGTAACCCCCGTGTAAGCAGGAGGGCTGCCAGGAGCTCCCTCCTCTCTCCTGCTCCGTGTTTGCCCCTGGGAAGCCAGGAATGGATTTACTCAGCTGGCTGCATGGCACAGCTCTGCCAGAGCAGGGTGGAACTCCGGCACACAGCTTCCCCCAGCACAGGCAGGACACAAACCCTGTGCCACTCCACCCTCACCACCTGCAATTTTCCAGTGTTTTGGCAAAGCTCCTGGCACCTGCCCGCCGGGCACACTGCACGTTCTGAATCCACCCGTCCTCCCCTCCCTGCAAACCTCGCCTGAGGGATTTCAACCTCTTTGTGGAGCCTCCCAGTTCAGTGTCTACATGTCCTGGGTGCCGTGGTGGCCCAGCTCTGACCCCCTGGCCCCGAGCCACGGGAGGCGGGCAGGATCTGCTGTGCAGCTCTTTAAGATAAAACATTTCTTCCGTTGGCTCCCCAGCCCCCAACTGCTTTTCAGCTGGAGAAACACACAGCCCGCAGCTCTCGCCGGGTCCCAGTGACACCCCATCCTGCCCTCCTGTCTGCTCCAGCACTCTGTAACACACAGAGATCCCCAAATCCATCGCTCCACAACCTAAAATCACTGACATTTTCCTACTGCATTGTGGAGAAAAAACCCAGCCAGGCCGAAAATGCACGAGAGGACAGAGAGCAAATCATCAGCAAGGCAAGACCCAAGATCCAGACTGGCTCATTGACAGCTCCAACCCTCAACCACAGGGTTATTATGATTCCTATTTAACCACAAATAAAAGTTTTGGGTTGCTCCTATTCCCCTTGTGCTCCCCAGCACTCGCAAAGCCACTGGTGAGAGGCACATTCTCCTGCACCACGAAGCTGTGACGTTATTTGAAGCGAGGGGACACTTCAACCCAGCTGTAAACTCTTTTAAAGCACATTCACAGCTGCAAATCCTATTAAAGCACAGCGGCAAAAATTGTCCTGGCACTTTAAATATAGTTTTTACAAAAAGCAGAGAAAAAGCCTCGCCTGAATGTGCCAAGAGAGCTCAAAGCAAACAGCTTTAAAAAGCCTGTTCCTGTCACGACGCAGCACACCTTGTGACAGAGCAAAGCCTTCAAAAGAGCTGCAGCCCACGAGCCCCGTTTGGATCCAGAACACAGCGTCGGGAATGGCTCTGCCCCAAAAATCCTATGGGAAAGGACACCTGCACCAACACAAAAAGGAGAGGCAGAAGGGCGTTAAAAATACTCCAGCAGAAAAAGATGCAAAGCCTGAATTAAAGATGTGTTTCTCTCTGGGATCTGCGCTTCCCTCGGCCCTCAGCTGTGAAGCTCAGCTCGGAGGCGGCGCAGAGGGAGGGATGCGGACAGGGACGGAGCAGAGGCGGCTGAACGGGGGGACGGGAGCGGCGGGGCCGGGCGGCCGCAGTGCGGGGCGGGGACCAGCCGGTGGCAGCAGCCGCTCGCCACGGCGGGCACCGGGCACCGGGCACCGGGCACCGGGCACCGGGCACCGGGCGGGTACGGGGCGCTGCTCCAGCCCGGTCTGGGCACCGGGCACCGCTCCAGCCTGCTGTGAGACTCAACAGAATCTCCAAACACGTTTTAAAACCCCTTCTAACCAGGAGGCCAAAGGAAGGCAGCAGGATTTAGGGAATCCTGTTTGCCTGCTGCTGTCTCTGCGGGCCTGGCAGCTCTCGGCATCCCGGGGCCGGTCCCGCCGCCGCTCCCCGGTAGCCAGACCGGCACACGCGGGCAGGAAGGGCCGCAGAGCTCCGCTGTCCGCTCGCAGGCGGGACCGGCCGTGCGGGGCAGGGCTGCTCCGGGATCCGGACAGCTCCGGTGCCGAGCAGCGGCCACCGGACCACCGGAGGGTGCGCGCACCCACCGGCCCCGGGCACACGGGGCTGTCCCGGGCTGCCTCCAGCCCCTCCGGTACCGCTCCTGCCGCCAGCGAGGCCGCACGGCGCTGCCCGGGACACGAACCGCGCCCGACCCCGCGCCTGACCCGGGCCCCTCCGGGCCTCACCGTGAGGCTCCTGCCGGTGCCGGGGCCGGGCCGAGGGCGGCGGGGACACCCCGGTGCCGATCCCGGCTCAGATCCCGGTCCCGGTGCCGATCCCGGCTCTCAGATCCCGGCTCAGACCCCGGTGCCGGTCCCGGTCCCGCAGCGCCCCCTCGCGGCGGGCGGTGGGAGGAGCCGCCCCGGCCCCTTTCCCCCCCTCAGCGCGCGCGCGGTTCCCCGGCACCGCCCCGCTACGCCACTTCCGGCCGCGCCTCTTCCGGCGTCACGCGGCGGCGGCGCGCGCGTGTGGGGAAGGGGCGGGCGGCGCCATCTTTGTTAAGGGCGGGCGGGGGAACCGGGACCGGGACAGGGACCGGGACAGGCACCGGGCTGTGCCCCGCCAGCAGCAGCAGCAGCAGCACAAGGACCTGAGGCAGCAGGGCGGGCCCGCGGGAGCTGCGCCCTGCGGGGTGTCGGGAGCCCGCGGGCATCCCTCGTGCCCGGGCGGAACGCCGCCCCTCACGCCCTGCACCGAACCCTCCCGTTCCCGAGGAGTCCCTCAAACGCCTCTCTCTGACCGGCCTTTGCCAGCAAAGAGGAAAACTCGCGCTCTCCCCAGGCCGGAGCCCTCAGAAAACCCTTGAGGAGACTCTCTGAGCGCTCTCGGGCATCAGCCTTGGGAGAACTCACGTTTTCTTTGCTGTCAAAGAAGTGCGGAACAGCAGAGCGACTGGTGTCCAGAGGCGTTATGAGGAATTCCTTGGATGGAAGGATTTGGGCACAGATCCGGCCCAAAGCATCAAGGATTTGCGCTGCCTGGGTCGGGGCAGGTGTGGCTCCCCTGTGCCACGCTGCGAACACTTTTTGTTGTTGTTTTACTCATTTCTCACCTCTGCCCTTGGTTTTCACTGTTTGAAGTGCACGGGGCTGTGTCTGCACACAGTGCTGCGGGAGCAGGATTCGGGTCAGCGGGGTGTGTGATTCTGGTTAAATTCAGGAGTACTCCTGCCTGCCACATTCTGGTTAAATTCAGGAGCACTCCTGCCTGCCACATTCTGGTTAAATTCAGGAGCACTCCTGCCTGCCACATTCTGGTTAAATTCAGGAGCGCTCCTGCCTGTCCCTCGTGGCTGTGGATTCACCCCACACACACAGAGCTGCTGCCCTTACCTGCTTCCACAGCACACGGCTCCTTTCTGCGCAGGAAAAGCAGCACAATTTCCACGTGGGTTAAACACAACTCCGGGAGTGCAGGGCGAGCTGTCAGGTGTGCACTGGCAGGGCAGAGAACAGCAGAATCCAGCAGAATCCTAAAGCCAGGGAAGCCCAGCACCATTCCTGCCTTTTGAGCAATCCATTTGAAGGACTCTCCTGCCAGGAAGGGCTCCCACAATTCCTGCTGACAGACACGACTTTCCAGGAAAAAGACTCTTTGATTTTGGCACAGTCACTCCGAGGAATCTGAAGTTGGAGGAACGGAGGCTCTAGGAACTGAGAGCTCCCGAGGACAGGACTGGGAAGATAAAACAAGGGGAATTTTTAAACAAAAATGATGTTTGCCTTCAAAAAAAGCTGTTTTTTCTTTTATGAGCTCGGAACAGTTCTAGCTACCCTACCTGCAGTATCCACTGAGGACAAAGCCTCAGGCTAAATGAAATTTAGCTTCCAAAGCCCTGAAACAGATCCTCGTGCAGAGAGCCTGAACTTGGCCCGTTTGCTGCAGGGCCTGGGAGCTCTGTCTGCTGGAAAGCCCCGGCTCGGGAGGAAGTCAAGAGTACGTGCCACACTCCCAAGAAAATGTGAAAAATGCGAGGGGAAGGAAAACTTTCCATTTTACAGAGCTGGGAGGGAACTGCCTCCCTTCCCAGCAAGGCCCTTCCCTCCCTGGCAGCCACAGCTTCACCTCACGCTGCAAATCCCGAGCCTGGGCAGCTCCTCAGGAAAAATTCCAGCAGGGAAAGCAAAGTCAGAGCAATCAGCATCAGAGCTCCTGAGCAGGGCAGGCCTTGGGCAGCGCCGAGCTGCCCTCCCTGTCCTGCCAATAAAAAAAACCCTTACAAACATCTTACCAAGATTTAATGTACATTTATTCTTAACACGTGGAACATATAGTATAAAGATTTCATACTGAATAAATGATATTCATTAAGCCAAAAAAGGAAAAAAGGGAGGAATTTACATCAAGTTTTTAGCTACATCGTCTGAAATACAAATATGCAGAATTCATCACTGAAAAATCTCAATTGTGTTTCTTCATCAGGAACTTCAACTGAACCTAGAACTTTTTCACACCTCGATTAGAAAGAAAACAAAAACAGGAAAAAAATAAACTATAAGTTGATTGGCTGCTGAGACAGCAATGACTTTATACACAGAGACCTGTACAGCATCCTCCAGGGAGGGATGTCTGGCAAGAGATTAAATAATTGTGTCTCGCTTTTGCAGGTCATCAACTCGTTAACTCGTCATACTATAAAGGGGTGGGAGGGGACAAAACTGCAGGAGTCTCAGGGTATGTGCAATGTACAACGTCATATATATATACACACGTGGCAGCGCTGGGCTGCAGCTAAAGGTTAAAACCAGTTCTAAGAGGTGATCTCAGGGTTATTCATACAATCAAGGAGGAAGAGAGAAAGAGGTCAGGGTGTTGTAGGTTCACACATTATACTTTGGGGGAAAAGCCTTTTTTTCTCCTCAACATTAACTAAAAACATTTTTAAAAACTACAGCTTGCTGCTGATCCAGCGTTTTTTTCTTTTTTTTTTTATCCATGTGAGACATTATTACAGTATGTTTACAGTTTAAGGTGTACAGTACATGGAGTTCTACACGCTACTGCACAGGCCTCCCTTGGACAAGGTCTGTTCACAACTGGTAACTTCTTGGTTCCTGCAAGATTGTGAATGTACAACGATAAACCACACAGAATTCAGCAGTCACTTTTTGTCCTTCAGAGTTTACCATTAAAAACAGTTATGAAATTGGTGCCTGTCAATGGGATAACACGGCAAGTCGTCTTTCCCCAAACTCACTGTAAACGACAGTAACTTTGGTTAAAATAAAAAAAGTCTTCTATGTAGACAGAACTTTGTCTCCTTTAATAAGGGATTCGGGACAAATCTGAGGGGCAGGGAAGGGGGAGAGGGGCCGGGGAGATCTGTCCCCGGGGGAGAAGCAGGACAGCGCAGGGCAGACAGTGGATTCTGAGGTGGTTTTGCATAAATAAAGGGCAACAGTCAGTTTCTAAGTTCTCCACTCACGCACACGCACACGGGGGCTCGGATCCCACAGCTGTCATGACTGGCCAATTAAAAACAGTACATCACAAATAACTTGTGAAACCAAAGAGTTCATCAAAGGCGACACGGAGATGTCCAAGAGCCGCGACTCGTACAAGGTGAACTCCGAGTGGTTCTCGTCCACCTTGGCCAGGGCCAGCAGCGCGCGGGCGGCGCGGCGCATCATGTCCACGCTGGTGGCCTCGAAGGGCGGGCTCTGCATGTGCATCAGCCCCGCCTGGCTCTGCTGGAACTGCGTGGCGGCCAGGCTGTCCTCCAGGAAGCCCAGCAGGTTGCCAATGCTGCCCTTCTGCACAGCGATGGCTCTGGCGGCCAGGCTGTCCCCCTGGGCCAGGTTGGCCAGCAGCACCACGGCCATCTCCCGGCACACCGGGTTCTTTCTGTCACTGAGGAACCGCACCATGGTGCTGTACAGCTTCTCCAAGCGGCTGAACGGCGGCGTGGCGAGGATCAAATCCACGTTGTTGTCCTGGATGCTGAGTTTGCTGAGTGTTTCCAAAACCAGTCTCTGAGGGGAGAGGACAGCGCTGGGTCCCAGTGTCGGAAAGGGATCCTGGGCCTCTGCTGAGGGACACACTGCCCAGTGGAGGAGTCCATCCAGGATAGGCAAACAGATGCTTTCCGGGTAAGGGGAGAGGTCCAGCTGCCCAGAAATGTTGGCCAACGTGACCAGTGTGTTTTCACGCAGCATCTCCAAACAGTCCCACCACCACTCCACCTTGTTGCAGCTCACCCCTTGGTCCTGCTCCTCCTCTTTCTCATAGGTCAGGGGGGCCTGTTTGCGTTCTGGATGCTTGTGGTGTAGGAGGATCAGTTTCCCTAGAATCAGCAGCAGCCCAGGGTGTTTGGACATTTCAAAGTCATTGCCTGGCACAAACGATAAACTCCTGATGATGTTGGAGACGCAGATGCAGCGCTTGGCCAGAGAGTCCTGCCAGTCCAGGAGGGTGCAGAGCGGCGTCTCGTCCTTACTGTGGGGTTCATCCTCCAGGATTTTTATATTTCTGTGGCTCTGAGCTGGACTGATGACAAAGGGAAACTTGCTGCTCTCCTTCGCCGTTTCCGAAGCTTTGACCTCTTCCTCCTCCCCCGGCAGGGAGCCCGGGCGTGCTGAGAGCATGTCGTCCATGGTGGCAGTTATCCTCTTCTCCGAGGAGCCGTCGGGCGCAGGAGCCTCCCCTTCCCTGGGGCTCGGGTTGCTCTCGGCTGCTGAACGTTTCCTCAAGGCAGAGGAGCAGGAAGCTCGTTTGTGAAGCAAGGGCAGCTCGGTCTTGCTCTCGAAGTGTGTCTGGATGTGCTCGGTGGTGTCCCCGCCGCCGATGCGCCAGTGCAGGAGCCCGCTGTCGAACTCCTGCACCCGGCCCAGCTTGTCCGAGTAATCCACCACGAAGGGGTCGTTCTTCTGCACCACCTTCACTGGAAGCTTGTCAAATTTACTCACTAGCTTCTCCTCGCTGCTCTCTAGAGGTACTTTGTCCTTGCTCGAAAATGCAGCCTCCTCCTCTTCCTCATCCTCCTCTTCCTCCTCACAGTTCAGGCTCCGTGGCTCATCGTCCTCCTCCCCTTCTTCAGGGGAGGAGGCTGAAGATTTGCAGAACCTTTCAGGATCTAATAGTGTTCTTTGCCCTGGGTCTCCTACCTCGTACTCCTTCAGGATTCCAAAGATCTCAATCAGGCAGCGCCGGAAATATTCCACCAAGAGTTCCAGCAAGCCTGGCAGCTACAAGGGGGAGAAAAAGGAGGGGAGGAAGGAACAGCAATCAGAAAACAGCTCAGGACAGAGAGTTTAAGCAGTGCTAGCAATTAATGGTGCTCCTCATTCTGGCAATAAATGGTGCAGAAGAGAGGTTTTGTCCTCTGAGAAAAGGGACAAAAGCAGGCACTGGCTGTCAGTATCCAAACTGCCCCCTGCACGCCCCCTGTACTCTTGGTTGTACCTCCCCCTGGTTAACTCCCAGGGATGGCCTGTGCACACCCACGGGTCACTCAGGCCAGGGAGTGACCACTCACAGCTGCCCACACCCCACGCTCAGGTACAGAGGCTGCAGGAGCTGCTCTTTGCCACCTGGCTGACAGAAACCCCTCCAGCATCAGCACTTCAAAGACCTGTCCCAGAGAGCATCTGCACCCACCTGGCTGAGGTTGAAGGTCATTATGCTGTTGTCATCATAGAGCAGGATGTTTATGGTATCTAAGGCCCACGTACTTTCAGCCAGCAGCCCCGACTTCAGAGACATCATCACTCTCCAAGCTTCAGGAGTTCCTGTAACATAAACACATGATACTTCCAGCTCCTGGAGTTCCAAAACAAAAAGGAGACACTTGATACTGATTTGGACCTGTGAAGAGCAGAGCCTGGTGAAGATGATGTACAGGTTGTGTCTACCACCAGCTTGCCCACAGGCAATGCCAGAATAAGGGCTGAGAACACAGTTAACCTGCCACGATGCCTTTTTTCTTCAAACCCAGCAGAGCCCCTGTGCCTGGCAGGACCCTACTGCAAGGCCAGGGCAGCACGGATCCCTCAGAAGGCTCCGGCAGCGAGGCAGGAGTTTCCTCTTACCGATATCTTTTGCCGTCAGCCGCCTCCTCTGCTTCAGCACAGGTTGCGTGGCCTCCACGGAGCCTGGCGGGAAGGTGATGTCCCGTCGGATCATGGGGGGCTGGACAGCTGCTGGTGTGATGTGTGAGGCAGGCACGGGCGGCCCTGCCTTCTGCATCTTCATCCCCGAGTGCAGGAACGGGGATTTACTGGGAGAAGTGCGGTTCTCCAGAGGTCTGGGCAGAGGTGCTGGGCTGGATACCTGAGGAATGTGATTCTGCATGCTGGGGGGGGTCTGGTAGTTGGACTGGGGGGGCCTGGTCATGGGGGGCACGGGAGCGGAGGGGCCGTAGGGAGGTTGCCGGTTCCCGTGGGAAGGCCATGGTCCCTCGTGGTTGACCCTCTGGTCTGAATGCAGGATTTCATCTGTTCGAGTGACCCCGTGGTAGGCGGGGCCCTGGGGCGCCGCGCCCGAGCTCTGCCGGTTGGGGTAGCTGCCGTAGCCCAGCTCGTTCCTGCCCTGCCACAGGGCCCCTTGCTGGGGACCCTCGGGGGCCGGCTGGATGGGGCCCCCCATCATCTGCGGGGGGATGTTCTGCTGGGCGCCGGAGCCGGGGGCGGCCGAGACCCTGTCCCTGCCGAACTGGAAGGGGAACTGGCTCTGGCCGGCGCGGCGCTCGGCCGGGTAGGTGCTGCCGTACTGGTTGTACAGGTCCTGCTGCGGCGAGGGCTGCGCCGGCGGCTGCTGGCTGGGCTGCTGCGGCTGCGCCGGGGGCAGCTGCTGCTGGGGCTGGCCCTGCCCCGAGCTGTAGGGAACGTTGTAGAGCTCGCCCTCGTGCCGCTTGGCGGGGAGGCCGTAGCTGCCGTCCATCGGCCGCTTGTAGTTCTGCGGGAGAGAAAGGCATGGACAAGGCCGGGTGAGTGGGAACTGGGGATTGTTTCTCTGGAAGGGTTTTAAGCATTGGAAGGGGCTGTGCAGGGAGGTGGTGGAATCACCATCCCTAGAGTTCTCCAAGAAACGCCTGAACGTGGCTCTCAGTGCTTTGCCACGGGTGACGAGGTGGTGATCGGTCACACAGGTGGTGATCGGTCACACGATGGACTCATTGATCCCAGAGGTCTTTTCCAACCTCACTGGCTCCATGAAACAAAAAGCCAAACCTCTGGGCAGAGTCCCCAGAGCCAGAGGATCTGCCCCACAGCATGGCCTGGGAGAGGCTCTGTCTCCTTGCTGGCCGTACCCAATGTGAAAGTTGGATGAGTTGTTCCATTTCACAAGCCTCAGCCAATTCCTTGTGGCTGCCTGGGGAGGTTCCCTGTGGATTCCACAAGGATGCCTTGGGGGCAGGAGTCTGCCCACAGAAAGGACTTTTCCTGCAGAAAAGGCTCAGCTCTACTCTGCATTCACCACAAACCAGACCAGACACTGGCACTTGCTTCCTTCCACATCCAGGAATTTTATCAGACCCTACTTCTCTCATTTCCCAGGTTTCTGCTCAAATATCAGACAAAATGCATTAAAAACTGTTGTACTTCCTGCTTCTTCTATTCCTGTGGATTTCAAAACTGAGAGGAGCAAGAAGGCTTCTCACCTCTAATTCTTTTAAGTGCAAAGGGAGAAAACAGCCAACTGCTGCCCAAATTAAAATCCAGGATCTCTCTAGCCTCCAAGGTCTGAGCTGTAGCTGCTGTGGAGGCTATTCAGACACTCCACAGTCATAGCTGGCTTCAGATGGAGCTCTAGGGCTTCAAAGATGACAAGTTCCAGAGTAACTCGAACTCTTGGCTCCGAGCCCCGTGGCTCTGGTTGCAGAGCCAAACTGCAGAGCAGTTGGAATTATTCTTAGCACAGCTCAGTGTGTGCCCTCTCTAAACTCTCCTAAACCATAGGACTTAAAATTATCAGGAAAACATTACGGGTCCTGGCATGGATACAAAGGGCAAGTTGCATGTGAGGATTATGGAAAGGGATACATGTTCATTCAAAGTGTCCTGAAACAAACCTAATGGGTTTGGGAACAGCAAGGAGAGGAGGCAGTAGGGCCATGGAGTCTGAAGCCTCTGGCTGCAGGATGGGAAAGACCAAAAAAAACCCCTGGTTTGTGCAGAACAATCCACCTGAAACAGCTCTCCTGAATGATCCAGAACTTACTCCAAAGAAAGTCATCACTTGGACCAAAAGTGTTACAGCAACAGGATGGGATTCACAAAGTTCCAAAGGGAGAGAAGACCAATAAAGCTCCCTGATCTTCTGCTACCTGACCAGAGCATGCAGAGCACACAACCTCCATTCTAGAACACCATTTCGTTAACACAGCACTGGGAACGTCTATTGAAACTTTTTAGAATTGTTTTCAAATGAGAAAAAAGTCTCCTGTATAGAATCAGGTTGGACAGGGCTTGGAGCACCCTGGGAAGTTGTGGGGGTGGCACTGGATGAGCTTTAAGGTCCCTTCACCCAAGTCACTGTGTGATTCTGTGATGAGGTACTTAATCCTTCACATTCATAAAGCAAATGCACAGCCCAGAGTGTTTCCATCTTCCCCTCTTGACCAAGAGCAGAGGTAAAACCCTCAGTGGGGCCGGCCGGGATCTCTGGGATCACCCACCTGCTGCTGCTGCTGATACATGGTGGTTTGCTGGCTGGGGAAGGGGCTGCCCGAGGATGTGCCTTGAGTGGAGAATTGATTGCCATAGGAATCATGTCTGGGGAAGAGAGAGACACGCGTCAGCGTCACTGGGGCCAGCACGGCGGCACGGCTGGGGACAGGCTGGGCACGGCAGCCCTGGCACAGACCTTTGCTGCTGCTGCTGCTGCTGGGGGTAGCGGCTGGGCGAGTACATGCCCGCGTCGGGCGCGGCGGGCAGGATGCTGGGCTGCGGGGTGCCGCTGCCCAGGCCGCCCTCGGCTCCCAGCCCGGGCTCCGTCCTGCACAGAGAAAACCCCGCGGGCGCTCAGCACCCCTGCGCGGCACAGGGGGCTCGGCACGGCCACGGCAGCGGGTCTGAGGGGCAGGGAAGGGATGGGAAGGGCAGGGAAGGGAAGGGCAGGGAAGGGCAGGGAAGGGCAGGGAAGGGCAGGGAAGGGCAGGGCAGGGAAAGGAAGGGAAAGGAAGGGAAGGGCAGGGAAGAGAAGGGCAGGGAAGAGAAGGGCAGGGAAGAGAAGGGCAGGGAAGAGAAGGGCAGGGAAGAGAAGGGCAGGGCAGGGCAGGGCAGGGCAGGGCAGGGCAGGGCAGGGCAGGGCAGGGCAGGGCAGGGCAGGG
This sequence comes from Taeniopygia guttata, assembly GCF_048771995.1. Classification (NCBI taxonomy): domain Eukaryota; kingdom Metazoa; phylum Chordata; class Aves; order Passeriformes; family Estrildidae; genus Taeniopygia; species Taeniopygia guttata. The sequence continues at coordinate 3,755,602 of NC_133048.1, read as the reverse complement.
CAGGGCAGGGCAGGGCAGGGCAGGGCAGGGCAGGGCAGGGCAGGGCAGGGCAGGGCAGGGCAGGGCAGGGCAGGGCAGGGCAGGGCAGGGCAGGGCAGGGCAGGGCAGGGAAGGGAAGGGAAGGGCAGGGAAGGGAAGGGAAGGGAAGGGAAGGGAAGGGAAGGGAAGGGAAGGGAAGGGAAGGGAAGGGAAGGGAAGGGAAGGGAAGGGAAGGGAAGGGAAGGGAAGGGAAGGGAAGGGAAGGGAAGGGAAGGGAAGGGAAGGGAAGGGAAGGGAAGGGAAGGGAAGGGAAGGGAAGGGAAGGGAAGGGAAGGGAAGGGAAGGGAAGGGAAGGGAAGGGAAGGGAAGGGAAGGGAAGGGAAGGGAAGGGAAGGGAAGGGAAGGGAAGGGAAGGGAAGGGAAGGGAAGGGAAGGGAAGGGAAGGGCAGGGAAGGGCAGGGAAGGGCAGGGAAGGGAAGGGCAGGGAAGGGAAGGGCAGGGAAGGGCAGGGAAGGGCAGGGAAGGGCAGGGAAGGGCAGGGAAGGGCAGGGAAGGGCAGGGAAGGGCAGGGAAGGGCAGGGAAGGGCAGGGAAGGCAGCACCCACCTGACTCTGTCGTAGGGGGCTCCGTAGGAGTAGTGCTGCCGCTGCCCCATGGCCATGTTGCCCATGCCGGGGCCGGCGGCGCGGTTGTAAGGGTCACCCATGCCACTGTTGGGGCCCTGCCCTGAGGACATGAAGGGGTCGCTTCCTGGAGCTGGGAGAGAAAAAGAACCGCTGAACACGGCCGCCTCTGCCTCAGGAACACACGCCTGAGGATCTGGGCAGGAAGAGGAGCCGGGGGTGTCCTGCAGCATTCCCAGCACACAGCCGGACAGGGATGAGGCTCCAGAAGATGCTCCCTCACCTTTCCTCATACTGCTGTAGGGATCTTTATTTGGCTCGTAAGACATGCGACCCATCATGTCAGAGGTATTCATGCTGGGCTGGTACCCTGGATTTGGAGTCATGGAGTTCCGTTTCTGGAACGTAGGATCACTGCCATCTGCAAAGGCATCCTGAAGGCCCACGGAGTTACTCCTGTTCCAAAAAAGCCCCACGAAGACCACATTACAGAGGTCCACCATGGTCCTCAGGATACTCTTCCTCACACGCTCCCTCTCAGGTGCTGCCATCCCCTCCAAGGGCCACAGAATCAAGAGGAACTGCCCTTCCACAATGCTGTCCTCAGACCCAACCCCAAAACTGAAGAATATTCACACACGATGTTGCTGCCAGCCACAAAGGAAGGAGCCAAGCCGTGGAGTCCCACCAAAACAGGTACCCAAGGCCCCAACACCTGCAGCAATGACCCGGAGGTGACCCCACCCCAGCAGTGGTGCCATACCTGATGCCTGGCAAAGGGGGCATCTGACTGTGAGGCGTCGACGCTGGAGTTGGTGGCTTCAAGTCTCCTCCTTCTGCCATGGAGCTGCTGGTGGACTGAGGTGTCTGAGGGCCCTGCATGGAGCCTGAACCCGCTGCAAGAGGAGGAACCTGGGGTGAGCAGCTTTGCACCCTTATGGATGCAACCCTGAACCTCCCAGAACATCAGCCTTGAGAATAGAGAGTCCTTTGAGGAAGACACAGATGAAACATGGCCAAGAAAGCATGAGGAGCTCAACAGACAGGCTGGGCCAGGCTCCCCAGAAGAGCCTAAAGCTGAGAGGTTGTGTCTCTGCTCATCTTAACCCAGTTCCCTGTTCCACACCATGGTCCTGTGTGGTGTTTCCCAAGTTATCCTGTCAGAGCTGATGCTCTGGAGGGCACCACGTGGCTGGAATGTGGGGCTTCCTGCCAAGTGACAACCACTGATGTGGTCTGTCACCTTCACAGCCCCCAGCCAGGAGGGTGGGGGCTGGAACCCTGTCCTGGGAGTCTCAGGATCTCCCCAGTGATGGAAACCTCAGCCAAAGCCACCAAGGAACTCTGATCAAGGCTCCTCTCTCTGCTCTGCCCTCCCAGAGCAGTGAATTCAGCAGTGAAGCACCACTCCCAGAGATTCCTGGAACAGGGAATGCTGGAGGACAGAACCCGTCCAGCAGGTTCCCAGCAAGTCCCAGCTTTCTGCTCCACTGAGCCTTGACCAAAGCCCCGTGTGTAACCCAGTCATCCAGCTGTGCTGGAGCTCCAGCAGCTCTCCCTGGCCCGACAGCATCAGCTCAGGTTCAGCCGCTCCTCGCAGCTGGCAAGAGCTGAACTCTTAATTAATGTTTCCATTAGTTCTGTCCCCAGCACCCGATATCCCTCAGCCTCAGCCCTGCTGGCTGATGAGTCATTTCAGCTATTCATTAAAATCCTCCGAGGTCACGTCCAGGCCATGTTTGTTTACACCCCACCTTCCTGGCACCCTGTCCTCCCTCTGCGACTCCCTCCAGCCCAGGGAGGGCAGCAGGAGCTCCTGGGGAGTTCCATCCACAGCCCCTCCCTGGCAGCCCAGCCCCGGAATTGGCTCTGGAAGAGGCCCCGAGACATTCCCCGAGACATTCCCTGCCTCGCTGCCATTTGGTGTTTGTCCCCAGCTCCCGCTGTCCCTCCCACTCACAAACTCACAGGCGCTGGAGCGGGGCCAGCTCCACGCTCTGGGAATTCCAACCCAAGGTGCCTCCCCAGGGACTCTGCCAGAGGGAACCTTCGGGGCTTCCAGGGAACTCCCAGTGCCCATGAGGGATTCCCAGTTCCCTCCAGCCACTATCTCTGGGACAGCGCATGGAACAGCTCTGGCACCAGGAGCTCCACTCTGCAGCTCAGCAAGTGGTTCATGGGGAACAGCACCGTGCAATCCTCACCACTCCCAAAGTTCTGCAGGAGTTAATTTGGCACAACAGGCTGAAATGAAGAGCAAGCCAATGCCAACAGGTTGTGGGGTCTGCAAGGAGAGCAAACCACGTGTGTGGGACAGCAGAGCCCTTCAGCCAAATGGTGAAATGGCTTTGAAACATCCCCCTGCTGTCCACAGGTTCCCAAACGGAATTTATTCTCATCCAACTGATTCCCCGGGGGACAGGGAATGTGTGGGGCCGTGGAAGAACAGCATCCACCAAGGCTCCACACTCCCCTAGGGCTCTTCAGCCTGGAGCTGGGCTGACAGAGCAATTTCTGTCCTGCCCTACACCCCCAGGCCCTGAAAGGGAGAAAGGGAAAGTGAAAGAGGAGCAGGGGCACGCTGAGTGATTCAGCATAAAGGATCAGAGCCACCAGCCAGGCTTCAGTGCTGCCACTGCACGTTCCCAGCTGTGGGAGCCTGGAGCAAGGTGACTTGAGAGAAGGGCTTGAATTGGAAATGCAGCAGAGTCCTCTCAGAGCAGGACCCAAACGTGCAGAGTTTGGGGTAAGAGCCCTGAAAATTCCTCCTGCTGATGTGCTGAAGCAGGAGCTCAGCCCAGAAGGCAGAGCCAGGCCCTTCACAAACACCTCGTGAGCTGAAACAAAATCTGATGCAGCACCTAATCCACTCTGACACACACCTAGAGCTACAAGTCTAAAGTGGCTTCCTAAAAGTCTCAGCTCTCTCCAAACAAACTCCAAATGCTCTCAACATTGTTCCACTGCCTCTGGGGGCAAGAAAGAGATTTGGGAAATAAAGTGGGATTGGATTTGTGGTCTAGTTCGAGCAGAACTCAGACCCGCTCTGGACACAGGTTTAGTCTAATAGCACAGAAGTTATTTTATCTTGCAGAACACACCAAGGCGAAGCTCCACTAGGGCAGGTTTCCTGAGCAGTGACAAGACATGATTTAGTTTTTAACAAACCCCCCCTGCAGCTGAAAGGAGCAATGTGGTGCCCAGCAGAGAACTGGGACAAGCCCACTCTCCCTGAAGGGTTCAGCAGGGCTGGGACACAACTGCACTGCACTCAAAAGAGGTTCATTATTCTGCTCCTCGGGAGCCAGACGAAGATGGTGCCAGGTTTCAGGACCAAAAAAGCATTTTTTTTGCAAACATTATAGGAACTTCAAAGCAGACCAAGTTTTTATTTCACCTACATGAGCAGGCTCCTGACCAGAAAAAGCATCTGAAGTTCTTTAGTTATAAGACAAACTGGAAAACTCAAGCTTAAAGAAGAGTTGGCAAATTCAGCAGCAATTCAAGGAATGAACTCAATGCAAATGAGACAGAAAGGATCAGACTTTCCAAAGACTAAAGAGTACAACATGCATGGCTGGCCTGCATGTCTTTTCTTTTTTTGTTTAACAAATCTGAATTGAGCATTATGCTTAAATATTCAGAAACAGGAGCACCCCATCAAATCTGAAACAACAGCCAAGGTTCATTTTGAAGATTCCTAAAGCACCCAGCTTGTCGTAGGCCTCCAGTGCTCTGAGCACAGAGCCTCAGAATGTCCTCCCTGGCTCCTGCTGAGGGCAGGAATTCCTGAGCAGGGTGAGTGCACACCCACGTGCAGCCTTTCCTCCCAGAAGGTATCACTGGCACGGTCCAAACCAGCTCAGCTTTTGCAGCAGGCTCCCAAACACGAGCACTAACAAGGGCTGCTGCTGGAATCACCTTGCAGGGAAACTCCAGAGCTCTCTCTCCACCAGATTCTCACCAGGCAGAGATGCAGCAGCAAGCAGAGAGGGGTCTGTGTGTATTTTTAGGTTCTCCTTTTTCTCAAGCTTAATCCAGAGCCTGGACACACAAAACTGAACTATCCCAAGAGGCTCAACTCCCTCCCAGTCTCGTCCACACCCACATTACTAAAGAATTTTTATCCTGCACAGCCAGAGAATGGGGTGTGTGTGTGTGTGTGTGTGTGCTTTTTGGCAGTTTGGACCAGCCTGGCCCACAGCACAGTGCCAGAGACCCTCCTGCTCACGTGCACACTGCAACTCAAACCAAGGCCTGCCCTCACCTGGAGACGGAGGCTGGATCTTGGTCTGGGACTTCTTTGAGTCAGCAGCTGCAAAGATGTCAGGAGGGGGGTCCTCGCCCCGCTCGATCTTGCACTCGAAGGCGTACAGACACTGGATGTACTGCTTCTTCAGAGAGCTGGCTGCACTGCTCGACGTGCCCACGTTCAGGTTGGTGGCCAGCTCACGCCACTTCTTGTTTTTGTTGACCTGCACAACCAAACAGGAGGCTCTAAACTCCAGATCCCAGCTGTACCTCCTCCAAGAGGAGAAATCAACCCTTCCCAGCTCACACAAAGGGTGCAATGAGGGCTAAGCAGAGCAACCCCAAAACTATTGAACTCCCTTCTTCACCTACAGAAAAACTTTTCAGATTTACAGGGACAGATTGCAAATCAAATTAGTCACAAGGTCAGCTGACAGCCAGATGCAAAGACAAAGGCAGCGTCACCAATCTTTGCACTGGGCAAAGCAGGGAAAAAGGGCTTGGATTGGATCTGGCCACAGACTGTTCTCACCCAGACAAAGGGAGAGGAGACATCTGGCTCACTTAAAGGGTGCTGGGTTTTATTTACAGAAATAAAACAGAGCTAAAATGTGGCTAAATGGGAATTCATGGCTCACATCTGGCCACAGAGCTGATCTTTGTGCTGTGGGCAGCTCAGTGCCCTGGCTGGGGTCACTGACCTGAGTCAATCCCCCGATCTCCTTGACGGAGATGTAGAGCCTGTAGAGGTCCAGGGGCTTCCTGCCCACGGCTGGCAGGTTGGTCATGCCCATGGCCTTCTCCTCAGTGAAGGCCAGGTACCGATCCACCCACAGCTTCCTCTCAGGCTCCCCACCCAGCTCGTACAGCTTGGTGATCTTCTCGTTGGTCGTAGTAGAGGAACTGGACTTCTAGGAGAAGGAAAGAGAGATCAGGACTGAGCAGCACAAGAGCAGCTCCGCCGTGTCCCAGGTGGCACCCCGGCCCTGCTCCCCCCAGTCTCCTCGTGCTGTCCCTGTCTCCTGTGTCTTTCACCACCTGGAGCAAAGGCAGAGACGGATTTGGCATTCCAAATCCTTACTTAAAAATGAGCTCCCGAACTAGAGGTGTTGCTAAAACCTGATGGTGTTCCAGGTGAATGCTAGAGCCAAAACTGAGCGTGTTCATGGCACATGAGATTCCTTCCACAGCACAGACCAGGACAGAGCAGCCCTGATTTGTGGCCAACAGCATTCAAGCCCTCTTTTGCCATAATAAAAGAGGCAGATGCCAGAACACAGGAGCAGAAGTGAGAGATCTCCTAGATCTTCTTGCTGCTGGCATAGGAATCAAACCTGCTGAGCATTTGTTTTCCTTCAGGTAGCAAAGGAGGAGACCAGGGGCTCAGAAACTGCTTTTTTGGTGGTTCTTTTGAAACTGGTAGCAGCAATGCAAAGAAAAACACTCCCTGAAGAACTTGTTTGCCTCCCTCTTCTGGCTTTGATACAGGATTAGTGAGAGGTCTGTTTGTGAAACAACTGCAACACTTTAGTTACCACGTCCCAGCTGAGAGCTGACTCGCTCCAGGCCCACTCCACCAACAAACTCAGGTTTGTTTACGCTGCTTTTGGCAGTTTCACTGTGGCAGGTAATAATTCCTAATACTGAATTTGTTTTCCAGGTGAAATCCATGTCTCCCACAGGACTGGGAAACGCTCCCCTCCATTTCTCACACTGTTCAATCCAAGCGAACATACAACACATGGCTTTATTTCCCTGGATGCTGAAGAAGATGGGAGTCAATAAAAACAAAACCCAGAACATTTTACCTTTGACTTGGATTCTGCTTTGGGCGTCCCATCTGCCTTGTTGTTCATTTTAGTTGCAGGTGTTAATTTGACATCCCCGAGTCCCATCATTTCAGGGCTTGCTGCCATCCCTGGGAAGTTAAAGGAATCTTTAACACTGATTTTCCTTCCAGTGCAACGAAATCAGGGAAATCCCAAAGCTCTGGCTTACCTGCAGAGTTGTTGGCCATGTTCCCTGCCATGGGGTAGGGTGGGCCCTGGGGGTTTATCATGCCAGCCATGCTGTTAATTCCCTGCCCATAAGGAGGCCCAGTGCCCATCATTCCCCCCTGATTCATGTTGGGATAACCAGGAGGCCTAGAGGAGGAAGGAGAAAGCACACAATTACTCCACATATTAGGCACTAGGATACTGCCTTCTGAGGAAGCAGGTTTGCTAAAAGAAACCTAAAAAAGACATGGAGAAGTGACTTGCCCCAGACCATTTTTCCAAGAGAAGAGCAAAGATCAGGTGCTCTTGTAAAGCTCAGTACCCAGAGCCCAAGTTACATTCTCAAGAGAAAAGGGAATGCAAACCCTTTGGAAAGTGGGACTTGAGCTCTGAACATTTTCACCCTTCATCTTGTTCTCCTACATCCACAAACTGAGCCTCATTTCAGTCATTAAATTGCCTTTAACCTGCAGACTCTGCAGCCCTGGGCAGTGAAGTGAGAATACAGGATTTAGAATCGTGGACTGTCCTGGGCTGGAAGCGTTGTTTTCATTGTATCACAAACCTCCCACACAACTGTGGCTCAAACTTCTTCCTCAAAGGGACAGGCTTGGGTGCCTTTATTGGGGATTGGGAATTTGAGCCGTGGCAGCCACAGGTAAAAGCAGGAGGTTGCAGGAGCAGCCCTCAGGTGAGGATACAGAGCAGTGTCCAGTCAGACAACAAATACATCCACCAGCTCTGGGGAACCCAATTTAAGAGCATGTTCATGGCTCCCATGGCATTCTGGTAGGCCACACACACCTACTCCGAAATGGGCAATAAAGGAGAAAAAACCCACAGAAAACAGTGCAAAGTTCAGAGCTGAATTCCAGCTCCTTTCCCACAGCTACTCATCAAGGCCCTAAAAGGAAGAAGTTCCTCACACTGGACAAGCAATGCCTTGGATCACACATACAGCTGGGTGGCTGCTGGATTTTGGGGCTGCAGCACAGGGGCAGCGCCTCCAAGTCACCCAGGGAACAGAGAAGACCAGAAAGCAAAACTCAAGAACAACTGAAGGGATATCAGAGCTAAATAATTTCACCTGTGAACATAAAAATTCCCTATGTATGCCATAAAAGATGTAAGATGTATAGAGTGCTGCAATGGTTTGGGTTGGATATACCCTAAAGATCATCCCCTGTTTAACCCCTGCGATGGGCAGGGACACCTTCCACTGTCCCAGGCTGCTCCAAGCCCTGTCCAACGTGGCCTTGGGCACTGCCAGGGATGGGGGAACTACATCAGCTCCTCCAGGCTTTACTCTCTTCCTTTTTAACAGTTCACTTGAGAACCAAACCTTCATGAAGGACAGACCTCCATGAAGGAGAGACCCCCACCAAGGACAGACCCCCACCAAGGACAGACCTCCAGGAAGGACAGACCTTCATGAAGGACAGACCCCCACCAAGGACAGACCTTCATGAAGGACAGACCCCCACCAAGGACAGACCTCCATGAAGGACAGACCTCCATGAAGGACAGACCCCCACCAAGGACAGACCCCCACCAAGGACAGACCCCCACCAAGCACAGACCTCCATGAAGGACAGACCTTCATGAAGGACAGACCCCCACCAAGGACAGACCCCCACCAAGGACAGACCTCCATGAAGGACAGACCTCCATGAAGGACAGACCCCCACCAAGCACAGACCTCCATGAAGGACAGACCTCCATGAAGGAAGACCTCCATGAAGGACAGACCTCCATGAAGGACAGACCTCCATGAAGGACAGACCCCCACCAAGGACAGACCCCCACCAAGGACAGACCCCCACCAAGGACAGACCCCCACCAAGCACAGACCTCCATGAAGGACAGACCCCCACCAAGCACAGACCTCCCCGAAGCCCCTCTGAGCGCTGCCCCAGCGTGGGTCACCCCCAGCCCTCTGCAGCGTCCCTACCTGTTCTGGATGGAGTTGGCGGCGGCGTGCATGGCGGCGGCGGCCGCCTCCTGCGCCTTGCGGTTCATGCCGGCGGGCGGGGGGCACATGCCGCTGCCCACCTGGGGGGGCATGTTGGCCATGTTGGGGCCGTAGGGCCGGCTGCCCATGGCCCCGTGGCCCATCCTGCCCGGGGGCAGCCCGCTGTAGGGCGGCACGCCGCTCTGCCCGTGCATCTGGCCGCCCGCGCCCATGGGGTTCATGCTGCCCGCCATGCCCGGGCTGGGGTAGTTGGCGTTGGACATGGCGTTGTAGTTTGGCTGCCTGGGGTACCCTCCTGGGGAGAGGAACAAGGGGAACACAGCGTCAGTCAAGCCGTTCGGTTTATGAATCACCATAAAAATCTTCTATCGGCAAATATTTAAAGATCACTAACAGAGATGAGGGGGAGTGTTCACACCTCAACACAAAGTCAAAGTACTTGGATATATGCCACTAGAATGTGTTTTGACACAGCCAAGTAACAACATCGATTCAGAAGCTGCCTGAAACTCTCCCAAACCTCAACCCAGCACAGAGAGCTAAATGGTCCAGGACAGGATGGAAAATCCCACATTAACCCTTCCCAAAACAGGCACCTCTTCATCATCTCCCTCTCCGAAGAGAGCCATCCCTTTGTCACAATTACATGGGAATACGCAGTTACAACATGCTTATTCCTAAATAAGGAGGAAGAATCCTACTTTTAGAAGTACAGCTATCCCTGAAAGCAACATACTCCATCAATCTCAATAGGAGCAAAGCTCTGGTTGGTATCACCCACAGATTAAGAGGGGACAAATCAAAACATTTATCATGGAATCATGGAGCGGTTTGAAAGGACCTTGAAGATCATCCCATGGGCAGGGACACCTTCAACTATCCCAGCTTGCTCCAACCTTGAACACTTTCAGGGATGGTGCAGCCACAGCTGCTCTGGGAACGGGGGCCCGAGAAGACATGAGGACAGAGAGGCCTTTGCTGGCTCAGTTCCCACCTTGAGGTCCGTACTGCCCGCCCTGGGGTCCGTAGCTCCCCATGGAGTTCTGCTGGTAGGGCCCCATGCCGGCGTGCATCTGTGCTCCCGAGGACTGCCGGGGGGATAAAGCTGAGCCGGGCTGGGGGGAGCTGTACTGGGGCATCTGGGGGTTCCTCTGCATGTACCCTGCACACCAGGAGTGAGCAAATCATTAGTGCAAAGCATCCCGAGCTGCCACTGCACACACATGTTCCAGGCAACAGCCCCAGCACCCACAAAATCCTTCCAGCAGAAGCCGGGACACATTTTAGTGGTTGCATTAAGGAGCCAGTGTTATCTGAGCAGATAACAGATCCAATTTCCTGTTTTAGCCAGAAGAAAAAACCCTTAGTGTCACAGCAGAAGCCAGTACAGCTCTGCCAATCCTTAGGGCTTCTTATTCTTGGCTTTTGTTCACTTGTTTGTTTTCTCAGGGTGACAGGTCTATACCTTCAGCCAGGACAGCTGAAATTTTACATGCATTTTTCACCCCCAAAACCTTACTCCCTGAAAGGGGAAAGACACACAATATTGCTGTGAGCACCCCTTGTTTTAAAGCTTAAAGCGTGTTAAGAAGCCAGAGGAAACATCTTAGAAGCCAAAGCACCAGTTTGGATGGAACATTTAGAGGCCAAGCAGCCAGCAACAGCTGAATGCACTGCAAGGTGCCTCAACACTTCAGCCTGTAATCCTGGGGCAGCTTTTCAGTGCTCTGTCCCACAGGACCCACGTGCTCAGGCCAGGTAAGTGACACAAAGCCGTGCAGCTGGCGTGACCCACCTCGGTCCTGCGCGATGCTCGACTGGTTCATGGAGGGGTGCAGGATCGTGTCCGACTGGCCACTGGGCGGGCGGGGAGGCATCTGATTGCCTGGCCACAGAAAGGACACACAGCATCAGCCAGCAGGCAGCAGTCACACCCCAGAACCCCAGACAAGCCCAGGACAAGGGGATGTTGACCACAGCGAGGAAGAACAGCAGCAAGTGGCCACATCAGACCAGGCAGAGCACTGCTGGCTCACCAGCACCCCACCCAGCCCCGGGGAGTGCAGAGTCTCACACACACAGAGGAGCCCAGAGCACCTCCGTGCCCACACAGTGCTGGCTCTGGGCAGCACAGCCCAGCCCCAGCAGAGCCCGGAGGTCAGAGGTTACCTGGGACTGCAGCAGGGGACAGGGGACCGGAGCGGGACTGAGCAACGCTGGCCGGAGATCCAACTGGGGAGGGGGAGGGTCCTCTGATGCCTGGCAGGTGAGGAGAGGTATGTGGCGAGAAAGGAGACTGAGCTGGGTTACTCTGCTCTCCTTGGCTGCTGGAAATCCCTGATGTGCTTACTCCAGGGCTCAGGGCTCCTTCGGTCCCCATGGGCAGGTCATCTATGGAACCAGACAGGTCCTGCAGGGCACAGAAACACATCAGAAACCACAGGGCCACGGGGCTGCCCTCTCACACCGCTCAGGAGGAGCATTTGTCCCTGGGCTTGCTGCACACAGGAGTCAGTGAATCTGTTTGCTGCTGGTACCAAAGGCTGCTGCAGACCGAGGCAGCTGCCAGGCGTGTCTTATCCAGTCTGAACCCAGGAGCTCCTGAGCTGGTTTGCTGCTGGCCCAAACAACTGGCTAATTCTCCTCTTAATTCAGTTTAGAGGTGGGAAGTTAAAGAATGCATCAACAGCACACGTAAAGCTGCAAGCACAGGAGACAGTCCATGTGATCATGGCTTGGAAGGGAAACGTGGCTCAGCCTCTGAAAGACAGAAAACTCCTGCCTCACCATAATTAATTCATAAACCTCCTATGAGCTGGGAAACTACTCACTTGAGATGGATAAAAACAAACTAAACAGAGATTTAAAAGAAAACCATAAAATACTCTTCAGGGTTCCCACTTCCCTTTCTTCAAAGACAGCAAAAATTAGCAGTTACTGCATCAACCTGTAAAGTTTAGCTTTTCTCGAAGGCAAGGCTAGAAAACACCCTTGCTCCTGCATGTATTCACCTTGGAGAAGAAAAGCACAAAAAGCCTAAGAGAGCAGAAACCTCCAATTGCCACAGCAGCAAAGCAACAGCATCAAAAACCAGCTGGCAAGTGTGGAAATGGGGCTAATTCCACGGAGCTGATGATGTGCAGATCCAGCATGCCCAGTTGTGCTGCCTGGCTGGTAACAAGGTGCATCAGCTGCTCAGGCTTGGCCTGCAGTGAATGAGTCAGGAGCAGCCCCAGCCAGAGGAAGTGGCAGCGTATTTGAACAGAAAGCTGGGAAGTTGTAACTATTCCAGGGATTAGATAAAATCTCTGCCAGAGGTTCAAAGGATCAGGGCAGGTGAAGAAGTGGAGGCCAAAGCTTACCAGGACTTCACTTACCCTTCTTAAGTCTTCCAGAGCAATCAGCTCTGGATCAGAAGGGTTCTGGGTGAGCCCTGAGGGAATCCCAGGTCATTTTCCCTGCACAGAAATCAGCTGAACAGCACAAGCAGAGCCAACCTCATTTAAACCCCACAGAGAAAGGCCGAGCCAGCTGATAAATCACCTGGACACGCTGGTTTCATTGACACTGACAGCACAACTCCTGGTTCAGCAGCAGTGCAGGGAAAGTTTTCCCAGCCCTGGCAGCGCACATGGACCTGGAGCACCAGACAGTGCAACTCCTCAGCCTTGGGGAGCAGGAGCCCCCACACCCAACCCCGGCCTGCCAGGGGATGTGGAAAGGCTCTGACAGCACATCCAGGACGTGGGAGTCAGGGAGAAGAGGAATTATGGAGGAATAAAAGCCAACACGGTGACACCCAAGCACCTCATCCCCCCCGTGGGACCGGGACATTCAGAGGGCAGAGCTGGACCTCAGCACCACCTTCAGCTGCTCCAGCACAGCAATTTCCTCTGTTTTAATGGAATTTGAACAAAATGCTCCTAACAAATGCTGGCACGTGTTACTTAGGAGCTGCAGAGCCCAGACACTTGGAGGGGTGATTTAGTGCAGAGCGTGTCCTCCCTCCCCTTCCATTACTGCTCCTGTTGGAGAGCTCATTTCCTGCACCACAGTCTCTGAGGTGTATTTGCTTACTGCTCAAGTATTATCTTCCTGAGGGGGGGAAAAAAAAAAAGCTTTGTTTTATTTCAATGAAAGCTAAAAAACTGCAGAAAAAGCCTAAAAATAGTGTCTGAGATCTCTTGCAATTTTCACTACTTTCCTATTGTAACATCAAAAGCATTGCTCCTTTATGCAGCTATTTGGGTGTTTTTCCCTGGACAACTCTGACAAATCCCACATTCCTACTGCAGAAACCATCTGAAGTGGGAGTAAAGAGACATTATTTCCAACATTTTGCATTAAAAAGCATCAACCAACACAAACAATCAAGAGCAAAACATTCCTCTTGCTGAGATTTACTGCACCCAACTGCAGCCACTGATACAAGACACACAAAGAGATTCCCCCCAGAGCCCATTAAGGGATCAGAATGTCCAAAAACCAGTTCAGTCCAGCCTACAACTGTATGGAAATACTGGAATGTCCCCTCAATACATTAAGGTAGTTTTAGTTTGAAGCACCAAATACCTGCAAGACATAAAATGAAGGAATGTTAAAAACTGTTTGAAAATTAACTCCTAAGCAGTAGATAACAATCTCCAGAGCTCATGTCTTCGACCTTGCCCGTGCATCAATGCTGTAGTGCTCAAGCCATTTAAAAACATCCCATTTTAATGAAGCAGGTGGATCCTGGGGGGCTGTGCCCCTGTGAGCAGGGCCCCTCTGCATTGCTGACACAGCAGGAGGGACCCCCAGAGGAACAGCAGAGCTTTAGCTGTGCATCGGGCTCCCAGATTACCAGTTTAAATGAGTTTGAAGTGAATTACACATCCTCCTTTCCCAGCTGTTGGGACATGAGTTGAAACAGGACCGTGAAAATCAAGTAACTCCTGAAGTGACTTTCACCTTCAAAGATATGTAAGTTTTATCAATTCCAACAATAAAGTCATTTCCCAGCAAAGAAGGGCTCTGCCAGCACAGCAGCATTTTCTGAGTGTGTTATTCAGCAGGACTGAGCTGCTCAGAAGGGAAACTCCTGCAAGGGGAAGGAGAAAACATGGACTGGAATGTCTGAGCCCCAGCAGCTCATCAGTGGGGAGCTGGTTTCCTCCCATCAAATTCTCTCTCAGGATGTCAAGCACCAGGGCACCGTGGGTTAATTAAAGCTAAAAGACACCTCCAGCTCTACCACCCCCAAAGCAGGGGAAAAAGGAAATCCCTGCATCTCCCCACAGCCTGTTTTCGGGGCAGCCGTAGCAGAGCAGCCTTTAAAAACAATAAAACCTGATGGAAATAATGGAGACCTGCTGCTGTCAGGGGGTTCTGGACGAAGCCCAAGAGCAGAGGGCCTGGGAGGTTTTGTTTGCCTCCCAGGGAGCGCCAGGAGGAGAGCTGGAAAGGCACGGCAGCAGCAGGAGAAGGGCTCTCCCCTTCCCTCCCCGCCAGCACAGCCAGGGAGCCGAGACAGGAGGTGAGGCTCGGCAGCAGCAGCTCTGCCAACTCAAGGAAACGTCAGGGTCTGGAGAATTTCCTCACGTGTTTCCAATGTGTTTTTTATGCATTTTATTGCTCATCTGCCATGCAGATCAAAAACGCTGGAGGGATTCCAACTATTTCACACAGAATCTCACACTCCAGGCTGGCTGCAGCCCCAAAGCCTGAGTTTCTTCACTTGAAATACTGCCCAGTGTTATTTTGGGATGTGACCTGATAGCGGAAGCCCACGGGGACCCTGGAACGGAGCGCTTCCAGCTGCGAGAGGATGCCCGAGCCGGGCGGGTGCCAGCGCGGGGCTGTCAGAGCTGCTGACAAACTGGGCTCGGCACAACACCTCCTGCTCACACCACAACAAAACCCTGCCTGCAGCCTCACCCACGGGGCAGGGGAGTTCATCCCTGCACAGAAAGGGCTGCAAGTCCTGGCATGACCAGCACAAGGAGCCGATGGTTTGTGCTGGAAACAGCCGGGATTCTTTTATCTGGCAGCAGGAACCACCACCCCTCTATCTGATACAGCTCATTTGTTAAACAAACAGAGAGATGAAACGGCAGAAATGCTTAAGATCAAGGTAGCAAAATCCCAGAGGAGCAGAGAGACTCGAGGCTCTGCTCCGACCCATCCACTGATCTGGCAGAGCAGGAAGACTGACCAGAAAGCAAATGGAATTCCTGAGCAGGGACTGCAGCCTCCCCTGCCCATCCCCAGCCTCAGCCCTTCCACGTGGGAAGTGTGGGGGAACAGGGAATGATCTCCAGACAGCGCTCAAGGAAATGATGGTCTGAGACCAGCATGTGCTGGAGTTTATAAATTCTGTAAGGCCAGTTGTTTCCATAAGATGCTCACATGCAAGGCCAGAGAACAATGGCTAAATTTATTCCCCAGTTCTTTCTGAAAGGGAAAAAGCCTCTTCCTTCCTTCTGATTGAAATACTCACTTTCTATTACAAGCTCTTTTTCTGCGCAGTTGCTTTTCCACTTACTCAAGAACTACCAACATTTAAAAATCACAAGCTTGTCCTTTCCTTCCCCTTTATTTCCACACCCAAAATACCTCAATCCTCTCTATCACAACAATCACACAGCTGACTGGCAGGATCTCCCTGCTATTTTGGGGACATGGATAGACTTGTTCCTCCTTTGGCAGCACAGACAAATCCTGCCTCTCATGCTCCACAGAACACTCTCCCCTGGAGACTTCCCTGTGCTCCACTCACGGCACCCCCACAAAGGAACCTGAGGTTTTCACAGATGTGACAGAAGGGTCTGGAGAGGCCCTGCAGCCCCAGTGCCATCCTGCTGTGCCTCTTCCAGGTTGGTCCCCCAGCAGAAACCAGAAGCTGGACCTTGGGAATACGTTCAGCTCCAGTAGAAACCCAGGTGATGTTTTTCATCCAGAGAGATTTCTCATCCAGTGTCTCCAAAGCTGACAAATCAAGAGTTAGAACAGAGATTTTTCCAAGTCCTGCCCTATCCCAAAAACATACAGCTTGTGCCAGGGATGACCATCATTCCCCTTACTCTGCTCTTCTACCACCAGTCACTGTGGAGAGGAACACAAGTCCATCTTTCCAGCACCAAAAGCGCTTTCAGGATCATTCCTGGAGTGGGTATGGACAAGATACAAAGGGGACATCCTCCTTCAAAATGGGACAAGACCAGCAGTCAGAAGGAACAAGTAATGAAATCACTGGGATTGGCCCCTTGGATATGTCCCTGGAAGCTCCACCTCTGATCTGAGCAGGGATGAGAGACATGAGAGCAACTAGAATTGAGTTCAGCAACAGAAAAACCATCCAGGTCCTGGTACCAAACTGAATGTGCCACAAGGACCTGGGAGTCCTCACGTGCCACTCACTCATCCCTGCAGTCCTTACAGACAGGAAGGAAGTGCTAGACTTTATTACTTCAAGGGGAAAACACCTGCCCACTAAAACAAACACCAGCAAGGCTTCAGCCTCTGCTACAGAGTCCATATTCCCTTCCCTTCCAAGGAGTTTCAGCTCCTCTCAGGCAGCAGTGCTGGCAATTACAAACCTAAGATGGGGACTGGAACATGCCAGAGAGATTCGTGCAGTTTCCTTGCTCAAAAAAGAAGCTGAAAAGCTCATTCTTCCAGGCTGGCTTCAGACAAACTGGGAGAAGCTGCTGGCTCGAGCTGCACTGCAGGGAAGGGAGCTTTCGGAGAGGAGGCTGGCAGGAGGAGGGGCTCGGTGCCACACGACAAATTTTACTCTGATTGCAAAAATAATCTGCTGCTCTAATCCAGCTCGGTAAATCAAGGTGAGCGAGGTGGGCTGGCAGAGAGCAGGCTCGGGATGGAGCAGGGAGGAGGACAGAGGGAAGTGCTGCTGGCTGTGCCACATTCCTGCGCCGGAGCCTTGCGGAACAGCCGGCGCTGCTACCGCAGCAGCCATTGATTTTTCAGAGGTCGATACTCCACTCCCACAGATCTCCTCGGCAGGAGCTTTAATCACATCTCCTGCTCCTACCCTGTGCCACCCCTCCTTCTCTCCCCCCTCCAAATAAAATAAAATAAAATATATTTTAAAAAAAAGGGAGGGCGAGGGAGCTTTCCTCCCCCTGTGAGCACAGAGCAGACGAGCAAATCTCATCTTCTCTGTCTTTGGAGAGCAGAGATTCAGAGCTGTAGTTGCAGCACAAAGTAGAGAAGGAGTAACATGATTCATCCACAGAACAAGATGTCGCTGGAGGGAGAACCCGCCATGTGGAAGGGCAGCATTCCCACCCGGGAAGTGCTGGGCTCTTCCACAGGACCCCGAGAGATGCAACAGCAAGGCCCCACACAGGAGTTCCCGTTTAACCCTTTGGAGGCTGCTCAGCTGGTGAAAAGTACTCCCAGCTTTACACAAAGGTTGGTGCAACATTAAACATCCACGGCAGCATGAAAATGCCATATTTTTCCAGCCAGGGTGGCATCACTTCAGCCGGCCCAGAAGCTGTCCTGTCCATCCAGCACAAAAGGGTGACACCTCCAGCTCCTACAGCAACACTGACCCCAAAACGAGCTGTGGGAAAGAGGCAGGAGGATCCTGGGCACAGGAAGCAGCAACGTGGCAGCAGGACCAGGGGATGCTCTGATTTCTGGAAGGTGAGGGGATGCAGGGATCTCCAACCCTCAGTGGGAAAGGCTGGCCTGGGGAAGGCAGGTGCAGAAGGGAAATGAGTGCAGGCCTCAGCTGACACACCTGCTTATTCACAGAGCTTTTGCCTTCCTTCCACGGGATTTACGTCTCCTCATCCAAGTCCGAAGATGAGCCCCAGCTCACACAAAACACAGAGCCATGGAGGAGGCAGGAAGCTCCCCTTGCACTGCCAGACACGAGGATATTCCCATTCCCCAGCTTCTCTGGAAGGCGCTTTCCAGGCTCAGGTTCCACACACTGAGACTCCAAAGCATTTTAGTCATCCCAGCATGTGACTGTGCCACCACGCCAACATCCACAGCCAGAGTGGCCAAAGGGAAGCAGCAAAGGCAAGAGGCTGAAATTATTACAAAATTTACAAGGACCTGTTCAGGAAATACTTTGGATTTTAAGATGTCAGTTTTTAGTATTTTCATCAGTCTCTGAAACAATTATCAGTGACAGGATCAATTTCTAAAAAAGCAGGAGGAAGATTTTAGGGCAGAACAAGATTTCTAAGGTCTAAGGCATTTGCAAGTGTGGTGAATGCAGTGGTTCTTCCCCTGGAAGCTGTCCCTGCCCGTGGCAGGGGGTTGGAACCGGACGATCTTTAGGGTTCTTTCCAACCCAACCCAGTCTGTGATCCTGGACTGATTCTAAGGGACAGCTGGAAGCTGGCAGCTCCTTCCCAAACTCCCTGGTACCTGTGGGAAGGCAGGGATGGCCCCTTGGCACTGGGGCATCCCCAGAGTAACCATTTCCATCCAGAGCTGCCTGCAGTGCTACCCCAGGCTGGGGGTGCTGATCTGGGTGGGAAGGGGAGACCAGAGACACGTTTGAGAGAATCAGGGAACTGCTCCTGGCTCCGAGCAGGCACAGGAAGAGGCACCATATCCATGGAAACCTGGCCCAGGCCAGGCTGACGTGGGCCCGGTGCTGCCCTCGGGGTCAGGGCGCCAGAACAGTCCATGCCTGGAGATGTCACTTCTTGTCGTTTCAGGAAATTAAACCTTTTTTTTTTCCTTTCCCTTAATAGAAGCTTCTTTCCAGATTCAAAACTGTAATAAAAACCCATCGTAGAACTCCTCCAATTCCCAGGACTGATTTGGGATCCCAGTGTGACCCATCCCAGCCCACGGGAGCAGCCCAAGCCTTGGGCCCCGACCATGCCCCACACACGGGCACCATGTGGAAAGAGTTTTCCCCACGGTATTTATGATCCCACATGTCTCCAAGACAAGTCAATCCAGCGTGCCAGAAGCACAGTAAGAGGGAAATTATTCCTGTGGAGCAAGAGCTCAGGTGTGGTGGTGTTTCACCAGCACAGCCCCTCCCTCCCAGCATGGTGGGCTCCCCTCTGGCAGGGCTCATCGGCATGGAGAGGGAAGAGGGCGAGGATCAAAGTGAAGTCAGACTCACAAGAGGCTTCCGCACCTTTTAAAGGGTGTCCAGTGACGGCAGCAAAAAGGAAGTGAAAGCCTGACTGCCCTGGCCTGCAGCCCGAGCTGCTGGGAGAGCAGGGGCTGACCTGGGGCGGGGGGGCTCACTGTGGGGCTGGGTCACCGTGGTGGGGCTGGGTCACCCTGACAGGGGGGCTCGATCACCCTGACAGGGGGGCTCAATCACCCTGCCAGGGGGCTGGATCACCCTGCCAGGGGCTGGATCACCCTGACAGGGGGGCTGGATCACCCTGACAGGGGGATCACACTGGTGGGGCTGGATCACCCTGCCAGGGGGGCTGGATCACCCTGACGGGGGGGCTGGATCACCCTGACGGGGGGGCTGGATCACCCTGACGGGGGGGCTGGATCACCCTGACGGGGGGGCTGGATCACCCTGCCAGGGGCTGGGTCACCCTGCCAGGGGGGCTGGATCACCCTGCCAGGGGGGCTGGATCACCCTGACAGGGGGGCTGGATCACCCTGCCAGGGGGGCTGGATCACCCTGACAGGGCCTGGATCACCCTGACAGGGGCTCTGTGGCAGCACAGGGATGTGAGCAGCCGAGCACAGGGCACAGCCAGGACCCCTGACAGAGCTGCCCACCCTGCAGCACCCTCCTCGCACCCATGGCCAGACCCCCAGGCGGGTCCCGGCTCTGCTCCCCGCGGTCCGGCCGGAGCACGGCGAGCCAAGGGAAGGGCTGAGCTTTGGGGAAGGCGAGAGGCGCAGGCAGGAAGCTGAGCTGAGCTGCTCTCGACCAGAATAGAAACAGGAAACGAGCCCGGCAGCGAGCGCAGAGCGCAGCGCAGCTCCTGCAGCGCTCCCCAGGGATGCTCGGAGGAGCTCGGGGCTGGGAGCTCCCCCGGCACAGGGTGGGACCAGCTCCCCTCCAACCCCAGCGAGGGCTGCCACGAGAGGGAAGTGCCACACGGACACTCTGGCACGAGAGGGAAGTGCCACACCACACGGACACGCAGCAAAGCTGCTCTGGGGCAGGGCCGAGTGTGGCACCGGAGCAGCTGAAGGTCGGGGTGGCTCTGGAGATGCTCTCCACAGTTAAAAAAATATAAAAACTCAGGGAAAAAGGCACAGCCTTCTCAAGGAACCATGCAGGAATGGTGGGCACAGTCACACAACATGAGAACCTTGGGCAGGGGAGCACTGATCAAGGAAAAATACATTTTTACCTTTCGCTATCACCACAGCCTGGGATAAAACCCTTGAGATGGCACAAACTGGAAGGAGGGATCTGCACTGCCAGAGCTTCAGGTGCTCCTGGGGAAGCCTGGGGTGCTGGTGGCTTTATCTGCATATCCACTGTGCTGCCCTGCTTTGAAATGCACACACTGCTAATCCCTCTCCTAAGGCAAGCAATAAGACAAGCTCAAAAGGCCAAACACAAACCAAACAGAAGCAGGAAGTCCCATATGGAAAGAGAAAAAAGGAGAGGGGAAAAAAAAAGAAAGGTTTGAAGTGACCAGCAGATTCAACTATAAAACATTCTTTCTCCCTGCCCCCTGAAAAAGCTGTCAAAATTATTCATTTTAAACTGAAATGTTAAGAAAGCAGGCTGCCTCCCTCCCTCCATGGCAGCTCTGACAGTTTTTTGCTGCATTTCAGCCTGTTGCATGGATTATTTCCAGGTCAGAGGACGCAGCTGACAGAGCTCAACTTTATTCCACTTCAAGCACTCCCAGAGCAGCTGAAATGACCAGTTGGAAAGAATGGAGAATCCAAGCAGTGCTTCCTGACAACCTCCAGTGCCCAAACTCAGCAACTGCTCAGCTGAGGGAGAGATAATCAAATCAAAACCACCCCACAACTGCTGGGGACATTCACTGACAAGATTTTTCTGCCAAAGCTCTGCAGCCACATTCCTCTCCCCACCTAACAAAACCTAATTTTCTTCAATCCACGCTGCAAAGACCCAAGGCCAGAACCCTCACCCAGAATTTAACCATGGATCAGGAATATTTTCAGTTTCTTAAAATCCTTTCTGCCATTGATAGGACACTTTTCAGATCAAAATTCATAGATGAACCAGAGTGAAACATCACTAAATAAACAAAATGGTTTCCCAATAGTGCAAAATAGCAAAATACTGAGGTTAAAACTATTCCCACTCTACAACAAGATGAAAATAAACTGTCTAGGACAGGGAGGGGATTTCTCCCTCAGGCTCACCACTACACTGACCAAACTAAGGACATTCTGGGGTAGGAATTCCAAAATTTTTTGGCTTTGGGGCCAGCCTGGGAGCTCAAACACCAGCGATGCCAACTTCTGTGGCTGGGAAGGAATGAACAGCCCGGCAGGAACCCCTGCCTCACGCTCCTCATCCACCCCAAAAACATCAGGAACTCCTTCAAGGCAGCCCATGAGAGAGAGATGGGCAAGGTAAAACCTGTCCCATGTTCCACAATGAGAGAGAAAATCCTTCCCAACAAACCTAAAACTCCAAAGAACTCTGCAGCAGAGCTGATCTGCAATCCAAACCCAAAGGGATGTCCCAGCACCCAAACTGCTTCCCCCAGAGCTGCTACCAGCAGCTTCCATGGCTACACACAAGGAAGTTTTTACCTGGAAATGTGTGACTCCTTCAGCCTCAAAATCCAGACTCAAAAGCTGAAGTTAGCACTGAATAAACTGGATACAACTCTCCAGGAAGAATTTTTTTGGTAAGGAGAAGAAACTAGGGAATCTCCTGGGAGAAACAGATCTATCCCAAGGATTACTATTCCTCTATTACACCCAGACACAAAAGACTATACTTCCCTTCTCCTGTGCAATTGCAATCTAAGTTTAGTTTGGCTGCAATCCTGATGGAGACTCCCTGGGGAAGGAGTGAATTTTACAGAGAAATTCCTCCATTTGCCTGCTGCAGGAAGGGAGAGCAGCCAGGACACTCACGGGGAGGCAGGGCTCTTTAAAAGGCACCAGGGAGCCCCAGTTAGCTCAGGAGAAAGTTCAGTTAATGACACAACAATCCTGACTGGGAAGGCACCCTGAAGGCCCCACCCAGAAGGATCCACAGGACATTCCTCAGGCAGATCCCAAAACAGCCACAGGAGCTGATCAACCTGACAATGTCCCTGCCAGGAGACAGGAAGGAATATCCCAACCAAAGGAATATTCCCCTTTAATGCTTGGAATTCCATCATGAACACTGGTGCACAATATCCACGTGTAAAGGCACTGGGCACATAAATTCAACACTTCCCAAGAACCTAAAAAGCAGGAACCTCCTTTTCCTGCTGGGGCTGATCTGTGTTTAATTAAAGATGATGCATGGCTTGATTTGCCCCAGTTCCAGGATACCCAGTGAGCTTTTCCACAGCACCCACCAGGCCTGGGAAAGGGCTCAGGACTCCGTAATAAAATTAAAAGCCCACAAACAAACTCTGCTCTTCTAAGTCATCCAAAATGGCAAAACAGGGATCTGGGAATCCTCCTGAGCAGGATAAAACTTTCTCAACTAGACAGACTGAGCAATATCAGGAAGATAAAAAGAAATTGATAGTGCCCTTCCATGGAGATCCTGTGTTCCTGAGCATCCCCAGGCCAAACTCTGTGCAGAAGATTGATCACTGCAAACTGAAAGAAGGATTTGGCTGCCAGCATCCCAGAGATGCCTTTCAACACCCCACAGCATCCCTGTCTGAAGCCCTTCTCAGCTGGTGCTGTTCTCGTCCTACAGGATCCCAAAGAGACAACAAGGAATCATGAAACATGTACAAGTGAGTCTCCTTTTTTTTAATTTTTTTGTCTACTAAGGAAGAGAAAGGCAGAAAATACACCAGGGTTGAGTAAGCTAAAGACTGCTTGATTTCTAAATGCAAATTATTTGGTGGTACAGCCAGGAAAACCAGATATTCCCTTGTTTCTAGGTTCCTCCAGTCTTGCAGCTGGGATGGATTTCTTTTCTTAGACTACTCAGGAGAAGGGACAACTTGAAAAGGGCCAAATATATTTAACCACAAGGTATAACACAAACTCCCACTTGGTGCTGAGAAGGAGCCACTTCTGCAAAGCCTCATTCCTAATGCCTATAATCCAAGTCAGAGGGATCAGTAGGATCCAGGAAGGCTCCATCACAGTGCCTCTGAAAGAACTTCCCACCGTTCTGAGCTACAACAATTTCTTCAATTACTTCAGCAGCTTCACTTCTCCTGCGCTCCTCACCAGAAGATGGGTCACATGGAAGAACTTGTGGAGAGGCAGAGTGGAAAGAAACATGCTATTTTAAATGGTTTTTTTTTTAATCCCCCAGGCCTCAGAACAAATTAAATCTTTGTAATCAGGGTCCAAAAGGGGAAAAAAAAAAAAAAAAAAAGCAAAGAGGAAAGAAAAAGCAACCCACAACTACTCCCATTAGGTGGTCAGAACTAGAACCACTTTATATTTTGGGTGACAATTTGTACCCACGATCCAAAGGCATTATTTCAAGGGGCTGGTAACAAAGCTGTTCTCATTGCTGGGAGCAAAAATAACTCAGTTCTACACACAGCCCATTCCTCTGACCAATTCAGCTGCAGCTCCCAGCACTGACTTAGCCAGTGGCTGAAGAAAAAAATAAAACCTCGCTCACTTCCTACTGATTAGAACAAAAGTTACCAGCAAAATTGGAACTCAGCACCTCCAAACTTTTCTTCCAAGCCAGAGGCACAGACCAACTTGTGCAAGCTAACCTAAACTTTCAACCCTTCTCTGTTTTCTTGTCGTTTTAACACAAAATTAAACTACTCTGGCCCAAAACCTGCTGGAACACTGGGCACTAACCTCATCCCGAACTGGTCACTGCACATTCAGATTTAGGATGCCAAAGAAAATACAATTCTCCATCTGCCAAGAAGGAGCTACACGGGACTGATCTTTCTCTCTCCAGATACCAATGAATTTGTCTTTTTCACCAACTATTCAGTCAGACTGGACCAGAGAAGTTCATTGATGCCCCAGTGCTAGTCACCAGTGCCACAGTGGGCCAAGAAAATAAGGTAAAAATGAGGATTTTCCCTGGAGTCAGGGCCTACTCTGACAGCAGTCAGGTACTTCACACACTGCACACAGAATTAACTGCTTCAGGCAGAACCTGCAGACCAGAGCACTCAGGGTTAAACTTCCCTCTCAAATCCATTACTTTTGTAAATTACATTCAACCTCCAGTGGGAAGCCAGAAGCTAATGACTTAGTAAAAAGCACAGGCAGCCTCCATGGTTCCCATTTCCACGTGGAATAGGACCAGTGCTCACTTCTCCTGCTGTGCTGCTGATTGCCCTCAGCCCAGGCCCCACTCACCGGCAGGCTGGAAGGTCTGGACTGAAGATTCAAGTTCATGTCTTCTTGCCCTTTACTGGAAGCCATTGAGGGAGCAGAGGATGCCTGGGACCCAAACGAGTCTTGAGATAACTCCTGGAACATCAACACACACCAAAAAAAGTCACAAATGGGAATACACTCAAGCCTCTGTTGGAATCACTCTGGGATATACATTGGGGCAGTTTTATGTCCCCTTGGTGACATTTGCCCAAAAGAGGAGGTGAGAGCCAGGACTGAAAGCCAGCATGCACAGACACTGCTCAGAGCTGGGAGCACAGGTCCAGGGCCATGCCAGAGCAGCAGTTCTCCAGCTTCCCCTCATCACAGATTCTGTCACAGGCTGTCCTGGATCTGCCCTCCCTGCTTCCTCACCTTCACCATCTCTCCCTCGCTCCCAGTACACCTTTACACAAACAAGGCAAGTCAATTAAACCCTTCCACTCCTCAAAGCTGCTCTGGATGCGTTGCAGCGTCTGCTGAAAGGTCCCAAGCTTTGTTTCTCCTCCCCAAAGCCAAGTTTTGCTTTTGCTGGCCACCACCTCTGTGAGCCACAGGAGCAGCCGCCAGCTTTGACCGTTCTGTCCCCCCCAGCTTGCTGCGTGTGTGGTTACCCAGTTTTAAGGCATGGAGCAGGAGGTTTGCCCCGATGCTGTCTCACAGTGACCTGGAGCAGGAGGTTTGCCCCAATGCTGTCCCACAGTGACCTGGAGCAGGAGGTTTGCCCCGATGCTGTCCCACAGTGACCTGGAGCAGGAGGTTTGCCCCGATGCTGTCCCACAGTGACCTGGAGCAGCGAGCAGAGCCGGGGCAGCCTACCTGAGGCGGGGGGAAGCGCTGCTGGGAGTAAGCCGAGGGCTGCTGCGGCGGCTGCGCCGGCGGGTACGACGAGGAAGGCTGGGCCAGCCCCGCGGGGGCCGCGGGCTGCTGCGCCTGCTGCTGCTGGTACGGCGACTGGGACTGCTGCTGGGAGTAGGGGGGCTGGCCCTGGGGGTGCTGTGGGGCCGGTGGCGCCTGCTGCGGGTACGGGCTGGGGGGCTGCTGATGGGGCGGCTGCGCCGGCTGCTGCGAGTACGCCGGCTGCGCCGCGGCCGGGGGCTGCGCCTGCTGCTGCTGCTGCTGCTGGTACGAGGGCTGCGAGTGAGCGGGCTGTGAAGGAGGCTGCTGCGAGTAGGGAGGCTGCTGCTGCTGCTGCTGCTGCGGGTGAGGGCTCTGCTGGTTGTAGTAGGGGCTCTGGCTCTGCTGCCCGTACGCGCTGGGGCCCTGCTGCCCGTACGGAGGCATCTGCACGGGGAGAGACGGAGGTGCACCAGTCACAAAGGTGTTTCTCTCACACACATACGTACACATGGATTCTGCTCGAGGAGCAGAACTTCAGAAACCTGTGCAGAGCAGTAAATGCACTGGAATTGCCGCTACCTAGATACTTCCCAGGAAACAGCAGAAGTCACTCGTGTGTGTGACATTATTCTTGGCAGTAACCAAGTTCTAACAGACATCATAACTAAGTTTTTAGGGATCTCTATCTGACCACCCTTCAACAAAAGTAACATTGAAAGGAAAAACTGCTTGCTTCAAAAAAAAAAAACAACATTGCCTTTTGAATCCTGCAAACAGTCCAGCAGGCGCCACTTGGATCATGTAATGAGCCAAAACTGACCTGGAGTCATTTCTTGTGCAAAGAACAGCTGTGCCTCTAACACAGCACAGCAGAAAGAGGATCTCCCTCCCCTACTATTTATTTTTCCCTTGCTGGATTCACTGCTCTGCCACCGCCTCTCCTGGAGAAGGATTCCCCAGGCCATGGATCCCACCTGGATGTGGGTGTGGCACAAAGCCCAGCCCGGAGAAATGCCGTTTTACCTCCACAACCCAGCCCAGCTCTGTGGCAGGCCGTGGGAGCTCTGGGAGCCGTACCTGTTGTGCATACGAGATGCTGCCCATGGTACTCTGCGTCCTGCTCTGCATTCCCATGGGGTATCTCTGGGGGCCCTGGGGCCCGTAGGGCTGCCCGGGGTAGCCGTGGCCCTGCTGCGGCCCCGCCTGCGGCCCCTGCTGCTGCGTGTAGGGGTTGTTCCCTCCGTAGGGCTGAGGTCTCATCTTCCCCATCTGATCCATCGGGCTCGCCGGCTGCAAGGCAACGCGGGACACGTCAGGCACGTCCAGGCACACAGGAACTGTTCATTTAACACTGCGATTTCCCAAAAATCCCGGGAGAAATGCGGCGCCAAGGAGAAGCTCGTCTGCCTCTTCCCAGGTGCTAAACCCCAAAGTTACATTTGGAAGGACAGCAGGAATCCTGCTGCCCTTCCAAACCCACCCCTCCACCAACAACAAGCCCAGTGAGAAGTCATTTAATGCTGACATCTCTCCCGTGGCAAGACAGGGAAGAAGGGGGGAAGGATCATCAAGAAAAGTCAATTATCAGTGTAAGTGGCTTTTCCCCATTGTAGGTAGTAGTTTAATGTCCAGATATTCCACAACAAGTTAAATTTAGGCTGAAAATTAAAATTTAAATATTCACAAGAAACATTGCTTCTTTCACATATAACAAGGTCTCCCAAAACACTACAGGCTGCTAATTTACACTTATGCATTTCAATTAATGCACATTGATGTAGTAACACTGGGCAGTGCAGCTGACATCCACAGTCCTCAAGACTGCAGTTTCATTTTTGATTTTTTTTTTTTACGTGTGCTTTGTGTCTGCTGGCTTTTGGAGAATAAAGAGTTTAAATCAAATTTATACAGATGTATTAAAAAACTCTGTTAGCCTTGAAAGTCAGGTCCCTGAGCTTTAGAGCAAAGACAATGAGTAAAGAAATGCAACTTTCCTTGGATTTCATCTGTGCTACCCCTGCCTGGAGCCAATACTTAGGAATAGTCAATCAAATTTCCTGAAAACACTATAAACCTCAGCACTACAGACCTCAAAACAAGGCTTTTTCACCTTGGCAGTTATTCCCCCACTAAAGCAAGGGCTGTTCTGGTATGGTGACCTCTAAATGAATCCCAGCACAGTCCTTAACCTCCATTCCTTGGACTGAATGGGAATCCTTCCCTGAGCTCCTGGTGACCTAACTAATCCCAATTAGATGTTTTCCACAGATCACCATGACAATGGACTCTCTGTTACACCATCCCTTCCTGCCACCAGCCCTGGGGTGCTGTTTGTACAGATCCACCCTCTCTTGCTGAGCTCAGGTGCTTGAGGAGTGGCCCTGCAGGTCTGCACAAGCAAACATCACCCAGAGCTCAGGCTGGAATCCCCACAGAATCCCGGAGACCAGAGCAGGATTTCACTGGTGTTCGCAGAATCCACCCTCCTAGGGGGTAGAAAAGTCCTTGCAGCGTGCTGCACTGGAGAAAAGCCCTGCCCAGCAGCCAGCACAGCTTGGAGCCCCAGCACACGTTTGTGTGCCAGGCTGTCAGCTCAGCGTGGCTGCCAGGGAGGCTCAGCCCCGAGCCAGCAGCGAGCACAGGGACACCATGGGCAGCTCGTGGGGCTGGCACGGAGTGGGGATGGCAGGAAAAGCCCCATTGCTGGGAAAGGGAAAGGCTGCTGGCTCTTCATGTCAATATGGCACAAATGGATGGAGATCCAAGTCCAGGTGCTCTGTTCTGCCCCAGCTCAGGGCACCCATGGACTCTGCCAAGCTGGAAGGGACCCACCAGGATCCAACTCAGCCCTGCACAGGACACCCCCAGAGTCACATCCTGTGCCTGAGAGTGTTTCCCAGCTGCTCCTGGAGCTCTGGCAGGCTGGGGAAAGCCAAGCCCTCTGTGAGCACGGCCTTTGCCATCCTGTGGAAGCTGTCCCCAGCCAGTGCACGGCCTGGAGTGGCTCTCCCTGCAGAGGCAGATTTTGGATGCCCTCCCAGCTCAGCTGTGTTGGATTCTCGTCCATACTGACACCAAACCAACCCTGAACAAGTTTTACTCTGTGTTTTATGTTCAAGCTCTCACAGATGCTGCTGCTGGGGAGTAACACGGGCAGAGAGAGGCTGGACCCAAGGCAGCCCCAGGTCCCTGCCCTGGGAATGCCATGCCTGGAGCCCACACCAGGCACCCACACGGGGTCTGTGCCAGCTGGGAAAGGGAGCTTCCATTCATGGGGACAGAAAAAAGAGACCTTTGAAGGCTCTGGTGGAGCCCTCAGAGCTGCAGGGCCTCAGTCCTGAATGGAGCACTCATGTGGAGCTCCCATACACCTTAAAAAATGCAAATTGTGTTTACCTCTTCTCAGCAATTGTCCCTGGTGCTTCCCAAGTCTTGCCTTGTGGGTATCCCCTTGCATTACTGACATCTTCTCCCTGCCCACATTATCTCCTTTGGTATGTAAAAAAACGAGGCCACCAGGAGCTTTCCTAGCCCCTGGCTTTTGACTTCAGCCTGCTCTCACCACCCCCAAGCACTTACATCCTTCCTTCCACCTGACAAAGTGCAACTTCAGTGTTACTGACTAAATGTTTCAACATCTTTTCCATTTGCTACTTGCTTCCTCCTGGGTGTAACTCACCTTTGCAACCCTCTACCAAGGGCAGCTTCTCAAATACGTTATTTTTCGGGTTTTTTAAAACTCTTTTTCTTTTCCTAAGTACACTCACACCACATGCTGCCACCCCTGCACTGATTTTCTTGTCTGTGGTCACCCACAAGACCAACCATCTCTTCAGGGAGGAGAAAACAAGGTGAATCTTCACTTTTCCATGACTCCTACAGGAAGCATGACAACTACTAAAAAACTTCCAAGAAACGTTTGCAACTGTCTATGCAGCCATTAAAAAAAGAAAAAAAAAAAAGAGAAAAAGAGAGAGAGAAGAAAAAACCCAAAACACAAACCCCAAACATCTTTCCAGGATGTGACCAAGTTGTCACCTTGACTGCTCAGCGTAGGAGGACACGACGTGCCTCAAGCTGCCACCCTTCCACCAGGCCCTAGCACAGAGAGGGTGCTAAAAACAAACACAAAGAGCATCTAGATTGCAGCCTTATGGATAAAATTCTATCACCAAGAGGAATGTAAATGCCAATTAATCCCTAATGAAGGAACTATTTCATACACACACTCCTGACTCATAGCAAGGCTAATTCATGCTCCCCAGGGTTGCCCTGTACATCTCAGATGCTGCCATGTGTTGCTTCTTCCTTCAAAATATCCCATTAATTCAGAATATCCCCACACCTCCGTCGCTGATGGGGCTTTAACTGCTCTGGACCTGGTATTGTTGCTCTGGCTCAAAGAGTCAGCCATCAGGAATCTTCCTTGAACCTGCTGCCCCAAAACCCTTTTGGGGAGTTGAATTCAATGTGCCCCAAGAAAAGAAGCAAGCTGAAATGCAGGGATGGATGCAAGGGCTGGTGTGGGGTGCTGGGAGGAGCAGAGGCTGCACAGCCCCTCTGCACACCCGTGTCACAGAGATGGGCACGCTGGGAGGAAGCAGAACACGTCAGGGTAAATAGGGAAATACCAAACTCTGACTGCAAAAGGCTGGAAATTCTTCTCTGGGCTGATACATGGGAAATCCTTTCAATAGGAAACCACAGGAGTAGATTACTGTGATTACACTTCAAAAGCAAAGGCCCTGCCACAGAGAGACATAATTGAGAGAAAGTGTTGCTCCTTGATCACTGAAGTCCAGACCCCCTGCTTACACCTCCCTGCATTCATAGAAATTGCTTCTATTCTCCCTCAATCCCACTATCTCTGCTGTTGTGTAACACCAGTAAGTACCAAAACTCCACAAAACATTGCCCTGCCACTAGTCAAACTTCCAAAAACAAAGCTGTGTGGCTGGGTGAGTAAAGAGAGTGACCGTAAGCTGGTGCTCTAGAAAAGCTGCAGAGTTTTTTTGGGGTAATTTAAGATACTTCTAGACTAAGAGTTTGTAACAGCAAGCCCAGAGTGAGCTTAAAATTGCCGAGTTCAAAAGCTCTTCAAATCACTCTGTGTGATGTGAAGGGTGTCAGGCCCCTGTAATGAGGCAGTGCAGTGAAACCAGCTCTTCTTCCAAACAGCACCAGGGTTTTCCGTAAGAAACAAAAAAAGCTTGAAGCAGATGAGAGGATTCCATGAACAATTCTTTTCAGATTTTGTCCGGTGGAAGAGAAATTTGGCCTCTTGAATGAATAGCTTGGTTAAATTGGAGAGGACATGCTATTGGTCCTGTCAGGAAAATGAGTAAAGGGAAGAGGCAAATCCCACTTCGGAAGCAAGAGCCAAGCTCTCCACAGCTGTACAGAAAAATGGAATTCTGACTTTCCCCATTACCTTATTACATATTTGTATTTTATTGGGCCAGAGGAAGAAATAGAAGGAGAGTCATTGACTGAACTCTCCAGTTTCAAATCAGCATCATTCAATCATTGGCAATCACGGGTGTTGGCCACAACTGGTTTCTTCAGCTGCCCCCCTGACCCCCCCCCCATAAAAATAAGAAGGCTGAGAAAAATAAGAAAAAAGCCCTCAGCTCCCACCTTGGCTTTGAAATCTTTTCCTGACCAGCTTTGTTGTCCATTATTTGTGATAAAAAAAAATAATAAAAAGCATTCCTGGCTGTTTAACCGAGAGAAGCCCTAATTGATTCCCACAGTCATTAACCTGCATTTTACCTCGGAGAGTGGTAGTTAAGGAAGTCGGCACTGCTATTTATAACTCATCTCAAATTGAGGGCAGACTGCCTAAAATCTAACACATCCCAGCTGTACTCCTGTTTGAACTGGGGCCAAGGGAATTTTTTAAAGCAATCTTGGCACTGAATGAATGACACCAAGAGTATGAGCGCGTGTGGTTGTGTTGTGGTGACGTAGCGCTGGAGGTGGAAGGGGACGGGGGGCCGCTCTCCGTAATCCCTCTCCCAATCTCCCCAGCCCAGCTCAGCCCCGAGCCGCCCACCCAGAACCAAACACAGGAAACGTCTTTTCCTGTGGAACGCCTTCCAGTGAGAAGCACATGGCTCATCTGCATAGAAGCAAAGCCACGCCAGTCCTGCCAGGAAGGTTGTGCTCGGAATCCCCGGCCACCGAGCTGCCTGCGAGGGCTTGGACCCGCGCCGGGAATCCCAGGAAGGGCCGGGAACAGATGGGAAGGACCCAGCAGCACCAGCCATTGTCTGCCTGCTGAGCTCTGCTCCAGAGAGGAGCTGCAGGATGCACAGGGACGTGCCAGCTGCTCCCCGGCCACCCCAGCGAGGTGGAAGTGGCCAGGCTGAGACGATGCTGAGCAGCACCAGGGATGGGTAACACATCCCAGGGCTCAGGGACAAACTGCTCGCCTCCCCAGCTGCATCCCCAGGGCATCTCACTGCACTGAAGCAAGTGGGTCTTGTAGAGGAGGGATAGGGATTTGACCTCCCATCTTAAACCCTCGTCCTAAAGCCTCCAACCCCTGTCCCTTTTCCACGCTCCAAGGGCGCTGTGAGAGTTACACTGCTGCAGCACCAAGGCCTGAGCAAGACAAACTCCATTTCCCGTGTGGTGGTACGAGCTCACAAAGCACAGGGCTCATGAACGAGAAACTCAGGGAGGCATTGCCCAGAGCTGGCACCAAGCCCTGGGCATCCACCAAAACCAGCCAGGCTGTGATGATTCCACAGCTGAGAGCAGCAACTCCTCTCCTGCAACAACACAACCATGGCTAATCCACAACATCACCAGAACAGAACTAATGGGGACACGGACACAACAGCACCCAAGGGGCAACACAGGAGGCTCCAGCAAATCCCAGTTTCAGCTGGTCACTCGTTTGCACATCAGACAGTCTCACACCCATCTGTGCCTTCCAAAATCCCCCCCAAAGTTGACTCCAGCTCCTCCACAACCAGAGGAAATGATCACAAACCAACAACCGTCCTCATTTGGGAGCAAACACGGCTCACCTTCCAGTGGGGAACTCTTTAATCTGCTCTATTTAAGGTGCAACTGGCTGTGCTGAGGTCAACACCCTGGCCTGAACTCGCTGCCTTTTACAGCCCAGGTCACGCTCCGATGCCTCTCTTCCCATGGAGGTCTGCTTTTAAAGGGGGACAGAAGAGGCTCAGGGGAAGCTGAAGTTAAAAGATGCCCCCAGAAGAAAACATCTAGAAAACCCATGGTAATAAACACTCCACGAGGCGTACCCACCACCTCACCGGGACAGTTTAAAAAACAAGCCTGTTTCTCCTAGAATATCATCACAGAAATGCACAGTTCCTTTTTTGCTTTTCCCCTCCCTTTTTAAACTTGAGAAATCCACCAATTTCCTTCAGTCCCTCAGCACACACAGGGCAGACACTGAGCCCGTGCCAGCCCTGCTCAGCTCCCATCAGGGACTCTCCTTGCATTCCCCCAGGGCAGCCCCATCCCTTTGGGGACCCCACTCCATTCAGGAAGCAGGCAGGATGCTCTGACTCACACCCATAAGCCTGGAGTGCCAAAACCTGACTTCTGGAATACAGCACAGGGTTACAAATGCTCATCCCTTGGAAACATGCAGGACAAATCCATTTTTACATAAGCTACAGAAATATAAAACTCCTCCCTTGCCCTCACAAGTCCCAGAATCTAACTTGGATTTGGACACACAAGCAAGAGATGATGTATCATCATCTCATTATCAATAGCCAATGCAGATGAAAGTTTGGCTGTCAAAACAAATGACCTCTGCTCCACAGTTTCAGTTCTGCAACCAGAAAGAGCCCAGCTTTTTTTCTGACTTTTCCCAGTAGGTCAGAGTTTGACCCCAGACACTTTCTATTCCTCTAAACCTCTGCTAACACCCCGACCTCAGAACAAGCTCACGACACCAACACAGAAGAACAGGACCCTTGCTGCATTACTTCAGCCACCTGCTTCTATCTGGAGCTCCTGCAAACCTAAAATCTGCTTTGCTCAATGTTTAACCCCTCCTCGATCATTTATTACACCACTTTCTTTGGGGAGTTCTGCTGTAAATCCAGATCCTGAGTTGAACCAGTGGAAGGAAGATGAGTGAGTTTCTCCCAGCAGCCATCCTGTGACCTGTATCTCCCTGCTAAACACAATCCAGTAATTACCCATTAACGTTTCTCAGCAAGAGCCCAGTCCACACATCTCAGAGGACTTTCCACAGCACAGCTCTTACTAAGATTCTTCTAATTGATTAAAACTGACCAGAGTTTTGATTACAGGATGTATCATTATGGAACATCTCATTCCTGAAAGAAGTCAATCAGCAGAAGGCGATGTGGTGGGGAAGTGAGATGAGAGTCACCCCTCAAAGCCCCGCTGGAAACAACCCGACAGCAGCACAGTATTCATGCCCAAGTACCAGCAGAGTTGTGTTATTTTTTTATTTTATTAAAAACTGGAGGGCGGGAAGGTGCCAAGTCTGCAACAAGCGCCACGATGGTTCCTCATGGACACCTCTCCTGTCTGCAGGCTCAGAGCACATCCCTGTGGGAACAGCACAAGGGATCCCTCATTACCTGAAAATTAACACAGAGGACTCATTCCCTGTCCCTCCACCTCAACTACTTACACTGTGGTAGGTCATTCTGACAAACACCATTTACTGATATAAATGCAGTCAAAATTAACAAAGGATTATGATTACTGTGCA
This sequence comes from Taeniopygia guttata, assembly GCF_048771995.1. NCBI lineage: Eukaryota > Metazoa > Chordata > Aves > Passeriformes > Estrildidae > Taeniopygia > Taeniopygia guttata. Next base: position 3,721,762 of record NC_133048.1, on the reverse strand, counting down.
ATAGCTGATGACCAGTGAAAATTTCAGGCATTTCCCAGACAGTCGGGGTCAGATGATGCCGTTTGTTATTCAGCCTGTGTGATCCCCATACAATTTATAATTTCTCCAATAATTTCAACTTACATTTAAAATACTATTTCCTTCTATCCAAGGAACTAAGTAACAAGCTATCTATCCCTCACTGTCAGGCTTCAATTCACTTTACAAGCACATTATTCAACCAACTCACCCCAGGATTCCCCAAGTGCCACTGCTGACTCCCCCCAAAAATCCAAGCAACACCAAAGATGTAAAGAAAACTGCGCCTGAGCTCCATGGGAGATGATCCCAAGGAACATGTGATCCTTGTAATGAGGTGCTGTTCCTTTTAAGATGGAAAGAAACTTCCTTCCTGGATATTAAACCAGGCTTTAAGTTTAGCCAACCTCCTCCCTCTGCTCTAATGAACTGGAGGCAAGTCAACAAAAAGGCGCTCGAATGTCTCGTTGCAGCGCTCCCGCTCCAGCCCGGCTGGAAGGAGCTCCTGTCGTACCACAGCAGTGGGACCGGGCCAAGAGTGAGCTGTAAAAAAAGCAGGAGGAGGAAGGGCTAGGGTGGAAGAGCAGAATTACACTCAGTGTCACCACTGCTTAAGTGATCTCACTCCAAGGAGCACGAGAGCAGCTGCTCCCCATCACCAGCGAGGGAGTCCCAAAATATTCGCTCCAAACAGCGCTGAAAACCTGAAAGGGCTCCAGATGCCCCGTAAATACACTCAGACACTGCAACCTGTGGCAGACTTCAGTCATCCAGCTAATTCCCTGTAACCCCTGCTTCCTTTAAAACAAGCCCTGCTGATCTCATGGACAGATGTCTTTTGCTACTGAACACGAGGGATGTTTTCCAAAACTGGAGGTCTGAAGGAAGAGCCAATGCAAGGGCTCACTGGAGTTTACTTCCTAGAATAAAGGTACTTTTATCAATTCATTAAAAGCCTTTTCTGCACAGAAATCTGAGGGTGCTGGTGCACGCTCTGGAGTTGATAAGACACCTCCAGCACAGCCTCCTGGGTCCCTTTCTAAGAACACTTTCCTGATAAATCTTCATCTGTAAAATGCAGCAGCACAGGTTTCTACCCACTTGTGTGTCTGAAAGCTCCATCTTTATTTGAATATCTCATCACTTTGCAAATTCATCTCATTTTACACCAGAATAAACAGTGGCTGAACAGACTGAACTGGACAGGCAGACTCCCATGACCCCTCCCCACGCTGGGATGGGCATTCCCGGGGAGCCTCTGGGATCAGCTCAGGGCTCTGAACAACCCCAGGTCCCCACAGCCACACCTCTCCTGCCACACACGGCACCTCGAGGCAGGAGGACACAGCCACCCTGATCCTTGGAGAGCTGCAGCTCTTGGAGGTGCCTCATCCCAGAGCTCCATCTTATCCACAGCTTCCACAGGAGCTGCGTGTCGGGGCCTGCAGCTGCTCCAAGCCATGGCTCAGCCTCTCCCCCGCTCCTGCAGAACGGCTGAACTCATTCAAAAGTGCATTATGGAAGATCAAAATCATCCAACAGGTCTGAGGCTGAGGATGAATCTGTGGAAGACAGACAATCCCAGTTTGTTCCAACACAAGCCCCTGTGCTCTGTGCTCCATCACACTCCCCTCCAGACCTCGGATGGACGCTCACAGCTCCAGAGTGGACATCACCCGGCCCTGGGATGGGGTAACAGCTCTCACAGCCCTGTTCCAGCCAGGAGGTTGGGAAAAGCATCACTGGCTGCAGCTGTCACCACACTGCACCACCAGCCCCGCTGTCACCTCATCAGGAAGCAGCTCAGTAAATCCCAAACCCCCTCCCATCACTCCTGACCCGGCTGTGTTTTGTATCCAACATGAAACAAGGTAGCAAAGCTTTGTTTTGCTAATAGGAAACAGAAAAGTTACCTTATTTCCCTTGTCATTACAGCAGCTGACAAATCCGGGTGCTATTTTTGTGGATTTTATTGAGCCTTCTCTTATTTTAGCCTTAAAATTCAACCTTCAAGCCTCCACTTCAGTTCCATGGAACCAAAAATATTTAAAATTGCAGTAATGACAAGTTACCATCTGCATTTACTGAGGATGGGCTCTGTAACTCTACAGCAAAGCCACAACCAATCTCCAGTATTTACACCCAAACGAGCTATTTGCATCCAGCAAAGCAGGGCTGCTGGGGAAGAGGAGGCTGGGGGAGATGGAAAGTCTACGTGGGCAAGAAACTTGGAGCTGCAGCCAAGGCAGCTCCAGACAGCAGGGAAGACACTCCTGGAGCCTTCCCCAAGCCAAGGCTGCTGTGATTCAGGTTCACTACAGACATCCTGAGTGACACAAGGTCCTGGTTACTTAAAAATACCATTTTTCTTTTTGTTTAAACAAGCCCACCAGGCCTTCTTTACAGTAATTTTTGAAGCCTGGTTCTGCTGCCCCACACTCGCTTCTATCCTTGGGCTTTTATTTCATCTCCATCCAGAAAAATCCAGGTTTCTTTCCAGGCAGAATGAACAACGTGGAGAGTTGCTTAGCGAGTTAAGAGGAGCGTGTGCTGGCAGCTGGGGAGAGGATACAAGAATTCCCAACTGTGCCAATGCCATGGGGGCAGGAGGAACAGCCAACGCTGCAAAGTCTCCACTGGTTCCAGGAACAGGTATAACAAGAAACTGTAAGGCAACTCAGGAAAGGAAGATGAGCCATGAGTGTACCTTGACAGCAGTGACACCTCTGAACAGTTTATTGCCGTTTACAGAGTGATCAGACAAAGCTCTCCCCAGCTCCTGCCCCTCATTCTGTGGGAGCAGCGCCGTGGCCTCGGCACAGCGCACCCCCAGCACACTCCCAGTCCTCACCACAGCCTGTAATCCTGCTCTGGGGCTCAGCAGCACATTGCACCACCTCTGCAGGCTCCCCAGAACCACTCCTGGCTCCCCAGCACCCCGGCTCAGTTATTCACCTGAGCAGGGCAGCAGATCCAGCACCTCGCTCCAAGGAGAGGGCAGGGAAGGGTTAAGGGCCAGAACACAGCTGAAAACCAAGGAGCACTCGATTGCTCTGGGATGTTTCATACAACACTAATCACTTCATCTGATTTTAATTCCTGACACCAAATCAGCACATAGCTTTTCAAAGGAAATCTTGTCCCAGATTGCAAGGTAATCAATCACAATTAACGTGGAAAGCAGCTTTTGCAATGCCACCATGGCCTGTGAACTGAGCAGGAAGGACAGGGAAGGGGCTCAGAAACATCTTTCAAGTAGCGGCAGACAGGATAATTTGGGGTAGGACTGGTCTGTTAGTGTCTCCTGCACAGCAGCCAGTCAGGCATTTTGCTTCTCCTCCAGCGCATGACCCGAGTCAGGGGGGGTTTTATGCCAACACTCTCGCTCCCCCCGAAAGTCCCTTCCCCACCAGTGTGCCCTGTTCCAGGGGAGCCACATTCTCCCCACAGGCTGCTAGAAACTGTATTTCCATCAAGAGGATTTTTCCTTAAACCAGAGAAAAACCTCAAGAGGATGGTGCCAGGCTCTGTTCAGTGGTGACAGCAACAGGACAAAGAGCCATGGCCAGAAAATGTAACACAAGTTCCAGCTCAACACGAGGAAGAACTTCTTTCCATGCAGAGCCCTGGGAGGGCTGGAGCCTCCCTCTGTGGGGACATCCCAAACCCACCCGGACGTGTCCCTGTGCCACCTGCTCCAGGTGACCCTGCCTGGGCAGGGCTTGGGCTGGGACATCTCCAGAGGTCTCTCCCAAGCTGTGATCCTGTGAAAACTGTTCTAGGTGTAACTGCATGCCCAGAGAGCAATTCTGATCCAGCAGTGAGGCCACTGGCCTGGATTCTGAGCTACAGTTTAGAGCACCTCTCTGCCACCTGCAGGGTGCAGAGCCAGGGAAAGGCTTCCAAAACACGGAAAACTCCTCCTTCAAGCCTCGCTGCTCTGCTACAATAACCTGAAAGACCCTGAGATACTTTGACACTTAAATGTCTCCTCTTAAAACACTGTCCAATTATCCATATATAATTAAAAAAAAAAAATTAATGCTCAACTTGGCTGTATGCAGCAGCTGCCCCAGGACCTTCCCAGGGGATCCAAAGCGCTGCGATCACCACAAGTGCCCCACACAACAGTAAGTAAATGAGTTTGGGGTTTTTTATAATAAAATAATACCCCCCACGCATGCAGTCCAAGGGGTAGGGCTGCAGGAGTCCTCAGAGCAGAGACAACACGTGCAGCCACAGCACATAAAGGCAGTTTCTGGAACACGTGGTCACACGCAGTCAACTGGCCTTGAATGGGAAGTCTTTTCCTTGATTAGCCATGCAAACCCCAAAGTCAAAGATAATTTAAAGAGAAAAGAAAATAAGGTTTTAACTAATTCCAGCACTTCCACTGTTTCATTGGACCAACTGCACAGAGGTAAGACTCTTGTTGAAAGCCTTTCACAAGGAGCAGGGCTGAGGGGAGAGCACCTCTAGCCCGGCACTCGTTTAATTATTTACACAGAGTTAATGAATACCAGACTCTCCTCCTAAACTCGCACAGGGTGCATAGTCCTACAGTCATTTGGACTTTAAATCCACCCTCGGTTATGAAGTACAAAACTCCCAACAAGCCTCCAGGAAGGATCCCACAGTGAGCAGAGTGAGCCCAGGACCCTGGCAGAGTTCAGGTGGCAAAGCAGGACAGTCCAACCCCTCCAAGAGAATTCCCACAGTAACCTGGAAGCAAAGGGAGACATTCTGCAACGTAACTGGGGGGTTTTTCTCAAGGAAACAGGCACAAAGCTACAGGTTTAAGAGCAGGTTATTGTGTGTGCACTTTTGCCTCTGCTCTCCACACCTGGAGACACCGGGACAAGAGACACTCAATGGGATTTGAGCTGGAGTACTTTCCCTAACGCCCAACAGGCAGCAAAGCACTGGGACACGCGGGCAGCTCCACTGTCTGTGCTCAGGTGTGGCTGGTCCTGCTCTGGAGGAGGACAGGGGGGCTTGGTGACCTCCCCAGCTCACCTCCAGATCTCTGCTCGACAAGGAAAACATCACCACCAAACAGACAACGCAGGCAAGGAACCCACAGCGAGACCAGTCAGGGAGCACAGCTCACACTGCGTGTTCTCCTCACCAAAATGATCCAACGCAGCCCAAACCAGAGTGGCCATTTCCAGAGCTGCTCCCTCCGCTGTGCCTGGTGTGCTCACTGCTGGAGCCCCTGTCCTGGCAGGGTGGGCAGTGCCAGCCCTGGCCACGCCGAGCTCCTGCCCCCAGAGCCATTCCCAGAGCCCGGAGGTGCAGCTGGGGCTGGGCCCAGGTTTTCAAACATTCCTGCCGGCTGCTCACAGGCAGGGTGCCAGGACCTGCTGACATCAGAGGGGAAATGGTAATTTTCAGGGTTTCTCTTAGTCAAACCTGAATGAAATTTCACAAGTGAGTGGAGGGGAGGAAAGTACTTCTTTAACCCATTCATCCTCCCCGGGTGGGAAACTCCAGAGCCCTCCCAACTTCAACAATTTCTCTCTGAGAAGAGTCACAGAATCTCTAAGGGTGGAAAGTCGTAACTGGCAGAAAGTCAGGGCCGCCTTTGGCCTCAGCCTCCTCCCAGCCACGTCCAGAAAGTCCCCATCACATCCCACCAAAACAAAGTCACCTCTGGTCCCCTCTGGCTCCCCACAAAACCAGGACGAGGAGCAGGCTCTGCTCCACCAGCTGCATCAGGGGTCCCAAAAACCACCGCCCTCGTCTAACCCAGAGCTTCTTGGACCAATTTACACTTAATGTTAATTATCCAAGAAAGAAAGTTACTCAAGTTAAAAAAATAAAAAAGAAAAAGAAAGTTAATAGCAATTGAATTTGTCCTTGAAAGAGTTTCAATTACCAGAGTTGGCTTAAGGAAATAATGACATGCTGGTTATCACATGAAATGCCAATAACTGTAATGGAGAAGCAGTTTTTTTGGAGTTATTTACACAAACTGATTTTTCATGGGAATTTCATAGGAATTAAGACATAAACACTCTATCTCCAGTCTCTCATAAAGATATTTCTTTACCCTATTACCAGAATTAACCAATAACCCCTATTTGATCCTATACACTTTTATCCTTTTTTTCTCTGAGAAAAAAATAAAACTAGCATGATTAGAAATTAGACTGCAGCTACATTTTACTCTTAACACCTAAAGCAAAAAGAAATAATTGCTGAGGAATTCTGAAGCAGCTTTTATTAAGTTTACCTGTCATTATGCAGCATCCTTTATGTTTCACTACAGAGAACTCATGCCCACATTGTGTAAATACTTAAAATTTAGAAACACTCCAGAAAGACACTGTGGCAAACCTGGAAATGTTCTCCTTGATGTGGTGCAAGAACCCTCAGAAATGCTCCAGCTGCAGGACTGAACTGCTGGATTACAACACTGGGAGTCCAGGTGCAGGGAAGGGCCAGGAGTGAGAACCCCTCCCTCACTCCTGTGCTAATACATGATTAATCCATGCCTGATTAGGACATGGAATGGTAAAATACACACAGGAGCAGCTCCTGCTGCAGCCCTGGGCGCTGCTGTAGGCACAGAGCTCCATCAGAAGGGTCTCAGTGTGTGCAGCTAACGCCAGGGAGGGAAGCTGGGGTCACACACAGCACAGGATGAGACCCAGAGGATTTATGCTCCCCTCCTCACCCTTCCCAGCCCTGGAGCCTCAACCCTTCCCAAAGTTCCCACAGCAGCAGCTCAGCTACTGAGGAACAGTCACTGAGGGAATTCAGACCCCACATTCCAGCCTTGCTTAACGGGGAGAAACAAAAGGCTGCCTGAAACCCAGCTCCTGCAGAACTTCACAACCAAAGAACCCCAAAGACACCCAGCTCCTGCAGAACTTCACAACCAAAGAACCCTAAAAACACCCAGCTCCTGCAGAACTTCACAACCAAAGAACCCTAAAGACACCCAGCTCCTGCAGAACTTCACAACCAAAGAACCCTAAAAACACCCAGCTCCTGCAGAACTTCACAACCAAAGAACCCTAAAGACACCCAGCTCCTGCAGGACTGCAGACCCAAAGAACCAACAGCAGCATCTCCAGACAGCAGAGAGGATGTTAAATTTGGGATTGGATTTTTCCTAGATGTGACTGATGGGCACAGCATGGTCCTCCTGAGCCCCTCAAAAGGACAGGTTTATCTCCAGGTGAGGAACTGCCCTGCTTCCCCAAAAAGGCAGCAGAGCTGCTCCGGTGCCACCCGGGAGCTGGCGGGCAGGAGGCACCGGGCACAGCCCAAGCAGCTCTGTTCCAATGTGCCAAAAAACAGCTTTTTTTCTTCCCATCCCACTTGTCATTCACTTCCAGCTGGAGATTTATGGCTCTGCCTAACAGACATCCAGTCCAGTTTTCCCACTGCCCGTGCATAAATTAAAGACTGAACTTTTTGCAGTCAGCATACAACAGAAAAAACTTTCATAGGACTTTTTAAAAACATTTTTTTCCAGCAGGAAGGTATCCTTCCTTTCTCTCCCACCAGAACAAAAGGGGAAATGTTGTTTTCCGCCCTTGCTGATGGTTTAAGGACCATTCCAGAGGGAAAAAGCAAGTGGCTAAATATTGACAAGCTTATCTTTTCCATCCCCCCAGCCACGTTTGCTGCCTTCAAGTTTCTGTTTTGCTGCTGCTGCTCCTTGAGAGTTTCCAGCATTCCTAGCAGGAACTGGGCAATGGCATTGCTGATGAGCTTCTCCTCAGAGCAATCCATCACACAGGAGTTGCAATTCAAAGAAGAAATCAGACTCGCTAGCCAGAGAATTTTAAATACGCCGAGTAAGAACTGGAAAGGGCATTTTCTCCTCTGATATTTTAATTACCCAGAGCACAGAGGGTAAAAGCTGGATTTCCAATTGGTGGCGTTCCCTTGAAAAGAGTATGGGAGAAAAGTGGTGGAAAAGTCGTGTATGAGGTAACAGATAAAACCAACAGCTGCACTATTAAGCCTAATTTTAGACATTATTTTCTCTCTGAAGGAAAGCTGCTGGGATTTTTAGCACAGCCCTCATGGAACGTGTGATACATCTGTAACACAGGAACCACTGACCAGAGTTCTCAAATGAGACAACAGAAAAAACCCAAAGCATTATGAATACACCAAGCTTATGAGAACAGTCAGGCACAGCTTTGTAATAGAACATTTGAGTGTTCTTCCTCCCCCCCAGCCCAGTTTCTAATATTATTTAAGACCAGGGATAACGTTCTGCCTGCTTGTTGAGGGAAAACAGGAAGTTTTCCTGATTCCAGAAAGAGGAAAGTTGTAGCAGGTAAAAAGAATAAAACAGGGCAGTTCCAGAAAACCACTAAGTATTCTAGCCCCCAAAAAGAGGCTTGAAAGTCAAACATAAAACCTTTCAGAAACCAAATTTCTGTCTTGCAACCAACAACAGCCTTACAAAAGAGACACTATAGGGAGAAACCCTCCCCTAGCCCAGATAATAAATAAGGATTCACAGGGCAAGTCAATTAAACTTCATAAAAAGCAGGAGGCAAGCCTTGCTAACCCCATTTCACCACAACACTCAAGTGGTTTGGTCCTGGGTTTCCCAGTTAACTGGTGGTGATAAGGGCAGGGAAAAGGAAAAGCTCCAGCTGAGATTGAGGATTGAGTTTTACTGTCCTGAATCCCACACACATCCTGCCTGGAAACACTGGACACCTCCAAGGTAGGCATCAGGGAGACTGTACTAGAGAAATTGAGAGATTTTAAGAAATCAGACAACTCCTGGTTGATTTCAGGCTGTTTAAAAAAGACAAAGCAGCAAAACCTCCAGCGTCCACACCAGGGTTAACAAGATTTTATAAAAAAAAAAAAAAAAAATCTAAAAAATCTAAGCAGCACAATTTTCCTGCTTTTGCTAAAACAGCCAAGCCCTAAAATCACTCATTCAGAGAAAAGGAGATGCACCACTCTCCTTTTTGTTGGAAAGCTCCAGTGCACAACACACAACTCGAGGGCTCCTGACATTACAATGCAAAGCAAGGGAAAACCACGAGCCAAGAGGAGCCAGGTCCCAATTTCCCATTCCAAGACATCGCAGCTCACTGGCAGCACAGTGCCTTTTGGTGCCAATTTAGTTTAAAAACCATATTTCCAACAACGTTTTTCATGCCTCACTCGCTACTAAAGTCGGAATCAAAGTCAACAAAAAATAGCTATTGTATGGCAACAGGCCCAAAAGCTTTTTTTTAAATTAACATAAGATTTTTAAACTGCTTTCACTGAACTTATAACAGAGGCCTTGAGATGCTGGGGCACCTATGGGGAGGTTATCCAAGATGTCAATGTTTAATGTGATCCAAAGAGTTCTCCCATTACAGGAGACACTTTGTTGTAGCCAAAGCCTGAGAAATGCCCATCTATTAAAGGCAGGGAAGTCCTTTCTCTCAAGCAGTTTCCTTTAAATCCCAAGACCCTGGGAAAACTGGCGTATTACTAAGAGCTGCTACATGCACTGAGGAGAAACAGGTGGAAAAAAATGCATGGGAGAGCTGGAAAAATTGAAAACCAGGACCCATGGCCTAGCTCCTTACAAGTCATTGCCACAGCAAACCCCAGATTTCTCATCTCGCACACCACAGATCAGCCATCCTGATCTCCTGACTCTGCTCTGTGCTCCCCAGCTAGAGAGATCATCTGAGAAAAACACCAAGTCCCCAAAAACACGGAGCATCCCTGTGTTTGGTCCCTGGCTGTGGGTGAAGTGTCCGTCAAGGTTACACACAGGAGCCACCCCTGTGTAACCCTGGTGTGCCCACACACTCCTCTCACTGCAGGCAACATTCCACCCAAACAACTTTCACAGAAAATTACTGGGTCTTTCTTGATGAGCAAAGTGACAAAATCCCCCTGATGTCATCACTCGGAATTCCTGAAGAGTACCTAAAGAGGGGTTAAAGGCAGCACCCTGCTTCTCACCCCAACTGGTCTGTGCCCCCAGCACTCCCCAGTGAGCTCTGCCACATCCTCTTCCCCAGCCTGCCCCGAGATGCTCCTGGCAGGTTTCTGGCAGGTGAGCTGCCCTCTGCTCTGCCCTCCTCTCCCAGGGCTTTTCAGGAGTTGAGTGGCAAGTACTCATTGCTGTGCAAGACAAAGAAAGACACAAAGCTTTAAATTCTCCTAATCCAGGGAATTTAGGAGTACACAGCACAGGAGGCTGTAATTCAGGGCTGGAGTATTATTATTATTATTAATCAACCTTTTGTGGGCAGCACAGATGACACGTGGAAGCTTTTTTCTTTAGACACCTCTGCTCTTTTCTTTTTCCGGTAGAAAAAGAGGAATTGTCAGTTTAAGTTCAACAATCCTGGGCACAAAAATGACTGGGAGGTGGGAAAGTAATTTGGTTTTTGCGGTGAGGGAGTTGCTGGTTTACCTTCTACATGTACTATTTGTCCTTCATCAAGCCCAACTAATTCTCAGAACAACCATTAATAATTCCAGTTTATGGGACTACTTACTCAGGTATTCCTAATTCACTGCGTCAGCAGCTCGTGGAATTAAGTGAAATTCATTTGCCAAGACAAAAAGAAAAAGCTTATTTTACAAATTTGTACCAGAACACTGACAGAAGTGAACTGCAGGGAAACACCTGAGAAGTTCAACCTGGTTCAATATTTTAGTACACATTTTATCTAAGTTGAGATGTTTCAGGATTTACAAAGTAAGCACTTTGTACTTGTATCCATGGAACACATGACTGAGTAGCTGAAACCTTCCCTGAGGATGCTCCAGCACTCACTGCTAGCCACCACTGGACGTTTGATAGCCCCAGATCTGCTCTCTGGGAGAGCAGAACTCCAGCCTGAAAGAAAAGCCAGTCCAATACTCAAGGTGCTGCAGCAGAGGGTGTCTTTGGTAATCAAGGGACAAACAACTGAGCAGTTTTCAGATCAGTGCAGAAGTCCTGAGCAAGAAGGGAAGCTCTGGAGGCTGCAGGTCACCCTGTGTGGTACCAAACGTCTCCGACCCCGGCCTAAAGTCGGAGCAAAGCACACAGAATGGAAAGGGAAGTTTAGTCCTGCATGAGGCCACCACAGGCCTCGGAGATGCGAGTCTGAGCACAGAAAAGAACCTGCTTTTAATCGAGGCTTTCAGATAAAGATACCAGCACCTCTTTTCCCCCTATCTAAAATGTCTGATGCTGTACTGCCTTCTCCTCTGCACGTTTCCCGGCCATTCCTATTCCAGCAAAGAGGGAATTCTCCACGACCAACAATAAAGATAATCCTCAGGCTTGCTTTTCCTAGTTCCACTCCTCAGAAGAGTTGTGACACTGCTGAGCCTGACCACAAGCAGCACCTGAAGTCTCTAGGAAGTGCCTGTATTTATAGGGGGAAGAAGATATATCAGTTCTCATTCAAAGTAAGTCAAAATGTGCCCTAAGACACAGAGCTAGAGAGACCTGTCCTGTATCACAGTTCTGTTGAATGTAAATTGATAATTCTTGGTAACCGACCAATTTCAGCATTTCGGCCACAAGTTTGGTTCTGATTGTTTGGTTGTTTGGGGATTTTTTTCCTTCTTTAGGCTGTAACACACCCCAGAACCCCCCACATGCTCCCATCTAATAAAGAACCCAAACAGTCCCAGTTCTGAAAAGGGCCAAAACCAGGCAGGAACAAACGCATCCTCAGATCCATCAAAGAAATCATTTATACCAAGGGGAAAGTCACATAACCAAAATAAACAGCAAGCCCATTGTGCGGAGCAGCCCTGCCACCGTTCCGACAACACAGACTCTATTCCAGGCTGAATCCAACATCACAAGGAAAATAAACCCAAGGTACAAACAACGTGCCCTCGCCTCCCGCTCCGTCCGGGGCACGGGGCAGAGGGATGCGGGGCTCAAGGTCACGCCGGGGGATGCGGAGAGGGGCGCGGGGCTGCCCCGTCCCGGGGCTGGCGGAGGAGGCGAGTGTGGAAGTTTATGAGCTCATCAGGATGGTTGTACCATTACATCAGAGGCAATTATAAATGGCCAAGAGCAGGGGATGGGGAGCCAATCAGATCACAGATGGGATGTCAACCTAAGACCAACTGTCTCCTGGCTTTGACAGAAGGATTTTACCTCCATAATTCAAATCCCAAACCCAAGCGATCCGCACTCGCTGCTCCCGTCGCCCAGCTCCCCGCCGGCGCTCCCGCCCCGGCCCGCGGCCCCTCCGCCCGCCCCGCGGGCCCCGCGGCCCCGCCGGCCCCCGGCGGCCCTGCCCGCCCCGCCGGACCCCGCCGCGGGCCGCGGGACCCCCCCGGGCCGGCACCGGGGGTCGCGGGGCCGCGGGAAGGCGGCGGCGCCGCCGGGGCCACGCCGTGTCCCGGGCGCGCCCTTCGCCGCCCCGGCCCCCCGCGCCCGGCCCCGCCGGGCCCTCGCCGCCCGCCCCGGCCCGCGGCCCCCCGGCAGAGCCCCCCGGGGCGGCGGGGAGCCCGGCGGCGGCGGCCCGGGAGCCCCGCACAAAGGCCGGGGAGGAGGAGGAAGGGAAGGCGGCGAGGCAGCCATTTTAGAGCGAGCGAGCAGCACAGACAATGGCAGCGCCCGGCAGCGCCGGCCCGGCGGGGGGAACCCGCGGGAGAGCCGCCGCCGCCGCCCCGAGCCCCCCGAGCCCCGCGCCCCCCGCCCGGCCCCGTGCCCGGCCGCCCCCCCGGCCCGTCCCGCGCGGCCCGGCCGGTACCTGCTGGCTCCTGCCGAGGCTCTGTCCCCCGCCGCCGCTGCTCCCGGGGCTCATGGGCGCGTGGTGGCTCCTCGGCGGGGCCCCGCCGGCCGCTGCCCAGCCCTGGCCGCTGCCCCCGCCGTACTGCGAGACCATGTCGGCGGCGCCCTTGGCGGCGGCCGCCCCGTCCTGCGGCCCGGCGCTATAGTCGCCCCCGGGGTAGCCCTGGTAGGCGCGGGCGGAGCTGGGGGAGGTGAGGAGCTGGTTGAGGGTGGGGGTGGCCGTGGGCTGCGGGGTGGTGCCCCCTCCTCCCGCGCCGCCGGCGGCCGAGGGACCCATGACCCCGAAGCGCTGCTGCTGCTGGAAGGCGGCGGCGGCGGCGGCGGCCGCGGGGGACTTGGCGGCCGGCGGCGCGGAGCCCCGGGGGGAGCTCAGGGCGTAGGCCTGGGGGGGAGGCGGGTAGGAGCCGGCGCTGCGCCCGGCCGCGTAGTAGGAGTTGTACTGGTGGTTGGGGAAGCCGTGCTCGGCCCCGGCGCCGTGCGAGTTCTGCGGAGGGGGCGGCCCCGCGGGGGCTCCCGCCGGCCCCGGGTAGTTCTGCTCCAGGCCCCCGCTCTGCAGCGCTGCCATGCCAGGGCTTTGTTGTCCGCCATGTTGGTGGAAGGCAGCGGCGGCGCCCCGGCCGTAGGGCTGCCCGAAGCCGTAGGCTGGTGGGGGCAAGGCGGCCGGGTGGGAAGGGGGCGGCTGCTGCTGCGGCGGCGGCTGCGGCGCCCCCACCCCGTCGCTGCCGCCGCCGCCGCCGCCGCCACCGGGCGGCTCCGGGAGGTTATTGTTCAGGGTGGCGGCGGCGGCGGGCCTGGGGCCCGGGTTCCCGTTCGAGCTCTTCAGGTCGGACTCGGCCCCTGCGCCCCCTCCGTTGCTCTCGGCCCCGTCCTGCAGCTCCTTCCCCGACGGGCCTTCGCTCTCCGCCTGCTTCTCGCTGCGCTCCGCCGCCGCCGCCTCACCCCCCGCCTCCTCCGGGGGACAATCCCGCTGCTGCGCCTCCGCTTTCTTCAGCTCGGATGGAGCCGGGGCGCCCAGGCTGCTGGCGGCGGCGGGGGCGACCTGAGCAGCCATGATCCCCCCCCTCCCCGCCCGGCCACCCCCCCGGACCGGTCCCCCCGAGCTGCTCCCTGCCTGGCCGGCCGGCGTGAGGCCTCGCTGCTCTGCTCTCCCCGCTCAGGCGGCGGCGGGCGGCTCTTCAGGGCAGCGGGGGCTCATTCCCCCCCGGCCTGCTCGGCGAGGCGGGGAGGGCTCCGCTGGGCTGGGCTTCCCGGGGCCTGGCCCCGCTGTACCTCCTCGGTTGCAGCCGGCGGAGAAAGGGGAGGAGGAGGGAGTGGGGGGGAAGGAGGAGGAAAGGGGGGGTGGGGGGGGACCCGGGACGGGGCTCCCGGTGCGGGAGAGGCGGGAGGGAGGGAGGGGGGACACGGCGGGCGGGCGGGCGCCGTCCCCGGAGCGGGGCCGAGCGGCGGCGGGGCCGGGCTGGGCGAGCTCCGACTCTGCTCGGCCGAGCGGGCTCAGTCCGACACGAGGCTCAGCGCTGCCATTTTACCCAGCGCCGCGGCCGCCTGCCAAACCCGGAGCGGAGCGCAGCCCGGCCCGGAGCGGAGCCTCCCCCCCGTCACAAAGGAGGAGCGGGCCGGCCCCGGCCGCCGCCGGCGCGGAGCTGCCGCCCGCAAAACCCGCGGCGGATCGGCGGAGCCGGGGGCCGGGGGGCAGCGCTCCCCCGCCGCGGCCGGGGCCGCCCGGGGCGATCCCCGCGGGCAGCGGGCGATGTCCCGCGGCCGGAGCCCTCCGGAGGCGTGCTGGCCGCTCGGCGGCCGCCGGCCCCGGGGTTTCTGCCCGCGGGTTACCGAAGCGCCTCTTCTTTGTCCCTAGAAATTCCATTTAGAATTAAGCCCTCTGCGAACTGTTAGCGGTTGTCATTTCCTCTCCGCTTGGCCGTGTCCCTCTGGAAAAGGCGTTGGCGGCGCGCCAGGGCTGTGACTGCACGCGCGGACAATCCAAGAAAGTCCGGCTGCCCGCTCCTGCCAAGGCGAGGGCGGTGGGCACGGAACCAGGAATTCCCAGATCCAAAACCACCTGAGCGCATCTAGACACAACACGCTGGGCAGCGGGACAGGATGCGCTGGCAGTCAGCGCCCAGCGCCGTGCTGGAGCTCCCCAGCTGTCAAGAGGTGAACTGGGAATTGGGCCATGCTCGTCTGCAACCCTTCCAGACCCAGATTCCCACCTCCTCCTCCTCCATCCTGAGGCCTTGGCAGAGTGGGAGTAGGGAGAAGAGCAATGTACCTGGAGCTCCATCCTGGACATAGCCTGGCCTGTGCCAGCGGGGTCTGAGCCTGCCTGTTTAACTTCAGATGGTGCAAGGCTGCAGCAGAGCACGGGAGGGTCAAAAAGATTAGTTATTTGGGTTATAAACACCAAGTTCTTAGAAATCAGGACATGGGTGTCTGGTAAAAATGGCAGGCGTGGTGTGGGTCAGGCCTGGGTCCCATGTACTGGTGTTCCTCTGGAATATGGAAATACTTAGAAAAGTGAAGTTGAAGTAAATACAACTTTTAGATGAGAGAAAACATCAGAAAACAGTAGGTGGGGAGCCAAAAGAGACTCTGAGGTCTGAGGCTGCCATTTTAGAACATCACCACAGAATAGATAATGTGGCAGAAGTGACCTCTGTGCAGTGACAACAAACAGGGCTTGGCCCCAGCCCAGCACCCAGCGGGACACACCGCAAGGAATCCCGCTGGGAGTGAGCAAACGGGAGTCCAGCGCAGGAGGCGAAGCCTTGGGCAGCAGGACTGGGTCCCTGCCAGCACCCTGTGCCTGCTGGGGATCAGGTGGAGGTGTCAATGTCTACTGACAGCAACTCAGCCCTCACACCCATTTTAAAACTTATAATATGAAATATTTATCATCTAGAGTGCAGGTGGCGGAACAAAGGGATTGTTCCAAAGATGGAAAGTGGGAGGGGAGGTGGGATATGGTGATAAATAGCAAAATTTTAAGTGTTTTCTAGAGCAACAAACTGCCCCTCAGGCTCCAAACAAAGCACCTTTGCCATTTCTCAGCCTGCACAGTTGACTGTGCAGCATGGAGCAGATTCCATCCAGCAAATTGGCTGGTCAGCCTTTCTCCTCAGCTGTAAATAAACTATTAGGAAAAAAAAGGGTAATAAATGATGATACTGGTATTGTGATAGTAGTCAAGGCCTTCTCATGGGTTGGAGCCCCAGTACAATGCTGAAATCTCACCTGGGAGGCCCGGTGGCTTTAGTGAGATGTGTGTGGACCACAGAGAAGGAAAAGTACCAAGATATTCTTCTTCAGAAGAGTTTGGAAACTGTGGAATGTACTAGAACGAAAAATTATATACATCCTCCTCACAGAGGAGTTATTTGATGAAATCCTGGGTTCTGGAAAGACAAAGGAGAAGAGGGGGAAAACTCCTCCAGTCTCAGGCTGGACTCTCAGAAGTGAAGCCCAGTGTTCTATTAATGTCCATGGTGCCCCACAGCACCAAAACACCCTTCCTTGGGTGTTTCATTGGCACTAAACTTTAAAAAGCACGAACTGGAGAGAATTCTGCCATTTTATCCCAGAACCATCTCAAGCACACACCTCCCCAGCCCCAAAGATAGGTCTGCTTCAGGGAGCAAAGCCCCACCATCTCACTTAGCACCACCAGAAGTTTAACCACTTCACTCCAGGAGCCTGGGAAGCAGCTCGGGTGCATCCAGGCAAAGATCCGAGCTTACACCTCTCTACCTGTGTCCGTCTTTTGGAATCCCCTCCAAGGAGCACTGTGTCAGACTATGAAACCCGGTGTTGATAGTAATGTGAAAAGCAGCCCGGATTCCCCAGCCACCCACACAATGAGGAGACACTCACTTTACCAAATGTTTGTGAAAGCTGCAGCAGATTTTGGAATACGCCTCATCAATGAGGCCCTGGCACTTTACTCAGTACTGAGGCATTCAGTGAATTCCCAGCCATGAGGACTGGGAAGCAGATGACAGCACAGTTCTTAACAACATTGCCACCTAAGAGCTGAAACTCCTCCCGCCTGTCCCGCCGTCCCGGGATGTCGCGGCCATCCGCGGGACCGGAGCCACTTTTCCCTGTGGCACATCCTCGCCGTTCCCAGGCGGAGCCGTCCCTGCCCGGCAGCGCGGCCGGGCTCCGTCCCCGCGTCCCCGGAGCCGAGCACGCCCCGCTCAGCCCGGCCGGCTCCCGGCTCTCAGATAGGCTGGGAACAGCGCTCACATGGCACTGCAGGCCACCGCCACCGCGCTGCCTCCTCCTGACTGGAAGTCTCCTTCATGAAGGTGGCCGTGCCATTTAACCCAGCACTAAGGCAGTTTAGGAAACCTGGTCTAGATTAGAGTACTAGAAACAGGAGTAGTGTCTCCCCCCTCCACGAAAAGAAAAAAAAATCGGGCTCTGCCAACTGTGTGATGGCAAATATGGACTGAATCGTTGACATGGAAACCGGACTAAAGTCAGCGCTGCCTCGGCTCAGCTCGCACACACAAGTTATCATTATCCAGCCTTTCCCTGGCTACAAACACGGACTGGATCCGGCTGCCGGAGCCGGCTGCGGCTCCCGAGATAAAGTCTGAAGGAGCGCAAGCAGGGCAGAGAGGGGAGCCGGGCAGGAATGGATGGAGCTGCGTGGGGAAGGATGCTCTTCCCCGCACCGAGAGGCACGGCGTGCGGGGATGTGCACGCTGGACCCGAGAACAAGAGACCCATCCATTATAATCCATGGGGCGCCCTGCAAAAGATGGAACGGAGCCGGGAGGGTTGTTGGTTGTGCCTCAGCTTCTCTTATAGGCTTTTTGCTAAAGAAAATCACATTTCCTTTCAATGTGTTTATATTTGCCCAGCCTATTCCTTGCAGTGCTTTAGTTGCTGCTGTATCTGGGTTAAGCACTCTCCTTGTGGCTCCATCACCACTAAGGTTGATATTATTTGAATTATTTGTTTGCTGGGCATCATGCAAGACAACACTCAACTTATCCACTTCAACATAATGCTAAAATATTGTATAATCTCTCTTTCTGGGGAGACACAATGGCCCTGCGCTGTGAGTGCCAGGCGAAGGTAGCTCTGTCCCTTTGCTGAATGCAACAGCTCAAAGGCAGGCGTGGATTTTCCAGGGGTTTTGCTGCTTCCCACGCCAGGTTCCCCCGGGCAGGGAGCGAGCCCCGGCTCGGCCGCCCCGCGAGAGCTCGCTGGTGACATCTGACAGCGATCTGGGAAACTTTGGATGCATTTTAAGGCAGGAAAGTGGACTCGGCCTGACTCGAGGAAATGCATTATTTTAGCAGCACTGGCGAGGAGGAGGAAAAAGCGAAGCGGAGTTTGCGGAGGGGAAGGGACGCGGGAGCGCAGCCCCCGCGCATCCTGCGCGACCCCCGCGGGCCGGGGGCAGCCGGGGCTGGTGCCACGCGTGTCCCGCGCCCCGCGGCCCCGGCCCGCACCGAGCCACGCCAGCGGGGAGCGAAGTGGGACAGCGCAGGTTTTGGGGGCACACGTGTGCGGATTGGGGGGCTGAGCGAGCAGAGCAGCGCTCACCCCGACGCAGTGAAAGTAAGGGTGGGGGTGGAATGTGGTAATTCCAGGGAAAATTGGGGGATATCGGGAAGGGGAAGAAAACAATAGTGAAGCGCAGGGAAAGGCGAACCCCGTTTATTCTGTGTACCCGGGGGTGCACCCCGGCTGCCCTCGGACAGCAGCGCTCCGGTGTGCCCGGGGAAGGAAGAGTAAATCTACTAAAAAAAAAAAAAAAAAAAAAAAAAAGGGCAAAAAAGAAAATCAAAACGCGGACCGGAGTTTGCAAAAACCCCAGCACTGGATCCGGAGCCAACCGTCTGTTTTCCCTTAATCCCACCAGATTTGGGAGCTCTCGGGTGGGTTGGCAGCGTGACCGTGTTCTGCTGCAAACCCCACTGTAAAGAGTTAAAAAAAAGGGGAAAAAAGGCTTTTAAATCTGCAAAAAAGAGAAAGATCTGAACTCTGGGCCTGGATTTTCCCACTGAAGGAAAACTTATTGTGTTCCAAATCCTTGGGACCTGGCGATGCCGTGCGGGAAGGGTCAGCAGCAGGTTCTCCTGTCTTGGAGAAAGCTGTCCCTCGGCCTTTCCCCCACCTCAGCACCTCTTTTCAGTGGGGTGTAAAAAACACATCCCCTCCCGTGAAAATCTACCCTCCTAAAGTGTATTTTTAGAGAAGTTTGAGTTCAGGCGTCACGACTGGGGAGAGGGGGTGCTGCAGGAGAGGCAGGCGCTGAGAAAGAAGGGTTTTTTTCCCCCTTTTCATCAAGCTCTCGCACTGCCATTTTCCCGAGGCAGGGAGGGAGCGAGGGAGGGAGAGCGGAGCGACAGACAGCGCTGGCGAGGAAGTTTCTCACGGCAACTGCGGGCTGGATCGGGAACGGAGCCTTTTGTTCCCGGCAAGTTCAGCAGGAGAGAGAGTTGGAGCGTGCTGGAGAGAAAAACCAGCGGAGAAATAAAATGGAGGGAAGTAGGAAGAGAGGAGAGAGAGCTGGTGCTGGGCTGAGATTAACTGCAGAGGACGGCGCTCGGGTGTGCGAGGCATTTATTTAGAAAGTTGGTGTGGTAGCCTGAGGCAGAAATCCCTCGTTAAGTGCATGGGAATGAGTGAGAGACCCAAGGACACGCAGTGCTGGGCAGGAAGTGGAATTTTCCAAGGGGTTCACATCCTTCGGTGCTCTTTTTGCCAAGATTCGCTCTCCTCGCTCGATGAAGGCTGCCTCCTAGAGACACCACGGAAAAGGCCTTAAAAATGTGGCGTGCTCTAGGCCTGTTTAAGCTGAATAATTAAAGGCTGGGCATGCCCTCCCTTTGAGATTGCAGCGCAGTCTGAAGCCCAGATGCAATTTGGGGTACTGCCCTGCCTCCCCTGTGTCCCTTTCTGCCCAGTGAGTGTTGAAACACGGTGCATTGTGACCATGATCTCGGAATGGGGTGAAAAGTCACCTAAAACCCAGCCCCCCCCTCGATTTAATGCTTAGACACACACCCAGGACAACCCCACATTCACATCCACAATTGGTTTTGTCCCCCTGCACGCGCTGCTAATCCTTTGCCCCAAACCACGCGTGCTCTTTGCGTGTATGCAGACCCAGAACGTGAAATAAACTTGTCTGAACTAACCCCCAAATTGCTGACAAACATCCATCCCTTTAGCAGGCACCCAGGAAGGGGGAGCAGAACTAATCCTCTCATTATTTGTACACTCAGTCCAGGTGGAATTAAAAAGTAGGAGCTTTTTAACTCACGAGGCAAGTGACTTTTTCTGCACAAATTTGGGGTTTAGTGAGGTGTCCCGAAAATACGGTTTGATTAAAAATGTTCATCACCTTGTGCCTTGCCGGCAGGGCAGGGAAGAAGTCCGGTGCCCTGTGAGAGCGCGGCGTGGCTGTGACAGCAGCTCAGCGAGACACCACGTGGGAAAGCCGAGTTCGGGATTTAAACGTGCTTTTCCACTCCGGCCATGAGGGAGGGAGAGCCTGAGTTGGGGGAAAATAAATAATTAATTTTAAAAAGGCTTCGTGTGGAGCTCAGAAGCGACCTCTGTGGCTGCTGGGGACTGAAGTTCAAGAGCCCCGGGCTGGGAGCGCGGAGCAGATGCGGCTCGGGAAAATCCAACAGCGGCAGGAATGGCAAAGGGGACTCGGGGGTTGGGGCTGCCCCCCCGGGAAGAGCAGCGGGGCCGGGAAGCGCCGTCCTGGCCGGCTGGGAGCGCTCCCACTCCCGCATGGCTCCGTGGGGAGCATCCCTGAGCTCCGCGGGGACGCGGTGCCCGAGCCGTGCCCGGTCCCGGTGCCCCCCGGCCCCGCCGCAGTGCGCGGCCGCCGCTGCCCGAGCCCCGGGGCCGGCCCCGAGCAGCCCCCGGAGCGGCCCCGGCCCCACCAGCACCCCCACGGCCCTGCCCGGGTGGGGGGCACCGGCTGGCCCCGTCCTGCCCGGTCCCGTCCTGCCCGGTCCCGTCCTGCCCGGCCCCGTCCTGCCCGGTCCCCTCCTGCCCGGCCCCGTCCTGCCGCCCCGCACCGGGACCTCCGCGGGCCTGGGAAAGTTTAGCAGGGAAACGTCAGGAAGCATCAGGCAGGAATTTCAGTGCATCCCGCGTTTTATGGTGGCGTTAACTTTTACATATTGGGAGTAATTAGCAGCGAAGCTGTTAAAAGCAGATTTAAATAACCACCCCCCTCCCCCCTTTCTCTCCTTTCCTAAAATGATCCAAATCCGGTTTACCTCTGACTCGACCCCCACCCGGACAGAGGTGAGAGCACAAACCCCACGGTTTGTCCATGTAGGCAGGAAAACACATTAAAACCCGCATATTAATTACCAAGTCAATTAAAATAAATATAATTTCGGAATGGTTATTTTGGGTTCTGCCCCTCCCTGCCCCCCAACTTTGTTTTAGTAAAGTGGGGAAACATATACAGAAACCTTCCTTGCAGTAGATGCTTTTTTTTTTTCAAACGGAGCCCAGATGCTGGTCAGGATTAAGGTTACACCAAACACATTCTACATTGCCATTTTCCAACAGAATAAAGCAGATGGAAAAGATGGAAGAGGATAAAGCAGGAACGGAGCAGCAGTGAAAACTGCAAGCCCTGCACTAACGCTGAGAGGAGTGAGCTGGGATGCCAGGAGAGGCAGAAAGAAAGAAAGCAGGCGTAGCGCCGCTGCATATCACATTCCTCACAGTTAAAATGAGTATCTTTAATTAAACAGCTGTCAGAATTTGGGTTTTAAACCTTATATTTAAAGGGGGAGAAGGAAACTGAGCTGCAGCTGATCACTGCGTCTCCTCAGGGCTCAGTCCTAGGAGATGTGAAAGCCACTGGCCGGGGGCCATCAGAGTACTTAAGTCTCTGCGTAATTTTAAACATCAGCAGCCCCGGTGATTTTAAGGATCTACTCCCTTAAAGTTAGCCATGCACTCAGCACTTTGCAGGATCCGCCCAGCACACTCAGAGCAGCTCTGAGCTCCAGGACATGAGTATCTGCACATCTCAGAAACAAAGAAAATCCTCTTTTCAATAGGCTAAACATATCTCCTTTATTTCTAAGAGACACCAGTTCACCCATACTGGGAAATTGGATCAGACTGGAATAAAATCTCAAGGGGAAGTTAGCAGAATCTGTGCTTATTTGCAAAATATCACCATTTGGCAAATTCAGATCTTAGGTGAAATCCTACAATAGTGGTTTACTCAGCACCGTGACTCAGTTACATGATGTGCTTTGAAAATCTCTTGCAAAAACTGACTTTAAGAGATTTTGTTGGTATTATATAGGCACACACACACACACGACACAGAGAAGGAACATACAAACTATTAAATATTCATGCTATGGGGAGAACACTTAGTAACGTCCGTCCCTTCATTCCAGCCGTACAAAGGCAGGCACAAATAACTGCTGAAAAAATGAATAACCCAAAACAATCGCAGCATTCCACATAAACACAGTGTTGAGCAGCTTGCAAACATTGGCCGAGAAAGGGTCAAGCAGTAATTGTCCTTATCTACCTTTCAGCAGCCTCACATAAACGTGTAATTCCAATCTGAATTCTGTAATCAGCACCTCCGGGAGTGTCAGGACTTCCCACACACTCAGGTCCCTGTGCGGGGATGGATTTTCTGCTCCAGGCCTCCACCCCTCGAGCTCAAGCAGCCTAAAAGTCACCTTCTGAACGTCACAAGTAGGGACCTTGGTGACATTTACTCACAAACAAAAATTCAAACACATTCTGACCAGCTTTGCTGGAACTTCCAGAGTTCAGCTCTGGGACTGTGAAATGAGGTCATTTTTATCCATCAGTTGTCTCTGCCTTGAGAGAGGCCCGTGATCACACCTCAGCAACAGCACTGCTGGTAGAGGCTGCGATATCACACACATTTTTCACTAAAACAAAGGCATCGGCCAGAGCTTCCTCTGTAAAACTGAGCTCCAGACATACTGAAGAATCATAAAAAAGACATAATTTTCAAAAATTTATGAAAGTATTGAGTATATCTGGCAAAAACAAAAAAAACCCACTCCAAATCCAAACATGTAATGGTTGTTGCTTGCATCCCAATCTTTAGAATTAGATTCTGACTGAAACGTGATCAGATGGAGTCAGAGTCATTACAGCTGTCAGAAAAAGGTGCAATTAACAGTATTATCAAACAAAGTATTTAAAAGTATTACTTATCCCAGCTTCAGGAAACATAGTTACTGACCTCGGGCTTTCCTGTGCTGGGGTTCCCACAGGCAAGGGGGCACTGCAGCCCTCCCTGTGCCACCCCGACCTCTGGAATCACTGCCTTCCTATTGTTTCACCTACCTTGTCTATTTTTAGAGAGTATTTTGTGCAGGGCTGCCTCAATACATGTGTGCAGAGTGCCCAGCACGCTTCATGTTCTGTTTAAACACAGGGCTGAGAGCAGTAAATAATGCTGAGGCAGCACCAGGAGCAGAACTTCTGCAGGGCAGTGATGAGGCACGGGCTGCAACAAGACCCTGGCACTTATCAGCATCCCACAGGATAACGGAGCCCTGGATTCAGCTATCATTGCTCAAGAAACTGCTCATTATCATTATCTTTAAAGAACTTCACAAATACTCCAAAATTATTTTTTTGACCTGTTTAATAGCCACAGCACAACAACTTCCTTTAAAAATAAAAATTAAAAAACCCAAAACACCTACCAATAAACAAAACCCAATCTAAACATGAAGCACTACAGCTGAGTTGTGATGCAAATGAGTGAATTTATTTCCACCATTTCTAGAGGTACAAAAATAATCTAAATTTGATATCCTATTATGAGGAGAAAGGAAAAAACTCACCCTAAAATCAAGCCAAATATGGTGCAAGTAATGTCCAGACAACGAGAGGCTAATTAACCTGACCTCAGTGAGATGCAAAACTTAAATTATTCTTCCTCAGGAGGGGGAAAAGATGTAGAGGAAAGTAAAGAGATAAAATACAACAAAGGTTGCAATAATGCCACAGCTGATGTCTTTCTTTGATAGGGGAGCAAAGTTTTCTGGGTAAAGGAAGACAGAGCAGATCTCACCCATCCCCACATAAATAAAGTGTTTGGTCTGGTGTATCATGTAAAAATACCAGTTAAATTGGAAAATATGAAGGTCAGTGCAAGAGAAGTTTTGTGGGTAAAAAATGGCTAAAAACCAGTGCTGGATTGTGCTGAAATGGGAAGTTTGGGGCTAGAGAGCGAGTGCTTTGAAAGCTCCTGCAGCTTTGGTCTCAGAACTGGTGCTGTTGATGGGCTTTGACATGAGCACAAGGATCTGAAAAAGACTGTTAATGCAGGTGGTGACTGGCAACATCCAAAGGCACCAGTGCAGGGGACTGGAATATCCTAAATGAAGAACTGGATGAGGTTCTGGAACAGCACAGGAATCCTGAGGAATGGGCTGGTGGAATGCAATAATAAGATTAATGCAAATCACAAGGCTGTTCACAGGGGGACTGACAGCCAAAACTCTGGTAACCTGGGAATGCACCACGGCTAGGGGAGGATGGAGACTCAGGAGTGCTGTTCAGTCACAGAAACAAAGACGACAAATGGCATCTAAAGACCAGGTAAGGCACATCCAGATGTTATGGCAACAGCTCTCTTACAGAATTTTGGGTACAGTTTCTATTCAAGAATGACACATGAAAACTGGAATAATCATAGAAAAAGCTCCCTGAGCTGGTTACAAGAGCAAGGAATCTGTCAGGAGAGAAGAGTGAAGCTTCCTTTTAGCAAACTCCAACAAAGACAGGGCCGACAGGGTGAGTTTGTATACACAGACTGTGGCTTGAAGACAGTATTTGAACTCAAGGGTTATGTTGGCAACAAATACATATCTAAAGGCCTAAGTACAATTAAAATGATTGCTAGAATAGGATGTCTTATTATTAGAAAAACTAGATTTTAGAGTATCCTTCTTTCCTCGGGGGAACATAGATCCAGTGGAGAACTTTGACAGTTTTGTCATTATTTTCCCCACTTTTAATCAGTGAAATGAGAAGAAAATCTCTGCAATATTCTGAGAATTCATTAATGGTGGTTAAAAAGTATTCAGACACTGTAGTGATAAGTGTAACAAAAACCCATTACAATTAGTAATTCTGTATTTACTGCAGCACTTGAATTATATGCAATAAATAAAATATGGAAGCAAACATCAAATAACAAGGATAAAAGAAAACTGTGAATGAGACAAGAGTTTGAGAAGGCAGGTTGTATGATTTGATTTATAATTAGAGTTTGCATCATGGCGCAAAGAACTGGATTAGGGTGGGCAAAAGTGTAAGAACCATAGAGAGGAAAACTGAACACCCTGCTCAGCTCCCTGGTAAATTCATCCGGGTCACAGGAGCGTGAAGAACCACGGAATGGAGGGTGAATGAATGTGGGCCTGGAGCACACACCAGCTCAGCACATTCCCTGTGGCAGACTGTGCTTGGAGGACTCAGCACTGATCCTTGTGTGGCCGGGCCTGCACACACTGTCACTGCCACCTCGGCAGGGAGGGCTCCTCTGCTCTGCAGGGAACTCCAAACAGGAAGATTCCCAAGGGAACAGCTTCCAAAATCCCAGAGGACTGCACCTCCCAGAAGACCATAAAGGCTTACACCACAGGCCTGGTTTTCCCAAAGTCTGTTTCCATCATAAGGAACCACCAGGAGCATGCAGCACCCATTTCTTTCATCTCACATTGCTTCCCTTCTCCACACAAAATGTACCTGCTTTAGCAAAATAGCAACAAACCAGAGCTGCCCTTCTGGGATCTTCTGTCCTAGGTGCCTGCCCACTGGAGATGCTTTCTATCCTTGGATCTGCCACCTCTTCCCCTTCCTATAAACAATAACACACTCAAGCACCGAGCCAAAAAGCATCTTCAGCTGGGGTGGTTTCCTCCTTTTTTTCTTTACCTTTTTGTTTTTCTCAGTGTTCTCACCAGAGGATACCTCACAAGCGCAAAACATCTTATATATTAAAAGAAGATCCCATGGCAATATTCTTGACATAAACCACAGAGACTTCAGTTAGAAATAATCAGAAATCTGCTTTTCCATAGGTGGCAATGGGCTTCTGCACGTTAAGGGATGTTTTAATGGATTTACCACTTTCTTCTTCATGAACCTTGCAGACTTTCAGAAAAGAAGTTGCACAGGGAAAAAAACAATGGATGTCAGGAGAAAAGAGTAGTCATTTGTCAGGTTGACCCACAGAATTCCCAAATTCCTGAGAATTCCCTGTCAACACATTGTGAAAAATAACATACAGCTGAGTAGCAGAACACCTCTCTGTGGGGTAACTGCCCAGAATATCTTGAGAGGTAAATTAATACAAGAAAGAACCAAGCACTGTGCACCCGATTAACAGTGAAAATACCTGAAATCAGCCTAACAAAGTGGGGTGAGTGCACTTGTGCTCAGGATGGTTAAACAGCTGTAATTAGATCAAACAAACTAGATTGATGTTCCATCCCTTTGTAGCTGTGGCCTCAGAAGGCAGGTCAGGAGCTAAGTTCAGTAAAACAGTTTTAGTGCTGCAGCTTTTATCTAACAAGGCACAGCCACACACTCACTCCAAAGTAAATACTGCTCAGGGGAACTGCTGAATTCCAAAGAAAGAGTGAGTTTCTAGAGAAGGTGCTGTTCTTCAACAACAACCTTAACTTTTGTCAGTAATGAAACTCTCCTCATGAATTCAATAGTAGACTCTTTGGATAAACACTGCACAGAATTTTGGTTACAAATTCATTCAAGGCATTTGGAAGTCTTTATTGAGTTGCTTCCCATTCCCTTAAAGTGTCTGCACAAAATGGGTGAATTCTAATTTGCTTTGTTCTTTCAGAACCGTTTAATTAAATTTTAAGAAAATAATGTAGAACAACATTGAATGAAATACGGTCAGTACATTTCAGAGATGAGCAAAACATAAGGTAGCAGATGGTATGAAGAGAATATATGTGAAGAAATGTAAATAGCAGGGAACCTCACCAAATCAAAGATGTGAGGCAGAACTGAAAGCGCCTGCAAGACCCCTGGGAGAGCTGAGGAGATGCAGCAACCACTGAGCTCAGAGGTATCAGCCTTTCCTTGCCTAGAAATGACACAACACCAACAGGAAGCTCCAATCTGGTAGAGGGACCCCTCGTAACTAAGGTGAGATTGTTGTGAAGGGTCCTTAGAGTGAGTATGGGAGGAAGGGAGGAAACAAGGACAAGTGCCAATAAATGCATGCCAACAAAAACACTCTTGGAATAGGAAAGATACCAACTCTTCAGAACTGTAAGCAATGAAGACATTATAAAGGAGCTAATAGTAGAAAATAACCTTATATTGAAGACAAATGAGATGAATTGTTTAAGTTAGGCAGGAGACCAAGCAAAGAGAAGCTTGGTGTCATCAGAAGAGTTGTGAGCAGCAGAAACAGGCTGACTCTGGGGCTGGGAGGGGATGTAACCTGTGTGTTACCATTCTTTGGTCCAGGAGCTGCACTCCTGGTCTCTGAGCTGCTGTGGCTGCACTGATTGCTGGCTGGGAGCCACCTCTGCCACGACAGAGCCAAAGAAATTAGTGAGTGGATTGTGCCATATCTGTGGATCAGAGGAGAGCCTGGGTGAAGACCAAGCAGCTCTTTCTAACCTTCTGATAAAAAAAAAAAAAAAAATTAATATCAGACTAGTATTGTTAAAGAGAAGCCACCAAATGTTAGAGGATGTTTAAGGGTGATGGAGGCACCCTTGAGGAGCGGGGCCCAGCTGATAACTGCACATTCAGCTGAAGGAATAGCTGGAAAATGGTGACCATTCTAAACGTTTGTATTTTAAATAGTTGGTAAGCACATTCCCACAGCAGAACTCCACAAACCTCACGGAGCCTAAATCACAACTATTCCCGTTTTGTATCTTCTTCTGCCCCAAGCTCCATTTGTCTGGGTGATTTATGAGGTAAGCTCTGCCTGCGCAAGGCTTCTCTCCTTCTGAATGGAGGAACAATTCAGATAAGGAACAAATCTCTTCTGAGTGAATAGAGGAAACTGGACTTAACTGCATTGACTAAGGTATTTATTGTACATCTAGGCCAGAGGAAGCTTAGCACTTTTAATACATATAAAACTGCAGAGAGCTGCTAGAAAGAGCAGAAACCAAACAAAACAGACTCACAAGTTCCTTAATTATTTAAATTAAGCCACTAAAGTAACAGGAAAGAGCAACAGATATCTATCAATTCCAGTGGCTGATTCCAGCCACCCACAGGAACTGAGGAGCAGTTGGCTCTGCGTCCCCTCAGGCTGAGGAACAGCTAAATTGTAATCACATAACCTTCAACAGGCAGTGTTTTCGTGGCTGTTGATTTCATAAGTTGTCTTGAGGTCCCTTGTCATGGAAGACATTGGATATAATTACAGAAAAAAAAAACCTCACAGGCCTGGTCCTGGGCAAGGTGCTTTGGTAACTCAGCAGCTCAGGGGATCATCAGCTCTTTGTAGACAGAAGCCTGATGCTAAGAGACAAACTGCAAGAAATAAATATCTGTGATACAACTCCAAGTTACCAGCTCAGAAAAGACCACGTGCAGAGTTCCTAAGTGGCAATGAAACCACAGAATTAAAAATTTTAAGTGCAAACCCCAACATTAAGTCATCCATTTGCAATTGTTGGTGGTGAATCCATCTACTCCAGATGGGAAGAGGTCACTCTCTTCTTTTTCCAGGGCAAGTCTATGAATAATTTGAGTGATTAAAGCTCAAATCAGGTGTGAAAATGAAAGACTAGGAAAGCACATGGAAGAGAAACCACACTCACAAAGAGAGACTCACTCAGCTTTCATTCTGGAATCAGGAAAGGCCCCTTCCATTTCTGTCCTGCCACAAAATACAGCTGAGCTCTGACATTTTTTCCCCAAAGAGTTGTCACTTTTAAAGGCACATTGAAATCTTATTTTTACTTTTTAGGTCTCCCTTCCTCTATTGGAGATGACCTAAATTTTGAGCTGAAGCACTCACAGCATCCTCGCTTGGAATAGAAAACAACAGCAAAAAAACATCAGGCTGTGAAAAGAGGCAAAATAATAGGAGGGAAAATTACAGTGAAGTCCTCCCTGAATAAGAGGAGGTCACAAAGGCTGCAGAAATAGAGGCTGAAGTGGTGCTATCCTGAGCCAGGGGACACAAAGTGGTTGCATTTACGGCCCAGGCAGAGGACAGGTGGGCAGGATGTGAATCGAAGCAAACGGCCGCAGTTCTGGGAATACCCAACAGCTCTCAGCATCCCCCTTCAAACACAGCGCCGTGCTCCCGGGGAAGAAATGTCACAGACACCAAGCTCCAAGAGCCTCCTGTCACAAAAAACAACCCTACAAAAACCTGAATGCTTTCTAGGAGTGTTCAAATGGAATTAGGCAGCTACAGAAAGGGGTAGAGGCAATATTTTATATGTTAAATAGAAAAATGTATGGGAACACATATAGAGCCCAGTAATCAGCAGTAGACTACTGAACACTCATGCAGCTCATCATTAACAAAACAAACCCCAAAATGTACTTGCAGATACATTGACTTTATTTTATTCTCTTAAACAGCCAGCAGAAACTAAGATTATAATCTGTGCCTTTTTGAAATTCCATTCAACAGATGTTCATAAACAGACGTGAGCCAAATTTCAGGTCCCCAAAAGGATATTCAGCCCAAGAACTTTTACAAATGGATGATAAAGTCCCGCTTTCCCCCTTGTAATCATTGCTTTTCTGAGACACTAAATCCTCTCTTAGCCTCATTACAAGTTCCCACCAGCATAAAATGTATTTTTCATTTCCATTTCCTATAGTATTGTTTTCCAAAAATGGCATTTCCCAGCACAAGACAACTCTCCTTCACTCCTTTTTTATGTCACCTCCTCAATACCAAAGGATTGTCTCAGTGACAAGGCTCTGTTCTTCTAAGAAGATGAAAAAAACCCAAGTGGTACTAATAAATATTTACTTAATGTAAAGAAAAGGGAATTCAACAGTTAAGGATGAAAATTACAGGGAAGAAAAAAAAAAAACGGTATTTGGAAAGGCAAGGCTGTAAGAAGTTCAGTTGCTGTTTATGAGATCGACTGCTCAATGGCTCCTTCTGGGACACAACGAGATGACTTCTTTAAAAGTATGGTCTAGAAATACCCCCAAATCACTGAAATTATAAGTCACCTGAGTATTTCAGCTGCAATACAAAATTAAGAAATATCAGGACACATAATGAAAATGGTGGAATGAAACCAGCATTGCACTGACTTGTCTATGTTAAAAGGGGAAAGCGGGGGGCTGAAGTGAAATGTTTTATTTTTACTTAATTACTCTCAGTGCTCCCTGGGGACTCCTTCCAAAGCATATTTTGTATTTGGACCTAAGTGCAAGCAGGATTCAGCCTTGATCTTATTCCTTATGACAATAAGTTTCTTAAATTAGAAGTCCCACAACTGGAATGTTGACACCACTGCTGGTTCCTCCAGCACCTCGGAGTCCCTCCTGTGTTATCAATCCATTAACCCGGGAAGCAGTGAGAACAGGGGATCACAGACTGCTCAAAATTAAAAAATCCATCCACAAAACAATACTTTGTGAGCTTATAGCATCTTTCATCCATTTCTATTTATGTGGAAATGGGAAGTCTCAAAACACTTTAAAAAAAATCAACAAATCCACCTAACTTCAAGGTATTCTGAAATGATAATATATTAATTGAGTGAGCATCCACCTGTGATGCGATTTAAGAGTCTCCTACTGCAGCATTTCACACATATTCAATCCACCTTCTGGTTACAGCGTGCAAGTTTATGGTATGTAGAAGGAACAGCAGAGCTGGTTAAAGATTTTCTCTTGCTTCACATACTCTGCAAGCTTCTCATTAACTCATACATGACTTTAATCAGTGCTGAAGCACACACTTCCTTCAGCATGCAGCAGGACTGAGCTGGGGAAAAAAAATCCTCCATAAAATATTATTGTAACCATGAATTAATAAAGAGAAGGGCAACGTTTTCCTAAAGTGGCTGCCGATTCTCATCTCTAAAGGGTTAAACCGACCTTCGCTGATCCAGAGGAGGTAATAAAATTGAACTTTAAGGACAAAAATGGAGCACTTTAAGAGATTATTATGAAGAGCTACATTCTAGAAGACAAAACCTTATTCTTAAAGCACAGATGCTTCTGAAACAAGAGATCGCACGTTTTTAAGAGCACACTGCCAACCGCTTATAATGAATAAGCAAAACGAGGGGAATCAGGGTGGTTTTTTTCCTTTTTCGTTGGAGCTCAGAGGGAAGGGGCATTCACGGATGTGGTAGCAGAGCCGGCTCTGCACTTCTGCAGGGCTGTGGAGCTGGTGCTGGTCGGTGTGTGGGGGGAGAAAACAGAGTAGAACCTGAGAAAAACCCATCAGAGCTCCTGTCCTCCCCTTCCAGCGTTAATGGGAGGGATACGAGTCCATGGGAGCTGCAGTGGGGGATGGTGCTGACGGAGGGGGTGGGGAGAACCGAGCGAGGCCTTACAACCATCAGCAGCTCTTGTTCTTGTTCCTTTCAGCCTTAGCAGGAGGATGTGAAGCTCATGGAGCCGGCAGCGGGATGGGGCGGGGGGGGGGGAAGCAGCGCAGGATCATAGTTTAGCTTTTGTCCTCTCTCCGCAGGGTTAATAGGAGGACACGAGTGTCACCGGGATGAGGGCAGGGCCGGGGGAGCACGGCGGGGATCGCAGCTCCCGGCAGCGTGTGCTGGGATTTGTGGGGTCCTGCGCGAAGTCACAGCACCCGCGGGCTGTGGGGTGGTGGGGGGGAACACGGGGCAAACTTCCCTCAACGTGGCGGCTCCGCTTATCCAGCACGGCGGGCCCGGGGTGCCGCGGGGTGGGGCGAGCCCCGGCCTTATCTGTGGGGCGCAGGGAGCGCGGTCCGCGGGCAGGGAGAGAGAGCCCAGGTGCGCTGACACAGGGAAGGGGGGCACAGGCACAGCTCTGAGGGCGCTCCCTGCCCGCAGCGGCAGCGCGGGGCTGAGGCCAGGCCCCGGCCCCAAAACAGCGGAAAGTTTCCCCAAACTTTGGCGCGGGGGTCCCGTCCCCCCTCAGCGAACCCCTCACGGCGCCCCCCCCGCCCCAGCGGCTGTTCCCGCCCCCGCCGCAGGGGGAGGGGGGCGCTGTTCCCGGCTCCGCGCCGCGTTTTCCCGCTCACCCCCCGCTCCCCGCGCCTCCTCACTCCTCCGCGCCTCCGGATCCCTCCGCCGCAGCCGGCGCTGGGGCTTTTTCACCTCCCCCACCCCCACCGCTTCATCCCGATTATCCCGCCCGAAGCTGCGGGGAGGGAAACGCTTCTCCCAGCCTGTTCCTGAAACGGGGTCCCGGCTACAGGGACCGCGGGACGGAGCCTTTTGCCGAGTGAGGGAGAGAGGCGGTTGGGACTACTTGGCGTTCCTGCCACGGCCTCGGCGGAAGGAGCGCGCTTGAGCGAGAGGCTGTGCGGTGCTGCGGCTCTCCTCAGCGCTTCCTGGAAACTCCCGCTTAGGAGCGAGGGGGGGCGGGAGCGAAAGAGTGCCAGGCCGGGAAAGGGAGGGGGGCAGGGCACAGCCCCCTCCCCGGGCCCGGACGCCCCCCGGGCCCTCTGACGCCCCTCCGACCGACCCTCACCCTGTCTTCCTGTGCAGATGGAACAGGGAGAAGTAATGGGTAAAACTCCCTCGTAACCGCCGTGCGGGGTAGTGCGGGCTGAACCCCTTTTCCCCTCACAATCCGGAGGTGAAAGGCTAGACTCCCCTTTTCCCCTCACAATCTGGGGTCTGTAAGAGCAGACTCCTCATTTTCCCCTCACATCTGGGGTTTGGAAGAGCAAACGCCCCAATTTCCCTCACAATCTGGGATCTGGAAGAGCAGACTCCCCATTGTCCCCTCACACCTGGGGTCTGAAAAAGCAGACTCCCCCTTTCACATCTGGGATTTGGAAGAGCAGACTCCCCATTTCCCCCTCACAACCTGGGGTCTGGAAAAGCGGACTCCCCCCTTTCACAACCTGGGGTTTGGAAGAGCAGACTCCCCTTTTCCCCTCACAACTTGGGGTCTGGAAGAGCAGATGCCCCAATTTCCCTCACAACTTGGGGTTTGGAAGAGCAGACTCCCCTTTTCCCCTCACGACTTGGGATCTGGAAGAGCAGACTCCCCTCTTTCAAAACCTGGGGTCTGGAAGAGCAGACGCCCCAATTTCCCTCACAACTTGGGGTCTGGAAAAGCAGACGTCAATTTCCCTCACAACTTGGGGTGAAAGAGCCCCTTTTCCCCCGAGGGGAGGCCGGGCTGGTAAATGCAAAACGCTGGTACAGAAGCGTTTTAGCACAATCGGGCTGGAAAGCTCCGACTGCAACGGGCTAAGAACAAAAAAAAAAAAAAAAAAAAAAAAAAAAAAAAAAGAAAAGAAAAAAACGTGAAAAGGCTCCTTTGCTGCCCTCTGCCTGCCGAGGCTGCGGGGGAGCCCAGCCGCCTCCGAGGCTGGCGAAGGGCTGACATTGCCTGAATGAAAAAACGGAGGAATTCGGGCCAATTCGGCACACCTGGGGTGCTTCCACAGAATCAATTAGGTTGGAAAAGACCTCTGAGATCATCGAGTCCAACCTTTCCTGGCTCTAGATGCACTGAGTTATTATTTTTCCCACGTGCAGATGTGCTCCTGTTTACCTCACTTCATAACGACTTCAGTAGAAGGTAAAACTTTGGACTAGGCTGAAGGATGCCTCCAAGCTGAGAGGGTTTTGGGGTCTGCACTTTAATACTTGAATTATTTAACAACACAACAGTACAAATGCCTAACAAATACAAGCCACAGGGAAAAAAAAAAAAAAAGTGGAAAAAACAGGAGGGTAGAGCGAGTGTGCTGATAAATGCCTGTGATACACAAACACGGGCAGTAAATGCCGTGTGGTTCGTTAGATACTGGCTGGGGCTATCCTGCCCTGCAGTTAAAGGCGTCTCACTTCCTCTGGCTTCTCCAGATTGGTGCCATGTACCAGCTCCTCTCTCCAGCTCTGCTGGTTCCCAGTTTGCCCCCCTTTAAATGTGGAGCTGTTGATCCTCTCTGGTGTTACAATGCAACTCTTTGATGTCCAAAGCCCCTTCCTCCACCGAATCCACAAGTTTCAGGGATGCTGGGACTACACAGGAAAGGCAGGCAACATGTAATGAAATTATGTGGAAGAGAAAGATCCATTAGAGCAAGGAGATACTAGTAAATCCTGTTAGCAGCCAAGTATTTCCATAAAAATTTCCTGATTCTAGATGCCCAGCACCTTTCCTATCCATTTCCTTAACACCATTCCTAAATCCCTACGTGGCTTCATTTACAAACCTAAGCCCCAAA
The DNA here is from genome assembly GCF_048771995.1 of Taeniopygia guttata. Taxonomy (NCBI): domain Eukaryota; kingdom Metazoa; phylum Chordata; class Aves; order Passeriformes; family Estrildidae; genus Taeniopygia; species Taeniopygia guttata. The sequence continues at coordinate 3,687,593 of NC_133048.1, read as the reverse complement.
TGTAAATTGATGGGGGAGAATCTCTTTGAAGTCCTGTCTCCTTGGGTTTTAGCTCTAAATTCTGTAGTTCAGGGTCTACTGGAAAGGGCAGCCTCCAGCTCTAGGAGCAGGAATCATCTCTTGCCTTTAGACTCCTCCAGCACCGCTCAGTTGAAGATGAGTTGTGTTAATATCTTCTAGTTATGTGCTGTTTGCTGAACTTTTATTCATTTGCTCTTTGTACCCCAGTCAGTGCAGAACAGCTTGTAAATACATGGATTTATTCTGCCACTGCTTCCCTTAAACATCAAAATATTAAAACACAAAAGCTCCCCGATTACTCCTCAGCAGATCAGTGACTTTACACACAAGCAGCTTTCCCTGGAGCAAATTAAAACAACTCTTTCAAAAAAATTGAGCTGAAGTGGATTGTTTCCGGATTCCCAAGAGCTGTGAGGGACACTGTGCAACACCAGGATCCTCAGAGCGGCTGCAAAAGGTAAAGCTACACCTTGAGAAATCTTCGGTCCTGCAATTAAGTTCAAATTAATTATTCTGGATTAATTTTGTTCAGTTAATGGTGTTAATTACCTGCCTGGCAGACTGTTTAGAATTTGGAAGCATTTAATGACTGCTACATAAAGATTTTGCAGTTGGGAATGATTTTTTGATAACAGATCCAATACCAATCCCTGTCTGGCCTCCCAGTTGTGTTGGCTCCCCAATGCCAGGTGGAAGGGCAGTTCTGCTTGCTTTGCAATTGTGCTTTAAGTGATTACTAGATCCAGTATTTACACCTGCATTTTTAACTTTTTGGCTGACAACATTTTGTATTTTTAAAGTTATTGAAGTAACTCAATCCTAAGCAGACATTCTGCTGAATCCAGAATAGCAGAATCCACTAAAAAAGGTGTTAGTTTTATAAAGCTGAGCACATTTTAACCAGAGAAAGCTGGTTTTATGGGCACAGAGTACTTGAGACTCGCTGCATTTGAAGTGATATCACTGAAATACCACTGAAAGGCACTGCAGGAGACCCTGATTTTCATCTTCCCAGCCTTCTTCCAGGCCTCTGGCAGAGGATGAGGGAAGTTTACAGGAGTTTCCTAAATGGGAAAGGAAAGAGAAGCAATTTGAACAGTACAGTTGTGAATCAGAGGCTGAGGAAGCGTTGTCATGTGAAGGGAATCCCACTGTTAAGGACAGAAACGCTCCTGTGCCTCTGTGCACAAGTGGAAGCCCTGGCAACGCTGCTGCCCAGTCGCAGCTCCCACGTAGTGAGGTGGAGATTATCCAGCCAAAGCAAACAGGCTGGGGGAGTCGGGCAGGTGCTTTTGGAGGAGGGTGTTTCAAACACACTCCTCAGCCCTCCACATGACCTGCCTGGCATCCCGCGAGGCTGAGTTAGTCCTAAAGTCAAAGGAGTAAAATGCAGGTAAAAGATAGAGGTGTCTCCTCTCCGTGGAGGAGAGGACAGAGAGAGCCCAAGGCAGCAATGAAATTTCCAAGGCATCATGCTCATTTTTCATCAAACAACCATTAGTAAAATTGTTTTCTTTGCTTTTGATAAATCAGTTCAAGCCCACACACATCCTGCAGGATACATTACACTGGGGGCTCGAGCCTCTTTCATTTCCCAAACAACTCTCTCACCCTGTAAAGCACTCAATTACACATCCCTCATGACACAATAATTCCTAATATTTATACCCTTTGTAATGAATGGAAGATGCATTGATGGATAAGCCAGATACAGCACAAACATCAACATAAGTGGCTGAACTTGATTCACATTTTCTGGTGCTGTTGAGCTGCCCTCTTACAAATCTTTTTGCTCTTCGCCTGGTCTCAACAGATTTAGAATGGTATTTCAAAGACCACTGATGACACCATTCAGTAGCTGGTAAGACAAAGAATTCATGGATGGAGTTAATAAGGGAGATAAAAGCAGTCTGTGCCCCAAACCCAACATTTTCATAGTGCACGTGGGCTGGTTGTGTGAGCCAGATGCAGAGAGCTCTAGGGATGCTACGCTGCAATCCTACAACCCTAATTCTTGCGCATTTAAGGCTGTATCTGATTAGGCATTTCTGTATTTTCTGAGTATGTAATTATCTAGCACAGTACGTGCGAGTCACGGAGTAAACCCAGTTGGGAGCGGAGCACTGGGAAGGGGAGGAAAGGTCTGTACGTGGGTGGGTGGGTTTGTCCGTGTTGGTGATTGCAGCAGCCTGGGAACACAGTGTGGAAAAAAGCCTTTCCTGGAAAGAAACTGAGATGAAATCCCAGCACTGTGCTGCGAGCAGTTATCACCTCTCCGTAGACCATGAATGAGAGGTGATAACTAGATCCCAGATCCTTGTAGGATCCTCATTAGGAAGAAATTCTTTACTCAGAAGGTGGGGAGGCCCTGGCACAGGTGCCCAGAGCAGCTGTGGCTGACCCTGGATCCCTGGCAGTGTCCAAGGCTGGGTTGGACAGGGCTTGGAGCACCTGGGACATTGGGAGGTGTCCCTGCCCATGGCAGGGGGTGGGATGGGATGGGCTTTAAGGTCCCTTCCCACCCAAACCACTCTGTGGTTGTGATGGTCTGTGATCCAGAGCACCCCCTTGGGTACAGTCCCAAGCAGGTGACAGCTGTAGAAAGAGAAGTTTCAGGCTTCTCAGAGTTGAAGAATTAAGGAAATCCAAGTGTCCTTGCTGTGAATGCAAGGTAAATTATTCATTCTCTCTCTCCCCCCCCTCCCTTTCCTCCCTCTAGTTCAGTTTTTCTTTTCATGCTTTAATCGTTTTGACACCAAGCTGTACAAAAGTAATTTAAAATTAACATGACTGACACTTGGTAGATAGCAGGACCCAGTACAGGGCTCCACCTTCTACTGAGAACTGCAGAGAGGGGCTCTGGATTGGCTGCAGGACCTGAGGCAGCTGATGGGGACTAAGGAAAAACACGGCAAACAATTAATTTGCTAATTTAGTTTTCTGTTTAATTTGAGACCAGAAAATTGTCAGGCACTCATCAGCCCACGAGCAAGGCTGAGTGGACTCAGGGCAGTGGGGATGTGTTTGATTAGCCAGCAAAGCAATTTCTCCTGTAGTACCGGTGGCATTTCACAGCATGTTTGAGCTCTGAGGTTCTGTGGTGTGGCTTTTGTGTCACCTCTCTCCAGTTCGGTGCATTTTGCACATCTGACAATGGTCTTTCTCACTGGGGAGGAGGTGATGTGGACATGTGTGCAGCAGAACAGCTGGGAGAAGTTGTCACCTCAAACACAGAATGTGCCACAGACTGTCACTAACCTGGTACTGCCACACGATGCCTTGGTCAGCCAGGATGCTGACAGGGATAACTCTGCACACCGTGAGCGTAATGGACCTGGATCAGGACTAATGTCCTGTGATGGGGAAAGAAATGCTCTAATTTGATTTCCTCCCTTCAGCTGCCGAGTGTGTAATTTCAGATCTGTGCAGAGCGGGCCCTTTACGCTTGGGTTTGGACCTATTTTTGATTGATTAAATTGAACTGTATCTATTTATTTCACGCATCCAATTCAGAATTTCAGTTGTGGCTCATCAGAGTGAGAACGTGCACATTTATCGGGAGTGAGAAGTCACCACAGCCCTCAGTTTCCTCTGATGCCTTTGCCGGGATTTGGTGCTGTGCAGGCGAGTGGGTGTGCGAGGAGCTGGGAACGTGTGAAATCGAGGAGCTGGTTGCCAGCAGAGGGAGCGTGGGGCAGGGCCGGGTTCAGCGGGGAGTCAGGATGGAAACGGGACCGGCTCCCGAGGAAGCATTCACACAGCTCTCTGATAAAATATCCCGAGACTGTTGGAAGATCAGCACGATTTGTTTCCTTAATCCAAATGAACCGAGAGATGCGATCTTTTTTGCAAATCTGGGACCTTCTTGGCCTCCCCAATTCACAGATTCCCTCTTGCCGGCTAAGTGATGCTCCCGGGAAGCCCAAGTCACTAGATGGTACTGTTGCTGTTCAATATTGACGCCTCCGCGGGCCAGCTCCTTGGGAAACTCGCATTTCTGTCGGGAGGGAAGGACGGCTGTGTAATTTGTGAGCGAGAAGCCGAGAAGTAGGTCAGAACTGCTTCCTGGGACTGGGCTGAGGGAGGGGGAGCGGAGGGGTGGCAAAGATTTTGTCAGGGCTGGTTTGCTTTGAGGTTTGCTGCCCAGAAGGGCACAGGGTCAGGCCCTCAGTAAGCTCTGTAAAAGCTGGGTTTTGGTCAGCCTCACTGCTGGTTAAGCCCAAACAGAAGGATGAGCCCTCTGTGGCCACAGCCTGGGGAAGTTTTGTCACTCTTTGACCTCAGGGCACACCGAGTCACCTCCTGGCAGAAGGCAACACAGCAAATCACAGAATCATAGAGAGGCTGATTTGGCTTGGAAAGAACTAAAGCTCATCTCGTTCCACCCCCTGCCATGGGCAGAGACACCTTCCACTGTCCCAGGTTGCTCCAAGGCCCATCCAGCCCGGCCTTGGACAATTCCACAGATCTCCAGCTCTCCCCTAAAAGCCAACCAGAAGTGAGGGACTGGTCACAAATTCCTGGAGCGCTCTGAAATCCCCCCAAGCTTTCCAATGACATCATTGCCTGGGTCCCATCCCTGTTAGGAGGTCACCAAGCTCTTCCTGGCCAGGGTAACAAACAGGTTATTGTGCTCTGTGCTGCAAACAAGCCCCAGCCCTCTCGGCTCCAGCCCCAGCGGAGAGCGGGGGAGCTGCTGCCTGCCTGGCCTGCGCTCGGGTTTCTGTTAGAGGAGAAAGTCAGGCCAATTAAATCAGGCAGCATTGAATCTCTAATTGACATAAATGAGACAGACAGACAGCTGGGAAGACTGGGAGGAGGGGAGGGGAAGGGGAGCAGGTGCCCTGGATGAGAAAGAGATGGAAATACACCCTAATAGTACCACAGCTTTCCTTTTCTGTGTGTTTACATTAGCCAGCACCATCATGGAAAGTGTCTGAGCTCCTGCTGGAGAGAAATTAGTAAAATAAATACAAGTTGTACCCATTGTGGAGTTGATTAGAATGTTCCTAAAAATCTCCAAACAAACCCAAAGAAAAAAAATCACCCTCAAAAAGACATTTGAATTGATGTAGTTAAATTAAGAAATCAGGTTTTTCCCATGCAGTTTGAACATGAGGCCTTGCAGCTGAACAATTACAAAATCATTTAAAATCATATTTGTTTAATTTTCCACATCTGAGCAGTGCTTGCCCAGGTATTTCCCCCTCTCCTTTTACCAGGGAGTGCTCTTTTGTCTTTAACAGACCTTTCAAACACTAATTTATACAGAAATAAGTTATTTAAATTCATATATTTCAGAAGGATGAGGCATAAAGAGGAGGAACTCACCCAGGTCCCACCCGGCAGTGCAGAAGGAACCAGAATTACCAGCCCTCGCTCTGCCTCGCCCAGGGTGTGCCCTGATGGAAACAAACTGCTGGACATTTTCTCCAAGCACACCTCTGCTGCTGCTCATGTGAGAAGCAAAGGTAGGAAAGCAGTCCCGAGTGGATGCAGGTAACGAGGAGGGGGAGATGTGGTGAATCCTCCAGTAGCATGACAGAACAGCAATTTGGGATAATCTCTTACAAACCAACCCGTATCTTGGTTTTAAAATAATCAAGATTTGCACATTGTGGTGTAAGAATCAGAAATGTTTTTCATTTACATTTCCAGGAACTTTTGAGATCTCTTCACGAATATTTCAACACATTCTCCTTCCCCATTTTCCCAGCTGGGATAATTTTTTTCCAGCACAGGCAATTCTTCTCTGTATCCATGGGAATTGCCTCCATAATTAGACGTGCACCCAGTGCACAGATCAGAGCGCTCCAACCCAGCAGCTGGAACTAGGAGGCAGGTCTGATTAAATCTGCTCTGCCATGAGGAGAAAAGCCAGCTTTAATGAAACATCACAGGACTCCCTACCCTGTCTTTAAACAGGGCAGGAAAAGGGACTCCGGGATTACTTTGAGAGTGGCTGCTTGTGGTGTGCTCACAATTCACAGAGCAGAAAGCAAGCACTGAGTGATCCAGGGCCTTGAAACTGGGGATCTGCCTCATTAAACGGGGCTGATTGCCAGCAGCTTATTAAAGGGGCTCACAGTCTGCCTTCAGAGCAGCAGTGAAGGTTGGAGGGGTCAGCAGGTGCAGATGGAGGTTTTCTCCTTGATAGTTTCTCCTCAAGCCAGTGAGATCAGGAAGGATCTGTAGAGGAACAGTTTCTCTGGGTTTCCTGCCCTGCCCATCAGTGATTGTTTGTGTGGACCCACCAAAAGACACAGAGGCAGCCAACAGCTCTCTTTTTTATTGAATCCCACAAGGGTTTGGGTTGGAAGGACCTTAAAGCCCACTCAGTCCCCCACACCCTGCTATGGGCAGGGACACCTGCCACCATCTCAGGCTGCTCCAAGCCCTGTCCAGCCTGGCCTTGGACACCTCCAGGGGTGGAGCAGATACATCTGCTCTGGACAATTTTCATGGAAAGTAAATTATTTCTATTCCTGCACACCCAGTTCTGCAGGTACAATGTGCCCTTCAGGAAAGGGAACTGGGGAAAGAGGCAGATAGTTGGATGGAAATTATTAATCCCCTACAAGTTCTTTATCTTTAGTTGTGCCTGCACTTGGTGTCACAAACCCCACGACTCCTGGGGGCTTCCCCTTTTAAGAAACAGAGCTGGGAGTTGGGGTGGAACAGACATTAAAATTCCAAGTGGTTTGGTGGGTGGGAAAAAAGCGACTTTAACAAATACGCCAGGGCTGGGGGATCAAACAGGGCTCTGGTCTAGACAGAACCACACTCCCTGCCTGCCTCAGAAGTTCACAGCACACCAGCTGACAGAATTTAGCATCTCGTTTCCCTAACATGATTAAAATGCAGCTCCGTGTCCTGGGGTACTGACAGCCCCTCAGATCTCTGCATTCCAAGCCACGTTTCCATTTCCACTGCTGGAGTTGCTCCCTTTGGAAACGCGGCCCTGCGGACGAGCGGCGCTCGTGGATCCCAGCAATGCAGGTTGCTTTAGCTGGGGTTTGAACTCAGCCCTTCCTGTAATTCTATGATTGAAATATCATTTTCACAACCCTCACAAGCAGCAGATGAATGAGAGATTCCTGGCTTTGAGTCAAAAGCTGTGGTAATTAAATGTTTATAAAACACTTTAAGCATGCGAAGTGCTGTTGTAGACAAGGAACCAACAGATCTGGCAGATTGAATCCGGATTTTAAGGCACACCAGCAAACAGAGCCCATTTCCCCCACTACATCTCTCTTTCAGAGCTGCTAGCAGAGGGTTATGGCGGCCATCACCAGGTTCCTTTTATTATAACCAGAATAAGTGAAATCAGAATCACTTTCTTTCATATGAGTATGTGTAATTCAGAAGTTTTCCCCTCTGCAAGAATTCAACAAGCAAAGGGTCAGCTTTCTGTTCAGCTCGGGAAGGAACTACCCCATGGGAAACAGAAATTGCTGCTACTTCTGATCTCTCACATAAAACTGGAGAGCTTCCACCTGTTACAGGTTTCTAACACCATCTGCTGTTTAAAAGGAAGATGGCATTGGAGCTCAGCAGCAGTGAGAGCTTGTTTGATAAACCAGGCGCAACACCAGCAAGTCTGGAATGTTTCTTTAATTGCCACAATTCCTTTCTTTTCTTATTTCAAGCCCTGAACATATTTTGACTTGATCTTCATTATGAAGTGAATTATTTCTTTGCTAGAGGAAGCAGAATCCCAGTGAGCAGCAGTCGAATGTCAGGTCCACAACACTTCAGTTTTCATTCCCAGCCATGCAGCCGTGTCATTTCAGCACCAACACAAATTTCAATCAGCGTCACTCTCTCCAAAGCTTGGCCCGAAGAACCAACTTAAAAATGTTTTCATAGGAGAGGACCATGGTTGCCCTGGGGTATGAGGAGCTCAAAGCAAATAATTATTTCCATTAAAAATAAAAATATTGACCTTTTGCTGGCTCACGCTGCTGCCTGTAGGACAGAATAAACTCTCTAACCAAGGATTCTTCTGCTACTTCTTAATTGAAAGAGATACAAACTTTTGTCCCAGGAAAAACAACAGAACCTAGGAGCTCATTACACATTTAAACTGAAGGGCTCACAACTACTGCTCTTAGTTTTGGTTGCAGATATTTGTAATAACAATTTCTGCTAAAACAAAAATACTTTTCTCCAAATGGTCCTTGGCCATTCACCCTGAGACAAGCAGGGATTTAGACAAAAACCACCCAAACCCTCAAAATCTAGCACCAAACAGAGGTCGCAGCTCTGGGATTCTTCTCCAGTCTGATCCCATCAGCCCAGTTACAGCATCACCCCCACCTCTCACATTTCTCACCCCTCCATACATCATTTAAAGTCAGTGGCTCCTTTTGTGAGCAGTCGGCTCCTCACCCCGGCACTTTCCCTGCACTTCGACAAAAGAGACCTTTTACATGTCAATTTATTTTCAGACAAGCATATCTGAAAGGGAGTTTCCCTCCGGAGTCGAATTAGTATTAATGGCAGGTGTTCAGTGGCACACAAAGGGAGGGAGGCAGCGCCGAGGCACTAAGACAGCTTGATGTTTTAATAACCAGAGGCAAGGAATGGAGTGGCAGCGGACCTGCGGCTTCCCCGGCGTGAGTGAAGGTTTTATTCAGAGCCCCCATGTACTGCCGAAAGAAGACCTTGAAATATTTTAAATGTTTTCTTTGCCTTGAATGAGGGATTAAATTGTTGAATATTCCATGAAAGCGCAGCATCCACCCCACATCCCGTAGAACTCACTCGCAGTCACCGAGTACTTCCGAAGCCTCCCGCAGCCTTGGGAAGCAGCTGTGGCCACCACGAAGAGGTGGTGGCACCCAGGAGGCCTCCAGCTGCACAGTTCACCATCCACCAGTGCCTAGAGATGCTAAAAATGAATTACATGGACTAACTCAAAGGTGGGAACTTGGAGAGGGATTTGCATTAAAGTTTAAAACCACAGATCAGTTGCTCAGTGAAGTTTCACTATGAAAAAGAAAGAGAAAATGATTGCTGGGAAAGCTACTGGCCTTCAGTTTTAAACAGAATCTTGATGGGAATATCTCCCAGGCCAAAATATATTTATTGATGACCTGGTGAATTTGACAGAGGTCAGCATGGGAAGGGCACAGCTACACAGTGGAAAAGAAGGGAAACATCCTCTCAGCTGGGTCAGCCCCTACAACAGAAGAATGGCTGATCTATGCCCCAGAATAGGAAAATGTAACCTGTATTGTACAGAAACAGTATTATATAGAGCTGTTCAATATTATTTTCGGGCTCCTTGACTTTGGATCAATATGCTTTTTCTGCAGAGGTTATTTCCAGGTAGACTCAGCAGTTTGAGGCTGGATTCCGGGATTTCTGCTCCCTTGAGCTTTCATTCAGACCTACAGGACAAAAGCTGAAAGATCAAATCCACTATTAAATACCTGAACTAACAGAAATAGTTTTTCTTGTAAAGATGTCCTTATGTATGAAAGTTAAATCTGTTTTTGCCCCTTTTAAAACCAAGGCATTAGATACCCAACTTTCACCTCAAATAATGCAATTTCAGTTAATATGACAACAGTATTTTGGCAAAGGTCAGGACAAAACCGGAAAAGGAAGGAGAAACTCAACCCGTCAGCTCTCATATACAGAAAATTCACAAGTCCAATTTTATTGAGCACTGGAATTTAAAAAGTAACAGCACTTGGTTGATCTGGAACTAAAAATCAAAATTTATTTTTACTTATGGATAATTCAGAACAATGTGGTTAAAAGCCCCCTGGAGATGAAGGTGTAGCCCTTCTTGTTCTTTCTGTTGTCCAAGGGGATGGGTTTTTCAGAAGTTCCAGCTGTACCAAGCACAAAGTTCTTCTGATTGGAGACCCCAGGGTGGCAGAGGCATTTGAGACTCCTGGTTTTGGGGTCTGACACCACAGGTATCATCTCATGGCCAGGCAGAACCTGCAGCAGCTGAGGTCTGCTCTCCTCCTGCCCACACTGATCTGTGCCTGGTTGTCCCCCACACCCCTGAGTTGTCCCAGCTGGCCTCCCACCAGCACAACACAGGGAGGATTTAACAAGGGCTGTAATGTTTTTCCTGACTGATATTTGAAAACACTTGCAATTTCATACAAATAACCAGTTATCCCCCAAACCAGGACAAGTATTTGGTTTAAGACCTCCTAAACCCCAGGGTTCAAGAGCACTGATCCCCACCCAGCCATGGTTGGTTGGCATCCAGCCCATCCACCACTCCAGACCTTCCCTTGAAACACAATGTAGAAAATATTCTGAAAATCTGTGAAGGTTCCTGTGACACCCAGAAGCACCCTAAGGGACTGAGCCCAGCTCCAGAAAAATGTTTGTGATTATTGTATTGGTTGCAGGTACCTACCATTTGCACAGCACTGGCACAGGAGTCACTGTGGAGTTGTAGGGAACATCATGCCACAAGTAGTTTTAAGGAAGGCATTTTGGATGGCAGAGTGTCCCCCTCCCCAAATCTCAGCAAAACATGAAATCCCTGTCTGCTGGGGTTGGTGGCAATACCAGTAAAAAGATCCACTACGGACTGGAGCTGGCCTCCTCCTCTCAGAAGCGCTGGACAGTCAGGCTGCACTTGGAGTACAGAGAGGAAGAAATTGTGACTATTTCAGCTTCTCACTGGCTGCTCACAGGACCTGCTTGGATGAGGGTAGAGAAGAGCATTGTGCATCTCACATTTTTATGGAATTCTCCATTTTAGAGCCAGCTGGGCCTGAACAAAAAAGCAAGTTTCCTCTCTTGTGACATGATCAGCTAAAAGTAGCAGAAATTCACATGAGAACCTTTGCTGGCTCCAGTCACATCCTTGAGCTGTTTGCAGCCCTTGTAGCAATCCTGCTGCTCCCAGAAACTGCTACCATGGAACCATGGAGTTCTGGCAGTTCTTGCAGGTCAGAATGGGGTGATGATTTATTTCTAGCACAGTTTGTCTCCTGGTGTTGGTTTCTGTAAGCACAGAAGTGTCCTGAGAATAAGAAATTCCCCATTCCTGTTGGTTCTTGCCTCATTCCAGGACTGGTTCTGGTCACCTCCCACAGAGAGAAGGTAGCATAAGAGGCTGCCCTAAGCAGCACTGCTGGTTTTCAGGGCCTGATCAAAAGTTTTGCAGCTTTTCCAGAAGGCAGACAGGAGCACTGTCCCTGCATAGCACGGAGGAACAACCTGGGAATGGCTGGAAATGCCCAGGAACACCGGGGGTCGCTGGTTCTGCAGCTCACAGTCAGTCAGTAACAGGACGGCGCCTGAATGACATGTTTATTGTACAAGTCAGAAAGAAACCCTGAGTTACTGGCTGGAGAACAAAGTTAAATTAAAAAATAAAGGGTGGTTTGATTCAGAGGTTCCTGTTGAGGGGAAGAAAAACCCTAAATGGTAAAAGCAGCACCTAGCCCAAAGCCTCCGGGGCTTTTGCCAGGGAAGAGGTTCTGTTGTCGTCCCCCTCTGCACAGGTGACAAACTCTGCAGTGATGGGAGAACACGGAGATGGGAGAGCAGAAGGAAGGAATGAGCCAAACCTAGGAGGTGTCCTGGCCTGCTGAGCATCTGTGGGAGGGCTTGGAAAAAACGTGGTGTGCTTTGTTCAGAGATCTGAGCTGCTGCCTGGGCTGGGGGAGCACGGGAGAGAGGAAGAAACAGAAGCTGCAAAATCCACCTTATGTGGAACAAACACACAGGACTTGGAGAGGAGGGAAGTCTTTCATGGACACGAGTGCTGCTGACTGGGAGGCTGCAGAGCTGGCTTTGGGAAATGCATCCAAAGGTCTGAGGGAGGAAAAGCCCCAGAGCCTAAACCCCAAGTGTGACACAGTCTTCCAGCTGCTGTGGAGCTGGAGAGGATCAGTTCCAAGAAATGCTGTAGCAACAACAAATACCTGGTCCTACACAGGGAAGGGTGAATCAGAGCTGCTTTTTAGTGCCACTTGACATCAGTTATACATTCTAGTTCTCATATACACAGATGGATTTCTTTATAAATCAACAATTTACACGTCAAAAAAGTTTTACACTGAAGTTTTCTCAGCAAAGATCAGTCCACATGAGGAGGAGCCAGTCTTTCAGGAGCAGGAAGGCACTTGGCCTCATGAGAGCAAGTCCCCAGGGAAGCCCCTGTGCAGACTCTGCCCGTCCCCTGTCCCCCTCTTCTGTAGGTGTGCAAAATCTGGGCTGTTCCTGCACTGTGGGGCCTCACAGGGTTGTGGAGGGGAGCTTCTTCACCCGCCTCTGTGCCAGGATGGAGGATTCGATGGGCTTCAGCTGAGGGCTTGGCTTGGAGCTGTTCAGTGCCGAGTATGTGGCAGCCATGGCGCCCTGGAGAGGGGCACAGAGGAGTCACTCAGATGCAGGAGAGCTACTTCAGACTCATGGCTTTACAAGACAGGGGAGCAGAGCAGCCACATCCACAAACAAAGCCAGAAGCATCTTCCTTGTTTCTTTAAGTCTCCCTTCTGCACTGACATGCTGTTAAAGAACCTCCCCTTTCTCCCAAAAACCCCTGCTTGTCTGTACTGCCTGCCCTGGCTCACACCTCTTTAAACTTCCCTCCTGCTTTCCCACTCCAGATTTTGTACCTTTACAAGCTGAATGTCCTGGTGATTGAGCTGGCTCTGGGGTAAACTGTCCTTCTGTGTTATCCAAGGATGCTGCAGGACCTGCTTGGCTGTGAGACGCTGGTGAGGATCTACGTGGAGCATCTTTGATACCAGATCCTACAGGCATTGTTTGGAAAGTCAGACTTTAGAAGATTTCATAATTTAAATGCAAAAACAAACCCCAAAAAACAACCCATGTACACCCCAGATTAGGATTTAAATGCAGAGGCCAAGTTTAAAGTCCCCAGACATCAATGCCTTTTTGTATGAAATATGTTTTTGGCAGGCCTGGGGGGTAGAACACAGAGCAAACTCCACATGGGTCAAGCACGAGGTTGGTTTTCCATGCAAATATCACAGCCAGAGCTAAAACAAAGCTGCTCTGAGGGATTTGTGTAGAGTAGAAGCTGCAGTGCTGGTTTTCTTTCTTTTGTGTGCTCCCTCCCCAACCTGCTCTGTATGTACCTCACAGCAACCCCAACCCCAACAAATATCAAACCCTACCTTGGCCATGTCAGAAATAGTGTCCCAATTGCCCCCACTGATGGAGAATTTTCCCCCTCCTATCCGTGTCAGGATCTCTTCTGGAGTGTCACTGGGACCATTTGCAAAGGGAGTGCAGCTGGGGAGAGAGGAGAGAGAAAAGCCCTGGATTTACTGACCCAGGCAGGAGGAGAGGCACAGCTGTCCCCACAGAGCACACTGGAGACAGGGGTCACAGCCCCAGCCACTGCCTTACCCTGCCAGCATCGTGTACAGCAGGACCCCCAGGCTCCAGATGTCACAGCCCTCGTCGTAGCCTTGGCGTTTCAGGACCTGAACACAAGCAAAGGGAAAAAAGTGTGTTTGGTTCCTGTTGTTGAGCTCATTTCAGAAGAGGGGCTTGACCTGGGTGCAGTCCATATGCAAAGCTTCCAGAGCTGGACAGAACAGCAAAGTCTGGGACTAAAATATCAGGATTCAAAATAGATTAATTACTACAAGTGGTATTTCTGTAACTGCCTCTTCCAGGGCAGGATGGGAACAGGGCAGACCCACTGTGCCAAGGGGAGCACAGGTTATGGGCAGGACAAGGGGACTGCTGGAGGGTCTCAGGTCAGTAAGGTGCTCACCTCGGGTGCCACGAAGTTTGCTGTGTAACAGGGGGTCATGAGGAGCCCGTTCTCAGCCCTGAGCTGCTTGGCAAAGCCAAAGTCACAAATTCGGATGCTCTCTGGGTTCCCTGATTTATCCACGTAGAGGATATTGCTGGGCTTCAGGTCCCTGTGAACCACCTGTGGAGCCAAGAAAGGGCAGTGCTTGTACCTCAAGAAGATAAAGGTCTGAAAGCTGCCTGAGTTACTCATCCCCTGCTCTGGCCTCACATCAGCTTTGCCCAGAGGGCAACACCAGCAAGAAATAATTGTCATGATGGGCAGAGTTACTCCCTGGAGGAGAAGGGAGCATGGTGTAATGCCAGGGAGCTTCTCAGGAAAACAGCTGTGACCACACTCACCCCTTGGGAATGCAGATACTCCACTGTTTTACAGATCATGTGCAGGACTGAACTGGCTTCTCTCTCCGAGAAAAATTTCTGTCTGAGGATTTTATCCAGCAGTTCCCCTCCCCTCATGAGCTCGGTCACCAGGTACACATACTTCCCATCATCGTACACCTGCCAAAGAAAACATGGGTGGGGTAATCAAAATGTGCTTCCACAGCTTCTCTTTTGTACTCCCATCACCAAGGAGCAGACGGGGATCAGCAGAGGTGGCTCTGGGGATGCTTCCTCACCCCAGAATCATGAAATATCCCAACCTGGAAGGGACCCACAGGGATCACTGATCCAGCTCCTGGCCCTGCCCAGACTGCAACAATCCCACCCTGGGCACCCCTGGCAGCGCTGTCCAAGAGCTCCTGGAGCTCTGGCAGCCTCAGGGCCTGAGCCTGGTGCCCATTACCTGAGGAGCCTGGGCCGTGCCCAGCACCCTCTGGGGAAGAACCTTCTCCCGACAGAGAAACAGCAACACATGGAGCCGAGTCGCTGGGCTGTCCCTGCTGGGGCTGAGCTCTGCCGCAGCCAGTCTGCACTTCCTCAACCAAAGCACGGGGAAGTCTCTGAAGCCACACTCACATCTTTCAGGGTGATGATGTTTGGGTGCTGCCCGTACCGCAGCAGGATCTCAATCTCCTCAGAAGGGTCTCGCTTGCTCTTGTCAATCACCTGCAAGAGTAGGGACACACTGCAGCCACCACGGATGGGGAAGGGGCCAGGACAATGCACACAAGCTGAGTTTGGATCCCTGTAGACTTTCTGTGCTGTATCCACTCTGTCCCCTCATCTCTTTAGCTCTAGAAATACTTAAGTTGCTTCATCTCTTCTGTGCCCCCAGCCCACAGAATTTTATGTCTTTTGTTAAGACCTGATGTAGCCACAGCTTTGCAAAGAAGATGAGATGCTCTCCCCACTCTGAGGGAGGAGGACACTGTTTCCCTGTTATTCCTAGGGAAGTGCAGGTACCTGCAGAGCAGCACAGAAATTTTCCTTTTATGTCCCAGACGAGCCTAAAACTCATCCTGATCCACACCCTGCCAGGGGCAGGGACACTTCCCACTATCCTGGGCTGCTCCAAGCCCTGTTCAACCTGGCCTTGGACACTGCCAGGGATCCAGGAGTAGCCATAGGTGCTCTGGGCAAAGATGTAACGGGAGAGCTCAGCTGGGAGGGCAGATCCACACCTTGACTGCATACTCCATGTTGGTGGCCTTGTGGATGCAGCGTTTGCAGACGGAGTAGGAGCCGACGCCGATGGCCTCCTTCACCACGTACCCATCGCTGAACTGGACGTTCTTGCCATGCAGTTGCTGCCAGGGCACAAAGGACAGCTCAGCTGGGAGGGTTCAGGGAAGAGCTTGTGCAACACGATGAGTTAACTGCAGCACACAGAGAGCTGTCAGACTGTCTGCTACATCCCACATCTCCTCCCCAGCAGGAGCAGGAGCAGAGGAGAACAAGGCAGATATAGGTCAGTGGGCCAACGCTGCCTGCACCAAGCACGGTGCCTTTGCCTTTGGTTGCCCAGCCCATGGGCATTACAGACCCCCTGCCACCACAGATCCACCTGGGGACAGGAAAGCACAGCCCTGACAGCCTGTGCATAATGTGACAGTCAGGGGTGATGAAAGAACAGGAGGCAAGAATTCCAAAGAGAACAGCCTCAGGCTCCAGGTGGTGCAGAGGTCCTGCAGACCTGGAGCATCCCTGCACCTCCAAAGAGCTGTTCCTCTGTCCCCATTCCTTACCTGCACAACTGAATGCAGGGGTGGCTGGGCAGGTTTCACTTTGCCATCCTCCATTAACCCGGTTGCCACGAAACTGAAGCCTCGGAAGAGCTGATGGGCCCCTGCACTTGGGGGCACACCCGGGGAATCTGCAGCAGGAGTTGAGAGACAGCTCAAGAAGAGCCTGAGCAACAGAAGCCTCCCCCTTGCTCCCAGGAGCTACTGTAATTTATTTGAGACAGGAGACACACCAGCAGCACTGAGTTTACCCCTAACATCCCACAGAGAATCATGGAATTGTCCAGCTTGGAAAAGCCCTCTAAGATCAGCGAGTCCAACAATTCCTCCAGCACTGCCAATGTCCCCAAGTGCCACATTCACATGACTTTTAAACCCCTGCAGGGATGGTTACTCCACCACTGCCCTGGGCAGCCTGACAATCCTTTTGGGAGAAGAAATTCCTGATACTCAACCTAAACCTTCCCTGTGCAGAAACCTTGACCTGCTGGTGCCGGATACTCCCTGGTGTGAAGTCACAGAGTGACATCTCAGAGGAAAGTTGGGCTTTGCCTCAAGTCATACAAACCTTTTGGTGTCCGTGACGTGAACTCTGTGTCAAAATAAAAGGTGTCATCTGGCTGGGCCACTGCAGGCTTGAAAGGGGGTTTGATTTCCCTGCGGTACAGCTTCTGCAAAACACACAAACCCCAAAAAACAGCTGCAAAAACAGCTTGGAAATGCTCCCACAGGCACCTTCTCCCAAAGGGTGCAAAGGCTGGTGAGGAATCAGGGCCAGGAAGAGATTTTGTGAAACTCTGTGTCTCAGCACTTTGCTACAGCTCAGTGAGGTGACAGACTCAGGTATGAGACAGTTACATGACAGAATTTTGGTTTTGGAAAGGGTTATTGGAGTGGATGGGACAGGGGCTGGTGGCTCTCCCATAGCTGGCCAAGCATCAGGACTGTGCTATTCCTGCTGCCAGAACTGTGTTACTGGTGCTGAGTGGTGCAGAAATTTGCTCTTTCTGATACTCACATTCCAGTCGATGGTGGAGTAGAAAGGGTGGCGCTTAATCTCCTCTGCCCCATCTGGCCCAGACCCTGCAAGAGACACCACGGGTCATGTTGTACTGAGACCCCAACAAAGCCAAGGGGACAGCCAGGGAGGCAGCACAGCCAGGTGTGACAGAGAACCTCAGAAACCAAAAAAAACCCCAAGGCCTTACCTAATCTGTTGGCTGGATTCCTTTTGAAAAGGGCTCGTAGGAGACTCTGAGCCTCAGTGCTCAGGAACTGTGGCATGCCCAGTTTCGCTCTGGGGAGGAAGTTATGCAATCAGCTGCAGGTTTGAAGAAGTCAACCCACAAGGCAACTGCAGCACCTCCACCCCCAAAATGCACAATCATCTCTCTGGCATTTACACTGCACCCTTTAAATGGATGACTGATATGGTGCCACTTGCCAAATAATGCCACAGAATTGCAAGAGACCCCAGTTGCAACACTCCTCCTGTGCAGACAGGAGGGAGAAACTCTTACTTGAGGATGAGGGTCATCGTCTCCTTACGGTCCTTCCCCTGGAAGGGCAGTGCCCCCGTGAGCATTTCAAACTGGGAGGGAAAGAGAAGAAGGGGGGTCATATCTGAGCAAGGCTCGGTTGCACAGGTCCCACTGCCCCTTCCTGCTTGTGAGGAGTGCTGAGCCTGGCTCTGACAGAGCTCACAGGCACGGCCAGTTCCCAGCAGCAGTTTGGCTCTCGGGGCTTGCCTGGGAACGTGTCCAGGCCAGCGCCAGCTCCTGCCGGAGCCCTGGGATCCAGCAGCTGCCAGACGGTGGCACCAGATCTGCACTGACAGCGAGGGCCCGGCGCTGGGGTTGACACGGACACCCCTACACACCCCACACGCCACCCCACAGAGACCCTCATGCATCCCACGCACTCTGTGGATACCCCCACATACCCCTCACACCCCCAGCACAGCAGCCTCGAGGGACCAGCGCTCCTGGCTGGAGGCCTGGAGAGCCCCTTAGGGCTCTTTGGGGTCAGCAGGACACACAGAGCCATGTCTGGTGTTCTGGAGCAGGGGAAGCTGGCATTCCAGTCCTGGGCAGGGTACCCACCATGAGGACCCCGTAGGACCACCAGTCAGCACTGTGCGAGTGGCCCTGGCGATTGACCACCTCCGGAGCCATGTACTCCACAGTCCCACAGAAGGAGTAGGCTTTCTTCTCGTGGTCTATGGCCTCCTTACTCAAACCAAAATCTGCACAAGAGAAAGCTGTCAGCACACTGCTCCACGCATTTCAAGCAGCTCTGTATTTCAGGAACCAAACTTGCTGGAGCCCAAGGCTCAGTGGAGCCCCTTACCTGTGAGTTTGATGTGCCCCTCTTCATCCAAGAGGATGCTACAGCAGGAATGGAAAAACAAGTTGTTAACTGTCTGTGGTAAGGGCTGGTGAGAGAGCAAGCACAGCAAGGGATGGTCTGAGATTATCCTTTGGCTCCCAGAATCCAAAGTTACCTGTCCCTCCTCCCAGCCCTTTAAGCTGCGCCACCAAGACAAGAGTGGGACCAGGAGCAGCTCCCTCCTCTCCACACCCTCGGCTTCAGAGCAAACCAAAGGCCCCACAGGTTACCCCCCTCTGACCCCCACATACCCCAGGCAAGGATAACCAAGCTGGAGTGGGCTCTGCAGAGCCCAGCCTGGTCCCTTCTCCCTCTGAAGGCTCCCAGCTGCCTAAAGCTGGAGCCTGGAGGCTGCCACAGATCTCTGCTCAGCCTGTGGCAGGCACAGCCCCTGGCTGGAACCACCGATCTGAGGAGCAGCAGCCTTGGATTGGCACCACCACCTCCCATGTGTCCAGCCCCTCTGGAAAGTGAGAGCTGTTCCCCGACTCCAGGCTGGGCTGGATGAGGGCTGGCATGCTGCCTCAGCTGGCCACACGTACTTCTCTGGCTTGAGGTCTCTGTAGATGATCCCCAGGCTGTGCAAGTGGTCAAGTCCCAGTGCCAGCTCTGCCAGGTAGAACTTCACATCATCTTCGGTGAACATGACCTGCAGGCAGGGGGAGAAAGCAGGGAGGTGCTGGGTTACAATGCCAGCAGCTCTCCTGCACCCAGGCAAGGCCTTCCACATCCATGTTGCTCCCTCCTGCCCTAAGTTTTCCAGACTTCCCCCACCCGTTCATGATTTGGATCAGAACGGACCTTAATGGATCCAGTGCCACCCCTGCCATGGCAGGGACGCCTCCCACTGTCCCAGACTGCCCCAAGCCCTGTCCAGCCTGGCCTTGGGCACTGCCAGGGATCCAGGGGCAGCCACAGCTGCTCTGGGCACCTGTGCCAGGGCCTGCCCACCCTCACAGGGAACAATTTCTTCCTTAATTCTAATCCAAAATGACCTTCTTTTTATTCTAGTTCTTTAGGAGATGCTCATTTGAAGCTGTTGCAGGGGTGGGACCTGCCACCTGTGCTGCTGCTTTTGTGCTGGAGCACTGCACTCCCACAACACCCTCTCCTGGTGCCAGCTCTGGACTAGCAGCAGGCTGTTTTCACCCTCTCAAGGACTGCAAGGGTCAGTTACTTCTCCAGGCCATAAGCAGAGACGAACTGAGCCTCAGCAGCCCACCGAGATGCCAGAGCATACCCACCTCTTTGGAAAGCCGAGTGAAAAGGTCACCTCCTCTGAGGAAATCCAAGATGAGGTACAGCTTCCCCTCTGTCTGGAATGCTGAAACACAAGCCAGAGCAGGAATCAGAGCCCTGCATTGAGGGAAGGCTCCATGGTGTTACATTAATCACTTAAATCCCAGTGGCTCCAGCTGGGCACATGCCCTGCATGGTCCCTGGGTCAAATGCAGGTAGGGCTGATGGGGTAAAGGAGATGGCTTGTCCCTCCTGCTGAAAGGGGAGCTCCCCACAGCACTCTGGCACTGTGGAAAATCCTCATTTTATGGGGGTCTGGTTCCCTTTCCGGCAGTGATACCCTCCTGAAAGGGCTGTTTTCCTGGGAGAGGTGCTAGTCACCTTACAGGAATAAAGCTGTCCTTGCTTTCCCCAGTCAGAGCATTAACCCTGCCAAACTCCAGCTCAGCTAGTTAGCTCTGCTTTCTCAGTTTCTCCTGGTTTAATGTTTTAATCCCAGGGATTTGATGTTTAAACCTCCTCTCCCAGTCCATGCTCAGTTCCCCATTCCTTAGCTGGAGCAGGCAGTAGGACCACAGATCCTTCCAGGAAAGAATCTGTTTTCAGGGGATTGTGTTAAAGGCAGCCAGAGTCTGCTGGAGCTGCAGCCCCTCTCCTGTGGTATCCCTTGAACCCATGTTTTTCACTCTCCCAGCACTCCAATGAGCTCCACTCACCATAGTGGAGTTTCACCACAAAGGGATGGTTGACATCAGCCAGGATGTCCCTTTCTATCTTTGTCCTCAGTCGGTCCCGCACTGTGGGAAGAGAGGAGCAGCTCAGACACAGAAAAAGGCCCTGGCCAGTGTCCAGCCCCATCCCAGCCTTAAGCACCAAGCTGCTTGAGCCAGGTGTTTTCCCACCTCCATCACAATGCTCTTAAACAGGTGAAAGAAAAGGAGGATATTTTGCTGGGATAAAGATGCTTCTCTTTCACCCAGCCCACCCCAGGGCCAGCAGTGACATTTCCCCAGTGCTCTTTAAGTCACAGAGGATTAGAGCACTGCAGGAGGAGTCTCCCTCCTACCTTTCAGCGTGGCCTTCTTGAGCACTTTCATGGCATAGAGGTGGTTGCTGTCTGGGGGGGTTATTTTTCTCACCAAGAAAACCTGAGGCACAAGAACATCACATTCACCAAATACTAAACACTGGCAGGATGCTTCCCAAAGTGGCAAACCCAGAGTGTCCTTAAGAAGCTCAGGCTTTCCCATGGGGTTTCTGGGGAAATGCTGTGTGTGGACTCCTCTCACCCCCCAGTTTCATGCTGCACTTTCTCCTTTCCAGCCTTCCACACCTCCTGACTCCTGCAGCTCCTGTGGGGCTGGGGCTGATGCCTGAGAGCTGTGACTGGAGGCACTGATGCTTCACTGTACCACTAAAGCCTCCTGGTTTGCCAGTCACATCAGCTCTGGATTTTTATCTCCTACCCTTCCCTGATGTCTCATTCTAGCTGGTTTTAGGCAGCATCAAAAGGACACCACCTGCAAGTGGTGGGCTTGGCAATGCTACTGGTTGGACTGGATGATCCCAGAAGTCTTTTCCAGCTTTTGTCTGATTCTACAAAGCCTCTGCTGCATTTGCCGAGGCAGCAGCACACAGTCCTGTCCAAGCCCCCACTGTCAGCTGGTAACTGACTGACATAAAGCTGATTTAATGTGTCAGCAGATGGTCTGTAAGAGACCTGGATTATTGAAATAGATAAGAGCTACAGGCTACTTCCTTCCTCCTTCACAGAAGGGAAACTGGACCATAAAAGAGGGCACAAACCTAGCCTGGGGCACACAGCAGCAGTTCTGAGAAGGGAGGAACATGCTCAGGAACATTCCTGGGAGTCAGGAAAGTGGTTCCTTTCGTCACCAGAATCATTTCCCTGGCATGCCACATAGGAAGAAGTGATCTCACCTTGCCAAAAGAGCCCTGTCCCAGCACCTTCAGGAGCTCAAACTGTGAGGGATCAGCCTTCTCCGAGCCCTCCTTCACATGGTGTGTGATGTTGATTTCCTGCACAACACCTTCCCCCTGAAACAGAGGGCACACGGTTGGCAGGGACTCCTGAGCAAGGGAAAGCAGCCTTCTGGATTGTGGAACAAGGACTGCAGCTCCAGACTCACAGGAGCCACACTGAGAGAACCATAAAGGCTGGTGCTTGTCACAGGTATCAGCATCTGCAATCAATAAGTCAGGGTAGGCAGGACCAAGTAAATACAGAGCCCTCCCTCCCAACCACAGGAGCTGCTTTGAACTACATTTCAGAAGAGTGCTTGAGAAGCACCTTCCTTTTTGAGGCACTGGTAGCAAAAACAGGAGTGTTTATGCCACTAAAAATCCCACAACACAAAAAATACGGCACTGTTGTCAAAACAGGGCCAGGGCTGGCAAAAATCAGACATGTTGGAGCCCATCTGCTCAGCAATCTGAGCAACTCTGCAACATAAGTCTTAGTGCATCTTCAGCACATACAGATGATGCTTTAACAGACTCCAGCCTTCAAGAAGATTGAGGGGAAGCCAAGGTCTCTGGCACATGTTTTGTTTAAAACACATTATTTTACTTAAAAAAACCAAAGAAGAAAAAATAGATTTAATCAGCATAAATAGAATAAACCCACCAAAGTATCTGGGCCAAAACAGCCACAGACCCTAAGGTGATGCTGAAACACCTCCTATTCCCAGAAAAACTTTTGGACCCAAAGGACAGCAATATGTTAAAAAATGTATTAAAGTCTGCTGTCCCCGCCCTGGGGAAGCTATGGCCAACAGAGGCTGCAGAAAGCTGGAACTACAATTTATTCTTTTCCCTTGCAGAGTTGGGGGGAAAAATTTACACTTTGTTTTCTAGACCTATTCAGACACTTAGTCTGGAACCACCTCATCAAAGCAGCTTTTAAAGCCAGCCAGAGGCAGGTGCCAGCCCTGCCTGTCCTCGTGCCCAGCCCACTCCCACTCGCCAGTGCCCACCTGCACCGTGCTCCCTTCCCTTCCCCACTCTCAGGCTGGGTTTTTCCCAGTTCAGGAAGTGGCTTTGTTTCCATGGTGGGAGCTCTGCTCTCTCCTGTGCTGCTCAGGCACTCAGGGCAGGGGCACAGGAGCTCCCTGGCATTATCCTGCCTTTCCCTGGGCTCAGTGATCACAGGCAAGAAAGATCCCATAACCCCTTAAACAACACATTTTCTTGTTTCCAATGATCTCCCAGCTTAAACCAGCCACTGTGCACTTCTGGGTCCATCTGGAGGCTTAGTCCCTGCAGACAGCTGCTGTGAGGAACAGCTTCCCACCTCCAGTGCTGGAGCAGGAGCTGGCCAAGTTCAGCTTCTCCTGCCAGCTCAGCTCTCTGGTGAGAGAGCCCACAGCAGGGAGAGACCCACTGGGAAGAAATTCTTCCCTGTGATGCCCTGGCACAGGTGCCCAGAGAAGCTGTGGCTGCCCCTGGATCCCTGGGAGTGTCCAAGGACAAGTTGGACAGGACTTGGAACAACCTGGGATAGTGGGAGGTGTCCCCGCTGTGGCAGGGTTGGCACTGGATGGGCTTTAAGTCCCCTCCAGCCCAGACCATCCTGTGATCCTCCTACCACAGAAACAGTTTGAGAAGCCATTTGGTATCTTGCTGACACAAGGGAGGATTTTCCCTCATGGATTCATCCACCAACTTGGAATTCAGCACTCAGGACTCTTGCGACGAGCTCCTACAGCCTGGCTGGCAGCACACACAAGTCTCCAGCACAAAACCACCTGTGTGCCACCGAGGTCAGCTTCTTCCAGAGTCACCACAACAAACTATCCCAGAAGGCAGAGAAAGAAAAGCAAACCAGAGTGCCCTGAACATCCACGGGAAGCATCAGCCAGCGGCAGGAAGGGAAGCGCAGTGAGGTGGCAGCGGGAGGTGGCAGCGGTACTGACCGGGCTGGTGAGCTGGCTGGGGGCAGGCAGCTGCAGGCTGCAGGGCTTGGCTCGCTGCTTCCTCTGCAGCCAGAGCGTCAGGAACGCCCACACACGGGGAAGTTTGGGGTCCCTCTCCATTGTCCCATCCCGATCAACATCGTCCGGCCCCGGGAACTGCGGCCCCGGTGCGGGGCTCGGGGCTCTGCTGGAGCAGGAGCTGCAGGTGGCTGCACCGGCGGCGGATGCGCAGTGGGGACTCGGTCGCACGGAGGGAGGTTCACACTCCCCCTGCCTGGCAACAACACTTGTGGTTGGGGCTTTTTTTTTTTTTTCAGGTTTGCTTTTAAGAAAATAATAATCTCACAGCTCCTCGCTGGTATTTGGGTTCCCTGGCTCAGACAAGACACTGATAGAAAACACACACAGTCCCTTAAAGTGATTTCCATCTAATGCTGCCTGAAGTTCATGTCAGGCTGGGAGCTTTGGGTATTTCCTCAACAAGGGAAATCATGAGAAGCTACTTTCCTCTCTAAAACAGAAGAGAAAAATTCACAAGAACGCACCCAGAAGTGTGACGACACCTTGGAGAGCTGCACGTCTCCGCTCTCCACTGGCACAGGGATGAGGAGGCACCCACGATGGGATTCCTTAAGGAATGTTTGGATTGGCATTCAGCCCTTTGCTTGCCTTATGCTGCACAAGAGCCCCTGCTGTGGAGTCTGGAGTTATTTATCTGAGCACCACTCTGAGGGTCCATAAGGTTTTTTTAAGGGCATTTCTTGCTTCTGAACCCACCATGGCTCAGGTTATGGTCAGGACAGAGCAGAGGTATTTAGAGGGCTTGTTTTGCCTCCTTCCCCCTCCAAACCTGTTCACCTTTGACCTTTCCATCAGGACAGACAGATGTTTCCTGCAGCAAGACCCCAGAGGGTGCTGGTAAGAAAGAAGCCCCTTGAAATGAGTCAAAAGACACCCACACAAAAGGAAATAGCCCCGTGTCAGCACTGATTTCTGAATTTCTCCTGAGAGTGCAGAGGATGGAACCAGAGAGACAAATTATGACTGTCTTGCCCCCTTTGCCCCCACCACGTGCTCTTTGAGAACTGATAACGAAAGAAACAAATGACTGAACAGCAGTGAGGCAGCTGGGCCCAGCCCCACTGCGGTGCCCACTGAGCTCCAAGGGCTGGGCAGGTGCCAGAGCATGGAAAAGCACCTGCAGCTGCTGAGCACACCAACACCTCCTGCGTTCTGACACAGCCCAGCAAGGGAAACACCCTGTCCACCCTGTGTGCCCAGGAGAAGCACCCATTCCACAGCAGCTCCAGGTTCTCAGTGTGGGGGAGCAGCAAACTGCCTGTGCCTGGGCCTGGCAGGAGCTGATAAATCTCGTTATGACCCAGACAATTTTTCATGCTGTGTTGCCAGTGTGGGAGAGGAGCCTCAGAAAGGCAAGAAAATCTCCCCTGTACATCCACGCAACCAAAACTGCCCGTCCTGGCTCATTGACAAGATCAGAAAGCCACAGGAGATACAAATGGCAGCACGGAAAGGGGGCTGGTGTGGGGAGGAAGGAGGAGGAGGATGAAATCAAGTCCAGGATATCACGTGAGCAAGTGAGCAATAGCTGCTCTCTCAGCAGCGGTCCCACAGAGCTGAGAGGGGCTGGCAGGGGCGGCAGGCAGGAAAGGGTTTGGTTTTCAGAGAGCTCCCTGCGAGCTCTGCTCACGCCCTCGCGTGTGGGACAGAATGCAAATGAAACAGATGAGTCTCCGTGAGGTGCCCACTGCAGCTCTCCTACCTTGTCTGCCGTGTCCACGAGGTCTTTCTCTATCCAAGTGATGTCAGACTTGGCCTGTGGGACAATAAACAAACGTCAGCACAGAGGGGCTGTGATTCTCTGCTAAAGTTTTCTCAAAGAACTTGTTCAGCAAGACCAGGTGAGCTGTTCACACACTGGGGGTGTCTCACCAGCCATCACCAGCCAAGATGTGATTCTGAGCCATGTGGTGGCTCCAGGAGAGCAGTTGGTCCCAGTAAATAAATTTATATTGATTTGATATGCTAGGGTGACCTGGAGGTAGGACAGGAGCTACTGAGAGGGAGAAGAGAAGGAAAAGCAAGGCCCTGAGGAAGAGAGGAGCTGCGTGAGAACAGTGAGATTAGAGCTAAGAATTAACTGATTTTCAGCTCCAGAAGGACCAAATCAGATCGGAGGGGCCCCTGCAGTCACCTCTTCCCCTTCCTCCTCTGCACTGCTGTGCCCTTGCAGGGGAGCAGCTGGAGAGGGTGACTGTCCCACTGCTCCAGGAGCAGCAGGGTGACAAATCTGCCAAAGCCACAGCTGAGACCCTTCCTGAGCAAAAAGTGATGACAAGACCCTCAGCAGATCTCGTCCCAGGGACCCCTCCCACCCACCAGGAAAACAGCTCCATCCTGGCTCCTTCAGACCAGGCCCCAGCCCCTGCCTGGGATGGGGTGGGAGGGTTGGATTCCCACCACCATGGATCTCTGCAGGTCCAGCCCTCCCAGCACCTGCTGCCACCCACAGCCTCCAGAGGCATTTTCCACAGATTCCTGCACTGCTGGGAAATGAGATTGGCTTCTCCTGGAAAATAAAAGCCCAGAAGGTCGCTCCAGTCAGAGGAGGAGACAAGTTCTGAACCTCCCTGTGCCGCCTTCGCAGGGCGCAGACGGCTGAGTCACCCCAGAGCAGGGGCTGGGCACAGAAGAACACGGGGT
Organism: Taeniopygia guttata; assembly: GCF_048771995.1. Classification (NCBI taxonomy): domain Eukaryota; kingdom Metazoa; phylum Chordata; class Aves; order Passeriformes; family Estrildidae; genus Taeniopygia; species Taeniopygia guttata. Next base: position 3,661,378 of record NC_133048.1, on the reverse strand, counting down.
TTTCCCAAGTTCCAAATGCAAGTCCTGTTTTCTACTTTCCCCCTTTTTTTTGAGGGAGGATTTTACAAGCCAGAAGCCAAGAGACAGGTTTGTTTTTGCTCGCGTTTTGTCACTTTGCCGGTTGAGACCGTCACATCTAAATGCAAGAAAAAAAAAACCCACCCTGCAAAAGCTCGAAACAGATTCTGCTCTTGGCATTTCACTTCCTATTCATCAACAACTAACCAGAAGCTGTTTTAATTTCTGTTGCTTCAACACATGCTCTGGTCCCAAAACACTCCCAAATTCTGGCAGCACCTAGGAAAGACACTTCTTAGAAAGCAGTCATACCCTCCAAAACGCCTTTTCCAAAAGAGTGCTTAATTAAACCTGGATAAGGTCTGGCTCTGTAGGACCAGGAATTCCCTGATTCCTTGCGTGCTGCAGAAGAGACAGAGCCCAGCACAGCAGGCAGAGCAGGTATTTTATCAGACACTTGCCTCCTGGATCCTTGGCTTGCTGCGGAAGAGGAGCCTCAGCATCTCCAAAGCTTTGGGCTGTTATCCTCCCATCCTTGCCCAGCTGGTTCCTGAGCTCTCAGCCCGAGCGGCGCGAGAGCCCCGGTGCCGTGGTTGTGTCACTGGGATGTATTTTGGGAGTTCTACTGAAAGGAAACGGCGGTTTCGTATGGGGAAATGGCTTTGTGTGGCCATGGCTGCACAATGCAGCAGCCAAACGAGAACACTGGGTGGCTTTACGGGTGCTTAGGCATGGAAAGAGCCATCAGCAACTCTCAGCGGGCTTTTCAGGAGCATCAGTTCAGTCCCCCTGTCACACACTGAAAACAGGCACGGAAAGAGCAATTTCAGGCACTGCACAAGGCAGCAACGAGCAACTGAGAGTCTCAGTAGTTTTCTTGCTCGAAATCTCTCTGCCCCTGCTCTGAGCAGCACAAATGCTGATCCAGCAGGGATGCTCTCCCTGTAGGATCAATGGAATTGCAGCTCTCCAGGGAAAGAGCCAGGAGGCAGCAGCAGCTTCTGCATCAGCACAGGAGCAATGTGAACCTGCTGGAGAAGGCTATGAAGACATTCCATGGACAGGAGCTCCTCTGCTCTGCAGCTGGGCTGGGAGAGCTGGAGGTGCTCATCTGGAGAAGAGAAGGCTCCAGAGAGAGCTCAGAGCCCCTAGCAGGGCCCAGAGGAAAGCTGAGGACAGAGTTTTTAGCAGGGCCTATTGTGACAGGACAAAGAGTGATGGTTTTATGCTAAAAAAGCAGAGATTTAGATCAGATATAGGGAAGAAGTCTTTTACATTGAGGCTGGTAAGACCTGTGCCTGAAAGCAGCTGGTCTCCTGAGGGAACTGGGAAGGCACATTTTCCTTGTACATAGAAACTGAGAGAGAACTGGTTCAGAACGATCTGGCTGAAAACTTCCCTCTCACTCCCTGTGCCTCAACTGCCTGACTTGGGCCATTCCCACCTCTGTCCCTGTGGGGAGGGATCTTAAAGCCCATCTCATCCCACCCCTGCCATGGCAGGGACACCTCCCACTGTCCCAGGTGCTCCAAGCTCCATCCAACCCGGCCTTGGGCACTGCCAGGGATCCAGGGGCAGCCACAGCTGCTCTGGGCACCCTGTGCCAGGGCCTCCTCACCCTTACAGGGAGGAATTCCTTCTTTTATCTGATCTAATTCTCTCCTCTTTTAGCTCAAAAACATTCTCCCTAACCTGTCACTGTGTGAAAGAGGTGACACTGTCTGCGGGGTGGTGGCTCAGATGCTGCCACTGAAGTGTGAACTCTGTGGCTGGAAACTCTGTGTGACCCTGCTGCCACTGCACCTCAGCCCCGGGAAAATCCAGCACTGCCAGACACAAACAGCTCCCAGTGCACAGATTAAAGGTCCTGTAATCCAATTCTGTGGAGGACCAACCTCCAGCCATTCCCAGCATCAGCTCTATAAAACAGGACACTGGCTGGCCCCACAGATTTCAATCAGAATATCCAGGGACTGCCTTTGCCTCCTGCCAGGATCCAGTTACACCCCCTGAGCTCTGGGAGGGAAGGATCAGGCTTTCACAAACAGGAAGGTGATGGTGTGAGGAACTGCTGCTGGAGGAGGGACAGCTGCTGGCACAGACACAGGCTTCCCAAGGGGATGTCTGGGCAGAGGTTTCAGCTGCTGCCCAGAAGGACTGGATGAAGACAACCTCAGACCCCTCCTTCCCTAAGCGTCAGCCTTGGGAAGGGATGTGGAGCTTCACCCTCCTGAACTTTTGCATGAAGTTATTTTATGTGACCTACTCCAGAGCAACAACTTCCCCGTGGAGCAGCAGCTCCTGCTCGGGAGGGAGCCTGGGATCAGTGGGAAGCACGAGGGGCTGCAGCTCTGCAGAGGAAGCGAGGCTGAAGTTTGTGGAGAGCAAAGGCTGCTCTCTCTGGAACTTTTTTTTCAAGTGGTGGTTCTCAAAAAGGGGAACAAACAATGCAAAGAAATCTCCCCACTCACTGCTTGCCCTTCTGCAAAGGCCTTTTTTGGGCAGGGCTGGCCCTCGGCTTCATTTGCAACAAAAGGATTGGCCAGAACCTGGTATTTTTGACTGTACTTCTGTGGCGGATCCTCTTCAGTGCTCCTGGGAGCTCCCAGCCTGAGAAATCCTGCAGGACACTGAGCAGAGACATGGCCCGGGCTGGGAAGGGAAGGGTTCAGCTGGGGGTACCTGTGCCTTGGGGCCACGGACTCTCTTAAAAGAAGAGGGAGATTCTTGGAGCAATCCAAGAGGCTCTGCAGGCAGAGAGAGGCTTCCTTAGCCCTTTAACTCACTGAACAAGGGCATTTGCTGACAGACAAACACTGGGGCCCAAGGAGGAAGCGACACCATGGGGTGGCTTTGAAGGTGGAAGTCCTGCACAAGGTCACTGCTACAAACAGAGCCCAGGAGCGCCGGGGACCTCGGGAACTGGAACTTGCCAAGGAAGGGATAAGGACACAGGTGGATTCCTGGCAGGAGGTTTGCAGGAGGGGATTACTGAGAGGAGCAGGGCTGCACGTTTCACCCCACACCAGTCCCAAGGACTGTTAGGTCTCCTGAAAAACAAAAACCAACCAAAAATGGGAGAGGGAGGAGAAACCCAGAGGACACAGTCAGGCCTCTGCCCAGTGGGTGGTGTCCAGAAATCCTCAAATTCTCAAATCATCAAAGCCCTCAACGCTTACACAGGCAAGGGAGCTGAAGAAGAGAATGACCAGCTCCATCCTGGCATGGAAAACATCAGGAGCCTCCCCACACAAGGCTTAAACAAAAGTCTGACTCCTGGAAACACTCTGCCATCCTCCTGGGGGCAATTCCTCCCCACTACAGAGGCAACCAAACTGTGTAAAATTAACCTGGTGGCTCCTGGGAAGGACTCTGCTGCTCTTCCAGTGATCCTGGCTCCCCACAACAGGGGTTACAGGCAAATCCCTAAAAGGGGAACACTGCCACGGGACAGGCAGTGCCACACTGGCGCCCCTTGAGCACATTCCAGCAGGTGGCACTCGGAGCATCTTCAGGGTCCAAAATGTGTTTCTCATTTGATGGGGGGAGCCCAAAGCCCATTTCATAAGCACCTACATTATAAACACCCCTCTGGGAAGATTCAGCACCCCTGAAAATGAGGGATCTTGGAAATTATTAACGGATGAAGGGTTTCTCAAGCAAAGCCTGAGGCTGAGGAAGGGAGGAGGCAGATGGTGGCTCACACAGCTGAGCCCCTGTCCTTTTGCTTCACAACATCCTTTTTGATCTGCTCACTTTTTAACCAACTCGTTTCACAGGGAAAGCAAAATCTCTTCTTTATGTCAGAGGGCTCAGGTCGGTTTTGGGATGGAGAGAGCAGAGGCTCCAGCACAGGCACTCCCTCGGACTCCCCAGGCTCCTCCCACTCCTGGCTCTATCCAGGGCTATGTTGGCAGCAAATCCTGAAAGTTTCTTCAAAAAATAAATAAATTAATACCATTTCTCCACCCTTTCCAGGCACTACAAGCTGCAACTGGCCAGGATCAGCTGATGATGAGCTGTTAGGGCTAAAGATACAAGCTCAGGCAAAAGATGTTCCCAAACTCCATGGAGATTCCCTGATGGCTCTGGTGCTGTTGCAGTTCCAGAGCTGTGAGAGGAGCACGGGGAGCCAGCAGGACTTTGCACCCAGTGGAACGTGACACTGGAGAAACCACCTTTAACAGCCAGGAGATAAGGAATTACTCAGTTCTGCAGCTTCTACGGAGCAAATCAGCCTCTGGTGCAAAAAGAGCAGAGGATGCAGCCTCCCCTTCCTGCAGCCCCACACACCTCCCAGCAGGGAGGAAAGCTCTGCTCTCAGCAAATTCCAACCAGCGTGGGCTTTGATGGTGGCAAAACCAGGAGACCCCATCCCAGGCTGTTCCAAATGCAAAATCCCACTCTGAGGAATCAGCAGTAAAGCACCACCTTCCATCAAGGCACAGGGCAGTTCTGCTACTTTCAGTAGAAAAGTTCAAAACTCTTTCTAGCTGAATTGTAAAATACAACATTGGTTTCACAAGAAGAACCAAGACTTGTTTGCTGCCCTTGGAGTACTCGTGGGATGTGGAAAGTATTCTGTATTGCTGGAATTCCACACTCCTCCCACAGCACACAGGCTGCCTTCCCCTTGCAAGGCGTACAAGAAATGTCTCAGGACCTGGAAAAGCCTTTGCCTGGTACCTGCCGGGGTTGTTCTGTGCAGGCAGGGAGGACCCGGCTCTCTCCCATCCTCTGGGAAGGTCACACATGTGGGACATGCTGAGAGAAAGGGATTGTCACGTTTTGGGGGTGGCTGTGAACTGCAGCAGGGTTAAAAGCAAAACAAACCCTGTCCAAAACACACCCTGAGCTGTGCGTTACCAACACCCCGGTGAGAGCGCACAGGATGAGTGTCTGCTGGAGCAGAGCTCCACTTTATCATTTAATGTCTATAAAAGCATGGCTGCAGCCAGCAGCCACCCCCTCCATGGCTCAGCTGCTCTGTGTGCCCGGGACAGGACCATAACATGGACATCACATCCATCCCAAACATGGACACTACATCCAGCCCCTTCCCAAACATGGACATCACATCCATCCGCTTCCCAAACACAGAGGTCACATCCATCCCCTTCCCAAACATCACACCACAGGGATTGCAGCCACACCCCACATTGGAAATACCATGTTTTGTCCTGTTCCCTCAGATGCTACTTTAATGAGCTTTTTTCTCCTCACTCTGTCCCTGTGGAGACCCCAGGGGTCCCTTCCTGGACCCCAAAGACAACCACTGACCCCAGTGCTGGTGCAGAGCCACCACCTCCCCCTCTGGCAGCAGTCCTGGCACATTCCCAACCCACATCCAGGCCAGCCTGGGCTGTCCAGTGAAATCCACCTCTGACAGTGAGGGGATCAGTCAGCCACATCTCAGGAGCACAGAGTGTCCTCAGCCCGCTCGGCATTCCCAGAGCAGCTCTGCCCACCCCGAGCCTTCAAGCACAAAGAGGGATAAACCTCCTCCTTTTCTCCTTTTCTGCTTTCCTCCTTTTCCGTATCCAAAGGGGTGACGTGTCCCAGCTGTGCTCTCCAGGACTGGCAAGGGAAGGACCTGGATTTCCAGCTGCAGTTGGGAAACCCTTCCTGCCTCAGAGCTGCAATGAGATCAGCAGGATCGGCTGCAATGCCTCTGCTCCCACTGCTGGGAGGCTGCCCCAGGCACACACGGAGGGGATTTCCGAAGGGAGAAGGAAAAGGGCTCCAGGCAAGGCAGGAATTCTTAGATAGCTGGGACTCCCCTCCCTGGATGGTCCCCACCCCGTGGCAGCCCTGGCAGGCAGCACAGTGCAACCACAGGGAAAACAGCTTTTGCAGCTTCACCTGGAGCTAGGGAAGGAATTTACTGCTCATGTCCAAGCCAGGCTTCACTCCCAAATAAAGCTGAGACTGGTGAAGCCGCAGGAGCCTCAGGCAGATTTGCCTGGGTGTGCAGGGAGAATCCCAGCCAGCATCTTGGCAGCCAGGGGGCCCAGCAAACCCAGCCAAGGGCACTCCAAGCTCCCAGTTGCTGGGGTGGATGACCCAGTGACCAAACTCAAACTCTGGCCTCTTCAAATATCAAATGAGTTCTTCAGGGTCCTCTCCAGTGCCAGCACTCACCACTGTCCCCTCCAAGTACAACACACAGTAAGAGATTTTCAGGGTTTTTTTTCCTTCAATACAAGAGGCTTTCTGGAGACAGAACATGAGGCAGCTTCTATGAACTCACCAGGGAATGGAAATGGCAGAGAAGAAACCGGAGTGGTTTGGATGGGTCGGGGACCATGTGGGAGGGCTGCTGGAGCAGACTCTGCTACATTCCTCGTGTGCAAGTGCTGTAAACTGACCCCTCTTCAATTATTCGTTAGAGTCTGCAGCTCATCAGAGACTCTGCTCCTCAAACAGGCATTTATTTGTGTTTTTTAAGAGCTCAGAAGCTGCTGCTCACCATAGTCCAGCCCTGCCAAGGACACAGAGCAAAGGCCCTGCCAGGAACACGCCAGGCAGCTGTCAGGCACTGCTGGAGCAACAAACCCCTCAATTCCTTCAGCTGACAAGGCAGAGCAGCCAGTTTGAACTCAGAGCTTTACCAGTGACAGGCTGGAAAAGCCAAATGTTAAGAGTGGCTACAGCTGCTGCCCAGTCCCTGCAGCATCAGGGAAATTTCCAGGCAGCACCACAGCACACTGGAGATGTTCTGCTCCCACATCCTGCCCAGCCACGGGGCCAGTCTGGCCAGAACATTGCTGGCTGGGAGCCCCAGGAGAGGGGCAGTGGGCTGAGAAGGGATTTGCTGAGGTACCTGTCTCTTCCCACAGCTCCACGGCTCTCCAGGTCCCAGAGAAACCAGCAGCAGCTGTGCAAACACGCACAGAGCAGAGCACTCACTTGTTTGCTTTGAAACCCTTCACATTAAGAGGCTGTGTTTAGTGGTGTCCAGCACTGACCAGGATCACACCACTGGATGTGGGTCCTGCCCTGCTCCCAGCCTGGAGCTCGAGGGCAGGGCTGGCCCAAGAGCCCTCCCGCACCTGGACCCTCACTGGACACAAGGCCAGGTTGGATGGGGCTTGGAGCAACCTGGAACAGTGGAAGGTGTCCGTGCCCAGGATTCCTTCATGCAGGGAAGGACCTGTCTGCAAGCTTTACCTGGTCAGGATAAACCAAAAGGAGCTACACAGAACTGGGGAAAAGCCTCATTTCTCCCTGTGCTGCACTGCCCCGGCCAGGCTCAGCCTGGAGCACCTCCTGCCTGCTGCCTGTGGCCTCCCTCCAGTCTCAAAGGTCCCTTTTATGGTGCAGAGCTCAGTTCTTCCCTTCCCCAGCTCTCCCTGTGCTCTGTGATTATCACCCCAGAACAAGCTGATCAGCACCCTCAGCCCGTTCCCCAGAGAGAGTGTGGGCACACTGAGCACTGCAATTCCACTCCTCTGCTTTTCATGATGAAGTGATTTCACTAATTGGGTGTTGTACTTCCATGTACAATTCCTCATGCTCGGCACCTTCAGGGAACACAGGCTCACCCCTCAGCCAAGCTGGCTGTGGAGCAGGCTGAAAAACCCCAGTCATGAAAGGTTCCATTTTCCCACTGAATTCAGTTGCTGTTCCCCTGAACAAGGACCAATTTCACCCAACCTGGCAATTAAAATTTGGAGAATGGAGGAGAGAATGAGGTTCTGTACCCAGAGAGGCTTTTAATCACCACCACCTTAAGAGGATGAGAAAAAAAATCAAGCCTTGTACCTATTCTGTATTGGATCAGCAGCCTGGTGCTAGGGATGTGTCCATGATTAGCTCTGTTTTCAGTGCAAATTCAAAACACAGCCTCATCCCATCCACTGTGAGCGCTGACTCTTCCCCAGCCCTAACCAGCACAAGGATCTTGCAGACATTCCCCAGGTAAACCCACTGAGGAATGGGGCCTGCAGGGACTTGTGTACCACAACTGCTCTCGAAAGGTAGGAAACACAAGAACTTGTGAAATGCACCAGCTGTCCTAGGTAGGAAGCTGAGCAGGAGCTATAAAAGCAGCAAGAAAGTACCAGAAGAGGGCCAGCCTGGCCCAAGCCATCCCCTTGCTGCCTCTGCAGTGACCACGTCCTCGAGTTTCAGGTGAGACGGCGACGGAGGCGTCACACTCCAGCAATCTCCCAGCACCAACTGTGAGCTTCCCGACTCTTTTGAGGAACTCTTGAATTTCCTCCTTTTCAGAGAGTCTTTGGTCATGGCCCAGGCACACGAGGACTGTGCTTTGGCAGCATCCTGGGGATGGGCCGGGGAGGGACAGGGCTGCCGCGTGGGCATTGAGCAATTGTCGCTGTCGCCGCTTCAGGTTATTTTTAGCAGAGATCACAGAATGAGCTGCAAAAGGATAGCACAAACCTGGAAAAAAGGTGCCTCTTCCCCTTGCAGCTCTCCACACACAGCACAGGAGGGTGTGGGAGGGAGCCTGAGCAACCTCCAGTGTGAGAATAGTCACCTTGGATGGTGATGGCCACTTGCTTCTGCTGCTGGGGTAGAGCCAGAAGCTCCTGCAGATGTCTACCCACAGAAAGTACTGAAACACACAGATATTCTGGGTGCTGCCTGTTCTCCCATCTGCAGCATCTCAGGGCAGAGCTTGCCCTCAAGCTGAAGGTATGTGTTTACAGGAGGGATTTCATTTGTGCTGGTAGCAAACATACCTTGTACAAACTTGGAAAACGCCACTGAGGTTATTTCAGGAGCGCACAGCAGAGCTTTGGCTGCTCAAAAGTTACCCAAAATGGGATTGTTAGACACTGCTCATACGCATTTTGGCCAAGGGGCCCCAGGAAAGTGGAAAGCAGGACACCTACAGCAGCACAGGGCTCTTGTGGCTTCCCTGCTCTGGGATGTTGGAGAACTTGCCCCCTGCTCCACTCCAGCTTGGACTGCACGTCCATGCTCCACAGAGCAGCAAAGGGAACCTCAAGTGCTTTTTGGCTTCTGTCTCATGGTATTTCTGTGGAATGGCACCTACAGATGCAATCAGCCAGGGTTTGTCTCAGTGATGTTCTTCAAAGAGAAAAAAATCCTAAACGATTTTTAAAGCAACATCCATCAGCAGCATTTAGGGAAGGGCAGTTTGGCCAAGTGTTTGAAGATGAAAGAGGCAAAGTCTCAAACCTTAGAAACCCAGTTGGAATCCAACCAGAAGACACAAGATTCCTTTTTTCCCCATGCCAGAGATGCAGGCACAGTGAAGAGTCGTAAACCCACTGTCCTCAGGGGAGGGAAGTGCAAATTCCATTGACCTGAATTCATCTGACCCAAAGATTTCTTTGCAAGCCACTGAAGAAGTGCCAGGCCAGCTCCAGAGTGGGACAGAGAGGCAGAACAGGTAGGGGAGATGCACTGGCACTGCTAGAAATCCACAAACATCCCAGGGAAAAAAACTGGCTGAAATGTAGACAACTGGGGTTTAGGTTTAAATGCCTTTCACTAAAAATACAACGTACCCAGCTGGAAAAACAACCCGGCAAGCCCCCAGAGCCTTCGGCAGGGCTGATGATTCAGACAGAGAGAAGCTGCCACAGGGCCCTCGCTGAGGGCACAGAGCTCCTGACAACCCGCTCGGGAAGGTTGCCCAGGGCAAGTCCAAAGTGTTGTGTCATTCTCCACGGTCAGAGCATGGCTGGATCAGAAAAGGAAATCCTGAAGGAATTATGATTTCATGGTACTGACATGGCTCTCCTGCTGCGCAGTGAGGGCAGGGCAGAGGAATGGGCACAGTCAGGAAACGCCCATGGGGACAGCATCGTGCTGGTCCTGTACCTGGGGAGGGCTCACAGCACACACATCAAACCCTCCCACAGCATGCTGCTCGTGTGTGGAGCAGGCTGAGCTTTAGGTGTCTCAACAAGGGGTAGCAGGTTCAGATCCCTGCCCAAGACACAGCAGACAGCAGCTCAGGTCTTTCTGTCATTCCCAGCTGATGCTAACGGGGATGCAGAGCACAGTTTGGCAGAAGTGGAGCTTCTCCCAGCCCCACCAAGGCGAGAGAATAAACAGATACCAGACGCTCAGCAAGGGCAGCTGTGCCAAAACCACCAAACACTCTTGTACATCTCATCCCAGCTGGCAAGATCAAACCACTGAGAGAGGCATAAACACAGCACCGAAACACCCCAGGGGTTCTCACTTCTCACCCTCGGCTACAGCCCCATCCAGCTCCTGAGTGCTGGACCGAGGTGGCCCTCTGGAAAACCTTCCAGCACGTTTGAATGACCAAAGGGACAGGAAGACAGGCGTTTATCTTTCCTCTTCCCCATCTCCAGTCCCTTGCACTCCCACGTGCACTCCTGCAAATTTACAGAGCAGCAGCTTTACAGGGTTTAAAAATAACCATCCCCATCCTGCTCCCGAGTCAGCTCACACCCCCCACACTCAGAGGGACCTGCAGAGGTAACCTGGGACATTTTTTACCTTGGATGGAGGATTCCCACCTTCTTCTGGAGCTGGCTGCCCGTTCTGCAAAGCAAGAGAGCCTGGTGTTAGCACATGCTAGGCATTGTTCCTCATGTCCCTCACAAAAGCTGGGAGGGGGCTTTGGGAGCCCCTCACTGGGACAAACAGGCCAGGGTGGCACTTCGGATGTGGTACAAGGTGGTCGAACATTTCCCCATACACCAGACTCTTGTCTATTAACTTGTTTAAAAGAAATTCTCTTGCCCAGAGAGCCTCTCCAGACTTCCCCCAAATGAAATTGGGGCTCCTTATCCACTCAATATTGCTCGTGGGGCAAACAGCACCAGCGAGGATCCCTGGGCTGGTCGGTGCAGATTCCCACCACGTGCTGCAGACGCTGCTCCATCCCACCCCTCCTGCACTGCTGCTCCGGGGCTGCTGGCAGCAGCAGGCAGGAGCGCAGCCCAAGAGTTAACAACCTCCGTGCCCAGAGATCAGCTCTAACCGGAGCGTTTATCAGTTATTTATCACCCTACCGCAGCCGATAGCTGCAGGAAATCTGCCGCACCCGCCTGGCTCCAGGTCCAGCCCCGCACAAAGTCACAGCGGGTGACCCGAGCCACCCGGAGCGGCACCAGCCGCTCACCCCGGGCTGAACCGAGCGCGGATCAGGTTCACACGGCACCGGCACCGCCCGGGGAAGCCGGGCCAGCGAAGGTGGGTGGGATTTCATTGAGACACAGATACCCAGAGCAGGATAAGCACGAACAGGAGGTTTTCTGCAGACTGTGGGGAAAAACAAGGGCAAGAAGACTTTGCTTTGACATCTGTTTGCACTGCAGTCTCAGGCTCCAAAAATCATGACATTCCTCTCCTCCTCTGAAGGAACAAGGGCAGTTTATTCCTTCCTTTTCTGAAGTTATGGACCAAGTGAAGCGTTGCAGTGCCAGTGGCTTCAAGCCTCAGATCCTCAGTGGAATGACTGGGTTCTAGAGCCTTTCAGGAGCTGTCAGAAACAAAGCCAATTCTTTCCCCGGAGCAGCAAGGATCCATTGAGATGATCAACCTGACTTCTTCCTCAGGTCTCCACTGCACTGCAATATTTACATCTGTATGGACCCGATCTGAGCTCCACAACTCACCTTAGTCCCAGCTTAACTTTAAGTTCCCAAGTAGTTTCAGCCAAGGGCTGAAAGCAGGCCCCAGCAGCCCCACGCAGGAGTTCTCCCAGAGGAATGCTGCCCTGGTGTTTACACGGAGCCCTCGGTGCCATTAGCACGGAGAATAGCTGAGCAGTGAAGTAAGAATTTGTGTTTATGAACAGCCCCCACAACGCAGGGGGAGCCACAGCACTGAGATAACCAGGCTTGGAAAGAGGCTGATGTTTACTGGCTCAGCTGTCACCCATCCACAGCTCATAACTGGCTGCTAATCCAAACCACAGCTCGGGGAGGGCTGGTTTTCTATCAGACAGCTTAAGAAGCAGAATTTCTGTGTTGGACAGAGGGAAACAGGGCTTGGCTCTTGGTCTGGAGAGCAGATCCACAAGGCACGTGTCAGGAGAGGGGTGAGTGGATGCAGGAGGTGTCCAACCCCTCAGCTTCAAGGATGAGCTGGGAGACAGCAGGTGGTACCTCCAGAGCCACCAGAATTTCAAGGGCTGAGTTTTATCAGCTCCCTGAAAAGGAAAACTTGTCCTTCTGCTGCTGACAGAAACCCATCCTCCCTGGGATGGAAGGGATGGGGAAAGAAAGAGAGCAGTGTCCACGCCAGGGAGGCTGCCTGGGCATGCAGCTCCCTGGTCTTAGGGTGATGAAGCTCCTGATGAAACAGTCGCTTTCTCAGGCTGACAGAAGTCAGATGTGTGAGCAGAGAATTGCAGTGCTTAGAGCCAAGTGCTCTCCTTCCACCCCAGAGCAAAAGCAGTCCTTATTCCCTCATATGGAATTGGAGAGCCATTTGTGTATGTTCCAGATGGAAACAGCTCCAGACTCATCACCTCCCGAGACAAAATATGGACACTCAGCACGTCAGGAGCAGGGCTGAAATAGTCTGTGGGTTTCTTGAGTTGACATTTGCCTCTTTAAAGTGCTTTATTTCTGCCCTGCCTCTGCACACCACACACAGGGGGAGCAGGTGCAGCTGCCCTCCCACAGCACTCTGGGGCTGCAAAGGAGCCTCCCAAATGTCCCAAGATCTCCCTCCTGCAGCAACCAGGCAACGTCTGCTGCAGGAGGGAGGCACAGCTGCTCCCTGGGGTGCCCAGGGCAGTGAGGAGCTGTGTCAGAGCAGGGCTTGGGCTACTGATGAGGCAGGCACAGGAGGCTCACCGGGAGCCCGCAGCCTGTCCTTGCAGCTGCCCTGCTCAGGGGTGAGCAGAAATGGGGATTAGAGCTCTAAGCTGATGGGCACGTGGAGCAGCAGCCCGGCAGCCAGGGCACCTCTGGGCAACTGACCGCTCCAGCTGCCCCAGAGCTGACACCACAAACCCCTCCTGAGCACACCAGTTTCCTTAATAGCACACAGAAAAGTATCCTGGAAAACAAGTGTGCTCAGTTACGCAACTGCCAGCCTGGCTGAACTTGGGAGATATTTATCTTAGGACATCTTGCGCTTTAAATCCTTTTAATTCCACATAATCCACAGCACAGGGAGCAATTTCCAGAGCAGGCCAGTGTGCTCTAATGTGAAACCAGGACGAGGTGCATCCTGGCAGGACCGTGGGGATGGGGCCCAGTCCTGCTCTGGGTTACACCACCAGCTCAAGGCATCCCGGGTTATGGACAGATCTGCCCGCCAAAGCAGCCTGCTGCTGTTCCTGCATCCTTATGCTTTGAACAGCCACTTTTGAGGTGCCCCTAAACACCTCACGAGGACCAGGTACCCAGAGCCGCTCTTTCACCCAACTCTGATCAGCCATGAAACACTCAAGGAAGGAGCAGAGGAAGAAACCCTTCAACCCAGAGCTCCTGCTAAGTTTGACACAAGAACAAGGCATGTTTAAATTATTAGCATTAAGTAGAATTTATGGATCTTGCCTATTACAGTTCAGAGAAAGGAAATAATTCTACAAGAATAGAGATCTCCAAAGGAACTCCAGTAGCCCAAACAGAGGAGTCTCTGCACAAAGCATATCAGAGATGACAGCCACTCAGCTGTCTCCCTTGTCTCTTGATCGTAGTTTGCACAACTCAAGCTACCATGCTTGAGAAAAGAGTATTCATGAGCAGCTCCTGCTCAATAAAGGGTGATACATATATACAGGCAAAAATAATTAGCTTGAAGTGGTGGAGTTTGGCGTAATCGCACGTCAGTTGCATTGTTGTAGGTTTGTGTAATGAAAGAAGAATTTGAAGCAAAGCGGAGCCCTGATGACAGATTCACTACTATGGGGATGAAGTAATGGAATCAAAGAAACACAGGATGGTTTGGGATGGAAAGGACCTTAAAGCCCACCTCATTTCCCCTGCCTTGGGCACTGCCAGGGATCCAGGGGCAGCCACAGCTGCTCTGGGCACCTGTGCCAGGGCCTGCCCACCCTCACAGGGAAAGGTTTCTGTGTCACTCAACTCCATTCTCCAGCATTTATACTCTGCCCCAGCCACGTTTTTCTACTACAATAAGCAATATTTGGAATAATATACAGAAGAGAGAATGGCAAGGGGAAAAAAAGCAGGAGCAATGATTGTAAAGCCCAGACTCCAGGGCAGAGGGACTTGGCTCCTGCCAGGGAGCAGTTCAAGCTCCCATTGCCACCCGCTCCCACGCATTTCCCTGGCATGGCTGAGCTCTGGTGGGCCGGGACAAGGGGCACCACACGACCAATTCTCCTGGAACATAGTGGAAAAACCCCAAATCTCTCAACAATAGGACTGATGCCTCCACCAGCACGGTGACAGCACCTCTGCTCCATGACTCAGAAAGCAAAGGTCGGAGGAAGCCGGTTTCTAACCTGGATGGCAGCGATCCCAGGGCAATTTACGTAACCAGTGTTCCAGAAACCTCTCCTTGCTTTCTCAGTGGTGCCACCTCTCCCAGGAGGGGTGAAAACTTCCCCCTTGGGCCCCAGCCCTTGGCGATTTTAGCCTCAAAGTGCAAAACTCCTCCCAAGCCCCATTCCCACCCTGCTGCTGGACCTCAGGCAGCTCTCTAATGTCTGACCCAGGTATGGAGGTGAAGAACACCATTATTATATTCCTCGCTGTAATTAAGAGCGTGTACTTATCATTTTAAACCAAAGAGAGACAAATTGCTAAGTCCCACTTGAGATCCTGAGACGCAAAACACCTGATCTGCTGAAATCCCACCTGCACGTGGTGCCTGACCCTGACCCGGAGCTGCGGCCAAGGTGAGACGGGGGAAGGGAGAGCCAGAGGCTCCCTCCAGTCTCAGTTTCCGAGAGGCGCAGCCGCTCCTCCTGCGCTGAGGAAATCGGTGCCTGCCGCTGCCCCGGTGGCAGCAGCCCGGACCCCCGGCCATTTCCGCTCGGAAGCGATCCCGGGGCGCTGACACAGCGCCCGCCGGCACCGGGACACCGGGATTAGGCACTGAATGAGCCTCGCCCGCGGCTTCCCCTGCCCTGGGCACCCGCATTCGTTTCCTCCCATTATGAGTCGAGTGGCGTTTCCTGGCTTTCCAGGCATCTCCCTTCTTAGGAAGGGAGAAACCACAAATAAAAAGCCCTGTCTCCCAGCAATAACCTGCGGCCTGGCTCCGGGCACATGACGTGATTTGGGAATCGCCGCAGGACTTCCCTCCTCTCCCAGCCTGGAGCACAAACTCCTCCTCATGGCTCCGGCGATGTTTCAGAGCAGAGGCTCTTCACCCACCGCACCTTCGTGCTAGGTGTTCGGCCCGGGCAGAGCCTCCCCACCTCACGGGGTCTCCAGGAGAAGCTGGGCCATACCTGGCTGACGAAAATTAGGAAACCTCACCTCGAATGGCCAGTGCCTCCCTGCAGCGGGGGCGGGAACGCTGCCTCTGCTCAAAGCACAGACCTCTGAAGAGGCAATTTTAAACAGGAATGAGCAAATCTGACCAATTAACCACGGAGACATCCCCAGGTATGATAACAGAGTGTGACAGCATGAAATCCAGAGAGAATGACAGGAAAGCACCAGGGTCTGTGAAACACCTGGGACCAAATCCCCACCTTCCCTCTGGTTTCTCCAGGAGAGCTGCTGGTTCCAGTTTGAGTGAGAAGATGTTTAACTGAAGAGTGCCAGAGCACAGCGCACAACTGCTCTCCCATGGGTGACAACTGCTGCAAGCTGTCCCTTCCTTTGGAAATGGCTGTGCCAGCCTCCAGATGTGGACAGGGGATGAGCTCCATCCTGCACATCTGGCTTGGGGGTCTCAGTAAGGAGGAAAACAGCCAAGAGGGAGGGAAGAGCAGAGTCCAGCAAAGTGACACCGGAGCGTGGTCGGAGTTGGCGGCGCAGGCCTTTGCGAGAAGACGGCGCTGGGAGGGTGAGGGAGAAAACCCCCAAAATTGAGATTTTTATTCCCTGGGCCTTCAGCCGGCTCCGCTTTCCTGTGTGCCCGGCAGACTGGGGAGCGCTGCCTGCACTCCCGGCACGATCACAGCCCGCACGGGCAGCAGCGAGCCCCGGTGCCCCGAGCACAGCCGCGGGCGCGCACAGCGAGCCCCGGTGCCCCGAGCACAGCCGCGGGCGCGCACAGCGAGCCCCGGTGCCCCGAGCACAGCCCCGGAGCGGTGGCGGAGCGGCCCCGGGCTCCGGCGGCCGCGCTCCCCGCCGCGGGCGCGGCTCGGGCCGGGCGGCTCCGCGGCCGCCGCTCCGCGGGTCCCGCCGGGCGCTCCTTTGTTCGGCGGAGCCCCCCGCCCCGGAGCCCCCCCGGCCGTGCCGCTCACCTCCGTGTCCAGATGCACCAGCTCCATGTCGGGCCAGGGCTCGGCCAGCTGGGCGAGCGGCATCGCTGCCGGCGGGTGCCCGCGCCGGGCTGGCTCCGAGCGCCGCCGGGCTGGGCACCCACCGGCTCCGGGCCGGGCCGGGGCGGGGCGGGGGGCGGGCGGGAGCCACCGGGGAGGGGCTGCGGGGATCCTCCGCCCGGAGCATCCGGCAAGCCCAGCCCGGCGTGCGGAGTCGCGGCGTCGCTGGGGCTGGAAACGCTCCCCGCGAAGCATCGAGTCCCGCCATTCCCCCGGCCCCAGGCCACCGCTAACCCGTGCTGCCAAGTGCCACATTCACACGGCTTTTAAATCCCTCGAGGGATGGTGACTCAACCTGGGCACCGTGTTTCAATGCCTGACCAGCCTTTTGGTGAAGAAATATTTCCCAATACCCAACCTAAACCTCCCCCGAGGCAGCCTGAGGCCGTTCCCTCTCCTGTCCCTGTTCTCTGGGAGCAGAGCCTGACCCCCCTGGCTGTCCCCTCCTCTCCAACCAATTGTTTTTTTAAGTAACAAATAAATAACTTTTGAAGTGTTGAAAAGTTATAGCAGAAAATCGAGCCTTCTTCTTGAAGGCCGCAGTGAAAGGTTAATGGGCAATATCCAGATCAAGGCCTATGGAGAGCATGGGGACAGAAGTGCTGCTGCTTCCACCCCTGCCAGGTTGGGATGCAGGAAATCCATCATATTTCATAACACAGAGACAGACATGCTGCCTCAGGACTTGACAAAGACAGAAATCATGAAGCTTCACCTAAATAAAACTGCCAGATTACCGTGTTCACACCTTTTAGCAAAACAGCAAATGAAAGACTTTGGGGAGACCACAAACGACTTGCATGTGATTATTCTCTGCATCTCTGCAGCTACTTTTGTTAAAGGAGAGGATTTTGCTGAGGTAGCTCTACAGTAAATCAAAATTAAAATAACACCCCAAAAAGGCTGTGGTGACACCACAGTGATGCTGGGGGGAAACGCTCCGGCCTCTCCATCGCCAGCTCCAGGAGCCCAAAAGAAGCCAGAAGTTCTCAGACTGATCTTCCCTCCATTCCTGCTCCGGGTAATGCTGATTCCGAGCTGGATTAACAGAAGGTGAAATGTGCCACAGGAAATTGCTGCTAAGTTCAGGGCAGGATGTCCGGGTAAGAGAACTGAGGTAGTGGTGTCCCCCAGGATTTATTTCCAGTCAAAGACCAGCTATAAAAAGCATCCTTGATCCTGGTAGCAGGGTGCAAAAATCAAAATCTGCTGTTTGGGTGACTGTCATGGCTAAATACAGTGATTAAAACATACAACTTGGCATTTTTCTGAGACAGTTGCAGGCTGGGAAGAGCTGCTGCTGTGGTAAACAGAGACGGGATCAGCTGGATGCTTTGTCAGTGCTGCTTTCGCTAGAAGTTCAAAATTCTGTGGGTTTAGTTTGGTTTTAAAACCATCAAATCCTCCTCAAATACAGTTGTAGATATTTTTGCCTCTGCAGCTGGCTGGCTGTGTAACATTTTTCCTTTGCAGAAAGGCTGACAAAATTTGTTAAGCCAGTTAAGAAGAAAATTAACTCTATCCCAGCTGAAACCAGGACACCCCCAAAGCACTTTCAGAGCAGATGGAGACTGATCTGTATCATCACCAGCAGATCCAATTTTGCCTGACTGCTCCAAAAGCTGGCCAAGTGATTCTCCCCATGACCACAGTAACCCAGTGCTCCCATGGCTCACTGCATCCTTTCTTTTTTTCTGAATGCATGGGCATCTCATCCCCTGCCTGCTTTGTGGGATGCTGCTTTTACACATCCAAGGAAATGCAAAAAAGATCACAGGCACAAGACCTTCCTTGCAAGGCCGAATCCCAAATATCTGCTACAATTTACAGACTCTTCTAATTTGTTAAGACAGTCAATTAATTAGAGCTTGCAGCAACCCTCTTTGTACTTTTAATATTGACCAATCATATCCAGAGCTTGTTGTTGTCCTCACAGGGACACTGAGTCAGGTTTTCAGTGTCAGGGCAGAACCTGAACTCCACATCCTGTCTTTTAATCCCTGGCTCTTCATTCACCATCTCATTTCTTTGCCTCTTCTTCTTTGTTTTGCCACTATGGAGGACGAGATGACGGATCACCTTATTTTGATCCCAGGAACATTTTTCCTTAGCGTGGTAAAAAACACATTGAAGATACAAAGCAGAGGCCCTGGAAATGAGAAAAACTGGCTGCCTCTAAGAGCTTTTTGCTTTTCTGACAGATTTCTCTCTGTTCCTCCACGCTGGGTGTGATTGCAGCTGCCTCAAATGCCAGCGTTTTCCAAGGCAGGTCCGGGCAGTGGTCGGAATGCAGGAATTGCACCAGAGCAGGCAGTGAGATGCAGAGCTCTCAAGGAAGCACAGCCCAGGCAGTTCCTGCTCCCTGGACAGGGATTGTGCAGACTGAGGCTCATCCACGGAGCAAACACCTCCAACCTCGGCCGACATTCCTGCACAGGTGAGCACCACTTTCCCTTGCTCAGCTCAGATGCATTTCTGAAGGCGTCCAGCACATCTAAACCTTTTTTTTTTTGGCAGAATGAACTGCATTTTGCCTGCCGGCCCCGCAGACTCTCAGTCTGCCAATTGCCCCCTGTCCTGCTCGGTATTTCAGTGGAACCACCCCGTCCCTGATCTGGATCTGCGGAGCTTGTCGGTGAAGCACAGGCAGCTCCAGCCAGGGATTTCTGCTGCAGCACCGACTGAGCTGCTGGCTCCAGGGAATGTGCCTCATTTGTGGGTTTTGCGCCTTTCTCAGGAATACTGGATGCAGCCGAGGGAGCCGTGTGAGCTGGGATGTGCCCGGGGAAGGCGCTGGGTGAGGAAGGAGCAGCGAGGCCGTATCTGCCGGTTGTCATGGCTACAATCGCTGCCCGGCTCCTGTATCAGTTACCTTCCCTTTCCTGGATGCGAACGAGTCTGGCTCCTGCGCAGGACGCAGCCCTCGGCACCCCAAGAGAAGAAGGAAAACATCTGTTTGAAACCCACACATCTCCTCACAGCATCTGAGGGGAGAGTGGGAGGTGACTCGGCTTTGCCCCATTCCATGTGGCTCTGGCCTAAGCCTCGGCTGTTCCTGGGACACAGAGGAGCTGTTTCACAGCTGTCCATCCTTTTGGGTTCCTGAGGAACTGCTGAGGACCTGGGATCTGCCCGTGCTCCCTGTGCTCAGCACACGCACCCCAGCAGAGCTCTGCAGGCTGCACGGACCAGCTCTGCCTCCAAACATCGAGAGGCCGTGGCTCAAAATGTACCCAGAATCATGGAATTTTTTGGGTTGTAAGGGACATAAAAGTTCCTCCAATTCCATGGCAGGGGCACCTCCCACTGTCCCAGGCTGCTCCAAGCCCTGTCCAGCCTGGCCTTGGGGACTGCCAGGGATCCAGGGGCAGCCCCAGCTGCTCTGGGCACCTGTGCCAGGGCCTGCCCACCCTCACACAGAATTTCTTTTGTAAAAGATTCCTTTACCTACCTGAAAAAGACTTTTTCAAAACCCCATGTAAAATACAAGCACTTCCTCACCTTTTCTAATTTAATTTTTAGAACAGGTCTGCAACCCAGGTGGGAAGTTATTTAGAGCAAGTTATCCATCAAATTTAGTTTTTAATGAGCACACAGCTATGTTTCTAGCTTATTTCAGTGTAGGGCTATGTGAGGGAGTGAAAACATGAAAGAGAAAACTATCAGAAACTGTAAACAGAACTGAAGCTGCCAGGGCTGTTTGCACTGTCCCCCAGGAGGGAGAAACTTGAGTAAACACAGCACGAAGTACAGTCAGGGTTTATGGTTATTTTAGGTTTAAGAACTTGTAAACAAATGGTGGGGCTTTTAAGTGGATACAAAAAGATACCCTCGGTTTTGTGCTGCTTCCAGAGCACACAGGTCCCACTTTCTCCAGAGAGGGGAGGAGAAAACAAAAGCACATTTCAACAGAATTCCAGCTCCAGGGAGAGGAAAATGTCATTCCAGGGTTTGCGGTCTTGAGCTGACATCCTGCAGCTGAACAAGTCTGGTCCTGCTTCGCAGGAGGTACTCACAGATACCTGCTCCTAATTACCCCATCCTGGAGTTTGGGATGCCATCACTCCACAGCAAAAATAATAAAAAAAAAAACCTTTTAGGCTTGGAAGCAAATTTTAGAAATCCTGATGAGAAGCCCAAACACCACAGAAACAGATTTTCCTTAGGGGACCCCAAACTTTATTTTTGATTTCAGATCAATATATGACTGGCAGCATTTCACTTCTCAGTCCCCTTACTAAACAGAGGCCACTGCACACACCCAGCCTTGAAAAGCCACATCCCAAAATAACCATAAAAATATACTTCTAGAAGATGAGAAACTATCCTGGCCAGGAATATTTTGGCCTAATGACTGATTGGATCAGGTAGGAAGGTTAACACAAGCATGAGCTTTTGGAGAGGTGGGGAAAGAGGTGCCTTTATCATTTAGGGAGAGAGAAACAGGTCTCTCCTAATAACAATTGTTTCTGTATTTTATACGTGCTCCAGGCAGCGCAGAGCACAGGTGTGACTCAGTTGGCTTCAGGGCCAGGTAGGAGATACATCCAAAGAATGCTCAATGGGTTCCTTGTTGGGAACTGAACAAAAGGCACAACAGGTTCACTGATGGCAGAAACTTGACTCCCTGGAAAAAGAAAATCTATCTGTCCCTCATCAGCGTCCCAAAAAACCCCAAACAAACAGACTCTGGACTTAAGGAGGTTCTTGGATTTTTGCAGCACTGCACATCTCGTAGCACACATAAAAACAGGTCAGAAATGCAAGGCTGGTACTTTGCTGCTTGACTATTAAATTGTTGTTTCCCTCATGAGTAAGTATCAGGACTGTCCAGCTGGGCCTTTCCTGACTCTCTAAGGAGAGGCTTGGTGCATTTCTGGGAGCTTTACCAGGAGTCCTCACACCTCTGCTGATGAGGGAGGACAAACTTGATCCTCCATCAGAAAAATCCTCTTACAGAACCATTTTTCAGTGCCCCTCCAGGCACTCCAAGCTCAGCCCAAAGGGTTTTCCATTAGCAGGCTACAAATCCACCTGCCTGATTCTTGTGTGCTGTTCTCGTTTCACTGTCACGAGGCAGAACTGCTCAGAAAAGATAATTTCTAGCAACAAAAGCAAAAAACACTTTTATCTTTCTTCCTCTAAACTTTGTGGGCACCCTTGTGATGGAAGCCACCTCTTTGCTATGCTGTGGCTGTGCCTTTCCTCTGTCACAGTGCAGAACGGAGGGTGGTGTTGCTAAGATGGTGACATTTTACCACAGAGGATTGAAGATCTTTTATAAAGAAATGTGTTCCTAGGTTCATGTCCCAGAATTCAAGGATGTCCCCTCTCACTTGACTCTGCTTTGCTGTCCTGTTCATCCCCAGCCACTGAGACATTTACAAAGTAAAAACTTGATTAATCAGGTGTTTTGTCACCCAAAGGGTAGATAAAAGCTTCAGAGGATGTTATTTTATGCCAAGGAAGATTTGGCCAGAGGCAGTGGGCAGTTTAAACAGCTCCAGCCCTGGAAGGTGGTTTGGATTTGCTGCTGACTGCAGTGACAGCAAAACTGAGGCTTGCATGGCAGGCAACAGCTCCTTTCACCTTTCCTTGCAACCCGGTGTCAGAAATTGCTGGCCAGACCTGCCACCTCATTTTTCTATTTACAGTCTGCACAGAATCATTTTCCCCCTCAACCTAAGCAGCCACTGACATCATGTTGGAGATAAATGTCCTGTGGCAGTGGCCCAGCACAAGATAGGATGGGAAAAGGGTCAGTGTGTTGGAAATAGATAATAAATAACATCAGATGTAACATTATTGAACTCAAAACTCTTATATTAGATATAAGGACGCTGAGATATGCTACAGCCCTTAAAATAGGATAAGAATCATAGTGCTATTAGCTGTTAACACTCTGCAACACCAGATACTTGTTGAAAGGGATTATTGATCAACAGAGATGGAAAACAGGTTTTTGGCAGCTGCTTGCCAGTTGGAAGTTAATATGGGAGTCAATTACCACCAGATAAATGTCCCTTCTACATGATCACAAGCAGAAGCTTTTGGAAGAGGAAGATACAGGCATGGCTTTAAATACCATTGCTATTCAGACAAAACCAGATGGGTTTAAATATCAGTACTATGGTCATAGAAATTAATTTTTCAGTGAAGTGAAAGAGTTAGGGCGGAAAGCAAAGCAGCTCAAGAATAAGACAAACCAGCCCACACAGAGTGTGTGTTACCCCTCATGGTCCTGCACCAGCCAGGGGGAAAATGGAGTGATTTTTCCTCCCAGTGTAAGATGGGGGGACTGTGACTAAATGCCAAAAACCTGCAGAACCCTCGAGTGCAGGGGTGGTGCTGGGAGCAATCCCCTGTGGTGAGGAGAGCCCGGCACTGCACAGGGGATTAATCACACAAGGCAGCAGAGCTGGGGACTGCTGGAGAGCTGCTCAGCAGCACGAGGAAGCCACAGCTCTGTCCTCACCTCTGTCTGCTTCTGCAACACCACCTGCTCAGAAACTGTTTCCTCACGCCCGCAGGAGCCCAACAAATCTGGGTTTAAAACCAAAACCAGTTTCAGTTCCCAGCGCTCCCGTGCACAGGGGCTGGGAATGCTCAGACCCAGTTCCGGGCACGCAGCATGTGACAAGGACCTTGGGCTGACATTGGGGAGGTTTATCTTGAACAATCTGTTTGCTCCTGTGTGCAGGGCAGGCTCACAGGACAGCGTGTCACACATCAGCAGGGCCAGCACACGTCGGTCCCAGCAGTGGGGGCTGCCAGCCCAACCTGCTCTGGGGCAGGAGGGAAGGATTTATCAGCATTCCCACTTTGGGCTAAAACAGCCTGTTGTTTTCACAGAATCCCAGAATTTCATAGAATCCCATCTCATTCCACCCCCTGCAATGGGCAGACACCTTCCACTGTCCCCGTCCAGCCTGGCCTTTCCTCCCCAGACATAACCCATAAGGTGAGGCTGCTTCATCCCTGCTTTGCTGATGGAAGTTGTTCACTCACTAAGTTAATCACTAAACCAAATTCCCAACAATTCACTGCAGATGGGTGGAACCCTGGCCTGCTCCTTTCCCTGATCACAGAACAATCACTCCAGGTTTGTTATCTACAGCTACCAGGGCATGGTGACAGGGCGTGCTCGATGGAGACATGAACAAAATGTGGTTTTCAGCACTCAGATGTCCCTGAAACACTTGGCTTCAACATTTGCTACATCTTCCTGCCACAGCATTTACACTTGTGACTGGAAATCTCTGCTTTCTGCTTTTTCCCTATAGTTTTGGGTGGAGTTTTGCCCACTTTATCCAGTAAATCCCCACCCCAATAAATGCATAAATCCCTGTCCCAAGCAGGCACTGAGAACTGAATAAGAAGAATGAGTTTAGCTTACCAGCAGCTCATCTTTCTGTTTTGCATCCATTTCAAGGAAGTGTCATGAGGGTGTCAAGTGCTTTCCCTGCAATCTCGCCAGCTCTGGGAAGCAGCCACTTCCTTCCCAGCTTTCAACACCGTCCTTGGAAAAGATAAACATGGAAAGCATGTGCTAGAAGGAGATAACCCAACGACTAAGGCTTTTGGGAGTGGGAAAGGTGAAGGAAGACCAGCAACTGGGGCATTGCTTAAGCACAATACAGCTCACAGGATATAATTCTGGGAGTCTTTAATACAATGCAGGTAAAAGTTGCTGGCTGGCAGAGTGAGCCCAGAGTTTTACAGCATCAGAAGAATCACTTTGCTTAGACTCTTAAGGAGATTAGCACAGATGTTACAACTCAATTTCCTAGATTTGGCTTGCAGAGCAAAAGCACACACTCAAATACTGGAATACAAAAGCAAAATGAAGTAACACAAAAAGCACAGGAGACTTTCCAAGAACTAAAGTATTACTTCTTTGAACATCACCACTTATTCTGTGATCTCAGGTTGAAGATTCAGCAAGTCTGATATAAGCAGTTTGTGCCAGCAAGCCTCAAAGAGACCAGGCTTATAGGCTACCTATTTAAATCTGGGTTTAGGATAAAGTATCCCTTCCCAAGCTGAGGACAGATGAGCTGAAGAGCGGCAGCTCTAGTTTTAGGCTCAAACTTTCAGGACATGTGCCACAGCAGCTGTGATAATGGCCTGAGGAGGAGAAGGAATGGTCCAGTGATTCTTAAAATAGAATATGGGAAGCCTAAGTTCAAAGGCTTGATATAACAGATAAATTCCTTTGCAATGCCAGCTATGCCTGTGAACCGATGAGGAATGAGCACCCAGTCTGGATTTTGAGTAAAATCATAACAAAAACTGGACAGAGAGGCTCAGAGGGGGCTCCCACTGCTCGGGTGAGTGGAGTTTGTCCAACACTGATCTCTGAACGGTGGCAGAGGATGGAGGCTGCTGGGGCAACGCTGCTTCTGCTTTCTAGAAGCAAGTAACTCCCATCAGACTGTGACAACCCCGGGCTGCTGAGCTGCTTTCGGACGCTGCCTGCCACTCGCTGGCCTGCCAGCCCCATTCCGTGTTTCCTGGTACCACCGTGTGGCGAAGGGAAGGAACAGGCTGTTAATCACCGCCTGTTAATGAGCTAACAGCCCCGCGCGCATCCCCGTGTCCACCGAAGGAGCACCAGGAGGTTGCCAAATCCAGCCTTCCCCTGCCAACGTGCCTCACATCCAGCTTGCCTCTGAAATCATGGAAATTTTTTGCAAGAGCAACTAATTCAGTATTTTTCTCTGTGGGGCTGGGCAGCATTAAAGTTAATTGGATCATGGTATGGCAGGGAAACCTGGGCACCTCCAACCAGGCTGCAGGCCAACAAAACCCATCCACCAAACAGCCCCAGCACAGGAACAACCTCTGCTATTATCTCCAGTAAGAAGGAGATGATGAGAAATGCTAATTTAATCGCCCAAGCTTACAATCAGTCCTTGGGCTAAACTCAGAACCCCTAATACAGGAATGTTCTGCTCTTCAGCTGAGGCAGGACTGAATTCCATCAGGAAGCACCAAGACACCACTTCAACAGAATAAAAGCAAACAAAATCTGTCTGGGCAATGCTACAATAGTAATCCAGACTAATTGTAATCTAATAGCAACTCCTCTCCAGGAGGAGACTGCCACATACACCCACCTCTGCACAGCAACCAACAAACTCAAGAGCAGGGGAGAGCTGCTGCCTGCAGGGAAATTTGTTCAAAATCCAAAAGTAACATCAGTGGGATAACTGAGTGAGAAAAAAATAAATCTACTATCAAATCTCTTTAGAAGGAGAAAAGTAGAAATTTCATTTGGGGTTTGTGTG
This sequence comes from Taeniopygia guttata, assembly GCF_048771995.1. Lineage (NCBI taxonomy): Eukaryota > Metazoa > Chordata > Aves > Passeriformes > Estrildidae > Taeniopygia > Taeniopygia guttata. The sequence continues at coordinate 3,635,671 of NC_133048.1, read as the reverse complement.
TCCAGCAAAATGCAGAGAATTGTGGTACCTATTCCACACCTGGGCCAGCTGCAGCCACCCTTGGACTGCTCCTTCTATGTTCTCAAAGTACCTTCTCCAGGCTGGTTTGCTGTACCCAAGGCAATGAAATATTTTTGTTTGGAGGCTTTAATGCATTTTAAAAAGCCTCAACCTTACAAAGTTTTCCCTGAAATTTTCTACTCCCATTTCTTCTGCACATCACAGATTTTCTGGCTCCCTTCCTAAGGAGATGGTTAAAATGCTAAAAACAAAAATTACAAAGCAGTTTTTAATAAAGTGTCGCTAAAAAGCCCAGTCTCTCACATCAGAAATCTTCTAAAGCCAACTTATTAAAGATCTTTATTAGCCTCAATCAGCTTTTCCACAGCTCCCCCTGTGCCATCTCCTTCCCATCCCTTACAAATGATGGGCTTCCTCTGTAAATTTTGAGTTTAACTCAAGCTCCATTTCATCTCCAACAACTGCAGGAGAAGGTGCCATTTCTCAGGAATTATAGTCAGCAATATTAGTCCCTGGGTATGGTGTTACCATATCTGGGATGATTTAGGGACAATGAAATCCCTGTACCATCAAGCTGCATGATTCTTCTGACAAAAATGATCCTGCAACTCAATATCCTCTGGGTGCACTCACTGAATTCAGTCCGTTTTCCTTCCTTGTTCCCTTTCAGCCCACCCGTGGCAGGGGATGGCAGGAGGATACTGTCACTTCTTCCACACAGAATTGAGCTCTGTGAAGGCAAAAGGAAAACTGCTGCAGGGGGAAATTCAAAACTGTTAATCCTAGGGCACTGTACTGGGAGGAGCAGGGACCTGGGGAGTCCTTCTGGCATGGTCCAGTTCACCTGTTCTCATGGTTTTTAGCCCAATCCACTCTCAGTTTAACATAAACCCATGGCTGGGGGAAAGGTAGCTCTGTAGAATATTGGGAAGTGACCACGGGCTGGCAACGTGCTCACATTAACTTCTCAGTTTAATTATCACTGCTTTGGGGGGAGTCCAGAGACTGTTCTATAATTTATCAGTAATTTCACTGCTCTTAAAACACCAGAAAAATCCTGAAGTAGGTAAAACAAGGATGATCTCCAGTATCCACTTCCAGCATCCCAAAGGCTTCAGCCCTGTGCAGAACTTAGCCATTCTTTGCAACTTCATCTGTTAAGAGGGAAATAAATGACAACAGCAGTTTGGCCCTGTTTCTCGGGTGGTTTGTGCTGAAATCAATAAATGGAGAAACAAATCAGTGGCAGAGCCCTAATATTGCATGGATTTAACCCATACTGGTGCCCAGCTTCAAGGCATGCTACAGAGCACAGAACTCATTTGCCTTTCTGTTGCCAGTGGTGACTTTCTGGACCCTGGCTGTGATGTTCCCCAAAGCTCCAGCAGGACAAAATCCCTGCTGCTGCAGAGCCCACCCAACAGACCAGCCCGCTAACTGCACCTGGCAGCACCAATCCCACTCCCAACAGATACACAAGAGACAATTTTCTGTGTAAAATGATTACAATTTAGCAGAAAAATGCCTGTTCAGCTTCAGGCGTTCTGGCAGGCGGCAATGCAGATTTGTGGTGCCTCTAACCACGAACCAGGCTGCAGCTCAGTGCCTGCTCCCCAGCTTTAATTTACACAGCTAATTAGTTGGATTTACTGGCTTCAGCATCCCTCACTCTCTATTTGCTTAAGGAGAAATAGATGAGCCCTGCCTGTCGAGTCAAGCCCAACAGGCCAATAACTCCAGCAGCGCAGGGCTCATCCAGTGGGAAGCACCTCAGATGGAGCAAGCCCTGGAACCTCAGCACCCGAAATATCCATTGCTTTCAGAGGAATTTAGGTGGCAGACACTGCTTAAAATCAGTTTTTGTGCTTGGCTGGAGAAAATATCCTGCAAGGAACCACACAGGTCAGCACGGGCTGCTGGGGGGTGGTAAGATGGAGAAGTTAAGGAGTAACTCCTTCAACAAAGAGCAGCCCTGAGATCCCCCTTCATTAGCAGCACTTTGTTTAATGAGCGGGGGCGAAGAGGTCACACAGGGAACACCAGAACATTCCAGCTGGCAACTTGGCCACTGGCAGCCCCCTCAAACCCAGCTCCTTTGGAAGGAGTTGTTCATTTGTAGATGCCCAGCAAGGTAAGACTCTACAAAAGCAAGGTAAGCGATCTCCAACTTTCTGATTTTAAGATTTGTTATTTTCCTTTCTGCAGTGATATCCCACTGCCTGGCTGCTCCAGCAACTGCTCAGGAGGTTTGGTGGCTGTTTCTGGGTAGGGTTTAATGAAGATTATTAACAGGATTATTTACCATTATTTCTTTTCTGTCAGACATACCAGCTATGGGAACACAGGATGGAGCAGTTCCTAGGGGTACATCCCAAACTGCCTTTTGTGCGTGCAGCCGCTCCAGGACACTTCCAGCACTCCCGGCATCGGAAATTTCTGGATGTGAAACTCTGCCCTGCTCGTTTTCACTGGATTCCCTCTGAAATCAGCACAGGTTTAAACAGGTCACTGAACTTAATCACAAACAGACACTGAAATCCCAGGGAAAGCCAAGCAGAGACGGAAAAAATATTTCTGACAGTCACTGAAGGAGACATTTACACAGGGGGGTTTGGGTTTGGCTCTGCTCTGGAGTCCAAGTAGCAATTATAAAAATGGTGCATTTTTACTCAAAAAATCTTGTCTCCTGCTTAGTCACTACCCCAGCCAGGTCTGGATTCGATTAGCAGGAGCAACAATATTCAAGTTAAAGTGCAGAAATGTAACACATCATCAGTTTTATGGAGCCAGTTCTGGTTTCACTCCCAAGCAAAGCTCACCAGAATTTTACTTTTTTCTGCCACAAGATCACTGTATTCCTCCCCGTTTTGTACAGTGCTACATTTTAGAAAATAAATTATCTCAGGAGATTCACTTACATCTTCCATTTTCAGCCTCCAAATAAGCCAAGGCTCTAAAAACATCCTGCAGTGATCTAGCTTTAGGCAAGGAAACCTTGCTTTAAGGTAAGGAAATCTTGCTTTTCAGGTGTGAATTACAATTAATAATCTGAATGCAAACACAAACACAGACATGCACAAAGCAAATGTTCTTAAACCACATGAAGTGAACTAAAGGCAAGAGAAATTAGAGAGCATTAAGAACAGTCCAAGCCAAACCGTATCCAGCTTTATTAAAGGTACTTTTCATGAACAATCATGGTAATTTAGGCAGGACATGGGCTACAATCTGCAACATTTTACAACAACTGTCAAACTCCCCTCCCTTTGTGGACTACTGCAATGGAGAAGCAGCTAAAAACCGTAAGAATCTTCAGCTTGCACTAGTAAGAGCGCAAAGTTTAGAGTGAGGGTGGACACGTTCACATCCGCGCGTTGTCTGACAACTCTGCACAAAGCCACCCTGACTTGGAGAGGAAAACGAACTTGAGAGGCAGATTTCTGTATCTCAGGGTCCACAACAGAAAAGAGGAAGTGCAGCTCCTTTTAGAGCCGGTGTATCCCTGACCGGACACCAGAAATCTGGACCACCTGACAGCAGAACGTCCCAGAACGCCAGTTCTGCTGTGGTTTGGGGTGACGGGCTCTGGGTAACCAGGGGACACCACAGGAGAACTGACGGCACTGGGATCTGGAGTAGGCAACAGCACCTTGGGAGCTCTGATGGTCATTTGGACATAACTGACACGCAACGTGGGGGAATCCCTTCTTCCTCCCCGCAGGAAGGGCCCTTCTTCCTAAAACTGGGGGACTGGCAAACGCTTTTCTTATTAAAATTTAGGTTTTGAGAAATAGACTAAATGATATTTGTCCCCATTGCCCCCCACCCCCCCCGCCCCGAACACAACAATGAAGCGGTCTGTGTGCTAACAACATAGCTTAAAAAAAAGTAAACCAAAATTCTGCATTGTTATAAAACTTGATAAAAAATAGTATTTCAAACTGTACAGTCACCAGAAGTACACAGTTATCAAAAATTCACACGTTTTACTTGGCTTCACCAGCACCTTCGGCTTTCTGTGCCTGAAAGAGAAAAAGGGAACAAGTCGACACATTAAAAAATGGACACTCTTTTTCTACATAGCAAAACCCTCAGCAGAAGAAATCCTCTCTGGGCTGCACAGCTCTGATTTTTAATAAAATTAAATTTAACATCTGTTGCACTGTAAAGCACAACTTGGAAGCTGCTAATTGAACTTTACAGAAGAACAGTAACTTCCATGTGGCAACGTCCCCTGGCAAAGAGACAACTTTAACTCTTTACCAACACCCCGCTCTGTGCTAAGTGCAATAAGCAACACTCCTCTGTGCCACAAGCCAAGACGTGTCCCAGTCCGAGAGGGAAAGGAATCAATGCTGGTGCACAACAGGCTCCGGGATACCTGGTCTGTTTTGGCATCTCCATTTTCTGCAGGGTTGTTTCCCTCCTTGCCAGCATCAGCTTTTCCTTTCTTCCCCTTGGGCACCTTCTCGCTCTTCTGTAAACGCAAGACAACATTTGCTGTCAGCCCCCAGCAGCCAGATCCGAGCCACAGCCCTTGGACGAGGGGTGTTGGTCCCAAACAACACAGACACCCATGTTTGTTTGTTAAGGGATTGACAGCCAAGTGTGAAGCCTTCACTTCGGTATTTTTTATGCAAATTCTGTAAAATCTGCAAGTTTTAGTTCAGCTTTATGCAGCTCCATTTCCTCGCTGCACAGCTGTTAATCAAAGGTTCATTAGCTGTTATTATTGCCAGGCAATGCCAAAACTCATCACCCATTTATTTACCTTTCCAAACAGCCCTGACCCAACTCACCTTTGGAGCTGCTTTTTTAGGTTTGGGCTCTGGCTTGGGAGGAGCGGGTTTCTGCAAGGGAGAGAAAATCCGCGTTAGAGACTCCTGGAACGGGTTGGCTTGGGAGGACCTCACAACCCCTCCGGTGCCACCCCTGCCATGGCAGGGACACCTCCCACTGTCCCAGGCTGCTCCAAGCCCTGTCCAGCCTGGCCTTGGGCACTGCCAGGGATCCAGGGGCAGCCACAGCTGCTCTGGGCACCCTCTGGCATGGCCTGCCCACCCTCACAGCCAGGAATTCATTCCCAATATCCCAGTCCTCTGGCAGTGGGAAACCATCCCATTGTCCTGGCACTCCAGGCCCTTGTTCAAGTCCTGCTCCAGAGAAACAAACTATTTTTTTAAAATACATTCAGGCCAAATAGCTTAGCACTAAGAAAGCAAATAAAAAAAAAACATTTGGAACTGCAGCAGCTGTTTGGTTTGTCCATTATTTCACCACTCCCATAGCAGCACAATGGGGCAGGTCCTTAAGGCAGGAACTTAATTTTCACCTCCAGCGTTGACACACATTTACACACCCAGTGGTCATGTGTAAAACCAGCAAGTGCTGTGACAGCTCTGCCCAGCAAGAGGATACTCACAGCAGATAACCTCGCTGATCTCCGCTGTGGCTGTTGGAAAAGGAGAACAGTTCTATTGAAACGTGGATTATGAACTCTCAAAGTCTCACAAACTTGCTCTCTTCCCAAAAATTATGATTATAGATCATAATTTATATATAATTTATATATAAACCCCCAGGAATTATGATTACAGATCTTTAGTTTTAAGAAATTAAGGTGGCAGTTCCCCAGTTTCCCTTTTTCTGTGTTCTCAAGAAACGTGAGGTTATGCCATTGAAATTAGCAACAGCTAATGATAGTTGAGTAGATGCTTCATAGTTAAAGGAGATTTCTCATGGTTAAAAAACAGTTAAGACTTTGAAAAGTCAGAATCGATTGAGACCAACCCTCTCCCCTACTCCTCAGTTATTCTGACGACGTTAAACCTCATCTTCCAACAGAAACACTTGATGATCCAACTTTCTCAAAACACTGAACTTCTTACCTCATCCTTAACTTTGGCCTTATCGCCCTTGGTCTCTCCTTCAGCCTGGGGACACGGACACAGGTTGCAGGCACAAGTGACGGACAGGATTCCCAGCCACCAGCCGCTGCTCTAATCCCGAGGGGAACATCCCCATCCCACCCCCGGCGGGTACCGGCCCCTCCCGCGGGGCCGGGCGGGGGATGCCGGGGCACAACCGCGCAGCGCCGCGGCCCAGGCGGGGCGGGAGGCGCGGCCGCCCCCGGGGCCGGTGCGGGGCCCGTGCGGGGCCGCCGCCGCCCCCTCCGGGCGGGCTCCCCGCCGCCCCCGCCGTTTTGGCGGCAAAGCTCCGCCGCCGCTTCCCGCCCTTTCCCGCCCCACACCGGCGCTCCCCTCCCCCCAGCACCGACCTCCCGCCAAAACCAACCGGTTCGAACCGGCGGGGCCCGCGGCCCCTCCCGCACCCGCGGGCCGCGCCGGTACCGGGCCCCGCGCCGCCCCCACCCCGGTGCGGCCTCGCCGCTCCGTTACCGCCCCGAAACGGAGGGGGGGGAACGCGTAGTCCCGCCCCCCCTCCCACAGGCGGCTCCGGGAGGGGGGGAAGGACACCGGGAGGGGGGAGAGGACAGCGGGGGTGGGGGCGGCAGTGCACGTACCTTTCTCTTCGGCATGGCTCCGCGCGTGTGGCTGCGTGTGTGTGTGTCTATGTGTGTGTGTATCTGTGTGTGTGTGTGTGTGTGTGTGTGCGTGTGGCGGAGAGCGGAGCGCGCTGCGCGGCGTGAGGGGGCGGAGGGAGCGGCGCGGGGAGGCGGGGGTGGGGGAGCCGGGCTGCGGGGAGCTGCGGGGAGCTGCGGGCGCGGAGCGGTGCGGGAGCGGTGCGCGGGGCTGCAGCCGGCGGGCTGCGCTGCTGCCGACCCCACTAATTGGAATCGGGTGTTTATAAAGTTTTATATAGAGCCGGACGCGGCCCAACCGGTTCCAGCCGGATCCCCGCCGCCCCGCGCGCCCATTGGCCCGCGGGGGTCACGTGGGGTGGGGCCAAGCGGGGGGGGGGCGCGGCGCCGTTCGCCCCCTCCCCTCAGCGCTCCGCGCGCGCGCGGGAAACCCGCGGGGGGGATGGGGATGGGGGGGGGGGAGGAAAAATGGGGAGGAAAAGGGCAAAATTCGGGATGTGGAAAGCGGCTCGGCGAGGGGAAGAAGGAGGGGAACACCCCCCCCACCCCACCCCGGCCCGCCGCGATCCCGCGCGCAGGTGAGCGGAGCTGTTCGTTCAGCACCTCCACCCCCGGGAGCCGCCCCGAGCCCTTTTTTCCTGTAAAAACACGGGAGATGCGGAGGGCTGGATCCGAAAGAGGCGCCGGCAGTGCTGGAAGGAGAGAGAAACACGTTAAAAAGCAATGAAATGACGTTAAATCAATTCACACAGGTGCCCTTTGCTGGTGCCAAGTGACTCGGGAAGTTGGGCTCCTTCCCAGAGAGGACATTCCTCACAACTGGCACAGCCACAGCCCCTGTGCTGCAAACCCGGCTAAAGATCTTCATCACCACTTCACTGTGCCCTAAACTTTCCACTTTTCCGTTCAACCTCATTCAGAAAAGTTTCCCCAAGGAACAGCCTTTCCCCCCTTCCCTGCCCAGGTAAATTCAGGCTTTTTCAGACCTCAGCTGCACACTTTTTCAGCCACGCTGATTTTTCCCATCTTCAACCCATATGAAATAGTGGTGGAGGGTCTGTTCTCACTGACAAAAGCCTGTGGCTCTATTCCCACAGATTCACTGGATAGATGCACTCCTGGAACTCTGGAGTTTGCCTGGGTAATTCATCTCTACCCTCTAACGAAGGCTCACAGGGGAAAGAACTGCAATTGCATTTACTGGAATATCTGTTGTAGGTGGAATGTACAAGGTCAGGTAACAGGAACCTTTTGCCATTGCTTGAGGGACTCTTCCTCCTCCCCTACTCCAGTGATGCCTTTTATAAAATGGATTTAAACTTTCCATAAAAGTATTTTATAAACCAGATCCTTCACTTACCTCACCTGCAACAGGACCAGTACTTTGTGGAAAGCCACCACTGTGGCCTTGTCACCTGTAGAGCCATAACACAATAGAAAACTTTTTTTTTCCTAAAGGCAAAAATGCATTTTTTGAGTAGAAGAGTTTCCCCATCAGCCTGGCAAAGCAGACTGGAGAATTTCCATCTCATGGATAGTACACTGTTTCCAGATTCCTGAAACATGGAGAAAATAAAATACAGCAAAAGAAGTTTAAAATCAAAACAGCTCTTGTCACCTCAGCACATTTTTATCCAAATTCTCTTTGCTACTTACACAAGAGGTGGTGCCTGCACACAGCTTCACTTGGGCAGGCTTTGTAAATCAGCAAACTGCTTTAACTGTAAAAATAGCCTTCAAATCATTCCCAGGCTAACAGGAATCACATGAGGAGTGTGTCAAAGATTAAATATTATTATATTCAACCTGGGTTCCAGCTTTATCACACCTTAAAATAAGCAGCTCTACATGATTTTAAACATTCAGGTTATTTTTTAAATAACTTTGGTATTAATATACTTTATTCCCAGTTTGACTACACAGTTCTTCACAATCACAGGCCAAGTGCTCAGTGCGCAGCACTTACAAGGCTGTTAAATCTGCATTTTTTGTGGTTTTCACCTGGAGGTAAGAATAAACACTTCAAACCCAGCAACAGCTGGTAATGCCACACCTGTGTGTGCATCAGGAGCAAAATTCAAGACATTTTCGGTTATTTTGATCTTGGGGACGGAAACCAGGAGGAATGAGAGACGGAAACAACCTTGGGAATCAGCTTGTCCACCTCCCTGCCAATGGAAAACTGAGAACAAGTAACACTCCACAGCTGCTCTGGCCACTCCATTAGGATCAGCCAAACTGCCCTTCTGAATCATTTTGGCGGGGTCAGAGGTTGGCTTTGGCTACTGAATTCCTGAATTAAGCCCACCCTCATTCCCTGGAACGCCCTCAGAGGGTTTGGCATATGGTAGCCATCACCTGTGTTTAGCCAATTTCCTTTCCTTCCTGAGAAGGTTCATTCCCAACCAATCCTTCTTTCCTGCCTGCCCAGAGCCTTTCCCAAGGTCAGTGTGGTCCAACACCAGCACCTTCTGCACCTGGCTTTTCCCCACACACACTGCTCAGGAGAGATCTCAGCTCTGCTGAAGCTTTGGAGCAGCTTTTTTTTCTTTGCAGCAAGGCTGGGAACCCTTCCTTTAGCTCTCTGGAAATCAGGAGTGGATACATCCCACCCAGCAGTCAGGTGGGGAAAAGACAAGATGCTCTCAGTGAGCAGGCAGCGGGGAATGTCCCTGACACCAGGAATAATCCTCTCGCTCCCCTGATGGGACAGCAGAGGACATCTCAACAGAAGACTCCCTACTGCAAAGCCATGGGAAGAACCTGAGCCCAGACTGATTTAACAGGGCTGAACTGGTCTGGCTGAGCCAGTCCAGGAGGAATCAGAGAACTGGAGGTTGCAGTTAACTTCTTGTCACCGGAACACCTGGCCTGTGTCAAGGACCCAGCAGCAGAGACCCAGCAGGGTGCAGGTATCTGTCACCAGGGCAGGGAGGTGACACAGGACGGCCCCACCTTCCTCAGCAGCATCACAGACCAGGAGAGTTCACAGCAGCCAGCCCTGCTCCAGGCAGGGCCCGCAGGACGGAGCAGCCCTGGCTGCCCACGGCAGGACCGGTCCCTCTGCTGTTCCCCAGAGCCCAGCACCTGTGTCATGCAGACACTGGACACAGTCTCTCGAAGAAGTCTGCTCTCTTGTGCTCCAGGGCCTGCAGGAAGCCCTGGATCCTCTCCTCCCGCAGGGCCGTGCATTTCTGCAGCAGCGTCCGCCGGCACCGCGAGTCTCCGTGGGACACGCACCCCTCCTGCTGCAGCTTCTTGGTCACGTAAGCCTGGTCCCTCTCCATCTGCTGTCGCCTCCTCTCCTCCAGGTAGGAGTCTCTGGCCTTCTGGAGTGAAAAGCAGCGAGTGTTAGCAGCTCAGCAGGCCTCTCAGCTCACCTGTGGTACCGGGGACAAACGGCCTCTGCCTGGCCGTGGATCTGCAGGCTCACTCTGGGTCTGCCTCGTCCACCTTGAGGCAGCCTGCTTGACTGGTTACAAAAAATACAGCAATATCCTTCTGGGCCTTGCCTCCAAGACACAGCTCTGCTCAGAGCACAAACTCCTAGCTGGAACAGACAGAAGTCAGGACAGATTGTGGCTATTCCTCTCAGATATTGAAATCAGAGAGGAGTAGCTATAGGAGAGCTCTTGAAGCCCAGGCATGCAAAGCATGCACACTCTTATCCTCACCAGTGTTATCACAGCATTTATTCCCCTGGCTGCTAAAAGGTTTTAGGGGATTCCAAACCATGACTTACAGGGTAATTCTTCGAGATGATCCAGTACTGAGCTTTAAAACAAAAGCAGGAATAAGGTCGGCATTCCCAAATTTCTGTGATCTAAAAGTGTACTGGCTTGAGACACAGCAGGAGAAAGGCAAAGGCAGGAGCCATCCTTGTCTACCCTTCAAGTATTTGAAATATTTTGTTGTAGAACATCACTTTTAGATTTCTTCTTGCAGCATACATCCTAGCCTGCAGCTTCCAACAGCAAAAACACATCAGCAGGCAGGAATATTGAGGTTCTATTTTTAAAACCTGTAAAATTGGTCACTGTGACATAAACTGACACACACACACACTTGGGAAGTGATGGTCTTTCAAACAAGCAAGAAGAATAATTACTCTAATGAGAGCCTGACTCACTCATCCTCACACTTTTCCAGAGCCCAAGGCAGCTATAGCTCTGGAAATTAGCTTTTGTTATGCTGGCAATGGGAGCAGAAATATCCCCAGCAAATTCAAGGAATGGATGCACTCCAGGGCTGACTTGAACTGCAAGGATCATCATCAGCCTGCTGAGCAGAAGACTTCAATCCCTCCAAGTGCAATTCTGTTTATTGCCCAGAAAAGACTCAGCTTGCCACTGCAGGGGCAGGCTGGCCAGCCAAGCCCTGCATTCCTTCCCACCAGGTACCAAAAGCAGGGTCCAGCTGATCCTGGGGCTCCATGGAGAGCAACAACAGCTGGGAAATAAAATGGCAGCCATTAAAAGTGATGCTGTGGGAGCTGATGGAAGGAGGATATTTTTTGTCCAGTACCTCCAAATCAAGGGTGGGGGTTTCTGTACCTTGTCACCCCTTCCATCCTGCTGCCCATCCACATCCCAAAAGCAGCAGCACATTCCCAAAACACACACAGCTGCTGTAAAACATCCTGGCTTCTCAGCAATCCCCCCAGCCCCACCATCCTCACTGTGGATGCAACCCTTCCACCAAGAGAATTTGCTTCATGACCTCTTTTGGATTTCAAGATCACCAATTTTAAATTTAAAAACACCCAGCTCCTAAATCTCAGTTCCTCTGAGGGAGAAGTCCTCCCTTTGCACAATTGTGAGGGTTCCCTGGAAAAAAAGGGCAGCCTCAGACACTGCAAAGTGGCTCTTACAGGGAGAAAACTGACCAGGGAACAAATGTGGACAATGAAAAACCTTGATAATAGCATGGCATGAACACACCCAGCCACCAACCAGAACTAAGAAAAGATGAGAATAGCTGGGAACAGAAGCTGCATTTGTTGCCTGTCAGAAACCAGCACCAGGAGCAAAGTCAGAACAGTGACCTTACTGTTCCAGACAGAGGCCAAGCTCATGGCAATGACAAACACTACTGCCTTTTTTGCTTCCTTCTTCGTGCAGAAGGTGAACTGCCATTAGTTGTACTAATACAATGAATTGCTGGTAGGAAAAGGGCAGACTTGGGCCAGAAATAGGAACAAAAGAGGTTAAGGACATGGAGAGTTTGGATACTGCCAGACTGGCTGTGCTTGATTGAATTCAGCCAGAACCACAACTGGCTATAATCTCTTTGACAACTCTCAGGGTGAGCAAGGTCCCTGAAGGTAGAAAAGGGCAACGTAATGGCTGTTTTTAAAAAGAGGACCCAAATAATTAAGGAGCAGACACATCCAGCAGTGAGATATGGTGGGGATGAAGAGCTGCCACACTGAGGTCCTTCTGCCAGTCACTGCTGCCTCTGTGTCACAAGCTGCTGCCCCCCACATTTCTCCATCAAGAGTTCCAGCTCCCACACTTGTTTTGCTTAAAAATAGCCAAACTACTGTCTCACTACTGAACTGGCCAGCTGTATCAGAACCAGGCCAGGGAGAGCTCACAGCAACAGATCCAAAGGATAGGAACAATGTCAGTGAGCAATAGGAACAATCCCTTCAGCAGGTACATCTGGACCCACTAGAAAGAGGACGCTTGTCCACAGGCTCACAGCTCAGGCTGCCTCATTTCAGCTCCCAGAAAGGAAACTCTACCCACTAGTTACAAGCCTAAAAACAATAGTGATGTTAGGAAGAGCATGTGAGTACTCCCTCCTTGTTCCAGTGTGAGCAGAGCCACATGCTCACAGCACTGATGAAGTGTCTGAGTTGAACAATTTCACCCTGTGGCAGACCAGGAGTGCTCACTGGGTGTGTGAGGTCTGGGACAGATGCTCCAGCTGGTGGAATGAGCAATGAGTAACAGAGACAGTGCTGACTTTGGATATTTTAGGTCTTGCTAAAAGTAGAGGAGTCCGGCCACACACCAAGGTGTTGTAACAAGCCACAAGGATACAGGAGAAGCCACACATGAGCTGCTACTGAAACAAGATCTTAACTAACAACCACTGCTCCCACTTTGCAGCCTCTCACCTGAACTCCAGCTGCTGTGCAGGTAACACGTGGGGTTGGGCTTTCCACTTCCCCAAGGCTCCCTTACCTGTAAAGCACTGTAGTTCATCTGGAACTGAAGGATAGCTTCACACAAGTTCCAAAAGGAATATTCTGGCCACAAGACTGACTGAAACACCAGGCATGAATGGGATGTCTGCAGAAAGGAAGATCACCAACAATTTAATCATTGAGCAAGAGAAAAAGTCATTAAGATGCAACTGTGTTGGGCAAAGTATGCCACTTTCCCCACAAAGGTTTTACCTAGGCTGTGTTATCAGATTCTACTTAAAGTGAGGTAAAAACCAGCTAGGAGAGTCTGAAACTGCACAGTGTAGAGTCCTTCTAATTCATTTTCAATGCTGGGACACCAGTCATCCACTCCTGCAAAGGCATCAGCAGAATTCTTTCTACTGCTGTGTTGGACTTCAGAGATGTATTTTTAATAGCTTAAGCATCACAGACTTTTAAAAAACCTAAAATAGCAACGCTGGAGTACCAAAGGCTAAGGGAATAACAGTTGAACTGAGGATCAGGACATGACATTTAAGCCATTCTTCAAATGATATCTCATGATATTCCTTACTGCCCACTCATGGCATTCAAACTGCTTAATGAAGCCAAGGGCTGTGGTGCAATGAAGATATCCTTGAGATGGATGATGAAAGATTTCAAGTCAAAACCTATTTTTGCCACCAAGTTCCTCACAGTCTGAGGTAAATATGTTCCTATGATGACTGCTAAAACAGTCCAACACTTAACAGGTCTCCTCTACCACTGAGAGGAGCAAGCAAAGTGTTATTTCATAGCATCAACACCACCCAGGGTGGAGGAGAGGGAATGCCTTGGTAGGTAAGCACAGCTCAGGCCAGACAACTTCTGAGAACTTGCCAATTAAATAATTTGGAATGGGAATAATTTGATGTGGTTGCCTAAAGGCAATTGGGTTTTGGCTCCAAACTGTACATCTAAAAGAACACGTGAGCTTCAGCTGAAGCAACTCCACTCCGATGTTCTCTACAAACAAGTGATTATCTAAAGGTGAGGAGTAGAGCAAAGGGATGAGAATTTATGATTTCAGGCAAACACAGATCTGCCAGAAACAGATTGCTCAGAGGTGTCCCAGCACTCAGTCCATCCTGGAAGTTACCTGACCCCAGCAGGAGTTTCAGAGCCCTCACACCTGCTTGCACTCAGAGTCAGTGGAACACCAGCACCCTCTGAGGCAAAGATGGAATACCCCAGGGACAGAACAGAGACTTTACCTGCCAGAGCAGGAAATCGCTGAGGCGAACCTCCCCAGAGGTTCTTATCAGCAGGTCTGGGTCGGGGGAGTTGTTGGTGTACAGACACTTGTCCAGCAGCGATTCAGACACGTCACTAAAAAGACACACTTCATTAGACACCCTTCCTGACCTGATGGATGTGGCACAAACCAGAATTAGGGGGTTTTATGTCAACTCAGGGCTGTAAAAACTGGGTGGTGGAGCTGAACCACAGAGAGTCATCTACTTGCTTCTTTTAGACACTGCTGTCTGCTCCACAGGCTATTCCAAATGCTATTTCAGCCCCCAGAGCATCCCACTCCATGCTCTTTGAAACATAACACAGTGGTGGAAGCAGACTGTGAGGGCTTCCATCTGGAGCAGGGAGCAGAGTGTAACTATTCCTTCTCCTTCAGGATGGAGGAACAGTGCTGCATTCATAATTCATCTGTTGTTTGACCTCATAGCTAAGACTGTCAGCCAAGCAGCCAATTGTTGTGGCATAAAATCTGCCTTCACATTTAAACTCACTTAAGACAGAGACCTAATCTCTTTTCTGTCTTGGTTGTGTATCTATCGCCATGGTAACTGAAATAATAAAAGCCAAACATTGTAGAGTAACTTTAAGTCATTTGTTCCAGTCACACTGGTTTAATGAGATCTATTTAAAAGCCACTTGGCTTCTGAGAGGTTTCTCATGCAGTGTGAGTGGTAAGACAGGCAGGATTCACCCAAAAGCCTCACACAGAAAGCCAAGAGTTACCTGGGTTCCAGCAGTCCTTGTTCCACCCCCCAGGCCATCTCCCTGACAGCATTGCTGATCTCATGCCTCGATGTGTAAGCAAAGCAGACGTTCAGAAAGCACCTGCACAGAGGAAAAGATGTGAAAGGCTCCTCCTGGGAAAGCCCAGCAGATGACAGTGATGTGTACATCAGAGGTGTAGCAGGTCTGACAAGTCCCAGTCCTCAGGAAGAGGAGGAAGACATGAAGCATCAGCTCTTTAAACTGGGTGTCACTTACTTGTTGTAGTTCCTGGTTGCCAGCACAGCTTGGGCAATCAGCTCCTGGATATCCACGGGCAGGAGGGGCAGATCCCCGAGGACACGGATGCACACCCCGTGCTTCTTCAGGTTCTCCCTGCACCCAACCACAGTGGGGACCACAGAAAACACATCAGTCTCTACTGCACAAGTGCCAACATCCACCCACAGCGTCAGCAAAACTGGGAACTGGAGAGAGGCAAAACCACCAAATGGCTTTCAGGTGAGCGAAACTGGCTGAGATTTGACCATCCCAAACCATTCCATAAAGGCACAGTGACCATTCCCCACACGAGTTCCTAAGGTACAGAGACATAACCAAAGGACCAGGAGATGATCCCAGATTAGGCATCCCTAAATGCAGAGGCTCAGAATACAACCATAGGCTCTGGGCACCTCCAACTAACCAAAAATTAGAACAAAGCTTTGATATTTCATGAAAACAACATCTGGCACTCTGTGTTTCTGATGGTGCTGTGTTTATCTGAAAGCTGTCCTCGTCCCCAAGGTTTGGTTGGCACAGTTGTCCCAGATCTGCTGCTCAGGGGGAGCCTGCATGCACAAGAGCTCTACACCCCACCCAGGCAGGCACTGCAGGTGGGGAAGGCTCTCCTCCTTAATGCATTCTCACACTTGCAACACCCCTGCAATTTGTGTCCTGCCCCAGTTCCACCCTGTGGGACACACGTGGGGGACTCTTACTGCTCCTCCAGGAGGCGGCTGAACTTCTGTCTGGCCAGGTCCATGAGCCCATCCACCTCCTCCTTGGAGCGTTTGAAGTTCTCGATGCTGAAGGCATAAACTGTCACCTCCCGAATGCCCAGGTTCAAGCACCACCGCAGTGTCTGCGCCAAGACAAAATGGAACTATCAGGCCAGCAAGACACAACTGCTCCCTGTAAAACCTTCCCGTGGTTTCCCACCAGGCCAGGACTGCAACAAAAGGAATGACTGTCAAAAATATGGAACCCCTAGATATTAATTTCAGTTTTATTTTAAAGAACAGAAGGAAAATATCACTATTGAGGATGAGAATCCACCACAGGGGACCCATCCAGCCAGGAAAAGCACCACTGGTTTATAGATTAAATAATACTGTACCTTTCAAAACCTTTCCAAAGAAAGTCAACCTGTTTTACAGAAATAAAAGCCTTGAGATCTGTAAGGCAGATATTTTAACTGAGTGCAAAACAGAAGAAAAAACCAGCTGAATAGAATGACTCTGCAAGACAACGCAGAGAGGGAGGAGCTGACGTGAACCCTGATGATGAGCAGCAGCTCCAATGAAGAGTGAAGAGAAGGAACACAGGACACCAAGCCAGCAGCAAACCCAGCTCAAACTTCCACCACACAAAGGCAGAAAACATCCTCCTCACCTGTGCCAGCTTATCAAAGCCTTGGGAATGTCCCTGCTGCCTCTCCACGTGGCACTTCTGGGCGTAGCGGCGATTGCCATCCATGATGAAGGCAACGTGCTTGGGCATGGGACCTGCCTGGAAAACAGGGAGAAGCCCAGGAGAGCAGCAGGTTTTTCATTTCAGAGCCCAAGGGCCCTTTCACAGACACAGTTACCTTCAGAGAACACGAGAAAAGGCCGTAACACTTCCCCCCACAAAGAGGAGTGTTTCTTTCCACTGACCTCATAAGGGCAGCACCATCAGTCTCAAGCCTGAGCAAGGAGAGAACTTTCCTGGAACTGGTGAGGTTTTGTTCTAATACTCAGTTTCATTCCTTCAATTCCCAGCGTGAGGATCTCTCTTCTCTCCCTCCTTCCCATGCCCTGCCTCCCTCAGCAAGGGCACAGATCCTCATTGGCAAGCACTGCCTGCAGCCTTGCTCATTTGCAAGGCTAAGCCTAAGCAATCTCCCACCCTGGGATGGAGTTTAGGGATGCACATCCAGTGCCAGCACTAAATGCAGCGTTGCCAGCAACGCTCCCTTTCCAGAGCACTGCAGCCACAGACAGTCCCACCCTGAAGAGCCTGCCAGCTCTTCACCACAAAATCCACCCAAATCCATCCCTTACCTTAATGATGTTGGCACAGAACCTCTCTATGATGGTCAGCTCGCCCTCTCTGATCCACGACATTTTTTTATTGAGAGCTCCTTTCCTTTTTCAAAGGGAAGATGAAAATGAAGGGGTTAAGGGTGACTGTTTGTTGTTTGAGCCCAAAGCAAACAAACCACCTGGGAAAAATCAGCTCTGACTTGCTGCTCTGGAGCCCTTTACATTGTCTGTGCGAGTCCTCTGATAAGCAGGCTCAGAAACAGGCTCTGGAATTTTCCCGCTGTGTCATCAGAGTGGATTCTGCAACAGCCAGTGCAAGGAAAACCATCCCCGAGTCCCGCAGGCTGCAGGACTGGTTCGTACAGACCCACCCCCGCACTAACAGCCCAGACCCGACCGCCTGGACTTCATCGGCAGCAGCAGATCGAGTTACCCTCGGGAGCTCATTCTCCGCGTGGGCTTTCTCAGCCTCCTCCCTCAGGAGAAGGGATCCCTCCCCACACCCACAAACACCACAGCAAGGACCTGCCGCACCTCGGGCTGCTCCTGAAGCTCTCCCCGCCCGCCTTGCCCGGCTCGGGCTAATCCACCGCCGGCTGCTGAGGGCCAGCTAATGGCCAGAAACCCTTCGGGCGCGGTTAGACCGGCGCTGCCACAGAGCGCCCGGGGCAGCGCGGCCGGGCCGGGAGCCGCGGCCCCCGGGACCCCGTCCCGCCGCCGGCAGCGAGCGGAGCGGGCCGAGAGCGGGCCACACAGCCGGGCCGTGCCGGTGCCGCCGCTCCCGGCAGCCGCCCGGGCCCTCCCAGGCGGGACGCGCACGGTGGGGACGGGGCGTCCCTTAGGCCTCCGCCGGCTCCGTGAGGGGAGAGACGCGGCGGAAGGAGACACAGCCCGCCCGCAAGGCCCCCGCCGTGCCGGCTAGCCCCGGTAAACCCCGATAAGCCCCGGTAAACCCCGGTAACCCCGGCTCTCCCGGTCCCTCCCGGTGCCGGTGCCGGTACCTGCCCCGGTGCCGGCGCCGCCTCAGCCTCCGCCGGAGGGTGACGTGAACTTCCGCTTACGTCACGCGGGGCGGGGCCGCGCGTGCGCGGGGGTGCGCGGGCCGCCCTGAGGGGAGGGAAGATGGCGGCGGGGGCTGTGAGGGGAGCGGGAGGTAATCACAGAATAATCACAGAATAATCACAGAATAATCACAGAATAATCACAGAATAACGAGGTTGGAAGACTCCTTTAAGATCATCAAGTCCAACCTATGCTCTAACACCTCAACCAGACCATAGCACCAAGTGCCATGTCCAGTCTTTTTTTAAACACATCCAGAGATGGTGATTCCACCACCTCCCTGGGAAGACAGTTCCAGCACTTCATTATTCTTTCGGTGAAAATTTTTCTCCTAATATCCATCCCATACCTTCCCTGACGTAGCTTGAGGCTGTGTCCTCTTGTTCTGTCAGTGCTGCCCGGTGGAAGAGAGCAACCCCCAGATGTGCACAACCTCCCTTCAGGGAGTTGTAAAGAGCAATAAAGGTCACGCCTGAGCCTCCTCTTCTCCACGCTGGACAATTCCTTCAAATATCCCTCAGGAGACAGGACACGGGGGAATGGGACGGAGGGTACGGGGAGATTGGCAGGAAATTCTCCTTTTGTGAGGGCGAGGAGGCACAGGGTGCCCAGAGCAGCTCCCGGATCCCTGGAAATGTCCCAGGACATGGGATAGGGAAGATGTCCCTGCCATGGCAGGGGTGGGATTATTGGATGGGCTTTAACATCCCTTCCACCCAAAGCGGTCTGTGGCTGCTGCAGGAGAGGTGGGCTGCAGTTCCAGTACCACCCCTGCCCCCATTTGGGATCTGTGTCCTCAACCCCAGGGGAGAAAAACACAAATAACCACACACAGAACATCACCAGCAGCCATTGCTCATGGTCTTTATTAATTTTTTTTTTTTCCAGAAAAGAAAAAAAAAAAACAAACCAACCCCACATTTTACATAGCTGGTACAAAAACACAAATAAAATGAGCAGAAGGGGGGAAACCTGCAGCAGCAGGAGCTGAGGATGTCGCTGCAGGGACTCCGTCAGGAAACGTCTTTGGGAAGTGTGAGTAGCTACTCAGGGGTCACCCTGAGCCCCACGCACACACAGCCACCCCATATCCCCTCCCTCCCGCCCCACAAAACTTCACGGGTTTGACACGAACGCTTTGGTTGCTAGCAGTAAACATGGATTACATTCTTCCGTCTCCTCGTGGACATTTCTGGGACTGGAGGCTTTCGCCCCAGGGCAGACACCCCCTTGTGAGGGACATCTTTGTTTTATTTCTCATACATTCAAACACTGCCGTGTCACAGCAGGACCCTGAGCAGCGTGCCCCATCTTCCCTGCCTGTCCCCTCATGCATAGTGCCCGTGGGCAGGGTGGGCCATGATGCAGCAATTTAGTTAATTGTTGTCAGCAGAAGGGAAGAACCACAATGGCCAAGCAAGGAGATGCCAATCAATCCCATCTCCTCCAGTGTGGCTTCCCAGCACAGATAAAAATCCCTGTTTTCTTAGATCCCAGCACCCCGGGGGAAACCTGAGTGATTCCCTATTTGCTTCAGCCCAGGGCAGGGATGGTTACAGAGCTCCCACCTGGCAGCTCTGTGTGGGAGAGCAGATCCATCTCCCTGCTCCAAAACCTAGTAGATGCTTTGGATATTTTAATATTTTTTTTTCCATTTTTTCTTTTTTTTTTTTTCCCTCTTATTTTTGTAAACAATAATCAAGGAGAATACTGAGAGAATAGAAAGGTTTACAGAGGTATTTACACACACTAGACATCTGACAGAGAAATCACCAAACCATTAAAGTGGGAGCGGGGGGGGGAAGGTCCTACATGATTCTTGAGGATAGACAGGGATGAGGGGGGCAGAGACAGGATTTGGGGGCAGATATGGGGATTGGGGGGGGCAGATACAAGAACTGGGGGGACAGACACAGGGATTGGGGGCAGATACAGGAATTAGGGGGCAGATACAGGGATGAGGGGGGCAGACGCAGGGATGAGGGGGCAGATACAGGGATTAGGGGGGCAGACACAGGAATTAGGGGGCAGATACAGGAATTAGGGGGACAGATACAAGGATTAGGGGGCAGATAGAGGGACTGGGGGCAGATACAGGGGTGAGGGGGCAGACACAGGAGCTGGGGGGGCAGATATAGGGGTGAAGGGGGCAGCAGTTTCCCTGGCACAGCCGAGGTGCCGAGGGGAGGCCAAGAGCCACCCCCAAGGCTCTATTGCATTTACCCCGTCAGACTAAAGCTGTTTTCCTGAAGCAGTTTTGTACAGATCCCGTTGCTAGTAAAAAAAAAATCAAATTCCTTCCCCCCTCTCCCAAGAAGAGACCACCACCTCACCCTAAACTACTGGAGCAGGGCAGGGAGCAACTGGGGGTCACTCTCCATCCCTCAGTGCCCACGTGGGTCACCAGCAGCCTCAGCGAGTGCCCCCAGAGTGCCCCATCCCTGGGGATGGGGTCGGTGCTCCTGTCTGATCCAGCCCTGCCCCACAACTAAACCTACTGCTACTAAAATCCAGCAGAGAACGCGCCCACAGCCGGCCAGCCGCCCTCCCTGGGAAGGCTCCAGCCACCCCCTGGGCTGCAAGAGGAGTGTTCATACCCCAAAAACTGGGATCCAGAGTTTCTCCTAGCCGTGGTGAGGCAGCATTTGAGGGAAGCCAGGAAGGAGAAAAGGATGGAGCAGTTGCACCTCCCTCGGACTTGGAGCCGGGTCCCCTGTCCCGGGAGGCCATGGACAGCCAGCCCTGAGCTCAAGGGTGAGGAAGGGCAGGACTGAGGGTAACCCTGTCTCCCAACACTCCCTGGCCACTGTCTGCTCCTCCTCTGCCCCCCTGCATGGGGCTGGGACCCCCATGCTGACCCCCAGCCTGCTGGGAGCCTGTGTGACATCCCAGCCCACGGGCAGCAGGACTCAGGCACGGGGTGCACTGGAGTGCTCCCATCAGCTGGGGATAAACAGGAGAGAGAAACAGGACAAAAGCCAGCAGGCTGGGAGAAATCCAGGAGCTGGGAGCTGGCTCTGCGCCTGTTCCCTGCCCATGGCACTGCCTGGCTTCTCCCTCCCCACACACGGACCCACAGACCTGAATGCCTCCATCAGTGCATGGGGAAGGGAAAGAGACCATTACAATACAGTTACAAAGAAAACAAATCCCAAACATACCAAAAAACACATTTGGAAAGCTCGACAACACGTCAGCCCACCTAGCAAACATCCAGTGAGGTAGATCTACACTTCTGATACAAACTTCATAATTTCTTTGTGCTGTTAGCAAAACCCTCCTCTCTGTCCAGCACTGGGCTACAGAGGCATTTTATCCCTGAGATTGCTCGAATACCTGAGAATAAGTTGCAGGAATTATGTCCTTTCTCTCCTTTTTTTTTTTTTGTTTTTTTTTCTTTTTCTTTTCTTAAAGATTAAAATATACAAAAATACAAAACCAGAATATTTATATTAAAAAAAAAACAAACCCAAAACAAAGACAACAAACAAACCCAAAGATACGTCATTCACGCACGTCCTAGTGCAGCTTTCACTCGGCCTTGGCTTCGGCACGGCCGGGGGGCTCCCCGGGAAAAGGGGGGGTCCACCGGGGCCAATAAATAAAGGCAAGACTTGGGAAGGGCCGTAGGAAGGGGGGACAGCCCCGTCCCCTGTCCCTGGGGAGGCTCAGCCCCAGAGGCAGCGTGGGATGGGCAGGAGGAGCAGAGGTGTGTCCCCAGCACAGGTGTGTCCCCAGCACGGGTGTGTCCCCAGCTCCACCTTCCCGAGGCTGGGAGAAGCCTGAGAGGAGAAGAGCTGGCTGCAGAAAACACCTCGTGCTCTCTCTGGGCTGGCACTTGAGGAGGATTAGGGGAAAAAAAAGTGGTTTTCCTTTGAATTGCTCTCCCCCAGGCTGCAGCTCGCAGCCCACGGACAGGTGGTGTTACTCCAGCCCTGGGAGAGGATCCATTTCCTGCCAGACCGAGCCCAAATCCAGGCTCTTCTGCTGTCAGCAATGGAGGAGCTGTGGAAAAACCATGAATCCTCACACCTCCCTGAAGGTGAGAGGCCAGGAGGAGCAGAGGGAGCTGCGGGACCGGCCCGCGGGCGTCTCCCTTTCCCTCAGCCCCCCTCCCGGGCAGGCAGAGGGGTCCCCCCAGCTCACCCCGCCGTGCCGAGCCTGTTTGAAGCTCGGGAGAACGAGGAGCCGCCAGCTCCTCCCTGGCATGATGCCCCTCTGCTCCTCCTCCCCGAGACACAACTGCCTGCCTTAACTTAGGAAAAGATTAAAGATGAATTAAGTGTGTTCAGGATTTTTAGCGGGAAGAAGTGTGTTGGGTGCTGCCTTCCCCTGTTTTGGAACAAGCCATCCTGATGCTAACGGGGCTTTTCCCAGCCTGGGCGTGGGGGAAAGGTCTGTGCAGGGACACCAGGTCCCCGCTGCCAGCACTGCCACCGGCCCTCCCAGGCTCCCCTTGCCTTGCCAAAGCCTTCTCATCCCGGTGGAAGCCCCCTGTGCTGCCACCCACCATCATTCCCGGGTCTCGGGGAGGAGGGCCGAGCTGTGCATGTCCTCCTCCTCTCGGAAGTAGGCGGGCTTGCCCTGCGAGCTGGGCGACTGCTGTGCTTTGGCGGGGCAGTTGGCGACCATGTGGCTGATGCTCTGGCAGAAGTGGCACTTCTTGGGCTGCGGCGGGAGCTTGCACTCCTTGGCGTGGTGGTCCAGCCCACCGCAGTTGTAGCACCTGGTGAGGGGAGGAGAAACGAAATGAGGCGGGAGGATGCTGTGACCACCGCCCATCTGGCTTCTCAGCCAGAGCTGGGCTTGGCTTTTGGGGTGGGTGGTGGCCCCAGGGTTGGTCCCTGCAGAGCCCAGCTGGGGCTCCGTGGTGCTGCTGGTACCCAGGAGATGGCAGCAAACCGCTGCACTGAAGCCACACACCGGGGACAAATTCGGGATGTGGGGGGTTCCACCCCTCTGGCTCCATCAGTGTCCATCCAGTGTCTCCAGACCCCACTGCCCCAGAACAGGCAAAGGAACAACTGACATCGCCAGCTGTCATCGTGTGGGGACAACCCCAAGGGTGGCTTCTCACAGGGCTGTGCCTCCCAGCACTTGTCCCATGGGTGCCACCCTCACACCGGGGCCTTGTGTCCATTTTAAATCCTGCATCCATACAGGATGGCCACAACCCTTTTCTCTTTCATTTTCCTTCACTATTCCTCTCTGATTAATTTAGAAACCTGCTTATGAGAAGAGCTGAGTGGGGTGGACAGCATCCACTGGGAAAACTGGGATGAGGCATCCCCAGGCAGCTGGGGTGGAGAGGATGGGAGAGGGGGCATGAAGAGCTGGTCAGAAACTTGCCCTGGGGTTCCCATCTCACTGTGGGAAGCACTGTCAGGATATGGGAGACACTGTCAGGACACGGGAGACACTGTCAGGACACTGTCAGGATGTGGGAGACACTGTCAGGACGTGGGAGACACTGTCAGGACGTGGGAGACACTGTCAGGATGTGGGAGACACTGTCAGGACACGGGGGACACTGTCAGGACGTCGGGCTGTTTCCTTCCCACAAGGAAGGGTTTCTCTTGGAGCAAACCCCCAGCCCAGCAGGGCTCCCCGGGCGAGGGGGACACTGCCTGGGGTGCCCCTGACCTCTGCCCCTCCCTGCTGCTCCCCTGCCCCTTCCCCACCGAGCTGCATCTGCCGCTCATTAGGCACCGCAGGACGCTGCTTTCCCAGACCAAGGGTCACTGCCCGTCCCACCGGCCCCGTGCCCATCCCCGGGGTGCCCGGGCAGCTCCCGGTGCCCGCAGGGCTCAGCCCCAGCCCCGGCTCAGCCCTCACCGATCTCCTTTCGACCTGCGCTTCTGGAGGCTCTTCCCTTTGGGCCTCCGGTCGCTGCCGATGCAGAAGACGCCCCCGGGGCCGGTCACCCGGATGGACTCCAGACCTTTGGATGATTTCTTGAAGGTGAACTCGACAGCTTCGCCCTCCTTCAGGCTGCGGAAACCCTCCATGTGGAGCTTGCTCTGGGGGGCACAGGGAGAGGATGGGGGTCAGCACAGAGCTGGGGTGTTCTCCAGGCACGGTGCAAAGCTCCTGCAAGATGTCCCCCTCTGCCTGTCCCTGGGTTCTGCTTTTCTTTAAATACCAAAGAATCTCGAGGCTTTGCACAAAGATACAAACCCCGCTCCTGGCAGGCCCTGTGGCAAGGCCAGGGGGCTGAGGCTGGCACTGCCGGCCCCCTCAGCCCAGCTCAAGCCCCTTGACTGCCTACAATAATTAATTAAGCAGCCATTTGGCACAGGATTATCGCTGCTGGGAGCTTCTCCCATTCCTTCCAGGAATACCACCTCGGATATCACCACACAGTCAAACCAGGGGAGCCCAGAAAAACCCAGGCTGGGGAGGGGGGGGTTGTGAGGTAACAGGAAAACCCCACTTGGCTTTGAGAAGTCCATTTTAGCAGAACAAATCCCTAAGGATGGCAATTCTCAGCGCCCTGTGCCGGGAGCATCCCTGCCGGGAGCATCCTGCCTGCTCTGCCCCCGGGCAGCTGCTCCAGCTCGGAACCCGCAGCTCTGCGAGGGGGCACGAAGCGAGAGAAGGGGATGCGCTGGTTGGGGAGGAGCAGCGAGAGAAGGGGATGCGCTGGTTGGGGAGGAGCAGCGGGAGAAGGGGATGCGCTGGTTGGGGAGGAGCAGCTCCTGCCGCGGGGGATTCCCAACGCCTGCGCGGCTGCGGCACGACCCTGCATTTGTGAATGGAGCATCTCCCCCATTCATGGCCCAGAGCTCCCGTCACAGGCTCTGCCGTGCTCTGCCGTTCTCCCCGCTCCCGTGAGTGCTGTCCGCTCTGCTCCCAGCCCCTCTCCAAATCTCACCAGCAGTCCCGAGGAAACACCCCACGTAAAAGCAGAGCGGCTTATAGGAGTGATTTTTTTTTGCAGGATGTCCACGTGGCCGTGGGCATCAGAGAAGTGGGAATGCAGAAGAGCTCGAGGAACAACCCTTGAGCCCCTTTTTCTGCTGCTTTCCCCCTCCCTTTCTGTGCCTGGGGGTCCAGCTCAGGGTGGGACAGACCCCATGTGCTGGGCCAAGTCACCCCCAGGCCCTGGATCCCCTTGGCTGCTGGGATGGGATCCAGAGTGGCCACAGGGACCCTCCCTTGCTCTCTGACCTGCTCCTGCTGCCTAAAGGGAGAGCCAAACCCTGAGCTCTGAGGTCCCAAATGACAACAAGGACATGACAGAGTGTCACGGCCACCAGTGCCCACCCAGGGCAGTTCCAGCACCACCTGCCCCTGGCAAAGCCCCACGGTGACCCATCACTGCTCCCCACCACCAACCCAGCTGCCCCGTGCTGGGCATCCCCCGTGCAGGAGCTCCGTGCCCAAGGCACCAGCACATCCCAGAGCTGCCTCAGCACCTCGGCTCGGCCACCCACCCCAGGGTGATGTGGGCAACGGGAGCTACCCCGGATTTACCCCAATTTACGCCATTCCCACAGCAGCCCAGGGTTTTGGGGTGAGGAGGGGCTGAACATCACTCCCTGGCACGGGAGGCAGCTCTGGGAGCCGCAGGACGAGGCCAAGCACCTCCCGTGGCTCTCTCAGGGCATTTACGGCCCCAGCTGGCCCAGCTGTGTTTACACTGCGGGGATGAAAACTCCCAGGCGCTCAGCCCTGATCTTCGGGATAAAGCTGAGCCGTGCCAGGGGGGACCCCAGTGCCCGGGCTGGGCCCCCCGGCTCAGCCCCACCTCGGGCACCGCCGCCCCAGGGCCAGAGTCCAGCCCCTGTACCCGGCACCCCCTCCCGGAGGAACAGGAGGGATGGGGCAGAAGCTGCCACAACATGATGGGGAAGCGATTTATTTTTCCAGGAGCTGGCGAGGATGACAAGCACCCCCAGCCCCCTCCGCCAAAAGGCCAAAGGAAACGCCTTCTCCCCAGGGAAGGGGGGGGACAGAGGCTGGGGCGTCCCAGCTCTGCCCTCCCACCCCCCCGCCGCAGCCTTTTGATGTGGCTGCAGAGTGGCCGGTGGTCCCTGCGCATCCCCCCTGCCCCCTTCCCAAAACACACACATTGCTGGCATTCCTCTGTTATCAGATAGGTAATCAAACTGCAGCCCATTGAATTAGCTGCATACCTCCTGCATCTGAAAGGAAGGGGCCCAGAGCCCCTGTCCCACACCACACACAAAGCCGGAGCCTTCCCAGGCCTCCACACACCCACACCCCCCCCAAAAAATAAAGAGAGGAAGGGGGGGATTGGAGCGAGCCGGGGATGCTGGGGATGGGGGAGCGCAGGGGAGGGCAGGGCCGGGAGCCACCGGCCAGCGAGAACAAAGGGCCGGCGGCGGCCGCGCTCCCGCTGCCCAAATTCCAGGAGTTCCAGGCCCCGGCGGGGGGAGGAAGGGTGGCCGCGGGCCCCCGACCCCCTCCAGCCCCTGCACACATCGGCGGTGCCCGTGGGCGCTGGGCTCTGGGTCCCCGGGGGGGATGGCTTCG
Organism: Taeniopygia guttata; assembly: GCF_048771995.1. NCBI lineage: Eukaryota > Metazoa > Chordata > Aves > Passeriformes > Estrildidae > Taeniopygia > Taeniopygia guttata. Next base: position 3,609,093 of record NC_133048.1, on the reverse strand, counting down.
CTGTGGCCCTGGGTTGTCACAAAGCGCTGCCATCCCAAAAGAAGGGCAGCCCAACGCCAGGATGTCCTTGTGGTCACCAGGGACAGGGGACAGAGGCAGAGCTGGCGCAGCTTCACCCCCGGCACCGCAGCGGGCACCTCTCCTCTTCTCCCCATCCCTTTCCCTCGCTCCCTCCCGCATCCCCGGTTATTTGCGCATCCCCGGTTATTTGTGCATCCCCGGTTGTTTGCGGCAGACAAAGCCGCAGCACGTGAGCGGCCAGCGCTGCCCACCCCGGGCTGCCTTCATCCCTCCTCTTCCTCCCACAGAAATCCCTCATCGCGGGTGCCACGGGCAGACGCGTTTCCCGTCCTGAAGGGATGACACCGCGGGGCTCCCCAAACCCCACCGCTGCCCCCCGAGCTGCCGGGCTCTGGCTCTCCCCACCCCGCCCCGCCGGGTCCTGGGGTCACCATTGTCCCCGCGGCCTCCCCAGCGCGACACAAGGGGACGTTTATTCCCAGGCAGCCGCGGCCACTCAATCAAACCATCTTTGTGTCCAGCGGGGCCTGGGGCGGAGCGGCCGCTGCACCTCGGCTCTGCAGAGCCCTTCAAACTGAGATCCCGAGCCGGGCTGGGGTGCTGGGGTAAGGAGGAACACTGCTGGCAGTGCCAAGCTGTGCCAGGGCTACATCTGAGCCCTGCCCAGAGCGTTTCAGGTAGCCTAGCCCCGCTGCGGGCAGTGCCTGTGCCTCAGTTTCCCCCACTCTGCAGAGGAGGGTCAGGAAAGCAGTGCAGGGACTGCTGAGCCCCGGGGTGGGGCATGCCCCCATCACTGGGGTACCCTGTCCGCGGTGACCTCTGGCTCAGCTGGCACCCAGGGCAGTGCCCCAGGCACGGTGCAGCCCCACCCTCCTCTGCAGCCCTCTGTGCCCAGAGCCACAGCGTCCCTGTCCCGCTGCTCCCTCGTCCCTGTCCCGCTGCTCCCTCGTCCCTGTCCCGCTGCCCCCTCGTCCTGCCGGTCCCGCAGCTCTCCCCTCAGCTGGGCACTGCCCCACGGCAATCTCCCCAGAGGAGATTCCGGCGGGACTGGGCTGGAGCAGCGACCCAAATCCTCAGTCCCAGCAGGGAAATGCCCCTTTGCCTTCACAGCCCTGCCCGGATCGGTCCCCGTCCCCAAAGGCAAAGCCCTTCCCTGTCCCCAGATCTTCTCCCGGTGCCAGAAGCTCCAGGGAAGGTGCTGGTGCTGGGTTTTGGCTCAGGAGGGGAGGACTGGGAGCAGGAATGTCCCTTCCCGCACCCCGCAGAAACGGGGGATGTGCTTGGCAAAGAGGGTCCTGCCTCAGCCCGGGGCGCTGGTGCGGAGATAAGGAGGGCGATGCCTTTGGAGCCCTCGCGGAGAGCACAGAGGATTTAACAAAACATCACCAAGGCTTTCCTCTGACTCCCTCACCGTCATCTGGCGCGATATCCCTAAGGACCCCTACCGATTTCAACTAAAATCAAAATAAAGACATTCCCCTGCCAAAGTAACGATGTTTGCTCCTAATTTCCCACCACAAGTCAGTAAAATTAAACTCTAGATACCAACTCCGAGGGGTAAAAAAAAAAAAAAAGGCATCTACCACAGAGTTTAATCCATCAGTTTCCTGTCCTAAATCCTTTTAGCTCCTTTGGTTGTATTTTTTTCCCCCACCAAAACCCTCCTGCACTTCCCAGGGGCAGCTAATTGGGATCAGTGGCTGTGTATTAATTTTGTGCTCCCGTCCTAAAGCAGGAACAGGGCCCGGAGCAGCCGCGCATCTCCCGACGATGGTTTCGGCTCCATCCCGCTTTTCTAAGGAATAAGGGAACAGCAAAAGGAAACGGGGCTGGAGGTGGGGGCGGCAGGGCCAGGGCTCCATCCCGGCAGCAATCCCATTCATTTGGGCCATATTATCTAGGAGACCATTCCAGGGTGTTTTCTCTCCCTGGGGCAGGGAGGGGGAGCTGGGGGAAGGGATGTGCCTGCGGCCATCAGTTAATCTTTAGACAGAGACAGGAGGCTTTTTTTGTGTGTGTGAGCGTCTTGAGGGAGTTTCAGGGGTGGAATAAAGCCACTCTCTTTCAGTATTTCCCATAGGGACGCGGCGCACAAGCGGCCCAATACAATTTCATTCTAGCGGTTATTTAAAAAAAAAAAAAAAACACACAGAATAAACAAAACCAAAGAAATTGCTGCTACCCCTCTCCCCTCACAAAAAAAGCAGAGATTCCAACGAGCATTTCTACCCCAGGGCATCTCTGCGGGAGTTCCCTGCTCCTTGCAGGGGGGTTGGACTAAATGACCTTTAAAGGTCCCTTCCAACCCAAACTAATCCGTGATTCCACGATCTCTCCCCCAGGGATGTGCAGCGCTGCGGGTGACCCTGGCGCTGCGGAGCCAACACGGGAAGCAGGAAAAGCGAGATCCGACACACGCGTGTCCCTCGAGGATGGAGCATCACGGATTCCCCTTCCCCCCGCTGCCCCCCAGCTCTGCACAGCCCAAAGCCCCGCTCGGATCTCGGATCCTGCCCCGCAGCCCAGCCCAGGGGAAGGCAGCAGGGAGAGGCTGGCTCCTGCTCCCTGCCGGAGAAACTCTCCCTTCTGCCTTTCCCGCACACTCAGCGTTGGAGCGGCCTCCAAACACGATTTTTATTTTTTAAGACCTCACGTCACGCTGACGTGGATGATTATTTGTATTATCGTGGCCGCATGCGCGGGGTGGCAGAGGCACAGGTGGGTGACAGCCCAGGTGGGCTCAGCCAAACCCGTGTCCAAACTTCCACCCCGCTCACCCCATCCCCTCCTGGGGCTGGAGCTGCTCTGCCAGCCCGAACCCACGCGGGACCAGCGGGGACAGAAACCTCTCCCGTGCCCAGCGAGTCCCACACTGCCCAGGGAGTGCCACATCCCGGCCCCAGCGGCTCTAACCACAGGCACAGCTTTGTGTCCCTGCCAGGACACGCAGACACCAGAGACCAAACACAGCAGCCGCGGGTACCCACGGTGCCCAGCAGAATTTCTCGCTAAAATCATCAGAAGGAACAAAACCACCCAAGTAAATGCATTTAGCAAGGATTTAAACCTGCTGGCTTGGAGAAATGCTCAGAAATGCAGAGCAACGATTTCCAGGCACTGGACATCCTCTTCCCCTCTGCCCCCAGCCAGACCCCAACCCAAATCCTAGCCCAGCTGGTGAGCACTGCTCCTCCAGCTCCAACCAGAGCTGATTTTCTTTCTTTCCATGTTGCCTTCCCAGGCAGCTCCGCACTCCTGCGAGTGATGCTCAGATCCTGGGAGCCGCATCCCGAGGGGACCACTGCACCTTTGGGGTCTTCACCATCACCACCAGCCCAATCTCTGCCACCTGAAGATCCCCAGCTCCTCAGGGGTGCTGCTCAGCACTTCACCTCCCCGGGACGATCTGCTCTGCTCCCCTCTGCCTCATCCCTCCTGTCTCCTCACAGCCCCCAAATGAATCCATCTCCAGTGTCCAGGGGAGGCATTTGAACCCAAATGCCTCATTTTTAGCTCACAATGCGAGGGAAAGGCAGCCCCAAGGAGCCCTGTTAGTCTCCTGTCCTGCCGAGATTTTAATCTCTTTGTGATCAGATAAAGGCAGAGGGAGATGGAGACGCGCTCCCTGCAGAGAGGGGCCATTCAGACCTGGTTCCTGTAATAAAGTGATTTAATAGATCTAAAGAGGCCAATTCCCTTCTTTCTCCTACAATTACTTCCTGTGGGTCATCATTCACATATGTAAATGAAGAGGGGAAGGAGCGGGTTTTGAGGGGCTCTGGAGTGTTAAGCCCCAAAGCCGGTTTGGGGCGCTGGGTGCTGGGCAGGGCACACGGAGCCCTGAGCCTCGTCCCCCCTGGCTTTTGGTGGCTTTTGCCCTGGCAGCCCTGACTCCCTCCCCGGGAGCGGAGCGGGCTCTGGAGAAGCGCCCTGGTGGGGGCGTGGGGACAGCACCGGGACAGGGACCCGAGTCCCTGCAAAGCCACCCAAAAGCAGCGAGGCCGCGGTGGCAGCATGAGCTGTTCCCTCTGCAAGGAGATGCTCTGCAGAGGGAGAGACACCGGGAGCAGCTCCGGCTGTTCCTGCAGGAGAGCAGAGACTTTGTGCCACCAGTGAGAGGAGCAGGAGGCGAAACCCGAGTCGGAGGAGAAGAATTCTCCAGCAGCCCAAAGCTTCTGGTGGGGCAAAGCCCTTTGCTGCGGCAGGGGAGCCTCCCGCACCCCGGGCCCCTCTGCTGCCCAGAAGAAGTCGCTTTTCCCAAAAGTTCCCACTTTTCCCAAGAGTTCCCACTTTTCCCAAGAGTTCCCAAACGCTGCAATCTCTGGGATCTCCCCAGACCTTAGAAACCGGGGGGCACCGAGAGGCTGCAGGGCATCGGGATGCTCCCGACAGAGACACCCCAGCTCATTCCCTTCCCCTGCAGGAATGTGAGCGGGAGCAATCAGGAAACCAGACTGTCTGGGGGCAATAAAGCCCCAGGAGCAGGGCGGGAGGCTCTCCCCGGGAGCGCTGGGTCCCGCTGGGCCGCATTGAGATGCAAAGGCCCATTTGCTCTCTGGAGAACACCAGGATCTGTTTTCCCCTGGCTGATTTGGAGCCCTTGACTCCAAAACCAGCTGTGCCTGGGATAGCAGCTCCTACCAAGGTGCTTTGCCCATGTCACAGCCAAGGGAGAAGAATTGGCATCTCCCCTGGCCATCATTTCCTTGCCAGTCCTGCCTGGAGGCCTCGCTCGGGGGTAGGGAGTGAGCGACCCCCGGAGCTCCAGGAGCTCTGGCAGCCCAGGGGCTCGGTCCTGCACCCCCTGCCCAGAGGATGGACCCAGTTTTGGGGGCTTTGGGCCCCTGAAGAGCAGCGGCCACTGCAGGCGGCTGGTCCCGGGACTCCCCGGAGCCAGCACCGACCACGCACACAAACCCCCCGTGTTTGCTCCAAAAACACCCGTGCCCCCTTGGTTCTTGCTCGCTCTGCCCCCCAGCCCCACGGCAGCCCCGAGGTGAGGGGCACCACACAGAGCCCCGTCCGCACGAGCCCCACATCCCCTCCCAGCGCCGGCCCCGTTTTTGGGCACCGTCTCCAAACCCCTTCCCCGGCGGATCTCCCGGCAGATCCTCCCCAGAGATCCGGACCGTTCGAGGAACTTCAGCCCCTAATCCACGACTTCCCTGGGTGCGGGGTTCCCGACACGCGTGGGGCTTCCCCGCTCGGCAAGGTCAGATCCGGACACGGGACTGTCACTGTCCCAGATCCGCGGGGACACAAACCCTTTGTGCCACCCGCGACCGGGACAAAGGGCGCGGGCAGAGATGCCCGGGACCGGGATGAGCTCCAGCGGGAGAGCTCCGAGCGCCGCATCCCGGCAGCGGGGACCGGGGTAACGCCGCCCGTTCCCCGGGTCCCCTCTCCGGTGCGTCCCCCCGGCCCCGCGGGGCTCCTCAGCCAACAACGACGGCAAAATGAAATCGCTCGGCATCGCCTTACGGGGCCGGTCCCGGGAGAGGAGCCCGGTTGCGGCGGCAGGGGGGTCCCCATCCCACCTCCATCCTCCGGAGCGTGCAGCCCTGTCCTCCCCAGCGCCCCCGGCTCGGGCCGTACCTGGTGCACGAAGACATCCACGGGGGAGTCCAGGGTCGCGCCGCCCTTGGCGGTCATGGAGAGGAAGCCGAAGCCCATGCGGACGTTGAACCACTTACAGATGCCGGAGCCGTGCAGGGGTTGGGACTCGTTCTCGGCCTTGGGAGAGTCTCCGGCCGGTTCCTCGCCCGGCTTCGCACCTGGCGAGAGACCCACGGAGCCGCTGAGCCGCGGGCTGGGGCAGCCGCGGGTGTCCCGGCCCAGCCGCCCCGCACCCAGCCGGGCAGAAACCTCCAACCCTGCTCGGGGTGCCCCGTGCAGGCTGGAAAATGTAAAAAAAAAAATCCCTAACCGCCCAAAAAAAAAAAAAAAAATCAGAGAGGTGAGCTCTGCCTCCACGTGTGTACGGGGATCACCCCAGGAAACGAAGGCGGCTGCTGCCAGCACCACCCAGGCAGTGCGTGCAGTGGGAGCTTTAAATCCGTTTCTCCCTCAAAAACGTTAAAAACGGGAAAAAAAAATAAATTAACAATCCCAGACACACACAAAAAGACCAGTCGAGCAACGAAAAAATAGCCAAATTATTGTTTCTAAAATCAAAATATTAAAACAGAACTTTTAAAAAGGGCAAAAAACTCCCCCAAAATCCCAACCCGAAACCCCCCTGCCCCCAGCAAGCCATGCTGGAGAAACTCTCCCTTGCCGTCAGCATCCCCCCCTTGCACCGTCCCACCCCCGCTCCCAAACACCCCCGGCAGCCGCCACCGGCCCCAAACTTCTGGGGTCATCCTGGGGCTGGAGGGGGGATAAAAACCCCCCAATAAATCCCCCCTGCGACCCCCAGCGCTGCGCGGGGCAGAGGGGCCCGGCGGGCCCGGCCGCGCTGCCGGGACTCAGCGGGACTGGCTGGGCCGGGGTCGGGGGGGGCCCGCGCCCCCCAGCCGGGCTCTGCCCTCGTTATTAATAATCGCGGAGCCGAGGCGGGCTGCGACAATAATATAACTTAACCTGCAAACTGCTGGTTGGAAACAGACCCCATCCCGACACTCGCTTGCAAATTCCGAGTTGTGGCTGTTACCGCCTCCTCCCTCCTCCTCCTCGGCCAGCTTTGAGGGTATCAGGCCAGCCAAAAAAAAAAAAAAAAAAAAAAAAGAAAAAAAAAGAAAAAAAAAAAAGGAGGAAAAAAAAACCAACAAAAAAACCCAGCTTAGACCCCGCCGGGAGGGAGCCGGGAGAGGTTTGACTCCATCTTCACTCCAACAATAGGGGTGGGAGGGAGCGGGAGGGTTTTTTCAAAGGCTCCCAAATTCTCGCAGACAATAGCAGCCCCCGCCCCCCCCAGGACCCACCCGCGGGGCCGGGGGGCGCCGGGCCCTGCTCCGCCATCCCGTCCCCACGTGATCCTAATTAACCCCCCCGCTAATAGCGACACATTCCGGGAGGGATTTGCAGCGGGGGGGGGGTTGTGGGCCGACCCCCCCACACTTCGGGCACTTGGGGGCGAGGCCACCTGTCAAGGCAAGAGGTGACACTCGGGGAGGGGGGGCTGGAGGTGGGACCCCCGGACACCGGCGGGAGCTGCCGCGCCGTTCGTCCGCGCCCCCTCCCCACGAGCGGAGCCACCTGCGAGCCGCGGCCCGGTGGGACGGGGAGCAGCGCGGAGGAGGGGGCGGCTTTGCGGGACCCCGGGCTCTTCCTGCGCCCCCAGCCCCATCCCGCGTCCCGGCACCGTGCGCCCCCCGGATGCGCCGCGCTTCCCCCCGGCCCGGCGGCACCGGGGGCGGTGCCGGGGCCCGGCGCCCCCCGGGCCGGGCGGGGACAAAGGGCGAGTGACCAGCGGCCGCATTTCCGGCGGCGGACAATGCCCCGGCCGCGGGGGCACAGCGCCGCCCGCCGCCCCGCCCGGGCTGTGCCCCCGAACCGGCCCGGCCGAGGGGCGGCGGGGCCGGGGGCGGCGTCTGCGCCCACCGCGGCCGCCCCACGCGGGGCCGGTCCCGCGTGGTGTCACCGAGCGGAGCATCGGGGTCAGCGCGCGGTTTCACGGGGCACGGCCACGGGGACCGCGGTGTCACCCGCGGGGGTCCCCCGGGCCGGGCCGGTGCTGCCGGTGGAATCCCGCGTGGGGAATCCCCGCGCGAGGCCTCAGCCGCCCGCGGGGCCGCTGCCGCTGGCCGTGGTGCTGAAGCGGCGGCCCTGTCCAGGGTCCTGGCGGTGCCCTTCGTCCTCCTGCTCTTCCTCTCCCTCCTCCTGCTCTTCCTCTCCCTCCCCCTGCTCTTCCTCTCCCTCCCCCCGCTCCTGCCCCGCACACCGGGGGCTCCTTGTTGCCCCTTCCCCACAGAGCCGAGCAGCCCCGCTGGACCCCACTGGCGGACGGCAAAGCAGGAGGAAGAGGAGGACGAGGAGGAAGAGGACGGTTTTTCTCGGTGGAGGCACCCAAGGGAGCTGCTGGGAGCGCCCCAGCCCGCCAGGACTCGCGGTGCCGCTGGATCCGTGTCCCACGGGCACAGACGGAGCGGGAGGTGTCACCACTCACCCCCAGCCGGTGCCACGGCGTGTCCCTCACCTTCACACCGCCCTTAACGGGCCGGCGGGAAGCTCCGCTGGTGTCTCACCGTCGGTCCTGAGCCGATTCCCCAAAGCCGAGGAGCAGCACCTCACCTGCAGCAGAAGGAGGGACGGGTCTGGTCAGGGTTTCCTATGGGATCCCCACTCCCATCCCTGGCCGGGCTCTGGCCGCCGCAGAACTCCCGGTCCGGGACGGGGCTGGTGGCAGTCCTGGCACGAAGGAAACCACGGTGCCCGTCCCTGTTCCTGCTACCCGTCTCTGCTGGTACCCAGCGCCAGCTCGGGTGGCGCCCCGGGACATCCCGGGACCATCCCGGGACCATCCCGGGAGCAGGAGCGCGTCTGGCCCCCTCTCCTGGCTGCAGGGCTTGCACATCCATCCCCGTTTTCCTCTCGGCCGTGCGATAACCGGGGCAGGAGGGGAGAAAATAACCCACCCTCCAAACGGCTCCAGCCCCGTCCTCTCATCCCTGCTTCCATCCCTTCTCCTGCCCAGCTCTCCCCGTTTCACTCGGGATTTGGGGAGGGCCCGGGGAAAGGATGTGATGAGGAATGAGCTCTTTCTTGCTTTCTCCACAACGAATCCTTCAGAAAATCACCCACCCCCTGCACCAGCCTCCCCCTGCAGCCCTTCCTGACGGACAGGAGCCACCAGCAGCCCCAGAGGCATTTTCCTGTAACTCTTTGCAGGCAGCAGCAACTCCCTCAGCGTGCCCGGATTTCTGCCCATCCTCAGTGGCTCTCCAGCCCCGCGATGCAGCCACATCCCCGCTCGGGGCGCTTCCATCCCTTTCCATCCCATCCCACCCTTCCCCGCCGGCCCAGCCCGCAGCAGCGCCGGCCCCGTGCGGTATTTCTGTGTGTGCTGTATTTGTTTTCGGGGCCTGTTGAATGGCAGACGAGGAAGGGAAGGGAAGGGGACTCCTTCCTGTTCTTTCAGAGCCGGTCGCTGTGCCCTGCTCGGCTTCAAGGGAATAGCCGGCAAAGCGGCCGCTTTCACAAATAATGGCTTCATTAGATTGAAAGAAGTGGACAGTGACCTCACTGAAATGGACTTTCTGACCCCTGCTGACCTCTGGCCCCGGCTCTGACAGCCTGTAAATCTTCCCCTCGGCACGGCCGGGGCGAGGGCAGCAGCTCTGTGAGCCCGGGGCCGGTGCTGCTGTCCCTGGGCCGGACCCACGGAGCTGCCCCGGGGCTCCAGCGGAGCCCTGAGCCGGCAGGATGAGCCCTGGGGCTGGGCAGCACCCGGGCACGTGGGTCCCAGCGCTGGCAGAAATCGGGACCGGTGTCCCCAGGGTGCTGCAAGTCCCTCCGGGGTCCCGAAGTGCCGTGGAAAATGATCTTATCTGGGCTGAGGCTCCAGCGCCATCTCCCAGCGCTGTCACTGCCATCGCTGATCGGCTCAAAAGCAGCCTCCGAGCTCCTGCCAAAGGAAAAGGATCCCTCTGCCTGCCCACCCTAAGGCACAGCCCTCCTGGCTGCACAAAGCTCCTCCAAGGCCGGCCAGGCCCACCTCCACCCCCTCCTGTGGGCACAGAGCCTTTCCTGCAGCCTCCACCACCTCCTTCCCCAGCCAGCCCAGGAGCCTGGTGGGCACTGTCCGGTCCTGCCAGCCCATCTGCTGCTGGGGAAACTGAGGCACGAGGGGGAGCGGTGGGTGCCCATGCTGAGCGCTCCCCCTGCCCTGCCTCAGGCTGGCACTCGCTCCAGGGCTGGCAGCGAGCCCCTCACACCCCACCTCCCTCCTCCCCACCCTTCCACGCTCGCTGCTGACCTTTGGCTACCAAGCAATCAATAACGGAGGCCACGGAGCTTCTCCTCCTGCCCCCGGCCCCCCACACCCCCTGCTCGCCTGGGGACACGGGGTGGGGGGACACTGGCACCAGCGTGCTCCCCGAGGGTGTCCTCACCAGGCAGCGCCTTCCCAACCCTCCAAAAACGCTCCCCTGGGGCTCTCTCCGGCCCTGGGTGCCCCACAGCTCTGGGGAGGGAGCGGGGCCATCCTGCTCTGTCCCAAATGGGCTGCCCGGGGCACTGGCACCTGGCACGGGAGGGTGAGGAGAGCTCCCGAGGGTGCCCTGCGGGGCGCTGCCTGTGCCCAGGAGGATGGAGACAGTCCTGCCCCTGGCCCGGAGTGATGGCTTGTGCCCAAATTCGGCAGCTCCCTTTGATAAAAGCCCTGGGGCAGCAGCTGATTGATCGGCTGCAGAGCGGGGATTGATCAGGATTTCAGCCCATGCATATTCCTGCTCCCTGATAAAGGGGAATCGATAGCTGAAGGATATTCCTCAGAGGCTGCAGACCCCCCCAGACCAGAGCTCACAAGTCTGCCCTTGCCCCTTAAATCCCCCCAGCCCCGTTCAAACCTCACTCCCCCAAGAGGAAATCCAGGCAGTGGGGGAGAAACCTGGTTTGGGGGAGCCAGGAGGGCACAGCAGGATATTGAGGAAAGGCAGAGCCTCTCCCCAGCAGCTGAATCTCACCTCCCAAAGCATCGCCTCTCCCGCATCTTCGTCCTCTCACTGGTGGCCTGGCAAACAGGGGTTTCATCTTTCCTGGGGTGCTGGAGAACCTCCTTCAAAGTCCTGCTCAGGGTGATCCCAAGGAAGCTGAGCTGGCTGATACCTCCAGAGCCCCTCGCCCTCATTGCCTCCAGACTCCAGAAGGGCCGGAGCGCGGAGAGCTGCAAACGCATTGCAGCTGCGGGCAGAGCGGAGCGGAGCCCTCCGTTCCCCCCGGGACCGGGGACAGCCACCCGGTGTTCACCCGGGGGAGGGGACACGGCTCATGGGGGGGTCCTTTTCCTTTTGCACTCTTATCTGCCACTCCCCCCGCCCGCAGGGACGATGCCGCGGGACCCCCCTGCAGCCGGGGAGGGCTCGGGGGCTGCGGGGCTCCCCCCGGCCCCGTGTCCCCCCCGGGAGCTGCGGCTGAGCCCGACCCCGCCCGTCCCCGGCGTGCCCGTGTCCCTCCCTTCGCACACAGTGACTCAAAGCCCAGGCTCGCCCCGGTGTCCCTCCAGTTTCTCCAGTGCCCGGGGAACTGGTTTGCTGCGGGGGGACCCTCCCCAGCGCTGCCTGAGCGCTGCGGGGTTAGAACGGAGCTCCCGCTGGCTCGGCGCGGACACCCACCCTGGCACGGCCTGGCACGGCCTGGCACACACCGAACACACCGAACACACGCACCGACACCGCCCCAACACCCAGCCGGGCCGGGGCTGCCGGGACCCCATCGCTGCCCCTCCTGCGAGCACCGGAGGGGCGCGGGGGGCAGATCCTGCTCCCGTGCCCGAGCCACAGGGACCGGCAGTGGGTCCCCGCGTGGGTGCTCAGCCACCCTTGGTGTCCTGGCGAAAGGCCCGGGAGGGGACCGGGGACGTGCCAGACCCCGGCAGAGGGAGCTCCGCTCTGCCTCAGTTTCCCCAGCCCGTGAGCGGTGTCACCCAGAGCGGGGTGGCCCCGGGCGCCCCAACCGGAGCTGGACTGCGGCCACCTGCGCCGGGCTGGCGGTGGCCGGGGAGGCTCCTGGGCTGGGCCAGCAGCCGGGAGTGGTGGCCCGGGGCTGAGGCTGGCACCGCAGCGGGAGGGCAGGGCGAGGACACGGGGCGGGTGCTGGCCCTGCCGCGCTCCCAGCCCTGCCGGGACGGGGCCCGGAGCCCCGGGGTCAGGTCTCCCGCGGTGGCCCAGGGCTACCGTGATGTCCACTCCCTCCCCAAGCCCGTGTGAAGCCCCCCAGAACCCCAGCCCTCCGAGACCTGCTAAATGTCCCCGCATTCGGAGCCCCTCGGGAACGCCCTGCAGTGCTGGGGGCTCCGCTGGGACCCCCGGGAAGCGGATTGACCCGGGGCAACCCAGCCCTGCGGACCCCCAGCCCCTCAGCACCCCGCGCTGAGGCCCCCCAGCCCCACGGGCCGCGCCGTGCTGGCCGGAGGCGCGGGGACAAAGCGGTCCCCGGTGTCCCATGCGAGGTTCCCATCGCGCTTCTCTCGGTGGGTGGTGGGATAGAGGTCCGGGGGGCCCGGAGCCACCCAGGCCGGCTGGGCTCCCTCCCGGCGCTGCTGAGTCGGAGGAAAAGGGGGAGCCGGGTCTGGAACCAGCCTGACCGGCTCCCCGGCTGTCAGCACCTGAGGAATGCCAAACCTCCGCTGCGCCAGGGCTGGGTGCTCAGGGCTGGGTGCTCAGGGCTGGGTGCTCAGGGTGACTCTGCCGGTCCGCCCAGCTGTGCGGTGTGCAGAGAGCAGCCCCGCGAGCCCGCTCGGCACAGCACGGCACGGCACGGCACGGCACGGCACGGCACGGCACGGCACGGCACGGCACGGCTCGGCACGGCACGGCACGGCGGGACCCTCGGCCGGCAGGTACGGGGGGCGCGGTGCGCGGCCCCGGGCACAGGGCGCTGCCCGGGCCGGCCCGGTGCTGGCAGGGAAGGGCTCCGTGCTGCCGGGGCAGCGGGACGGGAGCCCCGGTGCCACCCACGGGGACCGCCCGGTGCCTGGAGCCAAGCCCCGGCTGGGCAGGTGCTGGGATGGGTCCCGGCTTCCCCAGGACCACCACAGCTTGGGAGGGGGGATGGGGCCGGGAGGTGGAGGCTGAGCCCAGCTCTGACCCTCTCACCTTCAGTCCCTGGATTTGGGGGGCTGCTGGGGTTGTAATCCAACTCCTGCCACCACAGCGCATCCCAAGAGATGCCAGAGAGAGCTGGGGTTCCTCCACATCTGCTGGCCTGACCACCCGGCTGAGGGGACAGCGGGGCTCCCCTGCCACCCTTTGTCCCCCTCCGTGCCCATGACCCGGCTCAGCGTGGGGGGCAGGGGCAGCGAGGGGGGCCGGGGGTTCTCCTGCCCTCCCACCAACCTCAGCCCGTGCAGCAGCCACCCAGCCCAGCTCCCTGATTCTCCTGAAGGTGGCAGCTCCGCTCTCACCCGCGGTGACAGAGCTCAGCCCAGCGTGGCCGGAGGCTCAGCCTAATCCGTGGTCAGCGGCTCAAAGGCAGCCGCAGCTGCTGCCCTCGGCCCCCCCCCGTCTCTCTTGAATATTAAACAGCACCTCGTGCCTTTGACTTGGGTGCTGGGGGACCCTTTGGGGCGACGGGAGGCAGCAAACGAGGTCAGCGGGTTGGCTCGGCCACAGGGGATTAATTAGAGCCGTGCTGGGTGCCCTGGTGTGCCAACAGCACTGGATCCAGCTTGGCACGTCCAGGCAGGCCGGGATAGCCGGCAGCGGCAGCCAGGGAGCTGCAGGCTCTTGCCCTCTTGTCCTTGCGTCCTCGTGTCCTCGTGCCCTTGACTTGTTGCTGCAGTGGGAATGATTTTAGGAAATGTGGTGCTGGGGCAGAGCAGGGCTCTGGGTGAGCTCCTTTCCCAGGACCTGGGGTGCCCAGGGCAGCTGCAGGAGTGGGGTGGGGTGGGATGGGAAAGACAGACCTGGAGATCTTTGGAAATGCAGCTCCAGGTGAGAGGCAGGATGCTGAGCCAGCAGGTCCCCCCTTCCCCCAGCACCCCGGTGCTGCACGGAGCCAGCGTCCCTGTCCCTGTGTCCCTGTGCTGTCCTGCAGCCACGGGCACGGCCAGCACATCCATCCCTCTTCCACTGGCGGATGCAATGGCCCTGGGCACCCAGCTGTGGCCCTGGGGATCCAGCTGTGGCCCTGGGGATCCAGCTGTGGCCCTGGGCACCCAGCTGTGGCCCTGGGCACCCAGCTGTGCCCATGTGGCTGTGCAGCCCCACCCGGGCTGGTCCCAGCCTCCAGCGGTGCTGCCTGTCCCAGACAAGGTCTCATCGCCTTCCGGAAAAATGACACAAACTCTTCCTATCTGTTCTGGAAAGACCTGCTGGGCCGGGGAGAGCAGGATCTGGAGGGTGCATGGCGGGCTGGCAGAAGGGGCAGGCAGCTGCCTGTACCCGGCATTCCCCGCCTGCCCCCTGATCCCCCTGGGGCCTGGGAAAACCCAACCTGCCGATGCCAGATCCATCCCGCCTGGCTGCTGCAGCATGAGGCCCTCTCCGAGGTGTCCCCCAGGAAAAGCAGCCCTGGGGGGCAGGGAGGTGTCCCCATTCCCAGATGGGGACCTTAATCTCAGCCTGTCCTCGGGCTGACCCCAAATCCCCATCCCTGCCATTGTCCCCAGCCGGGCGGTGACACCGAGCAGCTCCTGACTGGGAGATGCTGGGACGTGGGTGCACTTCCAGCTGCCTCCCCAGCAGCTGCTGTGTCAGCTGCTTCCCAATCCCAAACCCAGCAATAAAACCCTTCTGGGGCAGGCATGTGGCCACAGCACAGGGATTGTTCTGGCATCACCCCCAGGCTGAGGTGGCACATGTGTCCCTGCTCCCTGCCCTGAGCTGTGGGGACCAGAGCGGTGCCCACCCTGCAGCAGCCAACGCCAGGACGTGGAGCTCTGTGCTGGGGACAATCTGGGATCGGGGGGTGAGCTCTGGACGATTGTTCCAGTTCATTTCCTCGTGCCCGTGGAGCTGCAGAGGTGGGCGCTGCCATCCCACCTTTGCCACACAGCCACAGGGAAGGGTCAGGGGGTGAAGCTGCTCAGGTCTCACCTCCTCCTGCACACCCCGCGGCTGCCCCAGCCCTGCTCCTGATCCCAGCCAGGCCCTTTCCCGCACGGAGCAGCTTCCCTGTTGTTTTCTGGGCTTGTTTGTTTGCTGCATTTGCTGACTCGGCGCAGCCTTGCTGCCCGCCTGACTCATCCCACAGCTCAGGGCACGGCACGGCACGGCCTGGCTGCATCCTGAACACTCACCCGTGCCCTGCCAGGCTCCCCTGTGCCCTGCCAGGCTCCCCTGTGCCCTGCCAGGCTCTGGCACAGCCCACGGCCCACCACGGCGTGTGCCAGAGCTCCCACCAGCTCTGCCGGACCCAGCAGCGCTGGCATGGCCAGGCAGAGGGAGCCCCCCACACCCCACACGTGCCAGGATGGATGGCACAAACACCACCAGGAGCCCCATAGCCACCTCCCAAAATGTCCCGCAGGCTCACAGGGAGGTCTGTGGGGTTTAAAGTCCTGCTCTGGGGGCCGGGGGGTTATTCTCAGCTCTCCCAGACTCCTTCTCTCCCTGCAGCTCTGCTGAGCCCGGCAGCGCGGGGCGTTCCGGCAGCACGGAACTGGAACCGTTCCCTGCCCGGTCCCCCGGTATGGATCCGCCGTTCCGGCACTCCAAGAGCGGAGCCTTCATCTCCAGCGTGGAGCTGAGCGTGGGGCCGGGAGCCGCGGCCGCTCCCGGGGGCACCTCCCGCTGCCAGAAGGTCCCGCCGGTGTCACGGCGCCTGGAGAGCCCCGGGAGCGCTCGGGGCCGCGCCGGGAGCCCCTCCCGGGTGTCCCTCCTGCTGCAGGCCTGGGAGAGGGAGATCGTGGAGAAGACGGGCTCCAGCCCCACCGCCCCGACCCACCGCGAGCACTCATCCTCCGCCGGCCTCCTCAAGGACTTCACGGCGCACGGGCCCATCTTCTCGCAGGTCTATGCCCCGGCGCAGAGGCCCCGGCGCCAGGACGAGCGGGGAAAGGGGGGACCCGGCGGGGATGGCTCCCCCTCCTCGGCCGGTACCCCCCGCGAGGTGCCGGTGCACCGGGAGAGTTACGTGCACGGCGCCCTCCTGCCCACCCGCCCCGCCGAGCGTCCCGCGGGGGCTCCCGGGGACGGACCCGGTGCCCCGTGCGCCGCCGGGCACAGCCCTGCCGTGCCCAGGGCCAGGCAGGTCAGGGTGCTGCGGACGGGCAGGGACGCGGCGGAGGGACGGGGGGCTCCAAATGGGACACACGGCCCCAGGCAGGACAGCGGCGGCTCTGCTGTGCCCGCGGTGGGCAGGGAGAGCTCGCCGGGCAGCACAGAGGCCGCTGGGCTCCTGGCTGAGGGATCCCCCGAGGAGAAGGACTCGGCACAAGCCGAGCCCACGCCGCTGAAGGCAGCTGGGGGGGCCGGTGACAGGCCCGGGGACCCACAGACCAGCCTGGCCAGCTCCTCACAGCGTCCCTCGGCAGGCGCCGGGGGCCAGGCTGCTCCGGCTGGCACTGGTGAGGGAAGCGTGGCAGACAGGGATGGCACCATTCCAGCCACGCCACCGAGGACAGAGAGTCCCCAGGGAGCTGGCAGCATCCCTGAGAACCACCCCCCAGAGGTGAGCGATGGTCCAGAGCCTTCACCCGAAACAGCAGCATCAGCAAAGGCTGAGATTGAGCCGGAGGGGGATGAGACGATGGGAGACCCCCAGGGCACAGCCCAAGAGGCTGAGAGCAGCCCAGAGCCCCCCAGCGAGCCCCCAGCCCCCGAGAGCCCCCCGGACGCGAGCGAGGAGGACCCCGAGCTGCTGGTGGACATGGAGATCTTCGTGGACACGCTGCGCAACATGGAGCCCTCGGAGATGCGGAAGGCGCCCAAGGCCCCGCGGCAGCCGCGGCCGTCGGCGCTGGGGCGCTGCGCGGCTCTGCCCCCCATCCACGAGGACCGCGTGGCCCCCCGCGCCCCCCTGTCCCTGCCCCAGGCCCTGCGGGAGCTGCTGGCGGGGGGTCCGGCGGCGCGGCCCGAGGGGGCCCGCGAGGAAGAGG
The DNA here is from genome assembly GCF_048771995.1 of Taeniopygia guttata. NCBI lineage: Eukaryota > Metazoa > Chordata > Aves > Passeriformes > Estrildidae > Taeniopygia > Taeniopygia guttata. The sequence continues at coordinate 3,592,373 of NC_133048.1, read as the reverse complement.
AGGAGATCGAGAACCCCTACCTGAGCCCCGAGGAGCGGGCAGCCGCCAGGACCCTCCGCGGGGCGCCCAGGGAAGGGTGGGCAGAGGGGGGCTCGCTGCTGGGGACACTGGGGGCAGATGAAAACGCCAAACCGGTGGCCGGGGGCCCGGCCGAGCGGAGCGTGCTCTTCCGAGGGAACGTCCTCAAGGGCATGGCGCTGCTCTCCCACTTTTTGGAGCAGCGGGCGGCTGGAGCCGATGAGGGCAAGTCCTACTCCCGCCTGGACAACAGTGTGCTCTACAGCCGCTTCGTGTCCCCCGGCACCGCCCTGCTCGAGCTGCCCGAGGGCAATGGGGGCTCAGAACTGCCCTGCCCCGGGGACCACAATGGGCTGGGCCCTGGTGGCCATTCTGGCCCTGAGATGGCCATGCTGGAAGCCCTGAGCTCTGGTTCTGTCCCTCCTGTCAGCGAGGAGCCAGAGAACACCCTGACCCTGAGCCTCGACCACGTCCTGGTGAGTGAATCCAGCACTGGGGGTGCTCTCCTTCCCCGGGGGGGTGGGAAGGGGGTGGGGGATGAACCTGGAGCATCCTTCCCTGTTCCCAACTATGGCTGCTGCTTCCCGGCAGAGAGGCCGTGGGTGGAGCACGGGCACTGGGATGGGTGATGGGAGGGCACTGGGATGGGTGAGGGGTTAGCACTGGGATGGGTGGTGGGAGGGACTGGGATGGGTGATGGGAGGGCACTGGGATGGGTGGTGGGAGGGCACTGGGATGGGTGATGGGTTAGCACTGGGATGGGTGATGGGTTAGCACTGGGATGGGTGGTGGGAGGGACTGGGATGGGTGTGGGAGAGCACTGGGATGGGTGATGGGAGGGCACTGGGATGGGTGATAGAAGGGACTGGGATGGGTGTGGGAGGGCACTGGGATGGGTGATGGGTTAGCACTGGGATGGGTGGTGGGAGGGCACTGGGATGGGTGATGGGTTAGCACTGGGATGGGTGATGGGAGGGCACTGGGATGGGTGATGAGGGGGCACTGGGATGGGTGATGGGAGGGCACTGGGATGGGTGATGGGAGGGACTGGGATGGGTGGTGGGAGAGCACTGGGATGGGTGATGGGAGGGCACTGGGATGGGTGGTGAGAGGGCACTGGGATGGGTGTGGGAGGTCAGGGGATGGGAGGGTGCCACCACGGCTCCTGGGAGGGTCCCGGGCAGGTGCCAGGAGGGTCGGGGGCAGCCGGGACGCTGATCCCAGCAGTGCAGGAATGCTCGAGGTGTGGCTGCTCGGGGCACTGGGAGGGCCTGGCAGACGCCAGACGCGAGGCTGCGGCTGCGGCTGCGGCTCCCTTGGGCTGCAGGGGGATGGCTGCTGCAGCCGAGGTCCCCCCGCGCTCCTCACCCGCCCGTCCCCTCGGCTCTTCACAGCACGAGGGTAAGGAGGGCTCGGAGAAGATCAACACAAGACCTGGCAAGGTACAGGGAGGGCGGTGGGGCCGGGCTGGGCCGGCCGGCCGGTGTGGCAGCACCTCCCCGCCGTGTCACCCTTCGCAGATCATCCTCTACTCCGATGCCGGCTTCGCGGGGCACAAACGGGAGATTTGGGACGACGTCCCCGACGCCACGTCCTGGGAGCTCTCCCACACCATCTCCATCCGAGTCATCCGGGGCGGGTACGGAGAGGACACCGAGGGCGGGATCGCACCGGGGATGCCGCAGCCCGGGGCTCGGGAGCGCCCGTCCTGCCGGTGTTAATCCCCGCGGCCGTCCCCACCCACGCGTGTCCCGGGGATGCACTGACGCTGGATCTGCCCCGTTTTGCCCCGACCCCGCTCGCAGGTGGGTGATGTACGAGAAGCCGCGGTTCCGCGGGCGCAAGTGCGTCCTGGCCGAGGGGGACGTGGAGATCGACAACCCCTGGACGGCGTACGGTGACACCGGGGACAGCGGGGACACCGGGCAGCCCCGCGGGAGCCGCCCTTTCCGCATCGGCTCCTTCAAGCGGGTGGTGCGGGTGAGTGCCGAGACCCCCGCAGCCCCCAGCGCCCCCAGCAGAGGGGCCGAGCCCAACGCCGCTGTCCCGTCCCCGCAGGATTACCGCAGCCCCGAGATCAGCCTGTTCGCCGGGGAGAACGGCCAGGGAGCCCGGCTCCGCTTCAGCGGCTCGGCCGAGGACACCCGCCAGCGGGGCCAGGCGCTGGCAGCCGCCTCCATCATCGTCCACTCGGGCCTGTGAGGACACCCGGGGCTGGGCTGGGCTGGGCTGGGGCTGCCGGGTGGGCTCCAGCACAGATGGGAGCAGGGGGTGATGCCTTTCCCCGTTCCACAGGTGGCTGCTTTATTCCAAGCCTTTCTTTGATGATGATCCCTACGTTCTGGAGCCGGGCGGGTACCCCAATTTAAAGGCTTGGGGAGCAAAGGATGCGTCCATCTGCTCCATGCATCCCATCAGGCTGGTGAGTGCTGGTGCCCGGGGTGTGCTCCAGGGTTGTATCCAGGTGTCAGTGAGTTCTGGCAGCTCCTGGTTGCCATCAGTGAGATCACGGTGTGGAAACAGGCCAAGCGTGGCTTTGGAAAGTGCTCCTGTGGGTTAGGGGTGAGGGAAAGCTTCAAAAGAGCTTCGTGAACGAAAACAACCCAAAAAGCAGCTCAGGCTTTAAAAGGTGGCAGCAGATGTCCCTGCAATGCCACCTCAGCCTCACTGGGGCTCCTTCTCCTTCCAGGGCTGCCCCGTGGTGGAGAGACCTGGTGAGCCACAGGTGAGCTCTGGTGCTGGGATAGCCCTGGGACCACCCTCACCCCACCTTGTCCCTTCCTCACCTTTCTCACCTGTCCCCAGGTGCTGATCTATGAAGCTGCAGCTTTCCAGGGCCGCAGCTTCACCATCAGCAGAGACATCTATGACCTAAAACGCCTGTCCGAGCCAGCGCTGCCCACCGTGGGCTCCCTGCGTGTCCTGGGGGGCTGGTGAGTGGCATGGGGAGGGCAGGGAAGGCGATGGTCACCCCTGGGAAGGGCTGTGGAATGGTTGGGGGTCACTTGGGAGAGAGGCTGTGGATGGTGTCCCCACGCCCCAGCACAAGGAAATCCTCTGGAGTCCTCACTGCCCGTGTCTGCCTGTGCCACAGCTGGGTTGGCTACGAGAAGGAAGGTTTCCGTGGCCACCAGTACCTGCTGGAGGAAGGCGAGTACCAGGACTGGAGGCAGTGGGGCGGCTACAGCGAGGAGCTGGTGTCCCTACGGCTGATCCGGACGGTGAGGGCAGGGGTGGGAATGGCTCGGGAATGGATTTGGTGTGGGCACAGAGAGCCAGGCAGCCTCACCCCATCCTCCCCCCCAAAGGGAGCCGTGCCTGCCTGTGTCAGGCAGCTGGGCACGGCCTGAGATCCCCCAAAATCAGCCAAGCAAAGGTTTGGCAGCTGCTCCCACCCTCCCCGGGGTGCCTGAGTGCATGCAGGAGCCCGGCTGTGCGTGTGCCCAGCCCACAGCTCCTTTCCCTGACAGACTGTGGGGCTTGGGGGGGCTCCTTGTCCCCACAGGACTTCTCTGACCCAGCGCTGGTGCTGTTCGAGGCCATGGACTTCGAGGAGGGCGCGAGCGTGGAGCTGAGCGAGGCGCTCCCCGACACGCGGCTGGCCGGCTACGGCAGCGTCACGCAGTCCGTGCACGTGCTGAGCGGCGTGTGAGCGTGGGACGGGGACTGGGGGGGACTGGGGGGGCTCGGGGGGGGGGAACGGGCCAGCACTCACCCCCTCCCCGCAGCTGGGTGGCCTACGAGGGCCCCAACTACTCTGGCGAGCAGTACGTCCTGGAGAAGGGTGTGTACCGCAACTGCGAGGACTGGGGGGCCACCGACTGCCGCATCGCCTCGGCACAGCCCATCCTGCAGGTGAGGGAGGGGACAGCCCCTCCTCACGGGACCCCCCGGCCCGTGGGTGTCACGGCCAGACTCCCACCGGCCCCGCTCTGTTTGCCTCCAGGTCAGGGAACACAACCTGCACTTCGTCTCCAAGGTCAGCGCTGGTGGTGGGGAGGGGGACGCAGCCCCTTGTGGGGTGGTGGTGACGCTTTGCCCCCTCACCGAGCCCCTCTGCTCTCCTCCCCAGATCCTGCTTTTCTCAGAGCCCGACTTCTTGGGGGATCACGTCGCCTTTGAGGAGGACCAGGAGGCCCTGCCCGAAGGCTTCATCCCACGCTCCTGCAGAGTGCGTGGGGGCAGGTAGGGTGTCGGGGGTGCTGGGGGAGGGATGGATGCCCTGCGGGGTGGCTCTGTCAGTGCAGGAATGCTCCTCCCCACCAGCTGGATCCTGCTCGACGGGCAGGACTTTGCCGGGGAGCAGCACGTGCTGTCCGAGGGCGAGTACCCCACGCTCAGTGCCATGGGCTGCCTCTGCTCCACCGCCATCCGCTCCTTGAAGAGAGTTCCACTGGTGAGTCCCTTCCCTTCCCTTCCCTTCCCTTCCCTTCCCTTCCCTTCCCTTCCCTTCCCTTCCCTTCCCTTCCCTTCCCTTCCCTTCCCTTCCCTTCCCTTCCCTTCCCTTCCCTTCCCTTCCCTTCCCTTCCCTTCCCTTCCCTTCCCTTCCCTTCCCTTCCCTTCCCTTCCCGATGCCCCCAGAACATTTTTCCCTCTCACGGGCAGCCCCAGTTCTGGCTCTGCACCCCAGGAACCCTCACTCCCCCCTGTCCCCACCCCACAGTTTTTCTCGGAGCCCTCCATCTTCCTGCACGGGCTGGAGTGTTTTGAGGGGAAGGAGATCGAGCTGAACTCCGAAGTGCGGAGTCTCCAGGCCGAGGGTTTCAACAACCACGTGCTGTCGGTGCGGGTCAAAGGAGGGATGTAAGTGAGCCCTGGTCCCCCGGCACCCCGTGGGTGTCCCCTGCCCGCCCTGTGACCTGTCCCGTGCCATCCTGTCCCCACAGCTGGGTGCTGTGCGAGCACGGCGACTTCCGAGGGCGGCAGTGGCTGCTGGACTGCACCGAGATCACCAACTGGCTGACCTACAGCGGGCTCCAGCACGTGGGGTCCCTCTACCCCATCCGCCAGGTGAGGGTCACCTTTGGGAGGGGACAGGGCCGTGTCACCGCGTGGGGTGAGCCCCAAACCCCGGGACGTGAGGCTCACACGGAGACAGAGCTGCCAGCCCTGGGCTGGGGGAGCTGCAGAGGAGCAGTGACAGCTCTGACATGGGAATGGTGCCACCAGCTCGGCACTGCCACCCCAGATTCCCGTCCCCCACCCTGGGAGTGGTGCCTTTGTGGCGAAACGCTCCCCGTGGGTAAGTGCCTCGTAAAAATCACGGCATCCCAGCGCGGCGAGCCGTGCCCGTGCCAGCTACGAGGGACAGGTCACGGTCACAGCCATCGCCCTGGGGACACGTGGGGATCTCCTGGGGGAAGGACAAGGGGGAGAACCCCCCCAAGGGGTGCAGGATCCCCCCCTCCCAGAGCCCCAGCCGGTGGGGAGGGCAGGCAGCCGGGTTTTGGGGTGCAAACACCAGTTCCTCTCTTGCAGAGACGGATCTATTTCCGCATCAGGAGCAGGGAGCTGGAGCTCTTCCTCTCGGTCCCCGACGACGTGGAGGACATGAAGGCGGGGCGGGTGGTGGTCTCCAGCCTGAGCGAGCAGAGCAGCTCTGTCTGGTACTACGAGGACGGGCTGATCAAAAACCAGGTCAGAGCTCAGCTGCGACAGCCAGCGCCACCGAGGGGAGCGGGGCAGGACTCCTGCTGGGCACTCCCCACCCCACAGCCATCTCCCAGGCTTTATAAGAGCTTCTCCCAGCCTCTGATCCCAGCCTTGTCCCCAGAGATCTGGTGATTCTCCTCCCCGAGTCTGCCCTGGAGATGGGAAGCCATCTCTGCCTTTCCTGAGGAGTTTCTGTCACCTTCATCACCCCCATCTCTCGCTGAGGGGGTCTTCCTGCTCATCCCACATTCCACCAGATCCAGCTGCCCTACAGGGAGACCCCCTCCCTCCGTGTCCTTGCAGGTGGCCCCCAACATGAGCCTGCAGGTCATCGGGCCGGCTGGCAAGGGCGCCAAGGCCGTGCTGTGGTCCGAGACGCGGGTGCCACGTCAGACCTGGAGCGTCGATTCCCAGGGACGGATCCGCAGCCAGATGTTCGAGGACATGGTCCTCGACGTCAAGGGTGAGGCTTGGACAGAGGCTGCTTCCCCAGGGATGCCCAGAAATGGGGTGTTTCCATCAGGAGTGGGGTTCGCCCTCCCCAAACCTCCCCCTCGCTCTGCAGGCGGCCGAAGCTACGACCGGGACCACGCCATTGTTTGGGACACGGCTGATGAGCGACCCACGCAGCTCTGGGACATCCAGGTGCTGTGAGGGGCAGAGGTGCCATGGGGCAGGACGGGGACGCTCTGCCAGCGCCCCCACACTGGGGTAGGACGCCTCAGAGCCCACCCACGCTGCATCCCGAGCACCTCTCTGCCCCAGCTGCTGGTGTGAAGGATGACCACCAACCCACCCATCACGGGGGGACCACCCCACCTCCCTCCCAAGGAGGCCTGAAGGTGGTCCATGAAGGATCCCATGGACACGGCCAGCGTGGGACCCTCTGGAGAGCAGCAGGGCCCCTCCCCACAAGTGTCTGTTCCCCCTGAACTGTATTTATGTACGTGTGTAAGATACAGCCCTGCTTGTCTGGGCCAGCTCTGCCCGGGTGCTTGGTGTCCTTGTCCTGCCCACAGCCTAGCAGCACCCCGTGCCCCAGCCCCGATCCCGGTGCCAGGATGGAATCCCGGTGCCAGGATGGAATCCCGGTGCCAGGATGGGATCCCGGTGCCAGGATGGGATCCCGGTGCCCTCTAGTGCCCACGGGCACAGGCAGCTCCATGGCCGCGTTCTTGGAGGAGGGAGGCGTGTGTCGGTTGCCCCAGGACCCGTCCAGGCAGGGGGACAGGCAGCCACACGAGGGACTTAAAGGTTAAGATCGGCCCGGCAGGAAGGGACGCTGAGGAACGCGAAAGCCCCTCAATATTGCAGAGCCCCCACAGAACTGCTCAGGGCCGCGTCCGCGCCTCACAGGAAGTGAAGCGCCTGTGCTCACGCTTTATATTAACTCTGTCGGGCTGTGATTGGCTGAGGGCGGGAGGTGGCGGCGCCGGATTGGCGGGGAGCAGCAGCCCCTGCTGCGGGATTGGCCGGAGCTGCGCACGGGCCGCCGCGCCCAAGTCCCGAGGGACCGCTGAGGGACCGCTCGGGAACTTCCGGAACCGTTCGGGGACCGCTCGGGAACTTCCGGAACCGTTCGGGGACCGGTCCGGGACCGCTCGGGAACTTCCGGAACCGTTCGGGGACCGGTCCGGGAGCGCTCGGGAACTTCCCGAACCGCTCGGGGACCGGACCGGGACCGCTCCGGGATCCCCGGGAACCGCTCCGGGAGCGCTCCCGAATCCCCGGAACGGCTCCGGGACCCCTGGGGACCACTCCGGGAGCGCTCCCGAACCCCCGGAATCGCTCCGGGACCCCTGGGGACCAGTCCGGGAGCGCTCCCGAGCCCCCGGAACCGCTCCGGGACCCCTGGGGACCACTCCGGGAGCGCTCCCGAACCCCCGGGAACCGCTCCGGGACCACTCCGGGATCCCCGGGAACCGCTCGGAGAATCCCCGGGGGATGCTCACTCGGGGTCCCGGCCCTTCTCCCCCCCGGTTCGGGCCTGGCCCCACCAGCCCCGAGGGCTGAAGCCCCGGAAAGGGGCCGGTGCTGCGCCCCCACCAACCCCGGTACCGCAGCGGGAGAACGAGCCCGAGGTGTCGGCACCGGCGCGTTTATTGCTGCGCTCCGCAGGGCCGGGGGCTCGCTCCGAGGCCGAGGAACGGGGGCGGTGCCGGTGATGCCGTCCTGGGGAGGGGCTCCGGGGGGCTCAGCGCAGCTGCGGGAGGAGCGCTGCCAGCGCCCCCAGCGCCACGGGCAGGAGCGGGGGGCCGGCACCGGGCGGGCTCGGGCTGCCGCTGACCGTGGCGTTCACCGCGGCGGCATCTTCCGGAACGGGCTCCTCCGCCTTCGCTTTCGGGTCCTTCGCCTGGCCGAGCGACTGGCAAAGAAAAACAGCTTCAGACATCCCTCCCGACGGCAGCGCGGCGGGGAGAGCCCCGACACCCCACACGGGACGGGCTTGGGGCACCGCGGTGCCCACGCTGCCCCGGCCCGGCGGGACAAACGCCCTCCTGTCCCCTGGCAGGGTCCCCTTCACGCTCCGGCTCTTGGCTTTGGGCTCGAAGTGAGCTCTCCCTGGAATCGCTGCCCTGCTGCTAACCCGGGGCGTTCAGAAATCAGGGGGAAGTGGAAGCCAGGGAGCGGTCTCTGCTCCTCTGGCTGCTGCGGGGGAGTGCTGAGAAGGTGTCGGGCCATGGCCCTGCAGAAGAAGAAGAAGAAGAAGAAGCAGAAGAAGGAGAAGAAGAGATGGGGTGTGGGGAACGCCCGTGCTGGAAGCGAGGGGCAGGGGAAGGAGGGACCCCGAGCCCGGGCAGGGCGCAGTCGGTGTGTGAAATGCAGCACAACCAGGGTGGCAAGCTCGGGGCAGTTTCTTTCCCACTCTAACGCTGCCCTGGCTGCTGGAAAAGCAATGCCGTTTCCCACACAATGAAGCACACTGTCTTACACCCCTCCCAGGGTCCCTCCCGAGATGGGAAAGCACCAGGAATGAAGCCCAAAACTCTGCTCTGCCCCTTTGCCACACTCTTGTCCTTTTTGCCTGCTTTACAGAGGGGAAAATCCCCAAATCTACATGCACCCCGTGGAGCTGGCAGCAGGTCCCATCTGTGGGGAACTTCATGAGTGAAAGAAGCACAGACAAATCTGGCATCGGTACCAACATGTAGGAAAAAAAAAATCATCCCAAAAGCTGCCTCAAATCATCCCTGGAGCTGCATCGTGCTCCCCAAAAGTGCTGGTGGGTTCATCCCTGCCACCCAGGAGAGCCCCGTGTCCCCACCCTGGCTCTCAGTCCATGGAACCCCGCCGCAGGAAGGGCAGGAACAACCAGAGGCAACCACAGGCGTGTGTCCAGCAGCCCCTCCAGCCCAGCACCCCCAGTGCGGGCATGGCCAGGCCGGAAAATGGGCTGGAGAGCCCTGCCAGACTTCCAGATGCCAGCGGTACCCTCAAGGCAAAGAAAGGCGTGAAGAAAGAACCACATGGAAGAGTTCGGACCTCCCGGAGCACAGCACAGCGGTGAAAGCCAGAGAGAAAACCCAACCTGGAGGTTTTCAGCTAGAAGCAGAGGGCAGAGGTGGGAGCTGGGCACATCCTTACCAGGCACAGGGCGAGCAGGGCGAGCAGGCGGGCACGCTGCAGGGGCGGCATGGCCGGGGCTCCGCGGGGCTCTGGCACTTCCCGTGGCACTTCCCCGTTTGCCCCGAGCCTTTAAGGCCGGCGGGGGCACCGCGCACCCAATCGCGCCTCCCTTCCCCAGCAGCGGCGGGACCGGCGACGTTTGGGTTTGGGGAAGTCGCAGCTGCTGCCTGCGCTGCGAGGGAAAAGGTGCAGGAGATGGATTTGCTGCTCCCCTGGCACCAGAGCAGCTCCCTGCTCCCGGGCATGGCAGTGATGAGGGACAGAGCAGAGAAATTTCAGCTCTCCTGGAGTCGCTGAATAAAGTGGTGTAAAGGGATGAGCACAGGATGCCAGCCATGGAGGGAAGCAGTGGAGAAATGGACAAAAAAGGATAAAAATAAAATTCCCCACTACAGTGGGGGTTCTTTTGGAAGTAAGTGAAAAGAAGCAACCGTGCATCCCCAGATAAAAAGTTGAAGCAAAGGCTGAAACCCCTCAGGCTCTGCTTCTCCCTGGGGCCTCTCTGTCCTCACACCCACCAGGGACTAAGAGTGACTGAAACCATCCCTGGATCAGCGGGAGGGTTTGCAAATCGCAGCCCAGGTTGGAAGGAATAAACCTCCTTCCCTCCAGGTGGAGCTGGAGCCAAGGCGTCCCTTGGGATTTCAGTTACAGATCCTAAATAAAGGGGGAAATGCTTCCTTTAATCCCCTGAAGTGGGAAATGCTTCCTTTAATCCCCCAGCTCCCTCTGCTCACAGCAGATCTCTGAGATCCCTCGCCCTGCAACACAGGAAGCGAAAGGGATCTGGTTATTTTAAGATGGTTTGAAATGAATAAAGTCACTGGAACGTGCTGAGAACACACACCTGCTGTCTGGGTTCGTGCTGGTGAAGCACATCGTAGTGAGCTCCCCGTCAGCTCCCACCCTCAGCCGAGGGCTCTGCTGCGGAAAAGCTTTACCAAATTTTGCTTGGTTTTGCTCTTTGGGCAAGTAGAAATTACTTGAGCCCAGCCAACATCCCTGGCAGTGTCCAAGGCTGGGTTGGACAGGGTTTGGAGCAATGTGGGACAGTGGGAGGTGTCCCTGCCCAGGGCAGGGGGTGGGATGGGATGAGCTTCGGGGTCCCTGGAGCCCAAACCCGTCTGTGGCTCTGTGCACGCCCCATCAAAGGGGATAAAACCGGGGGGATAACGGGCCTGTGCCACTCGCCTGCAGCTGGCGAGGCCGAGCTCCCCGGGTGGGATGGGGGAACCCAGGAAAGGCTCCCGGGATGGGGACCGGAGCTGGGGCAGCACCAGCGGGGCCCCGGTGAGAAAACAGGGACCGAGGGAGCAGCTGAGGGAATCGGGAGGAGCCCCAGGCCAGGCTGAGATGTGTGTGCAGAGCGGGGCTGAGGAGAAAATTGGGTCCCACTCCCGGTAATTCCCGGTGCCGGTGTCCCGGGAGAACGCGCGCGGTGCACGCTGGGAATTGTAGTTCCCGGGGAACTACAGCGCCCTCCACGTGACCAGCGCCGGACCAATCGCAGCCGGCCCCGCGTCGCCGTGGCAACCGGCTGTACACAAGATGGCGGCGGGAGGTGAGTTGCCAGGCCAGGCCAGGCCAGGCCAAGGAGTCCCTGCAAGGCTCCCTCCGCTCCTGCTCCGGGGTCAGCACTAATAAAACACGGAGGGTAAAGCCCGTGGGGGAGCTGGGAGTTCTGGCCCAGCGGTTTTTCGGTGACACTCACGGCCAGACCCCTTCTGTGGCTCCCCTCTCGCACCCACAACCAGAACCAAGGGATTTTTACCCGAAAAGTCCTCCCTGCTGTGGCAGACCAGGAGCCCTGCTCACAGGTATTTGTGCTTTCAGGTGCAGCTCACGCTGACGTGGAGCTCTCGTCCTCTCTGGCGGAAAAAATCTCTCTGTTGGAACAAAAAATAGAGAAACAAGCACAAGAAATCCAGCTGCAGGTAAAAGTCAGCCTCTTGCTGAGGCTGCTCTGTCCCCTGCCACAGGAATTTCACCTCTCAGACGTTGTGTGAAGTCCATCTGTGGCCTGCTGTTAATTACCCAAATGAGCCCTTTACAAAGCAACAGAGCAGTGGGATCCGGCCTTGGGGTGGCAGAGGGGACAGTCCCTGCTGGGGCTTCTTGCAGCAGTGACTCTCAGCACCCTGGCACTAACATCAGCAGCTCTTTGGCTTCAGAATTAAATTTTTTTCCTTCCTGTGGTGGTACATGCCCCCTTTTGTTTTCTGAAACAGCAGCTGCTTGCACAGGAGAGTGGTACTGGAGCAGCCCTCTCTGCATCACTGACTGGAGTAAAGACCCTTTAAAATCTTAGAATAAATACCCTTTAAAATCTTAGAATAAAAACCTATTTTTGTTCAGTTTGGATTTTTTAAGACGTGGCTGCAGAGATGCTGGTTTAGTTGCCAGACCAGCAGGTCTGAGCAGGAGCATCAGGTGCAGAGGGAGGATGGGAGATGGGTCACCCACTCCTGGAGCTCTCCATTTATCCCAGCCCTCCTTTGAGGCTCATTAAGGTGTCTGTGGGGTGATTCAGCCCTGCTGAGCCTTTGGGCAGCGCTGGGTGGGGGGAGAGGAGCTGCAGCAGCCCAGAACTGACCCAGCCCTTTGTTCTGCCCCTGAAGGACGGGAGGATCGCCGAGCTGGAGGAGAAGATAAAGACTCTTCAGGAAGGGGAAGGTAAAAATCGTTCTGCCTTTGGCAGCTCCAGAGCAGGGCAGAGCTGGCATTTGTGTCTGTAACTCTGCTGCAAAACATCCTGAGCTGTTTCTGTGGGTTTCTGAGCTTCCACGGGTGTGAAGCCAACCACAGGCAGCCGAGGATGGGCAGAAGTGCAGTAAACACTGCCGAGCTCAAACAGCAGGAAGGCAGCTCCTCACAGCTGGGAGAAACCAAACACACACGCGGAGTCTCCGCAGGATTCTGAACTCCAGATTGAGCCCAGCTCGCAGTGAGTCTCTGGAGGTGTTTCCCCCTGCTCAGCTCCCTGCATCCAGCAGCTTTTCCAGCCCCAGCTGGAGCCCACACACGTTTCCTGCAGGGCTGAGCGGCCTGCTGTGTGCAGGGCTGTGGTGAGCTCTCCATTTCCTGAGCACAGAGCTCAAATGTGGCTGTCAAACCACAGACATGAGCTCTGTTCCCCCTGCTGCACCGTGCTGCCATCCAGCCAAGATTCCAGGATCCAGCTGCAGCAGGCACCTGCTCCTTTTGGGCTCCTTAGGGCTGAGGGAGCTGAGCAATTTCCACCATAGACCTGCCAACAGCACCACTCACATCAGCTCCCACGGTTTTAAATTCCCTGGGCTGGTTCACAACTGTCCTTTGGTCTGCCAGCAGCGTTGTCAAACCACTGCAGGGTGAATTGTCCCCTTCAGCCCCTGTGTCCCACGGGTGTGAGTTCACTGAGCACAGGCAGGTGCTGCTGGGGCTCTGCCCTGTGTGGCACAGGTGATCCACAGCTCTTCCTTCAGGATCTTCAGAGGAACATCAGCTTTTCTCTTACAGATGCTTCTGACTCGCCCAGCACAGAACTGGAAATGAGGTGCTTTCGGCTGCAGAGCCAGGTCTGGGAGATGGAGGTGAGGCTGCTCTGCCTGCCCTGAGCCAGCTCTCCTGTGGGCTGGGGTCACTGCACTCCCAGTTTGGCCTTTTCCAAGCTACCCCTTTGATTCACCTCTGAGAAGGAGGAGCAGGCTGGATGTGAGCAGCAGGAGAAGGTTTAAACACACCAACACCTGTGCCCTGATTGCCAGGGCTGCAGGAATGCCCAGCTCCTGCAGCCCTGGGAGGTTCCCCTGGCACTACAAATCTCTCCTCCTCCCTTTCCCCTGCTGCGGATAGAGCTGCTATCACTGCCCTAGTGAGTCTGTCTGTGTGCCAGGGCCAAGCCAAACCTGTTCCACCTCCCTCTGTGCCTCCCACAGCCACAGCTGACCCCTCTCGGGCTCCCTTTTCCTGTTCTCTGCAGCTCTGGGCACCAAAGCCGACCTGACTCTGGTCTTGCAGCGGTTCCTGAATGACTACGGCCTGGTCTGGGTTGGAGAGGCACGGCAGCAGCTGGGAGACCCAGAACCACTCCAGGAGGAGGAGCTGCCAGCAGGGAACCCCTGCAAGCTGGGTAAATAAACCTCTGTAAGATCCCACCTTCACTCTGGCTGAAGCTGCTAGCCCAGCTCCCACCGCGTGCTCAGAGAAGGGGGAGTAGAAAAGCACCAAAACCTCAGGATTTGGGTCTTCAAAATTTGCAATCATGGGCCAAGATCTTCACGTCGATCCCTCTCAGGGGCACAAACATGGAGCAATCTAACAGGAGCTCAGCAGAAGGTTTAGTTTTATATACCTGTGTTATGTACACCCTTCTGGGGGAAGAGGGGAGAACCTGATGGCTCAGCCCTGCAGGAGGAGCAGCTATTTCCTGCAGAATTCACAAACCTGCACATTTGAGGCTTGGCTGCTCTAATGACATTGACACAGAGTGGGTGGAAAATGGAATCAGGTGCTTTGTGTACACAGGAGCTGTAGTAACTTACCCACAGAGCCTGGCTCCATCAGGGAGTGTTGTTTGCCTTCCCTCCCAGGCACCATGTGAGGGTTTAATTGAGACCTGACTCTGCTGTCTGGAGTCCAAGCAGCTTTGGCAGTGGCTCCTTAGGAAGTGGTAACAGAGGAAAAAAAAAAATGATTTGGACTGTAGAGCCAAAGCTGCTTCCTAACCACCAGGCAAGTATTAGCCTGGAGCTTCCCTTAGATGCAGGAGGGCAGAGGGAGTGCAGCAGAAACAGTTTTGGTTTCAGCTCGGTGACCCTTTTCAAGGGTATTTCTGCATCATTCTTTAGCAACTCATAAAAAAAAGCAGAACAACCAAGGACTTCAACTCAGCTAAGATCATTCCTCTCATTTCCTCTTTTGACTTCTTTCCTCTGTCCTGTCACAGCCCTTTTACTACTTCCCCCTGCCACCCTCAAAGCCCCAGACAAACATCCTGGCAGAGTCCCTGCCCTGCTGCAGGCAGCTGCCCGTGTTGATACTGGCACCTCCTCAGCACCCGTGCCCTGATCCTCTGACCCAAGCTGCTTAATCCAGCTGGTGCAGCTCCTCATCCTGCAGGGCACAGGGACAGCACAGCACTCCCGAGAGGATCCAGGAGCCCGGTGTGGGCTCCAGGAGCTGCTCTGGAGCTGCTCTGGAGCTCTGAGCTGCAGCCCCAGCGCTGCAGGCCTGCCCTGCCCTTGTGGTTCAGCACACAAAAGCTCGCACCACGTTCTGCAAACGTGTGAAGGGCAAAGCACAGGCAGCCCAGCAGTGGCAGGGCTGGAACACAGCTCAGATTCACAGCGACAAACCCATCCTGCCCCCCTAACTCTGATCCCTCTGCCACAGGTGAGCCCGTTGTGTGCAAACACCAGATTGACTTTGATTTAATCCTGGAGAACATTAAGGATTTGAACTCGCTGGTGGGAGAGGGCATTCCTCAGATCGTGCACACGCCTCGGGGGGCTCGGCTGGGGCGGCCGGAGCCGCTGCCTCTGACCCTGTACCGAAATGGCATCGTCGTGGGACACGGAGCCTTCCGGCCCTACCAGCACCCAGCCACGCAGGTATGCCAGGGCTGAGAGCAGTCAGAGCCATCCTGCCAGCACCCACCGAGCCCAGGAAAGGGGAGAGGCCTTCTGAGCTCCCCTCAGGCCTGCAGAGCAGCCCCCTGCACCCTGCCGTGCCTGGTGTGTCCTGCAGTAATGCCAGAGATGGAGATGCTGTGTCTGTGGTGCTGCACGGCCACAGCCCCACACACAGGAGCAGCCCAGCAGCAGGCTGAGGTGTGACCTCCGTGCTCTCAGAGCTCTCCTGTTGTTTCAGCAATGCCTGCAGGACATCATGGATGGTTATCTCCCCTCAGAGCTGCAGCCACGCTACCCCGACGGTGTCTGCTTGCAGGCAAGTGCCACACCCTGCTCTTGGCTCTTGGCACGGGGATTTTGCCGGATGGTGCCCAGAGAAGGGGAGGCTGAGGTTTGTGGTGCTGTGCAGGTGTGTCTGGGGCCAGGGGAGCCGTTACAGGAAGGGCTTCAGCATCAAGGCTGAAGGGTTCCTGTGCCTCAGTGAACCTGCCTTGGAACAAGGCTTCTGAGAGCTCTGTAAGACAAGCAGCACACGCAGGAAATGAAGAGGTGTGTCACAAAAAGAAGTGGGGAAAAGGTCTCAAATAGTTCCCCTGGAAAAGCTCGTAAAGTGAGAAAGAACAAGAACCTTTTAAAGACGATGTCATGAGAGTTTATTTTGCCACAGCTTAAATGGATTTGGCCACCTGAGGTTCTTTTGGGCCCCAGTTTTTGATTTCCCAGAAATGGCAAAGAGCCAAAGCCACATTTTCAGGCAGAGAGCCTCAGAGGACTCAAATCTGGGTCTTGGAGCGCACCTGCAATGTCAGCAGGACAACCAGAGGCTGGACTCTCCCCGTGCCACGGAGAAACCAGGGCACAACTGCCTGAGCAGGACAAGGACAGGCCAGCTGGAGCGAGCTGGGAGCTGTGGAGGTTCAGAAGTCACACAGAAGGGGGATTGTGCAAAGCTCTGGGGGCTGAGGTTCCCTAGAAGCAGCCTTGGTTTCTTTTGGGGTTTACAACTGCAGCTGGCTATCGCTGTGGTTTGCTGGGCTCTGATGCAGCAAGAGGAGCTTGTGCAACAGGCAGATTTGCTTACAGGTCACTGACAGGAGGGACGTGGTGTTTCAGAAGCCAGACCTTCCAGGGAGCTTTCCTGGCCTTGGCCAGGCGGTGGGTACTTCAGAATCCAACAGAGTGCAGGAAACCTCCACGAGCCCAGGTAAAATCTTAAACCTGCCTCAAAAATGCTGCTGGTTCTTGAGGAGGAGGATTCTTAAACCTTATCAGGGCAATGCAAGGGGTAGGAGGGGAATGTGAGGGTCTCAACCCTTCTGGGTCAGAGCCTGGCCTTGCCTCAGGAGCTGGGAGCCAGCAGCACACACGGGATCCTCTCAGCATTAATCCTGCTTAAGAATGGGACGTGACAAGTCATAAAAGAATAGAAATTCAGCAGGTTTCCAAAAACACATCTGCCCTGTGCCCTTCTGAAAGGCCAAGCTCCTTCCACCTTCACCACATCAAAGGATGCTGAGGTAACCCTGCAGGCCTGGGGGGGGGAGAGCTGCTTGGAAACACCACACCTTTCAACCAGCTCCTTCCAAAAAAGTAAATATTGCCAAGCCAAATTTACCGTAACTGCACCGAATATAGGACAGTTTCTCTTCAGAATTTCACAACAGAAAATGGGACATCAAAGGCTACAGATTTCCTCATTTTGCTTCTAGACACTTGCATTCTGTGTAAGCAGTATCTGATAGGGCTGGGAAGTCAGAGACAGAAATCAGTGGGTCTGTGGGTGCACCACTGAATAACCCACCACATGTGTCCCTCATGAGAAACAGCTGCCTGCTTCCATACGTCTGGTCTCAGTCACCTCAAGGCTAAAGCTAAATATCCCCTTTATCTAAGCACCTAAAAACCAAAAATTGTCCAAGCAGAAAAGGAATGGACACCTACAAATACACCCTCACAAGGTGAAAAACGTCCAAGTCTGTAACAATGTGATAGTCCCAGTTTTTCAGAGCAGAGCTGCCTGCCTGCTGTGCATCCCAGCTGTGCACTGCACAGTTCCCAGATTGGTGTTGACAATCAAATATTTAGTGGGGCAGAAAGTGGGACAGCTTCAAGAGAGGAACCCGAGAGCTGCTCTGGGCCTCGCTGGGGTGCTGAGAGCTCTCCCTGTCGGCGGCCACGCTCTCTCCTTTCACCAAATCTGCCTCTTCGGGGGCAATTTGTCACAGAGGTCCCACGTGGGAATCCAGGGCGTCCCTCTGGCTGCCCTGGGACCCTGGCAGGGGTCAGGAACCCCCCTGGACAAAGCCCCCAGAGACACTGTCTGTGATCTCTGGCCATGGAAAAGAGTTTTCAATCTTACAGGACAAATTACCAGCTCTGAGTGTTTGATATAAGTAATAATTAAGTGTGGCACAGGTGCAAAAGTAAAATTTTAGGTTTCTAGATTAGGGGTTCCAAGGGGACAAGATGGAGGAAATTGGGTGTGCCTTGTCCTTTTTCTCCTTCTTCATGCCCTCCATGTTTCACTGTGGTGGTGGCATTTTTCTGTTGGTTCCGGCTGGGGACACACTGTCCAACGTAGGTGACAGATATTGGCACGTTATTGTAAATCCAGCACAGGTAGTTTGTGGTATTTAATGTTTGTACCATCCCACTGAGGGCAGAGCCCCACACGCTGCCCTGCAGGACAGAGCTGCGGCAGGGCAGCAGAACATGTTAGAGATAAACAGAATAAACAACCTTGAAACAGCACAGACCAATTATGGCTTCTTTGGCAGGGGGCTGACAGACAGAGACTTTCTACAATGTCGGGATCATTTCAATATCACAGATTCTGACAGTCCTACACGGACATATCTCCCCTCTGCTCTGCCAGGTCCCACAAGCTCCTGGGAGCAGCTTCCCCACCAGCTGTCCCAGCCCCTGCAGCACAGAGGGAGAGCGGGCAGTGCCCGAGGCGCGGCCGGAGCAGCGCCACAGGTACGAGGGGGCTCCCCAGACACCCCCAGGAGAGACCAGGGCGATGCTCTGGGCTCAGCTCCCCGCACAGCATCCACAGCCCCTCCTGGGCCTCTCTCAGCTCGGTGTAACCTCCCAGAGAGGCTGCACCAGGGCACACGTGGCACTTGGCACCTGCCTCACGGCTGTGCCCGCTCTCCCTGCGGCCCAGGCAGCGCTGACACTCACCTGCTTTGGTTTTAGGGCTCTGAGGAGCAGCAGAGGAGCAAGGAAATCCTGGTGGAAACACCTGGGCTGGCTGCCCTGCAGAGGTACAGGAATAGCCCCCCATCCCCTTCCTCCTATTTCATCACGGCAGGTTTAGTTCAGGGAGTTGAGATGAGGAATGGACTTTCCCCTTTTAGACCTTAGTTAGACAAAAGGCCAAGTTTGGTCCTTTGGGAAAACCACTGAATTTTTCATGGCAAACATGCCATATTTTACATCTCTAACAAAAAGCTTCTGTTGTTCAAAATGTCACTTATTTATGTGAAAGTTTTCCCGACAGCAAGCCAAGGCCTAAGAGTTTGTAACCATTGAAGGAGCTCTTTGCAGTTCTATTAAATGGAGAACGCCTCCAGGAAACTGATGCCTGGGTGGGAGGTTTCACAAACAGCACTTTTCCACTCAGTCTTCTGCCAAGCCAAGACCCAAATAGCTAATGAAAAAAAAAAAAAACCCAAGCAGATTATTTTTAATCAAAGAAGTAGGACGAAGTACTTACCAGACAGCCCTGGTTTAAAATGAAAAAGCTAAAAAAGGCCATTAATTCTCTTCAAGGCACCTTCAGGCTAGGAAAGCACAGCAGCAGTTTGGGCAGTGGGTTGGTCTGGGTGCCCACAGTCAGAGGGGGCCTCATTCACCTCAAGGACATTCCCAAACATGAAAGTCCTCTCCCCTGGTCTGAGTCTCTGCCTGCTGAGGGAGCTCGCTCCTGGGCTGACAGGCTCTCTGTCCCCAGGGTGAGGCCGGCACAGGAGGCTGGAGCTCCCCTCTCTGCCTGTTGCACCCTGCGCGTCAGGTCCGAGAGCGGGGAGCGGACCTACGAGCTGAGGATGCTGCTCACGGACACCATCGGGGACCTGCGCCAGCACCTCACCCACATCAGGTAGCCCAGGACTCCCTCCCCGCCTTGCCTGACTCTGTAGGACCCCTGAAGAGGGTTCTTGAGGTCCTGGAGCTTCAAACAGCAGCCTGAGCTGGGTCACAGCCCTGTGTCCAGCAGTGCCAGGGCCCTGAGAAGCTCAGAGCATTTCATACCCACCTTTGCCACACAGCAACAGAGATGAACTTTTGTGCTCCCAAACCTGCCATCAGATCCAGGCCCACGGCTGCCTTTGCCTCCTTCCAGCACTCACCCAGCTGCTGCCACCCCTCCCAAGGTGCTGGAAGCTGAGCCGCAGCCTTTGCTTTGTGTCCCAAAACATCCAACGCTGCACAAGGGCTCCCTCAGCCTGTTGGGGACAGCTCCAGAAGGCTGAGGGCCCCCTTTGCTGTCCCCTCTTCCCACTCCTGCCGCAGGCCTGGCCCAGTGTGAGCCCAGATGAGCTCAGTGCTGCTGGGATGCAGGAGCCTCCTTCCTCCCCACTGCAGCTGGCCACGCTGCAGTTTGGGCTGGAAGCCCTTTTTCTGCTCTTGCATAACCACAGCTGGATCAGCCAAAGCACCTCAGCAAATCCTTGGGGAATCCCAGGAGTAGATGATTGTGCTGTTCTTTCCTAGGGGTGGAAACTCGGACTATGAGATCATCAGCACCTTTCCCCAGAGGGTGTACACCGACAGCTCCAGGAGCCTGCAGGAATGTGGGCTGGTCCCCCGGGCCTCTCTGCTGCTCCGCAGGAGAAACCCATCCCAGCAGGAGGGGAGGGGGCTGCAGACAGCCTGAAGTGCTCATCCCCAGCTCTGCACAGGGAGGGAGCTGCCTCTCACCTTATCCGACCTGCCCTGGCTGGGAAAAAGGGAGAGGTTTTCTTTCCAGATTCAGTTTCACTGTGCCACTACCTGGGATGGAGAAGAGCTGGGAGCAGCCATTTGGCCACTCCCGTGGGCAGAGGGGGCCAGGCCCGGTCCTGCTGCCTCACAGTGGCTGCTGCTCCCCTGACAGCTGGGTCCCAGCACAGGGACACTTCCACCAGCTCACCTGGGCTCCTCATCTCTGTGCAGGGCTACCCAGGCTGACCCCTGCCCAGGGGAGCCTGCCAGCCTCAGCCCAGCACCGGGCAGCTGCTTAGCAGTGCTCAGGGACTGGAGCAGCAGGATGGACACACAGCCAGGGGCAGTTTGCGTTCTGCACACAGCAGCTCCCTACAGATCTCACCTGCTCTGGCAGCAGGGGACAAACAGGCTCAGTCCCACGGCCTCTGCTGGAGCTAAACCTGAAGGCCTTGAGCCATTGCAGTGCTGGGGCTGAGCCAGGCTCGGCTCAGCCCTGCTCCTGGGTTTCCTGTACGTGCACAGCTCCTTCCCTTGGACAGCCCCCAGCTGCAGCGGCCCCGGCTCCAGCCTGCCTGGAGGTACCCGCCCTCCTCCTCCCGCTGCTGGATGCTGCAACAGGACACCGTGTCATTGGAGACAGCATAATCCCTCCGTGCTCTCTGCCCAACCCTGAACAAAGCATCTTCCTCCCCGTCCAGTGGGCTGGGGCTGCACTTTTCCTTTTTCCTTTCCCCAGCACATTCTTCCCATTCCAGCTGTGACAAGCTCTCACTTGACTCCCAGCTGACAACACTCCCACTCACACGAGGCAGGGCCTTCTGGCAGGTTCCCTCTTTGCACAGACCCAGCCCTCATTAAAGGTTCCCAATAAAACCCTTTATTTCAGCTGCCATTTCCACTTCCTTTAGATTTCAAAGGCACGGTTACTGTGGAAGCTCAGAGCTCTTCCCAGACCCCTCTGACCAGAGCAGCACAACTCAAACACAGGAAGCAAACCAGCAGCTTCCACAGCTCCCCGTGAGCAGTGACTCAACCCACACAGCTCTCCCTCAGCTTCCTCCTTTTTCCACCTGTAGCACATTCAGGAGCAGCTGTTTCCCCTGCCCCTCTGTATCCTGGTCTAATCTTTGTGCCAAAGGTTTGTTTTGCACTCCCACGTCTGGCTGAGGCTGTCCCTGCCCCGGGCTGCCACTGTCACCAGGCAGAGGAGAGGAATGCTCTGGTACCTGTCACTGCCGTAGGACATTCAGACACGTCCTGGGAGCCTTTGATTAGCAGCAGCAATCTAGGGTGTTAAGATCTTTGTGTCAGGCTGCAGCAGCAGGTACAACCCACTCAGCTGGAAATGACTCACAATCCTTAGGGAGGGTGATGTTTAACCTGTAGCCAAAATAAAACCGAATTTAAAAGAAACGCAAGAGTAGCGCTGTGAAAGGTACAGTAACATTTAATAGCATCTCGGAAGACAACACTGGTTATAAACTTGCTTTTTGGCAGGAAAACAAAATGCACTTGGTCCAGGATTGCAAAAAAGCCAACACAAAGAGGAAAGCTGGGACAGCTGGAGCATCAGCTGTTCTGGGGCAGCCCTGAGCCATTAATGCTCACCAGGGAGCCTGGGCAGGGTGGAGGGCGGCCAGAGCAGCACAGATCCCACTTCCAGCCCCACCCATTCCCCAGGCTGCCTTCGCCCCCAGCTCGACCGTGGTGGGCACTCAGACCCAAGTTCTGTGCAGTATTTTTGCATTAAATTAAGACAAACAAAAAAAAAACACCCTTTACTTAGTTGCCATAATCTCTGCAGTTGAGATGAAGAGGGGGTAAAAGAGATAAACAAAAGAGGAAGTGAGGCAGCAGAATTTACAATTTTAACAGCAACTGGGAGAAGTGGGAAGTACCAGGCAGCCCCGAGCCCTTCCCTGGCGAGGCAGGGGAGGGGGCTGGGGGCCAGGATCACCTCGCACAGCCCCGGAGGCTTTGCTGTTTACAGAGGCACTGGAAGCTGCCGTGAGCCAGGCCCAGCTCTGCTCACAGCCCAAGCAGCGAGCGTCACGCTTTCTTTGGATCCCTCCGAGATGATTCCGGGGTAGGCAGGAGGGAGTCGGAGGCAGCTGCAATGAGGAGTTTTGGTCATGGGTTTTTCCCTGTGCTGGGATACAGGTGGTGGTGCCAGGACAGCGCTGACAACCCGGAGGTGAAGGTGGTTGGAGATGAGGGCGCTCAGGAATGCAGGTAGAGTCCAGGACGGGAGGGGAAGCAGGGCTCAGGCCAACTTCAGGAACTCCTGCAGAGTGTTTTGCTCCACCGCTTCCACAAAGAGCTCGTAATCCTGCAGGGAAACGCCACACGGTCGCTCACGAGGGGCCCTGAGCCCACGGCACAAACTGGTCCACAGCCCTGGCACCAGCTGCTTGTGCCAAGGATGACAGGACAAAGCGGGCACAGCCCCACTGCCACCCAAAGCCCCCCGCCTGGGTCCCCTTTTTCCCCGAGGCAAACAGCCGTGAATCCTGGCAGCACCTGCTCCCTGCACCTCACAATAAACGATTTAAAAAGCATCCTGAACACGAGCAGCCAAGCCTAGGACAGGACACCACCCACCACCCACCCCAGGGTGCCAACTGGGCACGAGCCTCACCCCGCAGTACTGGTCCCCGTTGACGATCTGGGGTGGGATGGCTTTGGGGTTGCCTGCCTTCGCCCTCATCTCCTCCCGCAGAGCGTTGTCCTGGGAGATATCCACCAGCTCGTACTTGATGTTCTTCCCGTCAAGGATTCGGGTCACCTCGCTCTGCTGGGATTTGATCTGGAAGGCGGGTGGGAAAGGCGGGTTACGGGGAGATGGAGCCCGGAGGGTGGGCACACACCCAGCTGCTCAGCACGGTGCCACCCCGCCGGCGTGGGGGACAGAGGGGACACCGGGGATGGGGCGGGGGGCTCCGCCGCTGCACGGAACAGAGCCGCCCGCCCCCGTTCGCGGCCCTGCCACCGGCGCTCACCTCCCGGGAGCCGGTCACCGAGGTGCTGTAGACCTTGAGGGTGCTCATGGTGCGATCGCGGCCGCTCCCAGCGCCAGCCCGGCCGAGGGAGGAGGGAGGGAGCGGGGAGGGACCGGGCAGGCTCGGCCCGGCGGGGCTCGGCGGGAGGGAGGGACCGGGGAGGAGCGGCGGCGCCGCATGTGACCGCGGGCGCCAATGGGGCCGGCGGGCCCGGGCATGCGGGATCGGCGGGGCCGGCCCGGGGAACCGCCCCGGCGGGTACCGGGGAGCACCGGCACCGGCCCGATGGGTACCGGGGAGCGCCGGTACCGCTCCCACCGGGCACCGGCACCGCCCCGACGGGTACCGGGGAGTACGGGCACTGGCCCGATGGGTACCGGGGAGCACCGGCACCGCTCCCACCGGGCACCGGCACCGGCCCGACGGGTACCGGGGAGCACCGGCACCGGCCCGATGGGTACCGGGGAGCGCCGGCCCGGCGGGTACCGGGGAGTACGGGCACCGCTCCCACCGGGCACCGGCACCGCCCCGATGGGTACCGGGGAACACCGGCACTGCTCCCACCGGGCACCGGCACCGCCCCGGCGGGTACCGGGGAGTACGGGCACTGCTCCCACCGGCACCGGCACCGCCCCAATGGGTACCGGGGAGCACCGGCACCGATCCCACCGGGCACCGGCACCGCCCCGATGGGTACCGGGGAGTACCGGCACCGCCCCGATGGGTACCGGGGAGTACGGGCACTACTCCCACCGGGCACTGGCCCGATGGGTACCGGGGAGCACCGGCACCGCCCCGATGGGTACCGGAGAGCACCGACACTGGCCCGATGGGTACCGGGGAGTACGGGCACCGATCCCACCGGACACCGCCCCGATGGGTACCGGGGAGCACTGGCACCGCCCCGATGGGTACCGGGGAGTACGGGCACTGCTCCCACCGGGCACCGGCACCGCCCCGATGGGTACCGGGGAGCACGGGCACCGCTCCCACCGGGCACCGGCACCGCCCCGATGGGTACCGGGGAGTACCGGCACCGCTCCCACTGGGCACCGGCACCGGCCCGACGGGTACCGGGGAGTACGGGCACTGCTCCCACCGGGCACCGGCACCGCCCCGATGGGTACCGGGGAGTACGGGCACTGCTCCCACCGGGCACCGGCACCGCCCCGATGGGTACCGGGGAGCACGGGCACCGCTCCCACCGGGCACCGGCACTGCCCCGATGGGTACCGGGGAGTACCGGCACCGCTCCCACTGGGCACCGGCACTGCCCCGATGGGTACCGGGGAGTACGGGCACCGATCCCACCGGGCACCGGCACCGCCCCGATGGGTACCGGGGAGCGCCGGCACCGCTCCCACCCAGGAGAGCCTGGCGCGAGTGGGTCAGAGCAGCTTTATTTGATATTCCAAGTACTCGATACAAACAAGCGCCGAGACAGAGGCTGGTACAAAGACACCGAGCCCAACGGGACCGGGCACAACACGGGAACGGGGGGACGGGGAGGAAACGCTGTCTGTCCCCCTGGCCTGGGGTGTTCCGTAGCTCAAGGCACAAGATTTCCCCTGCACCAGCAGCAGACAGCACACGGGATCACCCTCTGGCCAGGAGGATGAGGAGAGGACATGTGCCCATGGAGGGACACAGGAGCTGGGCAGCCCAGCCCAGCTGCTGAGGTGGTTTCAGCCACAGTAATCTCATCTCAGAATCACCTCTGCAGGGGCAGAGGGCAAACCTGGCCCCTCACAGCACCCAGGAACGAGATCTTGCACCCCCAAAGCAAAGGGCAGAAGGAGATGGTGCCCAAACCACCTAAGAACCTGCAGGAGCCAGCAGAGCTCCCCGCAGTCAGGACAAACAGCTTTAAAAACAGCCCTGGAAATGTCTTTGCTCAGTACACAGCACCAGCAGCCTGGGGACAGACACAGCCAGGAGCAGAACACCAAGGAGAGCAGGACAGACAGACAGACACTGCTGCATGCTCCCCGTGTGGGACAAACCAACCACTTCCTGGCCACCATCCCCCGTGGTAGCCAAACACCGAGAACAGAACAGATTTGGTCTTAAAATTTGAACACAAAGGAATAACAAAAGCATTTCTGCCAAACCCAGGGCTCACAGCCCCAGTGTGAACCAAGAGCAGCCAAAGAACACAAATGTCAGCAGGACTTTTCCTTGCCACAACTTGGTACCTTGCTCTTAAGATGAAAACCCAAGTTCCACCCTCGGACTCGGTACTGTAAAGCTGTCACTGGGGTTAGGGAGGGTGGTGGTGCAGTGAAACTGATCCCTCCGTGATCCATTTAGAAACCTCATTACTTGCAGAGGAGAAGAAAGGAGGGACAGGGCTGTGACAAAGCCCAAGTGGCCACTGCCCTGCAGGAAGAGCTCCCTGTGCCACCCCCTCCACATCAGGACCAGTATGGCTTTCTCCCAGTAAAGCAGAGGCGTGTCCCCAGGGCACAGAGGCTCTCTCTTGGAGGCTCTGGCAGGGGCCACAGACACTTGGAGCTCCCCAGGATTGTTTGTGATGGCTCTAAAAGGCTGCGAGAGGGAAGAGCAGCCCCTCACCTGCCAGTGGATGCATTAGGCACGGAGCAGAGTGGGGGCAGAAGGTTCTTCCAGCTCATTAAGGCACTTCAGCATCAATCCTCTGCAGTCTGAATCACTGCCCACTCCCAGTGCTGTTTCAGGGGGACAAAAGGCTTAAGGCTTCTGGGGTAACAGTGCCCAGGGGGATCATTTCCAGTCTTTTAGTGTTGCTTTATTCCTCAACTCATGCTGGCTGCTGAAAGACACTGGTTGCATTACCTGAGGAAAGCAGGTCCTGCTCCAGCAATCCAAGGCAGTAGCACCTCGATGTAAATGCCAGGAGTGGAACTGGCACACCTGCCTGCCTGTGGAATCCAGATTTCCCACAAACACTCTGACAACCCCCTGGTCCCACAGGACCTGCACAGGGAGGTTATCAGCAAGACCAGGGCATAGATTTCCTTTTAGCCATTATTTTAACCGTCACACTTGCATGTTCAGCATTTGACACGCCTGGAAGGCAAGTCAGAATTCATCTCCCAGCTCCAGAGACCACAGCAGCTCCAGTAAACACAGTATAAAACACATTCCACAAGATCAAAGCTACTGCAAAGCCTGACACTGAAGCCCTGAATTATCCCAGTCAGCAGCTGAACACTTCTGGCAACAAACCCCCTGATTCCTCACAGATCAGATAAGTCACACGTCCTGTACCCGAGCAGAGGGGTGGTAAAGTGCTGAATAGGTTTAGGGTTGTAGGAGCACAGACTCCTGAGAGTTTCAAGTCTTCATTCCCTGTCTTACTTTGGGAGTGTTCTTTACTGGGTGATGCAGTTGTCTCCCATGTCCTGAGCGTATCTGTCAGATATTGCAGTCCTCAAGTCCTCCACCTCTTTGTGAAGCTGTTTTACCTCCACCAGTTTCTTAGCCAGTCCGTCGGGGCTGAGCAGGTCATCCTTCTCCTTCACAGGCTGCTGCACAGCTGTGGGGTCAGAGAAGGGAGTTTCCTCACATGCAGTTCTCAGCAAGGATCACACACATTTGCAAATCAGCCAGAAAAACCAACTCACATTTGCAAAAGAGGTTCTACTTAACATTCAGTTATCACAACATGCACCTTTGAAACACACCAACCACAGAAAGAGCATTCAGAAGCCCAGGAAGAGCCCTTTCCATGCTCTACGTGAGTTATTTAGTTCTGCCACAGCACAGGAACAGAAGGGTTTGTTCTGCCATCTCTCAAAAGGAAATGTACTTACAGTGAATGCCCAGGAGCAGAGAGAGGTTGGGGTCCTTGCCCTGAGCCCTCTGGGTGACGATGCTGTAGACAGACTGCAGATCCTGCAGGCAGCTGGCCAGCTCCCCGTGCAGCTCCTGGGCCAGGCGGGCTGTGTCAGCAGGCAGGGGCTGGGCTGTCAGCTGGGCCTGCCGGAGCCGCTCCTGCAGCGTCAGGTTCTTCTCGATCAGCTCCTGGTTCTGCATGGACAGCTGGACACACGGACAGGCACCTCAGGGGCGGTGCTGCCACACTGAACACGCCTGCTCGGGGCAGGGAGCAGGAGGGGGTGGGTCTCAGAGTCAGTCAAAGAGAGAAATGAGAGTTTCTAGCCAGGCAGAAGCCTGGGAAAGAGCTGGAGAAGAACGTAAATAATTCTCCATCTCTTGTTGTTCACGTTGTTTATAGTTAAGTTCTATCACTGTGCACGAATGGTGTGGATTGTTTTCACTTCAGGACCAATGGAGTTGGTTCTCACAAAGCTCTGTATAAAAGAGCAGTGTATTTTGAATAAACCAGAGTTTTACTCTCAGCAGCCTTCTGGTCAGAGTCTCTTCATTCCCGTCCTGCCTCAGCAGCGACAGGAGGGCAGGAGCTGTTTGCATCCAGCCGTGGCCACAGCAGCCAAAGTCACTGCCACACGGGGCTGGGCCCAACAGGGAGGTTCCTGCAGGTGCTGCACCCCAGCAGCGCTCCTGCTTGCCTCGAGGGCCGAGGCTGAGCTTGGGCTCCTGTGCTGCTGCCCTCAGCCTCCTCCATCCCATCCCATCCCCATGAAGCTCCCGAGGCACAACCTGTTCTCCTGCTTCCCAGCAGGGCACAGCTCCTCTCCCAGCCCTGACAGGAGAACGGACTAGCAGGAAGCAGGAGAGGTTGAGCTGCTGACTAAATTCAGGGCCTTGCTCAAACACAATCCATTGTTGGATCAGTGCTACACCCAGGCACTCCAAACACCCCCTGACCTCTTTGACGGCAGCCCGGAGCTGCTGCAGAGCATTTTCCCTTCTCATCGCCTCCTCTTTCAGAGCTTGGCTTGTCCCCTCTTCCTGGGCCACCTGTTCTTGCAGGTTCTGGAAGAGACCACGGGAACACAGTAAGTCTAACCCATTTCACAGCATGTTCTCAAGTCCCGGGTCCCTCCCCGTCGCCTCTCACCTTGACTTGCAAGGATAACTGCTCCATCTTCTTCTGCTTTTTGTCCACAATCTGGAATTAAAAGCAGAGGCATCAGAAGTGGCCACCCAGATCCAGTAATGCCACCAGGAATTCTCTTTCAGAGGACAGCATCTCCTCTCCTCTTTCCTGTCCATTTACTGCTCTAATCACACTCTTAGGAGTGGACTTGGATAAAAGGCACCATGAGATTTACCAGCTAAAACCAGACATTGTATTCTTGTGGTTTTCCTCTCCCCTCTTCTGCATTCTGCAGCTTCTCCACAGCATTACTGGAGAAGTGTGTGGTTATCACATCAAGAACAGCTTTTGGAACCCCCCTGCAGTCTGGAATTCCAGGAACTGCTGCTTCAGTGCAATTGTGTCTTTAAAAATCCCCGATTTCATCCGAGTGCCTGGTGTGACTCAGTGGAAGGAGAAGTGTGTGATTCCTGACGGGGATGGCCCCTCACCTTCCTGAGGCAGTCACACTCCTTCTTCAGAGAGTCATGTTCCATTTTCTGCCTCTCCCCATCCTGGGCAGGGGGTCCTCTCTCTGCATTCTTTGCATACTGCTGCAACTTGTCCTGCAAGCTGCAATTAGCAGAACACCATGAGGAAGAAACAGTTTCATTTACCATCTCTCCCTTACTTTAAGGAGGGAAACAATACAAGGAGTGAAATTAATTTCATGTCAAATGTCAGCGGTGCCCTGTTTCAGTCCCAGCCCACCACCTGCCAGGGCTGTGCAGGACCCTCCTGGTGCAGCACCTCCTGCAGTGCCAAGATGAAGCTGATTGCTCCTTCCTACCTGTGCACAGTGGACAGAAGCTCCATCTCCTTGTGCTTTTGGGTTTCCAGCTGCAGCTCTTGCTCCCTGAAAGCAGCCTGGACATCTCCGAGCTCTGTTTCCAGTGCCAGCACTGTTTCCTGCAGGGCAGTGGTCTTCAGTTCAGATTCCTTCAGCTGCAACAAAAGGGGAGTAGATGTAACTACAGAAAAGTCACCTGAGCAAGTATGTCAAGAGCCAGCATTGCAGCTCAGAGGAAGTTTTACCTTCTGACTCTGTTTCTGGTGCTCCTCAAGGGTTGGAAGATCAGCCAGGTATCGTTCCAGGGTCTCAATTCTCTGCTGTCTCTCTCTGTTTTGTTCAGATTCCTTCTGGCATTTCTTTTTAAGGTTATTAATGTGTTTGTCTCTTCCCTTTACCTGCAGGGACAGTTAACAAGTTTAGTTTATATTATTTCTTATTTATTCTTCAGTCTTCTGTAAGCCCACTCATTTAGCTTTTTGCACACCACACAATGCCAAAATACAAGATCCCCTCAACTAATTTCTGCTCATTTAGCTACAGACAGGCATTTTTTTTGGTTAAAAGAGGAGGCACTGAAATGCTTCTAACTGCAGGAGGAAAGGCTTTTGCTTGGAAACCATAGTCTACAACGAGATGAGAAAAAACCTGAGAAAAACCCAGTTACAGACCACCACAGAAAAGTTCCACCTCAGCACTGCACTGACAAGAAAGCACACCTTCCCATCTCCAGAGCAACAGGATCATACCCTTTCTTCCTGTTTCTTCAACTCCTCTGCATGTTTCTGCACCGTCTCCTTCAGGGACTCCCGGACCAGCTTCACATCCACCTCTGCAGCAGCCAGCTTCCTCTCCAGCTCAATGTTCTCCTTGCTGAGGGACTCTGTCTTCTCTGTGAACTGTGCTCGGAGGAAGGTGTTCTCCCGCTGCAGCTCCTGCAGGCACAGACAGCCCCTGAATTTGGGGGGTACAAACTGTCCAGGGCTGTGTCCTCATCCTTCCCAATCCCCAAACATCCCTCAGCCTCAGCTGAAACACTCTGAAACGGCACCTGGCAGTGCTGCCAGGTGTTGGCATCACCAGCACAGCTTTAATCCAGCCAGAGGAAATCTCAGGGGGCACAGAGGTGATGGTAACTCCACACAAGGGGTAATTTATCTTTTAACTCTGCACAGTCCTGCTCAGCAAACACCTCAGCAGCAGCCTGGGCCATGGGATTCAGCAGCTGTTTCTCACTGGCACCTGCTGTACCTGCATTCTCAGCATGTAGACGTCTCCATAGGAGGCTGGGCAGCCCAGCAGGGCACTGTGAACCTGCAGCTCGCTCTCCCGGACCTTCTGCTCCAGCTGGGAAATGTGCTGCCTCTGTCTGTAACAAAACAGGCAATTCACTGTTCTCAAACATAGAGAGCAGCAGCACAACACCAACACAGCCAGCACAGCGCTGCTGCTCCACACAGGGACAATAAAGGTGAACACTTTGACCGTTTTTACAATTCTTACTAACTTTTCTTCCCTTCCCTCACTTCAAAACCCTTCCCCCAACCATGATTACAGATAAAACACACAAGCCTTGCATGTTTTGGAGGATCCAGCTTGACTCTGGAGCTTAGCAGTGAAATGAACACACAACAGATGACTCAAAATAAGGAAGAAAATGTATTTACAGTCCATGTGCTGAAGGTACTTTTCATTAGGACTTACTTTTTCAAAAGCTTTGTGCACTAGCCTTAAATAAATGTTGTTTGTCAGTCTCAAGTCACAAAGACCAAATTTAAAATAAAGGTCTCAAAGAGCACACAGAAAGTCCTTAAGCAAAAGAAGCAGTTATTTTGACATTCTAAATAATCATGATGTGAGCAGAAATTTTTATCCCCTATAAAAAACTGAAAACCATAACTAAAATTAATTTATTTGAGCCCTTCAGGATCATTGTCCTAATTCCAAGGAAAGAAGAGCTCAGGTTGTTCTCTAAGATCCTTATATTGTTCTTTGCAACAAAACAGGATCAACTGGGCAAAAGGGAATCTGAGAAATGAGCCTTCCTTGGTACTTCCCAAACCTTCCTTTCCAAGTGGAGAGGGACTGGAGTCTTTAAACCACATGTCAGCATCAAAGCCTCACCTGTCAATGAGGAGCTCTTTCTCCTTGAGCAGGTTTTCATTGGAGTTCAGGATATTGATCCACTGGGCTGGGTCAGGTGCAGGCAGGGATGTGGAATACATGGAGGAATGGGGGCAGGTGCCTCCATTTTGCAACTGCAAGAGGAGACAAGACAAGGAGGGAGAGGTCTGTGCCCCACAGGGGTGGTTGCAACACTGCTGCAGCTATTTTGCACACTGTGTGCTCATCTGCATGCCAGGGCAGGGCTATTTCAGTCTCTGTTGATGTCCAAGAACAAGAAACTTTGCCCAAGCACAACTGGAGATTAACAAATAATTTTAGATCACTGTGCTAGCTCGCTGGAAACAATTTGTCTCCATGAGGGTACAGCTGGTGGGAGGGGGTAAACAAACCATTTCCACCTTATAAACTGCAGCTAGTTTCATGCATTTTTTCAATAAAGTCTTTCTTAACCCTAGATACAGAATAAAGCCATTCCAGACACTGCTTAACACCTCTTGGCATGCTTTTTCTTCCCAGTTTCTATCAGGCAGGGTATTTCAGCTCTTGATCTGGCAGGTGGAGCAGCTCTGTAACATAACCCAGGGCTGGCTCTGCACACACAGCGTGTCAAACGATACCTGTGACACCACAAGCTGCAAAAACAGACCATTAGGAGACTTCTGCTGCCACTCAGGGAGAAGCAGGAGACATTTTCCCCCTGGATCTGGGACACAACTCCTGACTACAGAGACAGGAAAGGTTTCAAACTCACACAGTCACAGCTGCCTACCTGCATCTGCTCCACCTGCAGCCGCACTTTGTCCAGCTGCTGCTTCCAGGCACTGAGCTCGCAGGCTCCCTGGTGCAGCGTGCAGCCCTCCTGCATCCACGCCCGGCCTGGGGGAGCTGCTCCAGCTTTGGAATAGAAAGTGCTGGCCTGGAGTCCCGCTGGCACCAGCCTGCTGCCGCTGGGCCACGGCCCGTCCCGGGGCTCGCAGCTTCCGTTGGCCCCCGGCGCCTGTTTGCTCTCTGGCAGCACCTTGTAATGGTCCTTGCCCGCCTCAGGGCTTGGGCTGAACTTGTGGCACCTGTGCAGAGGGTCGGCACACAGGCTGTCCAGGAAGAGAGACTGGTTAAGGGTCTGCTCGATAGCGGGGGTGTCAAACTTCCAGGCGCCCTCCGTCCTGGCGCGCTCGCAGCCCCTGTCCCCCGCAGCCCTGCCGAGGCGCAGCAGCTCCCTGGGTGGCACCTGAGAGGACGTCCCGGCGTTCAGGTCCCCGTTCCTGGCGAGCCCCGGGCGCTCAGGGGCAGAGCCTGGCCCTGCAGAGCTCTGGGAACAGCCCTGGTCCAGCTTGGAGGGCGAGGCGCCCAGCGTGGAAGGCATAACGTGGGCTGTCGGAATGGTCACCTGGGTTTTGATGGGATGGAATGAGGAACCGCTACTGGAATTGCAGAAGTCTAGGGGAAGAAGAAAAGTGATCATCTAATTACAGTCCTGAAAACACAATCCTCCAGTGAGCTTTCCAAAACGATTTTAAAACCAGTTCCTTTCCCACTG
Organism: Taeniopygia guttata; assembly: GCF_048771995.1. Lineage (NCBI taxonomy): Eukaryota > Metazoa > Chordata > Aves > Passeriformes > Estrildidae > Taeniopygia > Taeniopygia guttata. The sequence continues at coordinate 3,560,095 of NC_133048.1, read as the reverse complement.
AACATGTCCACTGAGCAGCAGCATGACTCAGGCACACTTGTGTTCCCCCTCGCTACAAGTTTCAGGAACCTGCTGACCTTTTCCTACCGCCATAGGAAGAATCTGAGTTTAATCCCTATTTTTAATCCTTGTTTTAAGCTACTCTAGTATAATCTTGACTCAATAATGTTATCTTTCTCTAGGTTTAGAAATCAAGTCCTTGCTACTGAATAAAAAGGCTGAAACTTACTGATCTGAACACTGAGCCCGTGATCCTGCTCTGCCCGTCCCGCAGCTCAGCGACTCCGGAGCGTGAGCAGAGCTAACAGGAGCCTTCCCTGAGCCCATGGTGAGCCTCCAACATCGCTGACCCCGAGGATCTGACCTTCCAGCTCCTCCAGGACACCACAGCAAGAGCCTGTCCCAGAGCTGGAGCAATGGCTCTCACCTACGGCCACAGGAAGTGAGACAGAGCTCCCGTCCTGCCAGCGGAGCACCAAACCTGGCTGCAGGAACTCGGGGTTATTCTTAGCAACTCTCAGATTTCCATACAGCAACAGCACGGGCTGAGAAAGGCAATCAGTGCCTGTTCCCACTCCTTGTCCCGAGACGTTCTGTGTCGCAGAACTCCAGATTTCTCCCAGGAACACGCACTTGATTTCCTCATGGCTTTGGCCAAAGGCCCATCCCCACGTGATGCTCCAACAAGTCACCCTCCCACCTGTTTGTACCCTCCAAGCACTGCTACAACAGTGAATAAACACCACCACTTGAGTACAGCCCAAATCAGACTCTGCAAAGACCAAAATCACACCACAGGACAAACGTCACAACAAAGACACTCAATCCTTTCGTCACAAATGAGCAGTGAGGGCAGGAAATCTCTCAGCCACAGCTTGGCTGTGCTTGGGGACTCCAGAGAACACCGTGCTACTGGGCAGCTGCAAGCACCTTCACCTTGGCAGAGGGAAGAGACAGCACCATTTCCTTTTACAGCCCCTAAATTTATCCCCTGGCGTCACTGTCAGGGACCAGAGTTCCCCGACCAGCACGTCACGTGGGGGTGCTGCAATCAGCTCCTGGAGTGTGCTGAGGGTCCTCACAAGAACATTTCTGACTAATGTACTGAGCTCAGCGTGCCTCAGCAGCAGCCAGGGCTGCGGGTCACCCTCGGCTCTCACAACACAGCTGGGACATCACCAGTGCCCAGAAGGGTCATTTCCCAAAGGAAACCATCTCCCCTGCCCCCAGCTGCCAAATGGCTGTTTTGTTATCCTGATGGAACACTTAAACATCTGCTGGTGTAATATTTATAGCAATCCTTCTAACAGCCAGACCTGCTAAAGCCTCCATTTCACTGGCACCTTACTGAGATCTACAGCTCATTCCAAAGGCTCCCTGAACACAGGGATGTGTGAAGTGTTTTAGGGAACACCACAAAGTCCCTCACTACTGAAAAGATAATCAATAAAGGTGAAATAAAACAGGTGGAAAGGATTGCTAGGACCAGAAATTTCACAGAGTGCCTCAGTTGAAGGTCAGGCTGCAGAGTTCTCAGCTCTAACACTGCAGAGCCAAACACTTCTGCACAAAGGCACCTACAAATTATTTCCTTAAAAAAAAAAAAATAAGAAAACACTCAACAGACTTGCTGATAAATCTCTCATTGGACAACAAGAGCCAGCAAGTCACCAAGGTGACTTTTAGTCAGTTAAAAGCCCTGCAGAGAGACAATAACCAAGCTCAGGGAAACAGCCAGTGCCCTCCTCACTTGGTTACATTCCAGACATCTGGGTTTGAAACGGCTGCAGACACGGTGGCAAGCTGTGCCCTCCAGGTTTCTGTGACCCAGCAGTGCCCATCACCTTCGGTGCTGTCCGAGCAGGAGGTGCCGATGCCCCCGTCCCCGCTCTCGGCCACGCTGGGACAGCGGCTCAGGGACCCCAGGGACACCATCGGTGTCTTCCACTCACTCTCCAGGAACCTGCTCTTCTGACAGGTGCTGGGGTCTGCAGAGGAAAAGCAGGGATATTTGTGCTTTAATTAAGCCATGTGTAATTACCAGCACCTCCAAGCTGGTCCTTGCTTCGCTCCCTGTGTTCCCGTTAAAAAAAAATCTTTCGCAAAAGGAAATGGCAGGAAGCACAGGGAAGTGAAATAACATCAACAGGAGGCTGAAAAACAATCTTGGTAAGGGAGTCAGACTGCAGAAGCTGTAAATTATATTCCCATTGATTAGTTTGGTCATGTTACACCCAGCTGGTGCTCTAAAACGAGCAGTAGCACAGCAAATTTGGGCAAGTTAAAAAGATATTTTTGCATTTACTCTAAAGAACTCTCCCAGATTCATCAGCTATCAGCTCAGGGGAGAAAGTCCTTATCAAATAACTGCTGAAAAAGCAGGCAAGGGTAGAAAATAAAGACTTTTTTGAACAAAAAAGCTTGTGGCAGAGAAGCTTCTGAGGGCCACGTGTCTCCTCAGAGAAAGTGAAACAGGATCCGACAGCAGCAGGGCTTTAGAGAAAGGACTGTTCTTACCTGATGGATTCTTCTGTAGGAGCCTCAGGTCTGGATCTTTCTCAGGAGCAGCCATCTTATCTATTTAGAGAGCTGGATAAATGAATAAAAATCTTATTTAAGTGAGTATAATCCACACCCCTTCCCCCCTAACCAAGCAAAGGGTACACACAGAGCAGCTACTCATAGAGTAACACAGCATTTAATATTTAATTAGCTTCTTCTCCCAATAATATCCCCAGCAACACTTAAAAAAACCCAAAAAACAAACCCTTGCAGATTTTCTTTATGCCTGAGAAAGGAGAATTCCTGTTTGCACTATTCTCCAGGTATTCAGCAGCACCTTTCAGCTGTTATCCCCAAGGCAAGTATTCACAGAGTGGTACCTGCAGGCTGAATCTGTGTCTACAGAGACTAAAAATTTCTCTTTAAAACTCTTCACTCCCAACCAGATCATTTCTGCCCTCTGTAGAGGTCACTGAGCAACTACACGAGGAAAAAAGTCCTTCAAAAATCAGCCTTTCTGTGCCATGAATAGCAACCATTATCTGCTCAGAGTTTTGGGTTAATTTATCTTTTCTCTGAGTGCTTCAGACAGTGAATTTCCTCTCTCTGATAATGCAGGTGCAATTTATACCCACACAGTGGAAACTCAAGGCCCCTACAAAGCCACACTCAATCCCCACTCAGCAGCTCTTACGGATTTCTGTTAAACTGATTCAAGGAGCTCAGAGAAGACAATAATTCCTAGAAAACATTCACACACGCAGATGTTACAACCTAGCAGAAACACTGGGAACACAACACCATAACGAGGCAGAAACAGCGTTTTACCCAGCAAAGAAATGAACCACTCCTGCACCAATGCAGTGCTTATTATGGGTCATTCAGGTGAGCCCATTTAGGCAGTGCGGGCTGCAGGGCACGGCGGCACTGCCGGTACCGGTGCCGGAGCCCAGTGGCAGTGCCGGTACCCAGTGGCGGTGCCCGGTGGCACTGCCGGTGCCCGGTGGCGGTGCCAGTACCCAATGGCAATGCCGGTACTCGGTGGCAGTACCGGTGGCAGTGCCTGTGCCCAGTGGCAGTGCCGGTACCGGTGGCAATGCCGTGTGGGTCAGGTTCCCGGTGGCAGTACCGGTACCCAATGGCAGTGCCCGGTGGCACTGCCGGTGCCCGGTGGAGGTGCCTGGTGACAGTGCTGGTACCTGGTGCCGGTACCCAATGGCAATGCCGGTACTCGGTGGCAGTACCCGGTGGCACTGCCGGTACCGGTGGCAGTGCCAGTGCCCAGTGGCAGTGCCGGTACCGGTGGCAGTGCCAGTACCCGGTGGCACTACCGGTACCGGTGGCAATGCCGTGTGGGGCAGGTTCCCGGTGGCAGTGCCGGTACCCAATGGCAGTGCCCGGTGGCACTGCCGGTGCCCGGTGGCGGTGCCGGTGCCCAGTGCCGGTACCCAATGGCAATGCCGGTACTCGGTGGCAGTACCCGGTGGCAGTGCCAGTACCCGGTGGCAATGCCTGTGCCCAGTGGCACTGCCGGTACCGGTGGCAATGCCGTGTGGGGCAGGTTCCCGGTGGCAGTGCCGGTACCGGTGGCAATGCCGTGTGGGGCGGGTTTCCCGGTGGCACTGCCGGTACCTGGTGCCGGTGCCCAGTAGCAATGCCCGTACCCGGTGCCCGGTGCCGGTGCCCAGTAGCAATGCCCGTACCCGGTGCCCGGTGCCGGTGCGCGGTGGCAGTGCCGTACCGGTGGCAGTGCCGTGTGGGGCCGGGCCCTGTCCCTCACCTGCCGCCGCCGCGCCTCTCCCGCCACAGCCGCGCGCCGCGACCGTTACCGCCGCCGCCGGGGGCGGGGCCACAGCGCGCGGGGCGTGGCTTCCCGCCGCCTCAGCCAATCGACAGCTCCGGCCACACCCTTAGCGATGCCTCATTGGCTCGCCCGGACGCTGTCCCCGCCCCCGCCGCTGCGGGGCAAGAGTGGCCGCGGGCGGCACCCGTAGTGCGGGCGTGAGGGGAATCAGCCCGGGGCGATGGCGGACCCGTCAGGACAGAGACTGACGAGATTAAACCGCCTCAGGCTGCACATCGGGAGGGATTTCTTCATGGAAAAAGTGGTCAGGCACCGGCACAGGCGGGCCGGGGCGGTGGTTGAGTCACCGTCGCTGGGAGTGTGCAAGAACACGCGGATGTGGCGCTGGGGGACGCGGTTTAGAGGTGCAAGCGGCAATGCCGGGGTTACAGCTGGACGCCGTCACCTCGGAGGTCTCTTCCAGCCTAAACAATGCCGTGATTTGATGATTTCAGCGTCAAGGAAAACCACGGCACGACCAGGCCTTGTCAGCACGTTTATTTACAGCAGGAGAGCCCATGGCTGGGCCGGCTGGCAGCACCGCAGCAGGGAATGAAAATCCCCTTTGCCAACCCGCAGCCAAGGCCAGGAACAATTAAGACTGTCACTTAAAAATTAAGGAGCCGGATCCCCTGCGCGGTGGCCTCTGTGGGGGCTGAGCCTTCCAAAACATGCCATGTTGACATATTGAGGAACACAGGACGTGTTCAAACCCCCCGGCACAGAGCGCCCAGCGTGCCCCGAGTGCTGCGGGCACCGCCCCACGCCAGGCCCGGGCGGGATCAGGGCTCAGCTGCCTCTCCGTGCGGGCTGTGCTGGTCTCCAGCACCGCCCTGCTGCCCTGCCCAGCCCTCCCGCAGCTCCTGGTACAGCTCCTGGTGCTCCTCCTTCCAGCGCCTGAAGGTGTCCGAGGTGAGCGCGGCCTCTCCCAGCAGCTGCTCCAGCGCCTGCAGCTCCGCCAGCTTCGCCTGCCCGGAGCAACGCACGTTTTGTGGGGGCAGCCGCGGGCGGGGGGCTTTGGGAGGGGGCTGCGGGCTCGCACCTTGAGCGTGCTCTGCAGGGCCCGCACGGCGTGCACCCTCTCGTTGATGTGCGGGTTCCTGTTGCGCCGCAGGAAGGACTTTCGGCACTGCTCCTGCGTCAGGGCCCGCCGCTGCCCCATGAGGGACACGCCGCCCTGCCTCAGGCACCGCGCCAGGCTCTCCAGGTCCTCCCCGGCGGGGTCTGGGCGAGGACAGGGGGCACTGGAGCAGGAGGGCAGCCCCGAGACCCAGCGGGCTCCCCCGTGCATGGCCCTGCCCCAAAGGCGTGGGATCATGGAGTGGTTTGGCTCGGAAGGGACCTTAAAGATCATCTTGTTCCACCTCTGCCATGGCAGGGATACCTCCCACTGTCCCAGGTGCTCCAAGCTCCATCCAACCGGGCCTTGGGCACTGCCAGGGATCCAGGGGCAGCCACAGCTGCTCTGGGCACCCTGTGCCAGGGCCTCCCCACTCACACAGGGAACACTGTCCTTCTAAACCCACTCTTTTTAGTTTAAATCCATTCCTCCTTGCTCTGTCACTCTGTGTCCTCATTAAAAAAATCCCTCTCCATCTTTCCTGTAGTCTCCACCCTGAGATGGTTCACACCCAAACACACCCCAACTCGAGTTTCCCCCAGCACACCCAGGGACAAAAGGGAGGGACAGGAGGTGACAGGGGTCAGATGTCCCCCCTGCACCTACCCATGGGGGAGCAGGGCCGGGGGCTGCCCTGGGGGCTGCTGGCTGGGGAGAGCTGTGCCTTCTCCGCGGTGTTCTGCAGCCTCTTCCTTGGCTGAGGGAGAGGTGGGCAGCAGGTGAGACAAGGAACTGTCCCTCTGTCCCCAGGGTGTCCCCCAGGGCCACTCACCGAGTCAGATCCGTGCCTGGGGGACTCATCATCGGGGTCCTCAGCTTCTGTCTCGCTGTAGCAGTCTGGAGGCCGTGGGAGCAGACAGAAATTCCCTCCCAGGGCTGGGAACCATCCCAGCCGCCCCTCAAGGAGCGTTTGTCACATTCCCCCAAACCACGGGCCACGCCAGGGCTGTGGCACCGGGCAGCACCCATGGGGACCCCTCCCACCGACCCCAGCCCGGGCTGGCCTCGTTACCTTCCTCCTTGTCCGGGACTGCCTGGTGGGCCAGCGTGTACTTTGTTTTGGCTGTGACCAGGCGACCCACCCACCTGGGGAGGGAAAGGATGGACAGACAGGGGGATGAGGGTCCTGGCCAGCCCAGGGTGGTGGGGTCAGTGCTGACCTTTGGCTCTGCTACTCACATGCTCAGGTCAGCCAAGGTTTCAGCAGCAAAGACAAAGGGCTTGTATGTCTGGTGGCACAGCTGGAACACGCTGAGGACAAGGCAGGGGCTGCCTGTGCTGCTGTGGTGACACAGGGCCAGCCCCGAGCCCCCCTCCAGCCTCCCCATCCCAACCCAGCCCCAGTCCTCAGCCTCATCCCAGTTAACACCAGTGCCACAGTGCAGGCCTTGCTCAGAGCGTGGGCACAGGTGCCAGCCCCGTGGGGAGCTCAGCGGCCCCGTGGGGAGCTCAGCAGTCCCGTGGGGACCTCAGCAGCCCCACGGGGAGCTCAGCAGCCCCGTGGGGACCTCAGCAGCCCCACGGGGAGCTCAGCAGTCCCGTGGGGACCTCAGCAGCCCCACGGGGAGCTCAGCAGTCCCGTGGGGACCTCAGCAGCCCTGTGGAGACCTCAGCAGCCCTGTGGAGACCTCAGCAGCCCCGTGGAGACCTCAGCAGCCCCGTGGAAACCCCAGCAGCCCCATGGAAACCTCAGCAGCCCCATGGAAACCCCAGCAGCCCCGTGGGGACCTCAGCAGCCCCGTGGGGACCTCAGCAGCCCCATGGAAACCTCAGCAGCCTGGTGGGGAGCTCAGCAGTCCCATGGGGACATGCAGTGGTTCCCAGCAGGACACATCAACGTGTGGCCTTGGGACTGATCTCCCCCTCTTCCACCAGCAGCTGGGGGTGAAAGTGAGACAGACCCCACTCACTATTTCTTCTTCTGCTCCCTCGTGCTCTCCAGGTTGTAGGTGGCCACGTTGATGAGTCCTGCAGCCCTCTCATCCTGCGGGGTCGGGGACAGCCGTGTCGGGCAGCAGGACATGCCAGCTGCCCAGGAGGGGACAGGGACAGCCCACTCACGTTGGGGTGGTGGTACCAGTAGAGCGTGTGGCCCTTGAGCACACACCAGCAGCGCTTCCACTTCTGGGCCATGAAGCCCACGTGGTCCTTCTTCTTCAGGAGCCACCCATCGCAGTCCACCCGGCCCAGGTCGCGGCACGAGACGCGCCGGCGGCTCAGCCTGGTCGCCACTCCTGCACCGCAGCCTCGGGGTGTCAGGGCAGGGCAGGGCAGGGGGCGCAGAGCCCCCCGGGCCAGCCCCCAGCCCCGCTCAGCCCAGCCTGGCAGGGCTCTGCTCACCTTTTGGTCTGCGGCCCGTGCTCGGGCTGCCCTGGGCGGGGAGACAGGATGAGATTTTAGTGACAGTGCAGGGGGCAAGGTTTGCTGAGCCTCCCCAGCAGCACCACAGCCCTTAGGGACCCCCGTAGGGACCCCCGTAGGGACCCCTGTAGGGACCCCCAGTTCACACACCCACAGCAGGGGCTCAGAGGGGACCTCTGACACCCCCCAGCATGTCCCCCCACAGCTCTCACCTCTTCAGGGCTGGGCTCTGCTCCCCCAGCCCCCGTGGCAGGGGCTGCCCTGGGGCTCAGCTCTGTAGCACAGGGTTCAGTGGCAGCAGGGGTGCTCAGGGGGGTGCCCAGGGAGGTGTCCAGGGGGGTTCCCAGGGGGCTGCCACTGTCCCACACCTCGGCAGCACCTGTGAACAGCGAGCAGGGCTGCAGCCTCATACCCTGGGGGGAACTGCTCCATCCCTGGACACCCTCTGCTCCCATCCTACCCTGTCCAGACGGGCCCGGCAGCTCCTCCACAGCTGCCTGGGGCAGCCTCAGATCCTGCTTGGCCTCTTCCTGTTCCTCCTCAGTGCCGGGATCTGGGACAGAGTCTGGTCCCGAGTCCAAGTCGGCTGCAACGCTGGGAGGAAAACGGGACCCCTGAGCCCCAGAGCCCCCCGAGCGCTGCCGGGGTCCCTGATGCACCTCGGGCTGGGGCACCCACGGCGCTCCCTGTCCCGGGAACGGCCTGGGGGGGACTCGGTGGCAGCTCCAGCTCAGCTCCACCGGCCTCCCCAGCTCGGCTGCTGCCCGCACTGCCGCTGGCTCTCCGCACGCCTTTCCATTCCGGGAGGGGAGAAGGGTCATGTCTAAATATAGTTCCAGCCCCACTAAAACGTTACCAAGTGAATGAATTACAAACTCCCCTTTTTGTCATTCCTCAAGACTCCTGTCAGCTTCCCGGGCTGCTCGCAGGCAGCTGCTGCACTGCTGGCACCTCTCCCCCTAAAAAAGGCCTGGGAAAAAGGCCCTGGGGGCACCCAAACGTCTCCCTGCTGGCCAGACTGGGGGTGCTGGGTGTCGGGATGGGGCTCACCTCGAGGTCAGGGACACGGGGCTGCCTGGGCTCTCACCACTCCTGGTGCCAGGGGAATCTGCAGCATCCAAAAATGCTCCTGGGGGCTGTGGATGGAGTGTCAGTGCCAGCCCCATCCCACCACAGACCCCAGAGCTTTAGGAATCTGCAGTGTGATGGGAGATGCCCAGCTCTGAGCATCCAGCCCAGTGCGGCACTGGGGCTGGACTGGGAGCACTGGGATCACTCACCTGCTGCCTGGGAGAGGGGGGTGTGCCAGGCAGGTTGAGGGGGATCTTCTTCAGTACCAAAGTCACCTCATTCCCCTTCTCCAGCAGCTTCCTCGCCAGGTTGGCAGGAGTCCAGCCCACCTGCAAGTCCTGGGTGAGCTGTGGGCCACTGCCCTGGCCTCACAGATGCTTCATCCCCCAAACCCACCCCAGCCACAGATCCCACATCCCCCAAATCCTCCTGGCAATGTCTCCTGTATCCCCCAGACCTTTCCCAGCCATGGCTCCTGCTTTCTGCTGCCCATAACTCCTGCACCCCCCAGCTGAGCCCCAGTACTGCCTGTGCCCTCCCAGTCCGTGTCCTCCCTGCCAAACCCAGCAGCACCCTCGAGCCCCTGTCCCCGACTCACCACGACCTGCTCGTTGACCTGCACGATCTCATCTCCGGGCAGGATGTGGTCCCCGTGGGCAGCCAGGGCCTGGGCAGAGAGGGGGTGCAGTGGGGTGCCCAGCCCTGGGTTCTCTCCCTCCCTCACAAGTTAATCCCACTCAGGATCTCTCTTGGCCAGGGAGAACCAGGGGGGTTAACCATTGACCCGACTTTGCACAGCACCCCGGAGCTGCTGCTGGGGTCGGGGTGCAGAGGGGCTCCCCCGTGCCCAGGCTGTGCTCACTGGTGGCAGGAGTTGCACGGGCTCAGCCACAGGCAGCCCCCTCTGCTCTGGGTCGGGGGAGGGCAGATTAGGGCCCTAATGTGGAGCCCATGGATGGGGGGTGTTCCCCGCAGGCCATAAAGGGGGTGACTGAGGGGCAGCCCCTCACTCACCTCTGGGGTGGTGGCAGACACGAAGTGCAGGCAGGAGCTGGTGGAGGTGATCTCAAAGCCCTGGGGGGGCCAAGATGGGGGTCTGAGCAGGGGGTCCCGAGGCAGAGGGGGCACTGAGGTGGAGGGGACTCACCAGTCGGGCGGTGAGGAGTGACTGGGGGCTCCCCACAAGATCAGAGAGTGCTGTTGGGGTGCCAGGGGATCCTGGGGGGCTGCTCCATTGGCTGGGGGGCAGCGTTGGCGCGTCAGGGGATGTTGGGGGGCTCTGCCGCAGGCCAAGGGGCAGCGTTGGGGTGCTGGGGGACATCAGGGGGCTGCCCTGTGGGACGGGGAGCAGCGCCAGCCCCACACGCTGCAGCACAGCCCTGCGGTCCAGCAGCGCCGGGGGGCTGCAGCCCACGATGCTCTCGCAGATGCCCACGATGTGCTGGCACTGCGGGTACAGCGGGGGTGAGGGGGACCCCGGCAGCCCCCCGGGCCTGCCACCCCCTCCTCACCCAGCACTCACAATCTGCAGGATCCCGCTGCTCCTCTCGGCCGCAGGAAGGTCCTGGGGGACGGGATGTGGGGATGAGCACGATGGCGTGGCTCCATCCCAGCCGGGGGGTCCCGGTGGGGAACCCCTTGCACCCCATCTCGCCTCACCCCAATTTTTGCCCTGGGGGTCAGGAGAGCAGCCAGCCCCGGGCACTCACCGCCTGCAGCGTCTCTGCCAGCTGGGCACACAGCAGGATGATGTCCCGGCTGGCCGAAAAGTCGTTGAGGGTGGAGAACAGGTACCTGGGGGGAAGACAGAGCTCAGCCCCCGGAGTGGGGGGCACCCAGCACCCAGGGGTGCCCTCACCTGCCCCAGACCTGTTGAGCCAGGAGAAGAGTTCCTTGGCAGCCCCGACCAGGTCGATGGCTCGGGCCAGGAGGGTGAGGGAAGGCGGCTGGGGGGCATCCCCTGCTGACAGCCCTGCCTGCACCAGGCTCTGGATGCCCTGTGCCAGCTCCTGCAGCCTCTCCGTCAGCGTCCGCAGGCTGGTGCTCGCCAGCCCTGTGTCCTGGGGAGAACAAGGGTGCCAGGGGATGGACGGGCGGGGTGGCCTTCAGGGTGCCACCTTCACCCAGCCCACGGTGCCCTCATGTCCTTCCCTGTGCCCAGCTCAGGGTCTCCTCAGAACCCCTCTCCAGGGTGAGTCCAAGGTGCCCCTGTGTCCCCACCTCCATCCAGAGCAAGTTGACCCCAGCTGGCCCCTTCCACCCAGCCCCGGGTGATGCCACATGCTCGTCCTTCAGCCCAGGGGACCCCCATGTCCCCCTGCTCCTCCCCGGGACCCCGCAGCCCCCGGGCTGCCGGCACTCACCAGGTTCTGGAGCTGCTCCGCGGCCTCCAGCAGCAGCTCCTGGTGTCCCAAGGGCCGCACGCCCAGTGCCTCCAGGACCCCCGCGTCCAGCCCCAGCAGGTCAGGCCCCGCGAGCCCCCAGGCCTCGAAGGGGTACCCCTGCACCACCTCGTCCAGCCCTGCCACGGATCAGTCCCCCTGGCAGTGTCCCCGCTGGCCGGGTGACCCCAGGGCTGACCCCTGGCTGATGGGAGGGTCCCCTCCATGCCACCAGCTCACCCGGCCTCTCCCTAAAGGGTGGGAATGGCCAGAGAGCCCTTCCCCACCTGCCACCCAGGGAATGCCCCTCCCGGGGAGGAGAAGAGGGACAGGAAGTGCTGCCACCCCCAGCCACACGTCCCCAAGCTGGGGACACCCCACCGCAGAGCCCGGGGACTCACCTCGGAGCCAGGCGGCCGCTTGCGCGGGGCCCCAGGAGCGCACGGGCTCCATGGCGGCGGCGGGACCGGGGCCGGAGCGGCGGCGGGACCGGGACCGGAGCGGCGGCGGGCGCGGCTCTCACCGGGGCCGGGCACGGCTCTCACCTGCACCGGCAGCCGCAGCCCCATTGGCGCTCCCGGGTGCCGCTCAGCGCCGTGCCCGCCCCGCACGGCCCGGGACGGTGCCGTGGGGCGAGGCCGCGGTGAGTCACAGCCCGGACGGTGACACACGGCCGCTGGAACCCCGGGAAATGACACCCGGTGTCACCCGCCAGCGAGGGCTGAGGCCCCACAGTACTTGTGACACCGGCGGGACACCCCCAGGTGCCCTGTGGGTGCGAAGTTAGGCCACAGAGACCCCCGGGAGAACACGAGGGAAGCCCCTGCTCAGCCCTGGAGTTTTTGGGGTGTCACCCCAACCCAAAGCATAACTCACACCCCTTTACCGGTGGGGAAACTGAGGCAGCCCTATACAGGCCTGCAGAGGAGCTGGCCCGCAGTTAAGCCCGGCCCTTCAGCCCCCCCAAATCCACCCTGGGCTGGCCGCGGCCCCCCCGCCCGGCGTGTCCGCTCCGGGGAGCAGCGGGCGCTGATCGCGGCTGACAGCCGCTGCTCCGCCGCCGCCGCTGCTGCGCCCCGGCCCTGCCCGCGGGGCCACCGGGGGGCTCGGGGGGTCCCAGCCCCGCTGCTGCCGCCGCCCCACGGCCCCATCCCGCTGCTCCTCGTCTCGCCATGATCATCCGCCCCCGCCGCCTGACCCCCGGCTACTTCCGTCTGCTGCAGGTAAGGGGCGAGCAGGGCCGGGGGAACCCCCGGGAACCCCCCGGGAGCCCCGGCATGCCTGTGCTGCCCACCAGGCCTGAGGGAGCCCTGCCCGTCTGCAGCCCCGCTCAACGTGGGGCTCCTCGCTGGCAGCCACGATGCTGCCCATGGGGGCCCATAAGTGCTGCACGGGGCACCCTAAAACCCCCCCTGAGATGCCCAGAGGGGCACGAAGCTGCCCCCGTTACCTTTACATCACCCAGTGTGACGGGGACATTCAGGGCATGGCCTCGGGCCCTTGTCCCCGGGGGGTTTGGGGTACTCCGTGCTCCCCTCTGCTCTCCGTGTCCCCACAGATGCAGCTGGCAGCGGGACGTGGGGCTGAGCCGGGGGGGCGGCTGCTGACCCCCCTGGCCCTGCTGCTGGCGGCCGCCGGGCTCTGCCTGTCCCTCTACAGCGCCCGGAGAATGGCCGACCCCGGCAAGGCCCCCCCGGAGCCGTGAGGAGCGGCCCGGGGGCCGTGGGGATGGTCCCCGGGCCGTGTTGGGGTCCCCCGCCGCCCCCCGCCCGAGCGGAGCCGCTGCTGCCGCCACTCTCCGCAGCCGACCTGCGCCACACGCAGCCCTTCCACCGCCCTGGGGATGGGGACACGCCTGTCCCCGCCTGTCCCCGCGTGTCCCCGCCTGGGGTGCAGAACGGAGAAGCCGCTTCCAGCTCCGGAGCTGCCGGGGGGACATCGGGACCCGGCCACCAGAGCTGGACGGACAGAGGGACGGCAGAGCCGGGAGCTGCATCCATCCCCATCCCCCGCGGCAGCAGAGGGGCCTGGGAACCCCAACTGGGGGCTACAGAGCCCCCCGTCCCCATGGGAACGTGCTGGGGAGGGAGGCCAGCGCCGTTAGGTAACGGGCAGGGGGGACACGGGCGGTGACGTGACCCAGCTCTCCCCCCTTCCCAGGCCCGGGGGGGACAAATCCGGGCAGGCTGCGTGGAAATAAACCCTTCCCTACCCAGCACAGCTGTGTCACTGCTCTGTCTGCCCTTCCCAGCGCCCAGCTTGGCAGGAGGGATGAACTGGGACACGCACTCCGCAGGAATTCGGTGGCATTGTCACTCAGTGTCCCCTTAGGGGCACCAACACCAGGCAGGGAGGCGATCTCAGCCCTGCAGGAGCATGAAATCACTTGCAGGAGTTGGGCTGTTGGTGACAGGAGCCTCAAAGTGTCCTCGCCAAGGGGACACCAGCACTGCCCTCTCAAGGCCCAAACCAGCTGCCTGCTGCAAACCCAAGTAGTGCCCGGTGAAGAGGTGAAGAGGCCGCTCGAGCTCACATTGCCCACAAAAAGCTGCCTGGGCACTCCCTGCCGGGGGGCAGAGGGGCTTTTACCACCCTGCCAGGCAAGAGCTCCAGGATGAGGCCCCTGGCATGGGCACCTCTGGGTAACGGGGAAGAGAACAACACTGAGGTGTCCCCTCCCCCCTTGGGGGACTGTCACCCTCAAACTCAACGCTGCCACACTGTCAGTTGACATATTTTAATGGGAGCATCACTGGAATAATCTCTGACCCAAGGACTGAGCAGAAACTGCTCCAAAAGCAGGCAGACAAGCGTGCAGTCCCACCAGCACTCGGAGAACACACAAAGTGTCCCTTTCTGGAGGAGAAGGACACTCAGGGACAGCACCAGGCTCTTGCTGGCTCCTTCTCCTCTCAGTGCCCGGGCCAGGGGGGCTGTGGGAGGAGCAGGTCGGATTTGGCTGGCAGTGCTGGGACACGTTTTTCTCACAAAGCTGAGGACAAAGATGTCCTTACAGAGCCACTCAGCCTCTCAGTCCCCCGTCCCCGCGCTCAGCCGGACGTCTCCATCTCGGTGACCTCCTCGAGGGGCTGGGTCTGCACCTCCACCTTCTTCGGGGGGATGTAGGAGCCCATCCCTGCGGCACGTTCAGCCTCCTCCTGTGTGTACGGAGCCTCACGCAGCTGCTTCAGCCTGGGGGCACACAGGGGGTGAAGCTTCCACCTGCACCTCTGAGCAGAGCCTGCCCAGAACTGCCCCTCCCTCAGCCCGGGGAATTTGGGGTCTGCCCCCCACCTTACCTCTTCTTGTGCACTTTGGATCTGAAGTGTTCCTTCATGCTGTTCAGGTCCACGAAGTACCGCCTGGGGTAGGAAAGGATGGGGGGGTCAGGGGGACCCCGAGACTGAAGGGGGGCTGGGGAGGGTCCTGCTGAGCGGCCGGGGTCCCACCACACCCCCCCTGCACGGGCCTGGGGTCACCCTGAGACCAGGACAAGATACCCCCCCAAGGGTTAGAGCCCTGTGGCCAGGAGCCAGGGACTACCCTGGGATCAGGGCAGCCCCTCCCAGGGGACCGGGACCCCCGGGATCAGGGCAGCTCCTCCCAGGGGACCGGGACCCTCGGGACCAGGGCAGCCCCTCCCAGGGGACAGGGACCCCCGGGACCGGGAAGATCCCATTCCACGAAGCTCAGGAACAACCCCGCCATCTCCCTGGGAAGCAGGGAACCCCGGAGCAGGACAAGCCCATGCCCAGGTTGGAGCCGTCCCCCCGAGCCCCCGGGATGCCCCCGGGATGCCCCCGGGATGCCCCGCCGCACGCACGCGCAGTGCAGGCAGTAGAACTGGGCGCAGCCCGGCAGGTCGGGGTCGATCTCCTGCCGCAGCAGCCGCGCGGCGTTCTCGGGCTTCAGGTCCGCGTGGATCTCGTCCAGGTCTCGCCGGCGCCGCTTGGTTTTCAGCTGCCGGGCGAGCGAGTGCGCCCGGTGCGCCCCGGTGCGCCGCCCGTTCCGCGGCGACATGGCGGCCGCACGCCGCGCCGCGCCGCACTGCGCAGGCGCGGGAGCTCCAGACCACGCCCACACCGCGGCGCGCCCCGCCCACAGCCACGCCCACTCGGTAAGCCACGCCCAGTCCCGATAGGCCACGCCCCCTCCCCGGTGTCCCCGGTCCCGGCACGGTCCCGGCACGGCACGGTCCCGGGATGGTCCCGGCACGGTCCCGGGATAGTCCCAGCACGGTCCCGGCACGGCACGGTCCCGGGATGGTCCCGGCACGGTCCGGGATGGTCCCGGCTCGGTCCCGGCACGGTCCCGGGATGATCCTGGCACGGTCCCGGGATGGTCCCGGCACGGCACGGTCCCGGGATAGTCCCGGCACGGTCCCGGCACGGTCCCGGGACAGTCCCGGCACGGTCCCGGCACGGTCCCGGATGGTCCCGGCACGGTCCCCGCGCCCCCGCGGACCCCCAGTCCCCGGTGCCACCGTCCCCACGTTCGCCCCGTGCTCCCCCGTGTCCCCGGCACGGTCCCGGGATGGTCCCGTCACGGTCCCGGCACGGTCCCGGGATGGTCCCGGCACGGTCTCGGGATGGTCCGGGACGGTCCCGTCACGGTCCCGGCACGGTCCCGGGATGGTCCCGGCACGGTCCGGGATGGTCCCGGCATGGTCCCCGCGCCCTCGCGGACCCCAGTCCCCGGTGCCACCGTCCCCACGTTCCCCCCGTGCTCCCCCGTGTCCCCCGCGCTGCCCCGGTCACCGCTGGCAGGAGCGGGGCAGGGCTCAGCGTGTCCCGCCGTGTCCCGGCGCTGATCGTGTTTCGTCCGCGATCAATTATAGATGGGGACGCGCGGCGGGGGGAGCGCGGAGCTCCAGCGCCCGCTCTGCCCCGTGGGGGGGTGTCCCACCCTGGGGGTCCCGAGTGGACGAGGAGCACCGGGGGGCTGCGGCGGGGGGCCCGGGATGGGTTTTGGGGATGAGCGGAGGAGCCGCCCCCGCGCTGCCCCCGGCTCAGCCCGGGCTCAGATTCCTTTTGTGCGGTGCAAGCGGCCGCTGAAACTTTAATGAAGCCACCGGATCGCCGGGCCCGCCGCTCGGCTCGCCCCGCTGGCCGCGGCTGCCGCCGGCTCCGGTCCCACCGAGCCCCCCGCCATGGCCCAGAGCTTCTGGCGGCTCTCCAAGGCCAAAGTGCTGCAGAGCCTGGGGGGGCCGCGCCCCGACGGGACCCTGCAGGACGAGGTAGGCTGGGGGGTCCCCAAACCGGGCCGGCCGAGCTCCCCGCCCGCAGCGCGACCCTCACCGGGGGCTTCTTGCAGGGAGACCCCCCCGAGCTGATGGAGACATCCGAGCCCCCCGCGCTGCTGGAGGAGGGGGCCAGCCCCGTGTCCCAGCTGGCCCGCAAGGTGAGGAGGGGGCTGGCGGCAGCGGGGCCGGGGCACACCGGCAGCCGCAGCTCCCCGGTGACCCCGGCGCTGCCCCCGCAGGTGCAGGGGGTCGGTGCCCGCGGCTGGCGGACGCTCTCGTCCCTCTTCACCCGCGAGGACGAGCACCAGCTGCTCAGCCCGGAGCCCTGCCCGGACCAGTGAGTTACAGATCGCTGGTGGGGGACCCCAGAACCCGGATCCGACCCCCGGGAACTGCCGAGCCCCCACATCCCCCAGCCCATCCCCTGGGCAGAGCCGGCGGGGAGGGGGGCGTGGTGGGCTTGGGGAAGGGGCCGTGCACCGACCTTTCCGTCCCCTCTCCCTGCCCAGCCCTCTGGCCACCGAGCCGCCCGAGGTGCCCCACACCGAGAAGGCTCCTGGGTTTTGGGATCTCTTTGCTACCAAGTGGCAGCAGGCGTCGGGGCAGGACAAGGGGGTGCCACCCCCCGAGCCGGACGAGAGCCCGGGGGAGCCTCCGGGTGACGACGGCAGCGATCTGCGGGAGCCAGAGGAAGGGGCCTTCCACTGGGGCTTCCTGGCTGGCAAGCTGGCCGAAATCCGGAATAAAACCGCCCCCAAGGGCAACTAGAGGAGGATGCACCAGCCGGACTCGCCATTGCTCCCATTGCCCCGCCCGTGCCCAGGGCTCTGCCCTGGGTTTGGGTGTCACTTCAGCTGCACTGAAGACCCCGAAGGTTCCTTTTTTCCCTGAGCTCTGCAGCTTTCCTTGCCCTCGCCCCCCCAACAGCCCCGCGGCCCCTGAAGCAGCACAACCCCAAGAGTGGGGAGGAGGAGCTGCCCCCCAGCCCTGGGGCACCCCCCCCACAACCACACACACTGCCAGGCTAGGAAAATAACCCGAACAGATTTATTGAGGGCAGCTCTGGCCGCAGCAGCTCTTGTTCTGGGGAGGAGGGGGCTGTAGGGTGGGCATTGCCCCTGGCAGGGGGCTCGGGTTCTGCCCACCCCCAGCCAGCAGCTGGAGCAGGACTTGGGTGGTGATCGGGGCTGTGGGCCCATCCCACCCTCCTGGGGACAGGGAGAAGATGGGGGACAGCAGGGGGACAGCAGCCTGCCAGCCCTGAGGCCATGGGGACTCACCCGGGGGTGGCCCTTCCTCACCTGCCCCTCAGGTGCCCCCACCACACTCAGCCTGTGGAGCTGGTGGCTCTCCCAGCCCGCAGCATCCCCGGGTGGGTGCCACCGGGACCGCGGGTGCCACCAGCCCGTGGGCCACATCCCGCGGGTGTCCCGGTGCGGACCGGACCGGGCCGGCCCCGCTCACACCGTGGACTCCTTGGCGGCCGCCCAGGCTCTCTGGCAGCCGTAGAGCCACTTGATGACGCGGGCGTTGCGCTCCACCACCGAGACGGCGGAGCCCGGCCGGGGCTCCGGCTCCTCCTCGCCCGGCTCCGCGTCCCCCCGGCTGCCCCCCGAGGCCCGCCCGGGCTCGGACTCGCAGGAGCCGGGCCGGGCCGAGCCGCTGTCCCAGCCCGCCGGCCCGAAGCGCTCCCGGCCCAGCAGCTCCACCAGCGCCCGGTCCAGCCCGCAGTAGTTGAAGAACCGCTCCTGCTCCGAGAGCGGCAGCGACACGCGCAGAGCCAGCGGCTCCTTCCCGGGGGCACCGGGGGGCTGCTCCGTGGGCACCGAGGGGAAGATGCCACTGCTGTCACCGCCGCTGGCCCCTCCCGGTGTCCGTGCCGCCTCCCTGTCGGCAGGCGCCCACAGCATGGGGGTCTGGGGGCTCCGGGGGGCTCCCTCGCCCGGCGGGCTGGCGGGGGGCGAGCCGGGCGGTCTGAGGGGTCCCTGGAAGAGGCGCCGCACCAGCCCGGAGCCTTTGGTGTTCTCCTTGTCCCCGGCCAGGCAGTCCCGTTTCTGGCGGTAGATGATGAGCGAGTCCGGTCGGAGCAGGCGCCTGCTGCCGCTGCGGCGCGCCACGGGGGACTGTGGGCACGGCAGCTTGCGGGGCCCGTCCCGGCCGAGCTCCGCCGCCGGGCACAGCTCCCCGCACGGTTGCCGGGCCAGCAGCCGCCGGCCGTGCGGGGACAACCGGGGCGAGCCCCGCAGCGCCGGCTCCTGCCGCCGGCTGATCACCTGCTGCGACTTGACGTACTTGGCCTTGTCGGCCTCCAGGCGCTCCACGGCGCTGGCCCGGCGGCCCCCGCTGCCCCCCGGGCCCTGCGGGCACTCGGGGCTCCGGTTCAGCCAGGCCAGGGGCGAGCCGCGGCCCGGGGCCACGAGGCGCAGGTTGCCGGAGGCGCAGACGGCGAGAGCGGGGCTGCCCAAGGGCACCATGGCCCCGGAACGGCGCTGCGGATCCCCCCGCGCCCCTCGGAGCGGCGGGGCTGGGGAGGCTCCTGCAGCTTCGATCGGCTCCTGGAGCTTCGATCGGCTCCTGGTTCAGCCCTGGAGGAGAGAGGAGAGTCAGGGTCAGCCCCGAGGGGAGGAGGAGGAGGAGGATGGGGCCGAAGCAGAGCTGAGGGTCCCCTCAGCCAGTCCGGGCAGCCCGGGCAGGAGCAGCCCCTGGGCAGGAAGGGAGACGCGCCGAGCATCCGCCGGCTTCGTCCGCATCCCAGGAGCGGCTTCCAACCGGAAAAAATAGCGGAGCCGGCCGCCGCCTCGGCTTCCCGAGCGGCAGAACAAAGCCGAGCTCAGGGGCTGGAGAGCTGCCCCGAGTGCTCGGGGGTCCCCGAGCCGTGCCCCGCACAGCCAGGCTGGGCCGGCGGGGGAGATTCTCCCTTTCTCCGTGTGCGGAGGGCACGGAACCGGCTCTGGGTGACAGCAGGGACACGGGGCCGGGCAGAGCAGAGATCCCGGGAGCAAACAGCCCAGGAAGCCTCTGCCACGCAGCTCCACACGCAGCCCACGGACTCCACACGCGGGGAAACTGAGGCACGCGTTGTCTGGCCCTGTGCACCCATGCCGCGGGGCCCTCACCCTCCCCAGCCCAGCCCCGCGACCAGGACCTGTGCCAGGACCTGTGCCAGGCAGGTGGGGGATGCTCTCGCTCACCTGAGCCCACGCAGGGGTGCAGGGATGGGATGCAGGGATGGGATGCAGGGATGGAACGCAGGGATGGGACGCAGGGATGGGATGCTCCAGTCTCACGCAGCTCCTGCCCCTCTGGCTGCCGCGGCAAACTGAGCCCAGAGCCGGGAGCAGCCTCATATAGAGGATGAGGAAGAGGAAGAGCCACCCATTAACCCCTGCCAGCCCAGCCCCGCGGCAGGAGCCCACCCCGGGACCTTCCCTCGCAGCCCTGGCCAGCATTAGCCCCTCTCCTCTGGCAGCTCCTCTCCTCCCTCCGCTTCCTTAGGGGAGCCCGGCCGCCTTTCGGGAGCTGCCGCAGCGATTTTTGCCTCCGAACCTCCATCCCCCTGCACAGGGCGGGGCAGGAATGGAGCAGGGAAACTGTGTCCACTCCAGCAGCTTCTCCTTCTACGCCCACCCCAGGGTGTGAGGACAGCTCAGGAGCAGGAGCCCACCACAATCCCCCCAGGACCCCACCCGGGCAGGAAGGAAGGAGGAAAAGTCCCTCTGGCGCCTTCTCCGGTGGCGGTGAAAGGGTCAAAGCCGGCCGGTTCCTGCCTCTTCCCCCGGGGAAGGGCTGTAAATCGCAGGAAGCCACAATGGGCTGGAGCTGGCCCAGGGGTTATTTTTACCGCTGCCCTCTTCCCTTCCCCAGGGCCGAGCGCTCCCACTGGGACAATCCCGGCCCCTCCATCCCCAGCTCCAGCCCGGGGGGCTGCGAACGTGGCACTGGAGCAGAGGGGGAAGGAGGGAAGGAGCTGCTGCCCCCCAGGCTGGGCTCGCAGACCCTCGGAGGGGCCAGAGAAAGCCCCCAGAGCCCCCAGGGAGCCCCCAGCCCCCTGCGCCCCTCTGCAGCCGGTCTGGATGGAGAGCTGGGCACAGCCGGGCTGTCGCAGGAAACGAGGGGGCTCCAGTGGGGACAAAGCCCCGGGATGAGGGGGGACCTGTCCCCAAGCACTCTGTCCCCACCCCAGTTCCTTCCTGAGGAGCTGCTCCGGAGCCGCTGCCGGGAACGGGCCTGGGGCTGTGCCCAGCACCTTCCCGGCCGATGGCAGCGGGGCAGGAAGGGGCTGGGGCCGGGACTCCTGTGCTGACGAAAACGGGGCCTAAAGTGGAATCTGGGCAGGGTGACAGGAGCCAGGTCCTGTCTGAGCTCTGCAGGCCCTGGAAAAACTCCCAGTGGCAGCAAGGAAGGGACAGACCACCTCTCTGTAACAAATCTGGAGAGGAGCAAAGCAGCAGAGATGCAGCTGCACTGGAGCAAATCTGGTGAGGACAGGGAAGAGGATCAGGACAAGTGATGGAGAAAGCCTTGGCAGCTCTGGGATCTGCCCCTGGGTTCCCCCTCGGGAAAGGCAAACGCCACCACCCCGAGCGTGGCCCAGGGAGCTGGGGAGGAGCCAGAGAGGCTCGGGCTTCCCTCGGGACAGGGCAGGGGTGGGAAGCTTGTTCGACGGGTTTGGGAATCTGCAGGGTTCAAAGGGGCAGGAATGAATCTGAAGGCAGCACCTAATCCGAGGCAGCACCCGCGTGTCGGTGCAGGTCGGAACCGGAGCGCTCCCGGGGATGCTCCAGCCCCAAAAGGCTCCAAAGGCAGGGCAGGCCAGGGCTGGGCAGGGCTGGGAGCACAGGGACAGCCAGCAGGGACAGGGACAGAAGGGGAGCCAGCCCAGGGTCAGCATGGAGGCTGCAAAGCTTTGTGGGTTTGTGGGTTGCATCTGGTTCCATCCCAAACCTGAGCGTGAAGGAGCCTCTGGAACGAACAAGTTTCTTCCAGCAGTGGTCACTTGACACCTCCCTGCTCCTAAAAACGGGTTTCACATTCCCCCAAACCCTTCCAGAGCTCCTGAACAGCACCTGCAGCAGCTCAAGCCGGCATTCCCACCCACCCGTGTCCCTCAGGTGCTTTGTGCCATTCCAGGCAGATCCCTGTGCCTTTACTGGGCTGCAGCACAGAAACTGCAGCACAGAAACTGCCCTTGGCAGGCTGGGAAGGGGAACTGAGCACCCCTGGCAGCAGCACCCGCTGAAATTGGTGTTTAAATGCCCAGACTGTTCTCCCTGGCCAGTCCCTCCATCCCCAAAGCAGCGATGTCCACAGGGAAAAGCCCCACAAAGGCCAAAGGAGGGGAGCAGCTCCTTCCCTGCACCTTCCCAGGGCTGGGATGGGGTTGGGGTTCTCCCTCCCTCCCTCCCAAAGCCCCAGGGAAGCTCTGCTTGAAGCAAAACAAACCAAAAACACCACCAGGGCGAGTTCCCAGCCCTGGGAACGCGGGTGGGCAGGCTGGAGCATGAACCAGCCCAGATGGGCTTTAATTAAATCTCATTTCTGCACCAGGGCATTTCCCCGCCCTCCCTAAGGGCTAAATATATTTGAAGTACAGTATATATATATTATATATATATGTGTGTGTATATATACATATCAGGTTTACTTCTGTTCATTTTGTGGGGAAGGAATTCAGCTTGTGTCTGTATTTAAAATCACCACTCTTAGAACTAATCCAAAAGTGGGACTTTCTCCTTTCCTAAAGGTCTTTATCTGCTCTAAAAAAAGTCATCTAAATCCAAACTGGAAGGCTCCTGCCGGGTGGGCACGTGCCCATTCCAGGTGGGAATCTGCCCTTCCACAGGTGCAGGCACAGGGGAGAGGGCTGGGCAAGAGAAACTCAACTTACAGCATTTCCAGTCTGCAGAGCCCTGTGTCCAGAGCACTGCTAATTAAAACATGCAAATGAGGGCCACACTTTCCTGTCATGGATTAGTAATGATGTTTCCTCACCTTCACTCCCAAGGTTTCTCAGGGCATGCTGTCCCTGGAGGGCAGCACTGACTGAAAGCACTTCCCCATTAAAAAAATCCTAAAACTTCAGTCGAAATTCAAGATTTTATTTGAAAAACAGTCATGAACTTAATAAATTACACAATAATTTTCCTCATTATAAATTCTCCATAAAATATATTTTACAGTTTTTAAAGAAAAACATGAAACAAAAAAAAATCTTTCCCAAGTGCTGAAAAGTGTCTTGACTTCGTGTCACGCTGGTGAACGACCCCGCAGCTGCTACAACAACTTGATTTATTTTCTCCAAACAAAGACCTCAGACAACAAAAACCAAAGAGAACACAGAGCTCGAGGACTACCAGTGTCACCCAACAGCGAGGAGAAGCACCATGAGAGGGATTTCAGGTACCCCCAACCTATAAAGTGGCAATCAGTGCAAAGAAACACTTTGGGAGTCAAAAACCCCGAAACTTCCCAGTGCCAGTCCCTGATTTCTGATTTCCTGTGCAGAGGGGAGCAGGTGGTGCACAGACACCTCAGAGGGGAGCAGTGTTACTCTGGCTGGGTAAGGGAGGGGGACGCTCACCCCTTTTTTTTATCCCAAGTTTAACAAGAATTATAAACCCCCTCCAAATTTTTCTCAGCCAGTGACCCTGCTGAGATGTGAGAACTGGGAGGCAGAGTTAGCACAAGCAAAGTGTGTTTGTCTGAGGATCACTCCCGAAAACGATGAAGTGAAGGAAACAACAAGAATTATAAACTAAGGCCAGCTGGGGACAGCCACCAGCTCACACAGCACCAGGTAAGAACCACCTGCGGCCTGTAAAGCCTCAGAAGTTGGGTGGAATCAGAATCCTTTGCTTTTGGAAAACCAAAAAGTAACATTTTGTTTACTTGCACTCAAAGAATAAACACTGAGTGCCCAGAACTGCTGTCTCAGCACTAAGAGGGAACAGTATTCAAAAAAGCAAATTGTACAAGGAAATACTTACAGCCATTTCCAGGTAAGATTTGGGTGGGGGAAAAAAATTAAATTGAATTTTGTAAAGACAACTAGCCTTTCCTGCAACTTTAAAGGCAATTTTAAAAGTGTTTTTTTTTCCAAAAGGTCAAACTGGATGGGAGAGGTCAGTCCTGCACCCAAAAGAACAAAGTGTTGTGCTGGGACAAACAGCAGTGTCAGGTGGCCTCAGTGAAACCTGTCCCAGCCTCAATCTGCTCTGTGCAGACAGAGCTGGGGATAAGCAGCTTCCAGCTGCTCCAAACCCCTCCTCCCATCTGTGCTTGTAAATAAAGATCACTTCTTTAAAAGGAGAAAAATTTAAAAAAAAACCACAACAAACCCACCACAGGCTGCCACCTTTCCCACAGCTGTCACTGAGCTCTGACACCAGCTGTGAGCCAGGGGACAGAGCCACCCCCGTCCCCTCATCCCCACTGGGTTTGGGGCAGTGCCTCAGTAATTCCAGGACTGCTGGAATTATTGGCTGGATTCAGCTCAGGAAAACTGTGCTGCCACCGTGTTTTGAAGGATTTTAACAATATGCTGCTGGATTCCCTCATCCATGTTTCCATAAACTGAGGGCACAGAACTCTGCTGTGATAAATCCTCAAGGTGCTATGGGATTATGGCCAGAGAGTGTGTTGAGAAAAGGCAGATTAATTGACGAATAAAAGCAAAATCAAAGGATCAATGACCCAGCCCCCCTGCCAGCACCTGACTGTACATTTCTAATTTGACTCCCTCAGTGATGAGCTCATTAAGCTCTAAGTGCCAAGATCAGCCATGTTAGCACTTTGAAAGCAGCTGATCCCCTTGCATTGCTTTTTTTGTTTGTTTGTTTACAAAGTCAAGTCTTTGAAATTAGATAACAAAAATAAATAATAAAGTCATTCAGCCTGGGGAAGGAGGAGTTTTTCTCACTCACCTCCTTCACCCAGGTTTCTAGCAGACCCCAATCATCCAGACCCACAGCAAATAATTTAAGTGCCACACACTCCCAGTCACTCATATACATAAATATATACACAGATTACATTACAAAGCCTCAAGATTTGCACTGCCAGCATGCAAATCTTTTTTTCTTTTTTTTTTTCTTTTCCATGAGAGCTCCTAATACTGACATAGGAAACTGGAATGTGTGAGACACTCCACGACAGAGTGCTGGAAATCAAGTAGTGTTGGCTCTTGCGACATCCCCCTGCCAGTGCACCCCAAGGAACAGCTCTGGGATTTCACACCGCGGCCAACTCGGCGTTCCTGCCGGGAATCTCCAGCCGGGAATCTCCAGGTAGGTGCAGTTCCCCCGCCGGGCTCACCCCTCACGTGTCCCAGCTGCTGTCCTTGAAGGCGATGTTGACCAGCCTCAGCTCCAGCTCGAAGGCGTCGGGCCGGTCCTGCGGGTTGGCCGCCAGCATCTCCTTGATCAGCTGCTTCATGCGGGCGTTCATGGACTTCTTCTTCACGGGGATCAGCAGCTCCATCTTGGGGTTCTCCAGCAGCGCCTCGCCCACGGGCACGATGGCCGTGCCCTGCTTGACGTAGCTGCCCAGCAGCTCCTTCTTGGTCTCGGTGTCCACGAAGGTGATCCTCTCCAGCATGGCCCAGATGATGATGCCCAGGGCGAAGATGTCGGCCTTGGCCGTGTAGTGGCCCTCCCACACCTCGGGGGCCATGTAGAAGTCGGTGCCGCAGGCGGTGGACAGGAAGCACTTGTTGACGCTGACCGGCTCCTCGGGGTTGTGCCCCGAGGCCGAGCACACCTTGCTCAGCCCAAAATCCGCCACCTTCAGCGTGGGCTCGGGGTCGCCGGCGTGCGCGCGGCCCTGCGAGATGAGGATGTTGTCGGGCTTGAGGTCGCGGTGGATGATCTGGTTCTTGTGCAGGAAGGCCAGGGCGCTGCTGAGCTGCAGCATGAAGCTGGTGTTGGTCCTGCGGCTGGGCTTGCGGGACAGCAGGTACTCGTTCATGTCTCCCCCGTCACAGAAATCCATCACAAACCACAGGTAATAAGCACTTTTGGGGTCAAAGGCTATTTCTCCTTTTAATGAGGTTTCTACGAGCTGCAACGAGGAAAAGAGATGTCGTAACGACCCGATGGCCGCGAGAAGGAAAGGATGAGATGGAAAAATGCAAGAAATCGGGATCTTCACGGAGAGGGGAAGTTTGGGTTAGTTACACAGAAGGAATTCTTCCCTGTGGGGCTGGCGAGGGCCGGGCACAGGCTGCCCAGAGAAGCTGTGCCTGCCCCTGGATCCCTGGAAGTGTCCAAGGCCAGGCTGGAGCAGCCTGGGAGAGTGGAAGGTGTCCCTGCCCAGGGAAATGAGATGGGGTCTAAGATCCCTTCCAACCCAGACCACTCTAGCACTGTTTGACCCTCCTCTCAACAATCCAGAGAGCAAGGTATGCAACGGGGCAAAGAAAACATTATGCAAATGTTTTTATGTAAAAGAGAGAAAAAAAAAAAATCACAATATATTTGCCAGCCTCCTTATCTTCACTCGTGTGGAGCGTATCAAGCTCAGGCTCCTGCCCAGAAGCAGAGCTCGACCCTGATAACAGTTTTTAAAGATACCCAGTGGCCATTGCCCTCCCATCTGTCCCAGCTGGACAGTGTCCCACCCTGACAAAGCCTGTCCCACCCACTTTGCCAACAGCTTTTCGGGATAAACAAACTCTCACAAGGAACTGCACACAGCTGTATTTATCTAGGAGAGACTTTTAAAACCTGCTCTCCATTCCTGACACATCCATGAATTCCAGCAAGTTAACACAGGATCCCTGAACTCAGGAGAGCTCTGATCTGAGGCACAGCTGAGCACGGAACACCCTTCCCACCATGGTTACCCACATGGCATTTTCAGGAACACAAGTTGAACAGCCAGTTCTTACAGCTGCTCTGCACAGAAAGCAAAGTAAAACCTGCAATCACTTCTACTAATCCTGTTTACACAACTGCATTTGCCTCTTCAGCTCCTCTGAGGTGGCTCTGGGAGGAAAGTCCTGCAATTATTTCTGTTAGTAAACCAATGGATACTAAATCAAACTGGCTTTCAAAAACAAAGGGGTGTGTTAATATCTAGAGAGGCATTTTGAAATGCTTTTAATAAGTGACCTTTTCAAGAGAAAAAATGGTAATAATTTACAGCTATCTTCTTTAAACAGTAAATCTATTCTAGGGCTAAAAAAATGCCTTATTTAGGTTTTGTAGTCAGGAACTGTGAGATTAAGCTATCTCAGGAGAGCAGGGAGTCTCCCCGGCCAAGAGGGCACCAACACAGAGTCACAGGAGCTGCACTTGCAGATGTTGTGAGAGTTAAGACAACAAAATCCACCCCCCACATCTGTGACAGTGGCCAAGCACCAGCAGACGAGGCTGACTCAGGACTCAAACTCTACAGATTTGGTTCACAGCTGGCAGTGAGAATCTGCCCAGAGCCCTTCAGGAGAGGGTGAGAGCCCTTCCCCAGCCTCCTCACTCTCAGCAGCAGCTCAGCTCTGCATCATCACCTGGGAGAGGAGAGGAGGGGCTGAGCCAAGGGGCTCTGAGTGCCCAGGCTGCTCCAAAGCGACCCTGGCAGTCAGCTCGGCTCTGCCCTTTGCTCTTCTCCCTGAGCAGCAGAACAATCCGTGCTGTTTGCACCCGGCAGGGGCCAGGTCCCTGTGCCAGCTGCTGCCCAGCACCACCATCCCAGCCAGAGCTGGGGTCAGCTGGAAGCTCTTCCCCACCTTGCAGCTCCACCCGGGCCTTTCCAAGCTCCTCCCTGCACATCTGCCCTCCAGCTGGAAGCAGCTCCACTAAAAGCAGGAAGGTAAGGCTCTGACTTCTGCCCCACGAGCTGGCCAGTGTTCTGTTGGCCAAATCCTTCCCTGAGAACAAGTCAGGAACAGCTCCCAAGGCACGGGGAGTTGGCAAAGCCAAGGATCTGTTCTCAGCCAGCAGCCAGCATCTCCAGGGCTGCTCACCCACAAAGGGTGACAGCAGCAGGGTGGCAATGAAAACTGAAATAAAACAGCTGACTAGGGACAACACAGCAAACCCTGAGCAGCCTGCTGGCTTTTTAAACCAGAAACACTCATTTCTGCCCGGGGCTGGTTTATACTTAGGGCTGCTTCTTGACAAGGGAATTAATTACATTGTCTTTCACTGTCTTTCCAGAGTTACTCATTCTTCAAACTTAAAGGACACTTTCACAGTGATATGTATTCCCTATTTTGTACTCTTTGAAGAGGTTGATAGTTATTTATTAAAAAATAAAACCAGCTCATTATGTGCTACCAATCTGAAAGAATTTTAAGTGCTGGTTTCCTATAAATCAAGACACTGATTTCCTCTTCCAAGGTCACTCAGGATGGAATTTCTCCAAGCTCTGTCCCAGGACAGGAGTGTTCTTTAACCTGCAACTGCCAAGAACTCCACAGCCTGCACCTCCCCATGGGCTTCCTCAAATTATCAGAGCAGCTTTACATTAAACACAAATTCTGGAGTCTTTTAGAGCCACACAGCTTCAAACCCAAGATCCAGGCGATTGTTCTGGGTTTTTTTTTTAAAGATCTCTATTAAATTCTGGGTGTCAGCAATGCAGCAATGCTCCGGCCTAGCTGAGCACAGCTCCAAGCCCTGGGCTGCCCCACCTCCTTCCCCCCAGCTCAGCGTCACCGATTCCTTCCACCCCGTTCCCTCGGCCTCGTGTACCTGTAAATACAGGGAGGAGCTGGAGCCATGGGACATCTTCTGCACCATGCCATCTTTCTGCAAGATGCACTCCTCCAGGTGAATGACGTTGGGGTGCTGGCTCTTGATACTGCTAAGGGCCCAGAACTCGCGCAGAGCCAGTTCCACGTTCTCGGGAGCGTGGCACCGGATCTTTTTGACGGCCACGCGGGCACAGGTCCTCCTGACGACCGCTTCGTACACCACACCATAACTGCCACGACCAACCTCCCGAATTAGATCGTACTTAGGCTGGCTACTCACCATCTTCAGGAGCAAAGGTTCTGGGGAAGGGGGAGAAACCCACACAACTAAAACTCAGGCACAGGCAGCGGGCTGCGTTTCCCCTCCCTAGGGGCTGGCCTGCCCAGACCCCGCCATTCACGGGGGTTTCAGCGCTAGAACATTCCAGAAGCTCCTCCATAAACCTGCACCTGCTGCCACGGACCAGGTGGAAGAGAAATTACATCTTTTGGTTAAGATTTCCCACGCGGCCCGGCGTGTTCAGGGCGGCAACAATTCAAACCTAGCCCGGTAGGGTGCCGAGGCAGGGCTAGCGAGAGCGCTCCTGCTCCTCTCCCTCAGTGTCTTCCGAGAGCAGCTGCAGGAACAGCAGGAGGCTGGCATGCTCCCCATCCAGCCCGGAGAGCAAGGAGGTCCCAGCTGAAGGCCCTGGGTGGGCAGCAATGGGTTTTAATGAACTGCCTTTTTCTGGAGGTGGCTGCGGGAGCAAACGTTTCTGTTATCATCCAGTTGTTTGACTCAGAGAAGAGGAAGCTTCAATCGCTCCCCATTTATCTTTTTGAGGTGACTGATTTTGCGCCAAGCCTCCCCAGCATGAGGAATCTACAGCTACGAAAGGTTAAAAAGGATAACTGATTGCAGAAGTTTGCACCCAACGTCTAACTTTCACTTTTGCTCAACAGAGCAAGGACAAAAGTTAAGTTATTGCTCTGAAAGTAAAACAAGAGAGACACACACACAAAAAAAGAAGGAAAAAAAAAAAAGCCACCAAACCCTGCTGCAGATTTATGACCCTCCCTGCACGCTGCCCTACGAGATTACAAACCAAACACCAGCACCACCTTCACACAACCAAACCAAAATGGGACACTGACTAGAGACAGCAATAAATTAAAATAAAAAAATAAGAGCTTGACTAGCCAAGGATCACTGGTCAAACAGAATGAAACGCAAAACCAAAAGTAAATAAATAAATAAAATCACACTGATAGAGCAGAACTACAATAGCTCTAAGACAGCCAGTGATAAAGGTAATTCTCTTTATGTCAGGCAATAAGGACCACATGTTATTAGTAGGAAGATTTCAAGTATTTCCACTGCTTTAGGCAATTTTTTTTTTAGAAAAAAAAGAAAAAAAAAAGAAAAAGAGAGAGAAAAAAGGTATCATCAGTCTCAGGCAATGCTACAGAGATATTTTAACCTTTCAGCAAAGCTGTGCGAGGGACATTTGCAGCAAGGATTTGAACCAAGCTGTGCCGTGTGTGAGGAACAGGGGTGCAGCTCTAGATTAGAGCCGGAACTGAGATGCAATGGGCCAACAAGGGCAGAAGCTTTAATTTAATTTCCATTTCCCAGAGGCCAAACAGCCCGCGGGGCCACGGGGCCGACTGGGCGGACACCGGGCCCGGGCAGCAAATAAGGAATAATATCAACATTCGATTAGGGAATAACACAAACATGTAGGTAATGCAGGTGATTTATGCACCCGTCCGCGCCTGCGGCCCTGAAGGGAAAGCGCCGCCTCAGAGCGGGCGATGCTGCCGGCCCAACGCTGTGGGTATCGCCCCACTCCCCCCGCCCAACCTGCAGCCGGATCCCACCCGCTACAACCACCGCCACAAAGGGAAAGGGGAGGCGGTGGGACCGGACCGAGCCGAGCCGAACCGGGCCGGGAGGAGCCGCGTTACCTCAGCGCCGCCGCCGCCGCCGCCCGGCCGCCATCTTAGGGCTGCGCTCCGCCCGCCGCCCTCAGCGCGGCCACGCCCACACGTGGCCACGCCCACCGCCCATTCATAACCACACCCACACGTGGCCACGCCCATCGCCCATTCATAACCACGCCCACACATGACCACGCCCATTCATAACCACGCCCACTTACGACCACGCCCACTCATCGACCACGACGCGATCGCGGTGGGCGCTTAATATTAATTAATTAATTAATTAATCAATCAATGACTTCAATTTCTGTTTGTTAATTAGGAATGAATTCCTGGCTGTGAGGCCCTGGCACAGTGTGCTCAGAGCAGCCTGGGACAGTGTGCTGTCTCCCTGCCGTGGCAATGAGATAAAGGAAAAATTGAACAAGATAGAATTCTGTTTGGATTGAAGTAAAATGTGTTGGTTTAGGGTTACTAAATATGTTGTTTAGTCTAGTAACTACAGCACTAGCAAAACTACCTTAACTAAAAAAAAAAAAAAGATACGAATTTCCACACTAAAAAGATAAGAGAGAAGAAAAACTCCTCAAAGATAAGAGATAAGAAAAACTCCTCAAACCTTAAAACAAACAAAACAGAGTGACCCAAGAATTCTTTCTGTACTTTCTGATAAAAACTAAATGCAAGTGTAACTAACTGTAAGTATAACGCAAAATCAATAAAATAAATATACATAAACCTATTATAAAATTCTATGCATATAGAAATTAGTCGGAGTAATACAAAAAGATCAGGAGTTCTCAGGGGTGCACATGTCCATTAAAGAACAATGAGTCCCCACATGCATCCACAACACTGTAAATAAACACACTGTTCCCCATAAATCTTTATTATAATTGTGGGGTTTTGATTCTTCACGTTTCAGCATTGGATGGGACTTAAGTTCCTTCGAAAACAAACAATTCTGGGACTCTACAATTTATTGCTCGGCGTCCAGAAAAAAATCAGTACAGCCCCCGTGGCTTGGTGTGACAGTGGCACAGGAGGTGTCGCCCTCTCTGTTCCCTGTTCTGTGCCGTGGCTCCCTTTCCTCCCATGGCCCGGAGCTCCCAACCACGGCAAAGCCACCACAGGGCCACCAAGTGCTCAGAGCCCCGCGCAGCCCAAGCAGAGGGAGGTTCCTGCCCGGACTGGGCTCTCCGGGGTTAATTGGGAAGGATCCCGGGGGTGATTAGTGCCCTGGCTGCTGCCTAAGCTGTGCCAAGCCAATTAGGGGCCAACGAGCCCCTTGTGGGTTCGGAAAGCTGCTTAGGGCATTACAAACCCTCCGTTGCTGGGAATCCCCTTAATGGAGTCCAGCAGTGATTAATTAATCAATGTCACCCAGGGCAGGGTGCGGGCAGGGTGCGGGCCCCGCGCTGCCCTCCCGGGTGCCCCCCGCACCCCATACCTGTGCACCCAGGTACCCCCTGCACCCCATACCTGTGCAGGTACCTCCTGCACCCCATACCTGTGCCCCCAGGTGCTCCCTGCACCCCATACCTGTGTACCCAGGTGCTCTCTGCACCCCATACCTGTGCACCCAGGTACCCCCTGCACCCCATACCTGTGCAGGTACCTCCTGCACCCCATACCTGTGCCCCCAGGTGCTCCCTGCACCCCATACCTGTGTACCCAGGTGCTCTCTGCACCCCATACCTGTGCACCCAGGTACCCCCTGCACCCCATACCTGTGCACCCAGGTACCTCCTGCACCCCATACCTGTGCACCCAGGTACATCCTGCACCCCATACCTGTGCAGGTACCCCCTGCACCCCATACCTGTGCACCCAGGTGCTCCTTGCACCCCACACCTGTGCACCCAGGTACCCCCTGCACCCCATTCCTGTGCCCCCAGGTGCCCCCTGCACCCCATACCTGTGCACCCAGGTACACCCTGCACCCCATACCTGTGCAGGCACACCCTGCACCCCATACCTGTGCCCCCAGGTACCCCCTGCACCCCATACCTGCGCACCCAGGTACCCCTGCACCCCATACCTGTGCCCCCAGGTACCCCCACACCCCTGTACCCTCTGTGCCCGCAGTCGCTGTGGGCACCGTGGCTGTCCCCCCGCGCTGCCCCTGTGCCAGCCGCGCTGCCAGCTCTCCCTGCCAGCCGGGGATCGTGCCCGGGGCTGTTTTCAGCCAGGGCTGTGCCCACCCTCTGCCCCCCCAGCCCTTTCTGGGTCAGCTCTGGAACCCCAGCAGCGGTGCCAGCTGGGTCATGGCCGTGCCAGGGCCGTGCCAGGGCCGTGCCAGGGCTGTGGGGAGCGGCCTGAGCAGCCCCCTCAGGGTCTGGGCTGCTGGAGGAGCCCCCCAGCCCCTGCCTGGGGTGGGCACACCCCGCTGCATGTGCCACCCATGGAGGTGCTGGCAGGTCCCCCCAGAACCAGCGCACGGGGGGAGCTGTTTGCCCCCCAGAAACGGTCACGTTTGGGTGGGGAACGGGACAAACTGTACGAGGCCACCCTGCTGCGGCTGGGCTGGATTTCTGGAACCATCCCAACGCCCTGGTGACCGCGGGGCCGGTGTTTGCCCCTCTCTGATGTTCTGGGCTCTCACACCCGCTTGTTTACCCCGCGGGCACGTCCCGGGCACGGGTGGGCAGCTCCTCCTGGACATCCTGTGCCCATCTTGTTTACCGGCGCTTGCGGTGGCTCAGCAGCGGGTGACAGCTGCTGGCCCGGGACACCCGACACCGCGGCGGGACCGGCAAACGCGTGACAAGGAACCGCTTATAAATAACGGGGTGGGGGCACCGGCAGCGAGAGCGCTGCGAGGAGCAGAGCCCTGAGGAGCCCATGGATTTCCAAGGCGGTATCCTGCAGGATGGCAACCCCATGGAGAGCCTGGAGAAGCAGCTCATCTGTCCCATCTGCCTGGAGATGTTCAGCAAGCCCGTGGTGATCCTGCCCTGCCAGCACAACCTCTGCCGCAAGTGTGCCAACGATGTCTTCCAGGTCAGCGGGACCCCCTTGCCCGGGCTGGGGGCACCGGGGTGTTTTTGGGGTGCTGATGGACCCCCCCGTGTTCGTGTTCCCCTCGCAGGCTGCCAACCCGTACTGGCAGAGCCGGGGCAGTGTGATTTCGGGGGGTCGGTTCCGGTGCCCCTCGTGCCGCCACGAGGTGCTGCTGGACCGCCACGGTGTCTATGGGCTGCAGAGGAACCTGCTGGTGGAGAACATCATCGACATCTACAAGCAGGAGTGCTCCAGGTGGGCAGCACGGCCGTGGGGTTACGGGGACGTGGGGACACGGGGATGTCCCTGCCGTGCCCCAGCAGCAGCGCTGAGACCCCCAAATATCACACCCGGGGGTCTTCCTGCTCACTGGTCCCCCGTTCAAATCTTCTCCTGACTCAAATCTCCATCCAAATCTCCCTCCCGTGACTCAAAAAACTTCCTCCTGCACCCAAAACTTCCTCCCCCAACCCAATTCTCCCCTCTGCCCCAGCAGTTTGTGCCTCTGGCTGTCCCAGGGGGGTGGCAGGTCCCTGGGGGTGGTGGCAGCTGGGGCACTGGGTGGCAGATAAGAGGTGTGGGGAAGGAATCCAGGCTCTGCTGGTGACAGCAGGCGCTGGGGCTGATAAGGGGCAGAGGGACGGCTTGGGGGGCCCAGTGGGCACAAGGATGAAGCTGGGGGGCACAGAGGGTCACAGTGGCCCCAGGCAGGTTCCCTGATCCGCTGTAAATATTGTGTGAGAGCCATGGGGACGGGGACGATGGCACGTGGCAGGTGTCCCTGGCTGCTGGGGGGGCCGGGGGGCCCAGGCCTGTCCCTGTTTCAGGCTGCTGGCTTGTCCCCATGTCCCTCCTTGCTGTGGATGGCAGGACTGAGCTGCAGCCCCCATCTGGGACCCCCGGGGGTTTCTGGGTGTCCCCACCCCGGTCACACGACGGGTGACAATAAATCCGGGCAGCACAGGGCTAAAATTAGGCCCTGGTGCAGCTCCTCTGGATCGCAGCCCCCCCGTCCCCGGTGCCACCCGCTGCCATGCCCAGCGCCACGGTGGCCTAAACTGGGACCTGCTGGGACCTGCAGAGGTTTGGTGGCTCCCAGAGGAGCAGCTGTGGGGTTGTGCCAGGGTCTGGCGTCTCTCCTGGGGAGCTGATTTTGGGGTGACAGGCGGATGTGTCACCACGGTGGGGGTGACGCTGCAGCGGTGGCAGGGGACATCACCCCGGTGTGGGTGTCACCACCACGGGGACGTCACCGCGGCCGTGCCACCCTCTCCAGCAGGCCACTGAAGAAGGGGGAGCACCCCATGTGCAAGGAGCACGAGGACGAGCGGATCAACATCTACTGCGTCACCTGCGAGGTGCCCACCTGCTCCATGTGCAAAGTCTTCGGTGCCCACAAGGACTGCGAGGTGGCCCCTCTGCAAAGCGTCTTCCAGGGACAGAAGGTGCCCTGGGGGGGACCCGGGGGGGCTGCGGGCCATCTGCTGAGCTGGGACAGTGACAAATAACTCCGGGACTGCCTCACCGGGTATTAATAGCCCCCGGGTGACTGTGCCCAGGAGACAGCCTAAATTTAGAGTGACGGGTGAGGGATGAGGGGGAGCAGAGCTGGGGACGAGCCCGTCCCCAGGCTGGGATGGGAGAAGTTCCTGCCCCCGCAGGAGTTAAAACTTCTTCTCTGCCATTCACCAGACTGAGCTGAACAACTGCATCTCCATGCTGGTGGCGGGGAACGACCGGATCCAGACCATCATCTCCCAGCTGGAGGACTCCTGCCAGAGCACCGAGGTGAGGAAAGGGGGAAAGGAGCCCCCCAAAACCCGCCGGTGAAACCTTAGCAGTGGGGTGGAGCCCATGGAGCGGGGAAGCCTTGGGGTGTTGCAGGCACCGGAGGGACGCGGAGGTGGCATCCCTTGTCCCTTGTCCCCGCAGGAGAACAGCGAGGCGGCCAAGCGGGAGCTCTGCGCTCGCTTTGACGCGCTGGCAGCGCTGCTGGAGGAGAAGAAGGCGGAGCTGCTGCAGCGCATCTCTCAGGAGCAGGCGGACAAGACCGCCTTCATCCAGAGCCTCATCTGCCAGTACAAGGAGCAGCTGGAGAAGTCCAGCCGGCTGGTGGAGACCGCCGTCCAGGCAGCCGAGGAGACCGGGGGGGCCGCCTTCCTCATGGTGAGACCCCCAGACCTGCCCCGTGGGGTCCCACTGCTGGGGACCACCTGGTGGTTGCTGTTGCTTCGCTCACCTCCTCCTCCTCCCTCTTCTCCTCCCGCTCCTCCTTCCCCTTCTCTCTCTCTCTGCAGAACGCCAAGCAGCTGATAAAAACGTGAGTGCTCAGCCTGGGGGGATCTCCACGCTGCAGCCCCCACGGGTTTGGGGTTTGGGGTTTGGGGAGTGGGGGCTGCCCTGTCCCCCTGCCCTGCTGTCCCGCGTGGGGACAGGGACACGCACACATCCCTGCTCTCCCTCCCAGCATCGTGGAGGCCTCCAAGGGCGGTCGGCTGGAGAAGATCGAGCAGGGCTATGAGAGCATGGACGCCTTCTCCGTCAGCCTGGAGCACCTCGCCGAGGCCGTGCGCGCCCTGGACTTCGAGCCCGGTAATGCAGCCCCCAGTGCCCCTTTGCCACCCAGCCCATGGCACCCCCCGCTTTTCCTGCTGGCTCCTGCTGACCTTTGGCTGCCCTCCTGCAGCAGAGGAAGATGAGGAATACTTTGATGGGGAGGAAGAAGAGGTGGAAGAGAACGCGGCGCCCGAGAGGACAGTGA
Source organism: Taeniopygia guttata (assembly GCF_048771995.1). NCBI lineage: Eukaryota > Metazoa > Chordata > Aves > Passeriformes > Estrildidae > Taeniopygia > Taeniopygia guttata. Next base: position 3,524,196 of record NC_133048.1, on the reverse strand, counting down.
TGGGTAAGGGGCAGAGCACGGCTGAGCCCACCTCCCCAGGACCCTCCAGCACCCATGGGGGAGCTTTGGGGGTTTGGGCTCTCCTTGATCACCCCATCCTCTCCCTCGGCAGCTTCCCTGTAGCCACAACCACGTTGCCGGCGCGGGAGAGACGCCCCCGGGCGCAGGATGTCCGGCACGGATTTGGGACGGGGGGACACAGGACAGGGACCGGCAGCGTGGCGAGCCGGCGCCTGCTCCAGCACAGGACACTTTTCTATACGGGTGCAAATAGGACAATTCCGCACGTTTTATAATTCCCTTCTTTTGTATATAATTGTCACGCATTTGAAACTTGTGTATTTTGTAAAGAAAGCCGCTGCTTTGGGTGGTTATTTTCTTTTTCCTCGCCTCTCGCTCTCGGCTCGCCAGCCCCGCGGTGGGCACCGGGGATGGGTTTGCCGGGCTGGTGCCATCAGCGGTGTCCCTGCCAGCGGGACACCTCCGGTCTAGTTCTTAATTTCCAGCCTCATTAGCACCTCTGGCAGCCGCTCCTGGCCGCCCGCCCGGGATGTAACAGGTCGGCACCCGGCAGGATTTATCTCCTGGGGATGGGGTGCCCTGTGCAGAGCTTGCCCTGGGCTGGAGATGTGGCACGGGGGGGCTGAGGATGCTCCAGGCCGGGCCAGCCCCCGAAATGGGGATGGTCTCAGCGTCGAGCTGCCGGTTTGCTGCTGACTGAGCTCAAAAATGCACCTTGGATGAAAAAAAACACACCATAAATGCAAAAGTATGAGTCCTGCTCAGAGGGGCCAAGGGGAAACTGAGGCAGCATCCAGAGCCGAGCCCCAAGTGCAATTAGCCGCAGGGTAATTAACGCTGCTCACCCAGGGCGGGGCAGGAGCAGGAGGGGGGTCCAGGCTTATCCATCACACGGCTGGATGGAACCCGGGGGGGTTCCAAAGCGGGGAGTGGGGTCACCACGCGCCTTTGGAGGTGACATGGGGACCTTCCACCCCCCTCTGCACCCAGCCGGGCTGTGCAGCTCCCGGGGGGCGCTCGGGGCGGGGGTCCCAGAGCAATCCCCCCCCCAGCAGCAGCAGCCCCGGGAGGCGGGGAGGGGACCCAGGCCGGGGCCGGCTCCTCGGGCGCTTTGCAGCCGGCTCGGCCGTCCCTCCTCCCGCCGGGATTTGCACACGAATCCGGCTCTTCACACGAGCCGAGGCCACCGGCTGCCCCGGGGGCACCGGAGGATGGCAGCGGGCGACGAGAAGCGGCACCTCCTGAGCGAGGGCACCGGCGGGTACGGGGGTGCCAGGGGGGCTGGGGGTGTCGTGACCCCTTTGCTGTGCGCTTCCCGAGTGGGGTCGCGCCGTGGGGGGAGCGCTGGGGGTCCAGCCCGCTCGGGGAAGTGCCCCAGCTCCCCTTTGGGCGGCAGGAACCACGCGGGGGCTGCGCGCAAGGATGGGCACGGCGGGATGGAGCCCGGCCTGGAGCTGGGCACGCGGCGTGGGCAGCACTGCCACGCGCGGGGGGCCGGTGCCCACCCCGGCCAGCAGCGGCGGGCACGAAGGAAGCTCTACCTGGCCGCTGGCATCTGCCTCTTCTTCATGGTGGGCGAAGCCGTGGGTGAGTGCTGGGTGCCCGCTGCGCTGGGGTCCCCGTGGGGTCACCCCGAGTGGGTGCCCGGAGCCCCTCTTGTCCCGATTCCCTGCTGGGGGTGCGGCCAGAGCTCCCCGTTGGCTTTCTGTGGGTCAGAACACCCCCTGTGGCATGGGGGGTGCTGATCTGTGCCCGGCTCTGTGCCCCCCCGATGTCCCCCCGATGTCCCCCCGATGTCCCGTGTCCGCAGGCGGGTACCTGGCACACAGCCTGGCCATCCTGACGGACGCTGCCCACCTGCTGACGGACTTTGCCAGCATCATGATCAGCCTCTTTGCACTCTGGGTGTCCTCACGGCCCCCCACCAAAACCATGAACTTCGGATGGCACCGGGCAGGTACCGCGGTGGCACCGCCCCGGGGATGCCAGCGGGGCAGCACCCTCCCTGTGTGGCCCAGGGGCTTTCGGGTGCCCCGAGGGGCCTGGGGAGCCCTGGCACAGTCCTGGCACCACGAACAAGGCCAGCCCAATGCAAGGAGCACCCGGGGATGGGTGCTGGGTGCCCGCGCCGTGCCTGGCACTGCTGAGACGGCGCTCGGGATGGCACAGCAGCGGGGCAGTGATGTGGGGGTTCTCTCCACAGAGATCCTGGGGGCTCTGCTCTCCGTGCTCTCCATCTGGGTGGTGACAGGGGTCCTGGTCTACCTGGGGGCCCAGCGGCTGCTCTCGGGGGACTACGACATCGAGGGCGGGGTGATGCTCATCACCTCGGCCTGTGCCGTGGCCGTCAACATCGTGTACGTGGGGGTTTGGGGGTCCAGGGGATCCCCTCCCTGAGCCCCCCGGGTGCCAGCAGTGCCCTGCCCGCAGGATGGGGGTGGCTCTGCACCAGACGGGGCACGGGCACAGCCACGGGGCGGGCGGTGAGCAGCCCAGCGCCAGCGTCCGCGCCGCCTTCGTGCACGTCGTGGGGGACCTGCTGCAGAGCCTCGGCGTCCTCATCGCCTCCTACATCATCTTCTTCAAGGTCTGGGGGTGCTGGGGGCTGAGGGGTGCTGGGGACAGGGGACACAGGTTCCAGAGAGGGCTGTGTGCCCACCCTGCTGGCCCCGATGGGGGTTTGGGGTGAGCTGGTGGTGCCGCAGGGGTCTCACCCCCTCCCACCCCTCCCAGCCCGAGTACAAGTTCGTGGATCCCATCTGCACCTTCCTCTTCTCTGCGCTGGTGCTGGGGACGACACTGACCATCCTCAGGGACGTCCTCCTCGTCCTCATGGAGGGTAGGGACCCCCGGGGGGCAGCGGGCTCACCCAGGGGTGCCCTGGGCCCCGTCCCCGCGGCTGCCACGGCTCTGCCTCCGCAGGGACCCCCCGAGGGATGGATTTCAACGCCGTGAGGGAGACGCTGCTGGCGGTGCGGGGCGTGGAGGCCGTGCACAGCCTGCACATCTGGGCTCTGACAGCGGCCCAGCCGCTGCTCTCGGTGCACATCGCCATCAGTGAGTGTCACCGTGTGGGGACAGGGCCACAGCGGGTGTCACAGTGTGGGGACAGAGCCACCAGTGAGTGTCACAGTGTGGGGACAGAGCCACAGCGGGTGTCACAGTGTGGGGACAGGGCCATCAGTGAGTGTCACAGTGTGGGGACAGGGCTGCCAGAGCCACCAGTGAGTGTCACAGTGTGGGGACAGGGGTGCCAGAGCCACCAGTGAGTGTCACAGCAGGGAGACAGGGCTGCCAGAGCCACCAGTGAGTGTCACAGTGTGGGGACAGAGCCACCAGTGGGTGTCACAGTGTGGGCACAGGGCTGCCAGAGCCACCAGTGAGTGTCACAGTGTGGGGACAGGGCTGCCAGAGCCACCAGTGGGTGTCACAGTGTGGGCACAGGGCTGCCAGAGCCATCAGTGAGTGTCACTGTGGGGGGACAGAGCCACCAGTGAGTGTCACAGTGTGGGGACAGAGCCACAGTGGGTGTCACCGTGTGGGGACAGAGCCACAGCGGGTGTCACAGTGTGGGCACAGGGCTGCCAGAGCCACCAGTGAGTGTCACAGTGTGGGGACAGGGCTGCCAGAGCCACCAGTGAGTGCCACTGCGGGGGGACAGAGCCACAGCGGGTGTCACAGTGTGGGCACAGGGGTGCCAGAGCCACCAGTGAGTGTCACAGTGTGGGCACAGAGCCACAGTGGGTGTCACAGTGTGGGCACAGGGGTGCCAGAGCCATCAGCGGGTGCCCCAGTGAGGGCAGGGAGGGTTGGGTTTGCCCACACCCCAACACCCCCCGGTTTTCTCTGGCAGACGCGGCTGCCAGCGCGCAGGAGGTGCTGGACGAGGCCAGCTCCCGGCTGCAGAGCACCTTCCGCTTCCACAGCACCACCATCCAGGTGGAGAGCTACTCCGAGGAGATGCGGCACTGCCGGGAGTGCCAACCCCCCCGCGACTGAGCCCCGCGCCCCGGGGCGCTGTTCACGCGTGGCAAATAAAGCCGAGCACACGGGGTGCGAGGGGGATGTTGAGTCTGGCTGTTATCTCCGCTGTCTGCAGGAGCCAAGGACAGAGCCGGGGCTGTGGCTGTTGGAGGCCACCCGATATTCCGTATTTCTATTCAGCTGGGAGGAGAACCAGCTGAAACCTCCTTTTCCCTTCTCCGGGCAGCGCTGCGGGGCAAGGCGTGCCGGGCTGCCCGGGGACTGCGGGGGACCAGCTGGAGCCAGCGAGGGCGGTCCCACAGCTCTTATCGCTCCTTTTGCCTCGGGGAGGTGAAGGACTCTCCCTCCCCGCAGCACCGGGGGGGCTGCCCGGGTTATTCCCGGGGTGCCGATGGCAGAAGTGTTGCAGCACCCAAAAAGTGCCGCTCGCAGAGCGCTCCCCACACCCCACAGCCACCATCCGGATCCCGCCTCTCCCCCTCCTTTATTGCACTGCTAAAAGCCAAGAACGAGTAAAACCCCGTCAGCAGCGAGCCCGTCCCGGGAGAGCTCCGCGCACCGGGAGCGGCGCACCGGGAACCGGCCCCGAGCCCCGCAGCCCTCACGGCCTCTCCAGGCTCGGGTATCTCTTGCGCAGGACGGACACCTGGTCCTTGAAGAGGACAGGGTCGAGGCGCAGCTGGGAGGACACCAGGGGCATGTAGCCAAACCAGTCGGCCAACTGGTTGAGGCAGTCCTGCCGCTGGGAGAAGCGCCGGGGGCTCCTCTGCCCGGGTTGGGGGGTCCCCGCAGCCCCATCGCCGCACCCCGCTTGCTGGGCCACCCCCTCCTTGTGCTGCTTGCGCTGGGTCACCTTGATGGGTGGCAGCTTGGTGACAGCGGCCACCAGGACGTTCATCAGGATGTCCTCGCAGGCGGCCAGCCCGTCCACCAGCTCCCGCAGCCCCGCGGGCAGGTACTCGGTGAAGAGGCTGTGGTAGTACCTGGGGGAGAACGGGGTGAGGGGCAGCATGGGCGAGATCCCGGCCCCCGCAGCCCCCCGACCCCCGCAGCCCCCCGCAGCCCCCGCAGCCCCCCGACCCCCGCAGCCCCCGCAGCCCCCCGCAGCCCCCCGCAGCCCCCCGCAGCCCCCCGGTCCCCTCAGCCCCCCGCAGCCCCCCGGTCCCCGCAGCCCCCGCAGCCCCCCGCAGCCCCCCGCAGCCCCCCGCAGCCCCCCGCAGCCCCCGCAGCCCCCGCAGCCCCCCGGCCCGCCCGGGTACCTGTGGTAGAAGGCGGCGGCGGTGAGGACCATGGAGAGCTCGTTGGTCCATTTGGAGGTGCAGCCCCAGCGCCCCTGCTCGGGGTCCCAGAAGTGGCTCCGCGTGGGGAAGCCCACGATGCGCTCGGGGAAGCTGCGCCACACCGAGAAGGCGAAATCCACCTGGCACGGGATGGGCACGGCCTCACCCACCGCGGTGCCACCCACGGCGGGGACCTGGAGCACGCGGGGACGTGGGGACAGCCCTGTGCTGAGCACCGAGCCTCGCAGGGGGCCGGGGCCGTGGGCTCACCTCGCTGGTGGAGAGGTTGGTGTCCTCGTCCAGGCTCAGCACCGCGTCCGTCTGGATGGCCCCGAAGGGGAAGAAGCGGTCGCTGAGCTGTGGAGGGAGGAAGGGCGGGTTGGTGAGGTGGGGTGCCTGTTCCAGCCCCCTCCTGTGTCCCTGGTCCCCTCCCGTGTCCCTGGTCCCCTCCCGTGTCCCTGGTCCCCTCCCGTGTCCCTGATCCCCTCCCGTGTCCCTGGTCCCCTCCCGTGTCTCTGCCCATGTCCCTGGTCCCCTCCCATGTCCCTGGTCTCCTCCCGTGTCCCTGATCCCTGCCCACGTCCCTGGTCCCCTCCCGTGTCCCTGGTCCCCTCCCGTGTCCCTGGTCCCCTCCTCTGTCCCTGATCCCTGCCCGTTTTCCTGGTCCCTGCCCATGTCCCTGGTCCCCTCCCGTGTCCCTGATCCCTGCCCACGTCCCTGGTCCCCTCCCATGTCCCTGGTCCCCTCCCGTGTCCCTGGTCCCCTCCTGTGTCCCTGGTCCCCTCCTGTGTCCCTGGTCCCCTCCTGTGTCCCTGACCCTTGACCATGTCCCTGGTCCCCTCCTGTGTCCCTGGTTCCCTCCCGTGTCCCTGGTCCCCTCCCGTGTCCCTGGTCCCTGCCCATGTCCCTGATCCCTGCCCATGTCCCTGGTCCCCTCCCGTGTCCCTGATCCCTGCCCGTGTCCCTGGTCCCCTCCTGTGTCCCTGATCCCTGCCCGTGTCCCGGGTCCCCTCCCATGTCCCTGGTCCCCTCCTCACCCCCCTCCTGCCCTGGATGACGCTCAGGGGCACGCTGCTCTGGGGCCATTTCCAGCTCGGGGGTGGTGGCTTCTCGCAGCTCCACAGGACCACGATCTGAAGGGGGAGGAGAGGTGCGGCCGGAGGGGTTTGGTGAGTTCTCTGTTCCAAACCGTCTCACGGCAGTTGGGACCAGGATAAACCCCCAGTGGTGCCACCTCCGCCCCAGAGCGCTGCATCCCCTCCACCCCCAAACCCACGCGTGGCCTCCCCACCCCGCAGGACCCATCCCCACCATCCCGCGGGATCCCTGCGAGCTGCAGACAGGACTCAGCTCCCACCTTGGCGCAGTGCTGGGATCCAGACACGGCTTGGATGAGCCTGAGGATGGGCTGCGACAGCGACCCTGCCTGCGACACCGCCCGGATGAACGCCGTGAACTTCTCGGAGGGGCTGTAGCCTGAAGAAAAGGTGGGGAAGGGAAAGGAGAGGGGTTGGGCACAGCCCGAGTGTGCCGCGCTCGGCCGGGGCACGCAGGATCCTACCGAGGCGCAGGTGGTAGAAGGGAAAATCCCCGAGGTGGGTGGAGAAGTCGGGCAGGACCAGGAGCCCCCCGGGCAGCGCGTTCCAGAGGAAGCGGGAGCGGGAGCGGTGCGGAGACAGACGGTCCTTGATGATCTGCCAGAGGCACAGTGATGCTCCCAAATGCCACCCCGGCAGCTGGGGAAGGGGGTTTGGGGTGGGGGGCTCACCTCCAGCGTGGTGTGCACGATCTTGTCCACGGAGGAGAAGTAGGCATCCCACAGGAACTGGGTCTGCTGCTGGAAGGCCAGCACACGCTCCGGGGGGATGCAGCGCAGGGCAGAGGGGATCTGGGCGGGGGGAGCAGCGGGGTCCTCACCTCAGCCTCCCCCAACCCGGGCTTCTGTCCCCTCCAGCTGTCCCAGCCGTCCCACGGGTGTGCCACCCTCTCCCTGGGGCAGGATTGGGCCCAGGATTCCCAAGGGTTTGTGCCCAAGAAGATCTTTCCCACCTTTGCCTCGAGGTGAACAACGCCCCGGGACTGCAGCAGGAGCGGGACCCCCATTCCAGGCTGGGTCAGACCCTCCACAGGAGCACTGCCAGGCTCACCCCCAGGCCCACCCCCGGGCTTGGCTGGGGGCTCCAGCACCACTGCCTCTGGGATTGGGGGTCTGGTGGCTCTGGGATCTGGGACTGGGGGTCTGGTGGCTCTGGGATCTGGGACTGGGGGTCTGGTGGCTCTGGGATTGGGGGTCTGGTGGCTCTGGGATTGGGGGTCTGGTGGCTCTGGGATCTGGGATTGGGGGTCTGGTGGCTCTGGGATTGGGGGTCTGGTGGCTCTGGGATTGGGGGTCTGGTGGCTCTGGGACTGGGGGTCTGGTGGCTCTGGGATCTGAGATTGGGGGTCTGGTGGCTCTGGGATTGGGGGTCTGGTGGCTCTGGGATCTGGGACTGGGGGTCTGGTGGCTCTGGGATTGGGGGTCTGGTGGCTCTGGGATCTGGGACTGGGGGTCTGGTGGCTCTGGGATCTGGGATTGGGGGTCTGGTGGCTCTGGGATCTGGGATTGGGGGTCTGATGGCTCTGGGATTGGGGGTCTGGTGGATCTGGGATTGGGGGTCTGGTGGCTCTGGGATCTGGGATTGGGGGTCTGGTGGCTCTGGGATCTGGGATTGGGGGTCTGATGGCTCTGGGATCTGGGATTGGGGGTCTGGTGGCTCTGGGATTGGGGGTCTGGTGGATCTGGGATTGGGGGTCTGGTGGCTCTGGGATCTGGGATTGGGGGTCTGGTGGCTCTGGGATCTGGGATTGGGGGTCTGATGGCTCTGGGATCTGGGATTGGGGGTCTGGTGGCTCTGGGATTGGGGGTCTGGTGGATCTGGGATTGGGGGTCTGGTGGCTCTGGGATCTGGGATTGGGGGTCTGGTGGCTCTGGGATCTGGGACTGGGGGTCTGGTGGCTCTGGGATCGGGGATCTGGTGGCTCTGGGATCGGGGGTCTGGTGGCTCTGGGATCTGGGATTGGGGGTCTGGTGGCTCTGGAATCTGGGATTGGGGGTCTGGTGGCTCTGGGATTGGGGGTCTGATGGCTCTGGGATCTGGGATTGGGGGTCTGGTGGATCTGGGATTGGGGGTCTGGTGGCTCTGGGATTGGGGGTCTGGTGGCTCTGGGATCTGGGATTGGGGGTCTGGTGGCTCTGGGATTTGGGATTGGGGGTCTGGTGGCTCTGGGATTTGGGATTGGGGGTCTGGTGGCTCTGGGATCTGGGACTGGGGCTCTGGTGGCTCTGGGATTGGGGGTCTGATGGCTCTGGGATCTGGGACTGGGGGTCTGGTGGCTCTGGGATTGGAGGTCTGGTGGCTCTGGGATCTGGGATTGGGGGTCTGGTGGCTCTGGGATTGGGGGTCTGATGGCTCTGGGATCTGGGATTGGGGGTCTGGTGGATCTGGGATTGGGGGTCTGGTGGCTCTGGGATTGGGGGTCTGGTGGCTCTGGGATCTGGGATTGGGGGTCTGGTGGCTCTGGGATTTGGGATTGGGGGTCTGGTGGCTCTGGGATTTGGGATTGGGGGTCTGGTGGCTCTGGGATCTGGGACTGGGGCTCTGGTGGCTCTGGGATTGGGGGTCTGATGGCTCTGGGATCTGGGACTGGGGGTCTGGTGGCTCTGGGATTGGAGGTCTGGTGGCTCTGGGATCTGGGACTGGGGGTCTGGTGGCTCTGGGATTGGGGGTCTGGCGGCTCTGGGATCTGGAACTGGGGGTCTGGTGGCTCTGGGATCTGGGACTGGGGGTCTGGTGGCTCTGGGATTGGGGGTCTGGTGGCTCTGGGATCTGGGACTGGGGCTCTGGTGCCCGGCGTGGGGCAGGATCTGGAGCCGGTACCTGCAGCAGGAGCCTCTCGCTGCCCACCACAGCAGCTTTGCCCCAGTCGATGGCCTCGGCGAAGGGCAGCTCCCAGCCATCACTCAGCAGCACCGGGATGCAGGCGGCCTGTGGAGGGACCCCGCAGGCTGGGACAGAGCCCCCGGGCCCCGGTGAAGGGATCTCCCACCCCCCTGCCCACCCTGTACCTGCAGAGCCTCGAGGAAGCGGAAGGAGCCCAAGCGCCTGCCCCGGGGCACGATGCAGAAGGTGGAGTTGTGCAGCAGCTCCTGGTAGTCAAACCTGGCGTGGGAGATGGGGAGGGGTCAGGCATGGCCCCCTCCCCTCCTGCGGGCATCCAGCGGGTGCTGCTGGCACCTGCCAGGTGTGGAGCCAACCCAGGGCAGTGTCAGAGTCGGTTTGGGCTGATTTTACCTCTGAACATCCCTGGATTTGTGGGAGCAGAGATCTCCTGGGTGCTGAAGGGATGGATTTGGGCATCCCTTAAAGAGGGGGGCGGTCAGGAAGGGACCCCAGTGCCCTTTGAAGGCAGAACCCAGCTCTTCCCACCCTCCAGCAATGACGCTTGACACAAAGCCACCAGCCAAACCCCCGAGCCCGAAACTGCGGCGGCTCCCGTGCCGTGCCCGGGCTTGCTGGGCAGGACCGGCCCTGCCTGCCCTGGCAGCGTTCGGGGGGGGCACTGGGTGCCGTGGGGCTCTCAAAGCCCCTTCTGTGCCGCGCTGGGGAGAGGCTCGGCCGCTGCCCGGTCCCTGCGGCCGCGCCGGAAAATCCAATATTGACTTTAGGTCGGGACAGACCCCGTCTGTTCCTGCCCGCGGGGAGGGGCAGCCGGTCCCGGACGGGCTGGGGGGGACTGGCGTGGTCCAGCCGGGTGCTGGGAGGCCAAAAAGAGCCCGTGCAGTGTGTGGGTGCCAGCAGGAAGGGTGTCCCCGCGGTGGGAACGCGGTGCTGGTGCCAGGCTGGGAGTTGGGGCTGTGTCACCCCCGTGGGTGCCGGAGCACTCTGGCACGTCCCAGCGCTCCGGGATGTGGGAAATCAGCCCCGATGCCAAGGCACAGAGTTTCACAATAAAATCTGCCTCTGGATGAACCTCCCCAATGTCTCCAAAGGATGCCAAAATCACGTTAACGCTCAAACTCCCGGCTGGGCAAGCGGAGGGGTGACAGCGCCCAGACCCCCCACAGCAGCGACAGCCACATCCCCGGGACCAGACCCGGCTGTCACCTCCCCTCGGGGACCCCGAACCCTGCCGGGGCGGGGTGGGCAGCGGGACCGGGGACCGGCGGCCGGTGCGGCGGGGCGGCTGGCGCCGGTCGGCCCGCGGGGCCGGAGGCTCCCGGTGGAAATTCTCCTCTCCCGAGGCGCTGCGGTTTCCGGGCAATCGCCGTCAGGGCTTCCTTGTTTTGTCAGGAGCCGGGACGGGCGCCCGCCGCGTTCCCTTCACCGGGGCCCCTCCGTGGCTCCGGCCGGGCACGGTGCCACCGGCACCGCGGAGCCTTCCCCAGCCCGCGCTGACTGCCCCGAACGGGGCAGCGGGGCCACAAGCCGCCCTTTATCCCAGAACAGACCCGGATTGTCTGGGGCAGCCCCTCGGCCGTGAGGAGGAGGATGGAACACCCAGCAGAGCCTTCCTCTGCTCGCCGGGGTGCCGGTGCCGTGCCAGCACCCAACACGCCGGGGGAACGGGGCCACCGGGGTCTCGGTCTGTGCCCTCCCGATGTGGGAACATCTCCCCGGGCAGGAGGTGGGGCAGAGCTGGCCCGGGTGGTGACACCGATGGTTTTGTGCCACAGGGAGCAGCAGGGTGGCAGAGGCTGGGGGGGTCACACACGAGCAGCTTCCGCGTGTTCCCCACGGATCCGCCGGTCCTGGGAGAGGTGTAAATCTCCCTGTGTTTGCAAACAGCCTTAGGGGATTACCTGGCTGGGCGATGGGGGGAATTCTCCTCCCGCTGCCCCTTGGCACGGCGTGGGGCTGACCTTGGGTCCCCTGTCCTGCCAACCCCATCCCAAAGAGACTTTGCCACGAGTGCTGACCCTGCTGGGCTGGTGGCACCCTCCGGACAGGGCCATGTGGTGCCTGACCCATCCCAAAGCCCCGCTAATCCCAGTGCCAGCACCCCAGCTCCACTTTTACCTCCCAGCACCTCCTAAGACGCTTTGAGGATGATGCCCAACGTGACCTCTCCCCATCTGCTCTCCAGCTGAGTGGCTGGGGGATGTCCCCAGGCAGTGGGATGGGGACCTGCCTGTTGTCTGTGGGATGGGCTCTGTGTTTACCAGCCCTGGATTCAGCAGCTGGTGATGGGTCCCAAGCAGTCGGATGGGGAGGTGAGGAGCTGGCATGTGTCTCTACAGGATGGAACCCCCAAACTCACAGAACTTTGTACCCTCAATTTTTCCACCAGTGTGTCCATCCCACGCTGCTGCCACTGTGTCCATTTGTGATGGGGGATGCAGGGGGACCCCCACCCACCACCACCAGTTAAGCTCGGGGCTGCCCACACTGGGATACCCACAGCCCCGCCAGTTTTGTGGGATTTTCAGTGGAGCCAGTGAGGGGGGGGATGTTTTGGGCTCATCTCCAAGAGAAACGTTTATGTTGGGGGAGAGCGGGAGGGGGGAGAAGAAAAGCGTCATTCATCAGCGTTGGGAAAAAGGGAAATCGTATTAGAGGCGGTGGCAGCGATTGCAGATAAGAGCCGCTCTCGCCAGATTACTCCAACTTTAATACAGAGCAGGAAAGCCCTGAGCAGTCAGCGCCTCACTCCCCACCCTGCAATGAAACCCTCACCCCCCTCAGGAGAACCCAAAACTTCCCTCTCAGAGCTCCAGGTGCCATGCACGGTCACGGCTGCACCCCGCAGAGAGGCAGGAACATTTGTGGGGTGTCCCATCACCCCAGACCCCCCATTCCCCCATCTCTGACTCACCTTTCATAGTCGACGTTGTCCTTGTCACAGCGCGTGTCCTTGTGCTTCTCCCAGTCCTTGCCGTGCTTGCAGGTGGTGAGGGAGATGATGTCCTTCCCGTTGTGGATGTGGTGCAGCGCGTTCCGCGTGCCGGAGCCGATGCCGGTCAGGTACCGCTTCCCCTTGAACACCAGCAGGTATTTCTTTTTGGGGGGCAGCGAGTCGTGGCGCAGCCACCCCCCGTCCCCACCACGCTGCGGGTGCTCCCTGGGGAACAGGGGGATGGAGATGTCGAAGCCAGGCCTGAAGCTGCTCGTGTCGAAGCTGGCTTTGGCCAGCATGGCCTGGCCGCTGTCGAAGCCCAGGTCACCGGTGTAGCCGGGCCACGTGCCTGAGTAGAGGTTGAAGATGAGGTGGTTGCGGCCGCCGTTCCAGAGTGGAAAACTGCGGATTTTCTCACCCACATCCCGCACAAACTGGCCCGAGAGGTGGTCACGGTCCAGCGTGTCGATGCTGAGGATGAACAGACAGGCTTCCTCGGGCTTCAGCGTGTGGTAGCGGGAGCGCTCGATGGAGCTGAGGATTTTGCTGTAGGTCTCTGACACGGGCTGGCCCCGCTCCTGGGGGTAGGTGAACACTTTGAAGCCGTGCCTCTCGCACCTGGAGAGGTCGAAGCAGGTTTCCATCCGGCATCTGCTGCCCCTGGAGCCGCTCAGCCACGCCGCCCGCCGCTCCCGGGGGGACAGCAGGGATGGGTCCCCATCCCTCTGCAGCTCCTCGGGCTCTGCAAAGCTTTTGAGGAGGGAGCGATCCGTCCAGCGGGGCCAGCTCCTCCGGGCTTCTGCTTTCCTCCCCGAAAAGAAAGCGAAACGGCGCAGCTGATCCCCTCCGAAGAAGAAAAGCAGGAGCCAAGAGGCAAGGAAAGTCAGGAAAATGTATTTCTTCCTGGTCTGCATAGGTTCACATGCAGCCCCAGCTCCTCATCGGGCTCAGGTGGGTGCCAGAGTCCGGCCAGAGGCCGATGTCCCCAACCCCGAGCGGGTGGTGGGACGGCTCCTGGCCCAGGTGCTGTCCTGTGTCCTTGCGGTCTGTGACAATCCCACTTTCCGCCCGCTCTGCCCAGGGCTGCGTTGGTTTCTCAGGACCGTCCCGGTGTCCCAGCCGCTCACTTCTCCGGGCCCCCGAGCCGCGACAATGACATTTCCATCGCTTGACCCAGCTTCAAATCCCTGGAGAGAGGGAGAGGTCGCGTCGTCACCGTCCTGTCGCCGCCAAGCGTGTCACCACAAGTGGCTCCACACATCCCTGCGGCGGGACTCCCCTCCCCAGCTCCCTTGGGAATAAAACCCTGGGAATAAACCCTCCCGCAGCCGCCGGAGCCCCTCTCTGCCCTGCCCCTGCCCTGCCCGGTGCCCCCGTTACCTCCGGGGACTCGCGGCCCCGGGTGGCTGTCGGGCCGCCGTGTCCCGGAGCACCGATCGCCGCCTGCCCGCGGCTCCGGGCTGCATCCCCGGCCGGGGAAGGCGGCGGAGCAGCCGCCGAGCGGCCCCGCCGGGCTCCCGGTGCGCGGCCGGGCGGAGGAGCCGCTCCCGGGGCTGGGGCGCTGGGCGTGTGCGCCCCCCTTGTCACCTTGTCCGTCTGTCCCTGCGCTGGGCTCTCTGTCCCCGTGTCCCCCCGGTGCCTGTCCAAGATCCCGGCTGCTCTCCGCTGTCCTGCTGTCCCTCCCGGGACTGGTGTCCCTTGTCCGTCTGTCTGTCCCGTCCGGGGCTAACCGCCCCGCTGTCCCCTGCCCGCTTCGGAGCTGGCTATCCCCTGTCCGTCTGTCCCCCCGGGACTGCGTGTCCCCTGTCCCCTCCCAGATCTGGCTGTCCCTCGTGCGTCCGTGTGTCTGTCCCGCCCAGGGCTGGCTGTCCCCCGTTCTCTCCGGGAGCTGGCTGCGCGCTGTCCGCCGGTCAGTCCCGGCGGGGCTGGCTGTGCCCCTGCCGGTGTGGCTGTCTCCGTGTCCGTGTCCGTGTCCGTGTCCGTGTCCGTGTCCGTGTCCGTGTCCGTGTCCGTGTCCGGCCGGTCCCGGTCCCCCCCGCGCCCCACGTGCCCCCCCGCCCGCATCTGCCACACGGCGCCCGGCCCCGCCCCCGGCCTCCCATTGGCTGTCCTCCCACGGGGTGGGCGTGTCCCTGCCATTGGCCACGCCCACAGGGGGATCTCGGGGGGGCCGGGGCTGAGCGGGGACCGACCCCGACCCCTGTCCCCGTGTCCCCATGGACCCCTGTCCCTTGTCCCCATGGACCCCTGTCCCCGTGTCCCCTGTCCCCCTGTCCCCATGGACCCTTGTCCCTGTGTCCCTGTGACCCTGTGTCCCCATGTCCCCATGGACCCCTGTCCCCGTGTCCCCGTGTCCCCATGGACCCCTGTCCCCGTGTCCCTATGGACCCCTGTCCCTCTGTCCCTGTGTCCCCGTGTCCCCGTGTCCCTGTGTCCCTGTGTCCCCCTGTCCCCATGGACCCCTGTCCCCGTGTCCCCATGGACCCCTGTCCCTCTGTCCCTGTGTCCCCATGGACCCCTGTCCCCTGTGTCCCTGTGTCCCCCTGTCCCTGTGTCCCCATGGACCCCTGTCCCTCTGTCCCTGTGTCCCTGTGTCCCCGTGTCCCCCTGTCCCTGTGTCCCCGTGTCCCGGGGGCAGCGATGGGGTCCCAGCCCAGCTCAGAGTGGGGTGTCAGGAGCAGGAGCCGAGCAGGAACGTGGCCCGAGTTAATCCCATGACGGACGGTCCCTGCGGTCACCGTGAGCCCGGTGTGGGGGTCCCCGCAGAACCAGGACCGCGGGGAACCCCCGTGAACCCCCCAGCGCCCTGGGCTCAGCCTGAAGCAAGAGCTGTCCCCAAACAAACAGCCGAGTTGTCGCTGTCCCCAAACACACAGCCGAGTTGTCGCTGTCACCTCCACCCAGGGCTGTCTCCCAGGGTGGCTTTGCCGGGATAATTTGGGGGTTCTGGGGGGGCTGACCCCATTCCCCGAGCCGGGCGGAGCAGCACGGACAGGTCGGGGCTCGCCTCTCCCACCCCGTCCCGGCATCCGCGGCCACGGCAGCCGCCCTCGCCCTGCCCCGCCGGCCGGGCAAGCCGGGACCGGAGCGCTGGATCCCGGCCACGGGTGTGACAGCCCGGCCGGTCCCCGCCCGCGGCTCATCGAGGGCCGAGAGCACGGGCTGAGCTCCCCGCTGCTGCCCCAACCCCGGGGGACACTGACACTGGCGATCCCGGGGCTCTGTCCCGTGCCCAGAGCGTGCCTCAGTTTCCCCATCACCCAGGGGAGTCTGGAGTGGGGCTGCGAGTGTGGGAGCTCGGTAAAAACGGTTCCCACCAAATCTTTGGGTGTTTATTTGCCAGCCCGGCTGGCTCGGCCCCGCAGGGAATTAATCCCCGGCCGCAGAGGGGATTACTGGGGACCGGGGGCTGCTTTAGCTCCAGAAAGAGGATTAAGCAAAGGACGGGGAACGTGGGGATGGGCAGCGGGAGTCCCAGAGCACCGCTGGCCTCTGGGGGGGACAAGGGGACAGTCCTGGGGACAGGAACTTGGCTGGGTCCTGTCCTGGTGCCACTGGGAGCTGTGGTTTTGTGGTTGGTGTCCTGTACTGGTGTCACTGGGAGCTCTGGTTTTGTTCTGGTGGCACTGGGAGCTGTGTCCTGTACTGGTGCCACTGGGAGCTCTGGTTTTGTGCTGGTGACACCGGGAGCTGTGTCCTGTACTGGTGCCACTGGGAGCTGTGGTTTTGTGGTTGGGGGTCCTGTACTGGTGTCACTGGGAGCTGTGGTTTTGTGGTTGGTGTCCTGTACTGGTGTCACTGGGAGCTCTGGTTTTGTGCTGGTGACACCGGGAGCCGTGTCCTGTACTGGTGCCACTGGGAGCTGTGGTTTTGTGGTTGGTGTCCTGTACTGGTGTCACTGGGAGCTCTGGTTTTGTGCTGGTGACACCGGGAGCCGTGTCCTGTACTGGTGGCACTGGGAGCTGTGGTTTTGTGGTTGGTGTCCTGTACTGGTGGCACTGGGAGCTGTGTCCTGTACTGGTGGCACTGGGAGCTGACGTCCACGAGCACGGGAGGCACTGGAGCCGTAGGGCAGCGTTCACTGGGACGTACTGGGAGCTGTGACCCGCTGTACTGGTGTGTGCGGGCAGGGGGATACTGGGAGGCACTGGGCAGCTGCTGCTGGGAGCTGGGAGGGCACAGAGGGAACTTTGGGGCTGGGAGAGCCCTGGAGCTGCAGAGGGGCTCGGGGTGGGGACACTGGGAGCGTTTGGGGAGCACTGGGAGCGTTTGGGCTGGAACTGGGAGGCACTGGGAGCTGCGGGGAGCAGTGGGAACTGGGAGCTGGGGGTCAGCGGGAACTGGGGGACAACTGGGAGCTGCGATGGGGACTGGGAGCGCTGGGGGGAGCGCTGGGAGCTGCAGGGACGGCTCCGGGCACTGGGAAGCGCTGGGATCTGTAGTCCTGCTGCGCGTACTGGGAGCTGTAGTTCGGGCTCCCAGCACATACTGGGAGGTGTGGTCCCGGGCCAGGGCCATACTGGGAGGTGTAGTCCAGCCTCCCAGCGCATACTGGGAGGTGTAGTCCGGGCTACCAGCACATACTGGGAGGTGTGGTCCGGGCTACCAGCACATACTGGGAGGTGTAGTCCGGCCTCTCAGCGCATACTGGGAGGTGCGGTCCGGGCTCCCAGCGCATACTGGGAAGTGTGGTCCGGGCTCCCAGCGCATACTGGGAGGTGTGGTCCGGGTTGGGGCCATACTGGGAGGTGCGGTCCGGGCTCCCAGCGCATACTGGGAGGTGTGGTCCCGGGCCGGGGCCATACTGGGAGGTGCGGTCCGGGCTCCCAGCGCATACTGGGAGGTGTGGTCCCTGTGGGGGCCATACTGGGAGGTGTGGTCCGGGCTCCCAGCACATACTGGGAGGTGTAGTCCGGGCTCCCAGCGCATACTGGGAGGTGTGGTCCCTGTGGGGGCCATACTGGGAGGTGTGGTCCGGGCTCCCAGCACATACTGGGAGGTGTAGTCCGGGCTCCCAGCGCATACTGGGAGGTGTGCCCCGGGAATGCGAGGGCAGGGCTGGAACTGGGGGTCGCTGGGGCTGCTGCCGGGCTCTGGGCAGTGGGAGAGGGGTGGGGAAAGGAGCAGGGAGCGGGTTGGGGTCCCTGGGGTGGGGGACAGGCTCGGCTGCGGCACCGGGTGGGCTGCACGGATGTCACGGTGGGCGGCAGGTACGGGGATGGGCACAGGGATGAGGATGGGCACAGGGATAAGGATGGGCACAGGGATAAGGATGGGCACAGGGACATGCTCCAGGTGGCTGCAGCCAGCTGCTTTTGGACGTGGCCACCATCCTCTGTGCTCTGTCCCTTCCTTGTCTCCCTCAGCGGCTCTTCCTCCGCCTCTTCTACCTGTGCCTGCCCCGGCCTTCCAGATATGATTTTTTTTTCAGTGTTTTGCACCTAAAGCAGCGTTTCTAGCCCGCGGCGTGGTGGCCCGCGGGGACAGGGCTGTGCTGGGGTGGCTGGGGGACATCCAAGGACATGCAGAGCCCGGCAGGTCCCGGCTGAGCAGTGAGAGGCAGCGACTGGTGCAGAAATCAAATCCCATTTTCCTGCCGGCAGCGAGGCTGGGAATTCTGCAGGGCTTTTATGTAAAGGCCTTGGGGAGGGGGTGGCAGCCACCAGCTCTGCTCAGGGGGGCTCTGGCATTAACCCTTTGGCTCCCCTCCAGCCCCACATCCCTCCCGGAGCTGCCACCGCCACACTCCACAGAGGTTCTGCGCCTCTGAAGAAAAATCCTGCCAGGAAAAAGAACCAAAAAGCCCCGAGGCCGCTGGGGCAGGGCAGACCCGCTCCTCCCTGTGTCCTGTGGGGTGTGTGGTGCAGGAGGGAGATCTCCTCATCCCCCTGAAACGTAAACTTTAAGGCATTTAGAGATTTAGAGGAGCTAAGATTTTAGTTAGAAATAAGCCTTACTAGAGTTAATTAAAATAAGAATAATAAATGAGTAGGCCTTGATGAAGTTAGGAGTTAGTAGTTAACTAATAATTAATTGCTTGTCAGCACAATGTTTGGTTAGCTGGGTTTGTAATGAAGAATATAGAAACTGATAAATAGCTTTTAGGAACATAAGACAATTGTGGGCCTCCTCTGTTCTGAAACCAATTGAAGACAAGGAATGGGAGTTCTACCAAGAGTTCATTTGTCATACCCGCATTGAAAAGGTAGAAAGGTCAGAACGAGGAAGACTTAATTTACTTCCTCATTTTGGGACCCCTCCCCATAAAAGGGACACCGACCCATTTCAAGGGACAAACTACGCATGCTTAATAGCTTTTAGAGTGATTAGCATATGAAGCGGGGAATGGGATGTACCAAAATTATGAATATGTATTTGTATTTTGTATATTCAATACTTGTATGGATAAAAAAACTCTGTAATCACCTGGAAGGTGCGGTGTGGATTTGGGAGCTGTCCCGCACACAATAAACACAATAAACATAAACTTTCTAACTTTAAACTGTTAGAGAGTTTTTGTCCGTCACAGTTGGATATTGATACTAGATCAATATCCATATTTTTTAATAAATCACCCTGGCTCGCTGCCCCCGGTGAAATCCAGCCCCGAGCCGTCCCCGGGGATGCTCCTCCCGGGTGCTCCAGCCCCGTTCCAGGAGCTCACCGCCAAGCTTTGCCCTGGAATGCTCCAGCCCAGCCCCACGCAGCCGCTGGCACGCGTGGGGTGGGATTTTTTTCCTCACAAAGCCGAGGAAAGCTGTGGGCTGAGATAAAAACGGTTTAATAGGGAAAGCAAAAGCTGCGTGTGCGAGCAGGGGGAAGCCAGGAATTCATTCCCTCCTTCACACGGGCAGGGATTCATTCCCAGGAATTCACGCCCAGGGGTTCAGCCCCTTCCGAAGGTGAGCTGGGAAGACAAACCCATCGCTCCCAGTGTCCCCCCTTCATCCTGGTTTCTGTCCTGACATGGTCTGGGACATCCCCGGGGTCACTCGGGGCTGTTTGTCCCATCTGCGTCCCCCCCAAACTCCCCGAGCATCCCCAGCCTGGTCCCTGGGGGTGTCACAGGAGCAGGAGAGGCCTTGGCACCGTTCAAAGGCTGCTCAGACACAACAAAACATCTTTGTGTTGTCAACCCTGCCTTCAGCACAAACCCAAACACGTCCCCAGGCTGGTCTTTGCACCAAAATTAACCCTGCCCAGCCCAGGGGCAGCACATCCCCACACCCTGCGGGGCCTGGGCTCACCCCCGGGGACCCTCGGGGCTCTCTGCCCAGACCACAGCGGAGGTTTTGTGGCACAAAGCAGGATAAAGGTAAGCCAGGATGTGATCTGCCTCCAGCACCGGCTCAGGGGTTGTGCTCGGATGTGAACTCTGGGGTTTTACACCCCTAAACCCAGAGGGATTTTGGTTCTCAGGGATGTGGGGAGGAAACAGCAGCCCCGTTCCTTTCTGGGAGCCCTCACCTGCAGGATGGCAGCTCCAAGGGATGCTGGAAGGGTTCCCTTCCAGCCAAGAATTCCAGTGTGCCTGCCCTGTTCCCATATTCAAACCCATGGCTTAAAAAAAAAACAACCAACCAACCAAAAAACCCCAAAAAAAACAACCCCAAACAAAACAAGGGCGCTGCCCATTGATATTCCCCTCACAGCTGTGCCTGCAGCATGGCTGGGCTATGAATGGACACATTCCTCTTCCCCACGGCTTCTCTGCTGCCTCCCAGCAAAGCTTCCCACTGAAATCTGAAATCTGCAATCCCACAGTGTCAGCACAGCCCCTTCTCCTCCTGCCCACCCCTCCAGGGCAGCTCCCTGCAGCAAACTCCAGTTCCCAGCTCCAGCCCTCGCTGCCATCTACAGAAAACCTCATTTGCTCAATTGGAGCTTCCCTGTTCATTTAATTAATGCAAATCCAGGCTCGTGTTAAACCTCCTTGTAATTACCGTAAGGCTCTCATTTTATGGGTTTTTTTTGGTTTTTTTTTTTGGGGGGGGGTGTATTTTTACCCCTTTTTTCATGTGTTTTTAAGGAAAATAGTGAGGCCTGGATTCCCAACAGCCCGTGGAGGTGCAGGGCCCTCCCAGCTGAGCCCAGTGGGAGCTCTGGGGCTCAGTGTCCAGCCCCAAAGACCAGCCTGGACACAGGTTCATTATTACCCCAACCCCAGGCAGCACCTCCTTGAGCAGAATTCCCTAAATCCCTTTGGTTGGTGAGGATTCACTCCCTCTCACACTGGTTTGTTTTTTTTTTCCACTGGAAAAATCACAGCATTGCTCTGGGTGAGATCCCGAAGGAAAATCAAGCTTCTGCCTCCCTGGAGGGAATTTTTATCATCTCATCCTTGAGCTGAGGATGCTCCCAGTCACGAGGGATTCAGCTCCACGTTTAAATCTTCCCAAGTTCCTCCCACGCCGGGCGCTGGGGCAGGACAGACCCCGAGGATCTGCAGCTGCAGCCTCGGTGCTCTCCCCACTCCCTGCCCCCCAAAATGCACCCAGGGGGGCTCCTGTGCCCTCAGCCAGCAGCACCCAAGGCGTTTTTGAGGCACAATTGGATTTTCCAGCAGTTTTCCCTCTGCTGCAGGAGCCCCGTTTTGGGGTGGAGCCACTTCTTGCTACCCCAGGGATGATTCCTGAATAAACAGGGGGGAAAAGGGCTGGGGAGGGAACCTGGGGGAGAGAAGGAGCTTGTGAGGTGTCTCTGCTCTGAAAAAGCCACGGAGACAGATTGGGATGCTGCGTTTTGGGTGGGCTCCAGCTTTCCCCCATGTTAGGAAGGACAGGCTGAGGATAGTCCTGCCTTTCCCCCCAGCGTGATGGAGAGGAAAGTGGGGAGCTGGGTGAGCAGGAGACCCCAAATCCTCCTTTTTAACCCTTTAGCTCGTATTTTCACCCCAGAACGTGGTGCTGAGACTGGCACCAGCCCTCCCTGGGTGACACCAGAGCCCCCAGACCCATTCAGGCTGCCTCATCCCCTCCTGTCAAACCCTCTGACAACATTCACCACACGAGGCCTTGCCTGGGGGTTGTTTTTGGGGGGTTATTTATTTTTAATTTAGTTAAAACAAAGCCCTTGTTCTGCCCACCACACAAAGGTGCCTCTCAGGGTGTTAATTTTGGCGTGGAGCAGCAGATTGCTGGTTTATTGTGTAAAAGATGGATGTTTTTCCACCAGAAAGTCTGGCTTGGTCTGTTCTCCCAGCCACAGTGGATGTGTCAGGTTCTTTTGTCTTTTAATTTATGTATTGATCTATCAGGGGCTCAGATTGGTAAGGGGAAAAAAGGGATCAGAAAGCACGGGGCAAATGTGAAGTGCAGGAATTGTTTCCATGCTGAGATTCCAGGGGAAGGGAGCAGCAATGAACCATTTGGATGTGGAGCTGTCGGTGCAGACAGGAGGGGAGCAGCTCTCGTTTGAGAGGATCTGAAATGTGCAAACACAGATCTGGCCTGAAGTCCAAAATCCCATAAACCCCACCCCAGACTCATTTCCTTGGCTCACAAATCCTGTGGGAAGAGGCCCCCAGAGTCTGATGGATCCCACCCATAAATACCTACGGATATTCCACAGGAAAATCAGCTCTGGCTGCTGCTCCAGGTTCTCCTGCATTCCCTGGCTGTGAGGAGGGTGGGGGGGGCACTTCAAAATTCTGCTTTTTGGGCAAAGCTTCAGCCTTGTGCTGTGAGTCTGCAGCACCCAGGCACCTGAGAACTGCAAATCCTCCTGTTCCCCAGGCAGGAGAGCTGCTGGGAAATAAAACTCCCTTCCCATTTGGCCGTGCACTGACTTGGCCAGGGCAGCTGCTCTGATTTTGGGTGGCCCAAGAGCTCTGCACTGAGAATTATTTGCTCCTTGTGGGAACAGGCTCAGCGTGGGGACTGTCACAAGCCCATTCATTTTGTTTATTTGATATTGGGGAAGTCCTATTCCTTTAAGAGGATTTCCATCCTTCAACTCCACCCCTCGTGACACTTCCAAGCCACATTTTGTCTTGAAAGGGTGGGAGTATTTTTAACCATATCACGCCAGGGAAGTATTAATAGCACAATGGGCTGGCTGAGCTGCCAGTGGAGCTGAGTCCATATTTTAAATTCAAGCAACTAATTAGGAGCTGGGGGATAATTAGTGCTATACCCAGCTTTTCTTCAGCTCCCCCCCACTCCATTATCAAAGCTCCACGGTGAACGTCTGTGCTGGAATGTTCTGTTGAATATTTTATTGCTCCTCCTTGCATTGCTATTCCATGGATCCTTCTCAGGATCCCACCCCAGCTGCAGCAGCTGGCTCTGGAGCTCTGGGGATGGAACCAGTGATGGAAAAAGCCCAGAGCCCAAACCCTGGCCCTGGTGGGGCTCACAGCTGGGAGCAGCCGGGTTATTTTAGGGCTGAGATGTTTGGGGGCTGATGGAATAGCAGGAGAGCCCGGTGCTGCACGCCGAGAAACGGGTCAGGGCGTGCGTGGCAGCCAGGAGATCACCAGGAAGGCTCCCAAAATGTGTCTGGGGGCACGGGGAGGCTGGGGGGGCAGCAGCACCTGTGCTGGTTTTGGGCAGGAGAACACACCTGCAGGGATGGGAACAGTGATCTGTGCTGGTTTTGGGCAGGAGAACACACCTGCAGGGATGGGGATGCTGAACACACCTGCAGGGATGGGGACATTGACCTGTGCTGGTTTTGGGCAAGAGAACATCTGCAGGGATGGGAACATTGACCTGTGCTGGTTTTGGGCAGGAGAATACACCTGCAGGGATGGGGACATTGAGCTGTGCTGGTTTCAGCAGGAGAAAACACCTGCAGGGATGGGAACATTGACCTGTGCTGGTTTTGGGCAGGAGAACATCTGCAGGGATGGGGACATTGACCTGTGCTGGTTTTGGGGCAGGAGAACACATCTGCAGGGATGGGAACAATGATCTGTGCTGGTTTTGGGCAGGAGAACACACCTGCAGGGATGGGGACATTGATCTGTGCTGGTTTTGGGCAGGAGAACACACCTGCAGGGATGGGAACAGTGATCTGTGCTGGTTTTGGGAAGGAGAACACACCTGCAGGGATGGGGATGCTGAACACACCTTTAGGACCGGGGATGCTGAACACACCTGCAGGGATGGGAACATTGACCTGTGCTGGTTTTGGGCAGGAGAACACACCTGCAGGGATGGGGATGTTGAGAACACACCTGCAGGGATGGGAACATTGATCTGTGCTGGTTTTGGGCAGGAGAACATCTGCAGGGATGGGGATGTTGAGAACACACCTGCAGGGATGGGAACATTGACCTGTGCTGGTTTTGGGCAAGAGAACATCTGCAGGGATGGGCATGCTGAACACACCTGCAGGGATGGGAACATTGACCTGTGCTGCTTTTGGGCAGGAGAACACCTACAGGGCCGGGGATGCTGAACACACCTGCAGGGATAAAGATGCTGAGAACACACCCACAGGGATGGGGATCCTGAACACACCTACAGGGCCAGGGATGCTGAACACACCTGCAGGGATGGGGATGCTGAACACACCTGCAGGGCCGGGGATGTTGGACACACCTTTAGGACCGGGATGCTGAACACACCTGCAGGGATGGGGATGTTGGACACACCTGCAGGGATGAAGATGCTGAACACACCCACAGGGATGAAGATGCTGAACACACCTGCAGGGACAGGGATGCTGAACACACCTTTAGGACCGGGGATGCTGAACACACCTGGAGGGATGGGGATGCTGAACACACCCACAGGGATGAAGATGCTGAACACACCTGCAGGGATGGGGATGCTGAACACATCTTTAGGACCGGGGATGTTGGACACACCTGCAGGGATGGGGATGCTGGACACACCTGCAGGGTTGGAGATGTTGGACACACCTGCAGGGATAAAGATGCTGGACACACCTGCAGGGACAGGGATGTCCTGCCGGCTCGGGGGTGCAGGGGGGAGCCCGCCCTGCCCAGGCAGCGCTGCCGGGCGGATCCTCTGCTCTCTATTAATAGTCGGGCTTGTGACAGAACCCCCCCTCGCCCCTGCCTCTCCCCAGCCATCTGCTCCCAAGAAACTTGTGGAATTCTCGCTGTGTCTGTAGGAGGGGCAGCTGGGGCTGGGGGAGAGCAGCAGGCAGGGCTTTGGGGCTGCAAAACCCCATTTTCCCAGGAATTAAAGGGTGGGAAACAGCCACGGGCAGGCTGGGAAGGAAATTCTGCCCTGCCCGGCCCAGGCTGGCTCAGGGGATGGAGCTGCTCGTGGTGACAAACCCTTAATTCAGGGTTTGTGGCCCTTTCTGAGTGTTTGGGTGTTTTTTTTAGGAGGGATGCAGTGTTCCTGCAGCCTCTCTATTTCATTAATATCTTTAACATTAATACCTAACATTCTCCTTGTGCTCCAGAGCCCTGTCACCCCCATCCCCGCAGGATCTGGGTACCAGGCAGTGCAGCCCCCCGTGGCTGAATGTGACATTTGGGGGCTCTGTTGCCCCAATATCAAAGCAATTAATTGATATTTCCGGCCCTCTCCCTGCAGGCGTGGTCGCCATCTGTGCTCAGCGCTTTTCCTCCTCTCATTTAAAGGAGGAATTAACAGATTTCGGGTGAATTTCTCAAAGAAAACAACCTGTCTGATCCGCAAAAATTCAATTATTTCCAACAGCGCATTGGGAGGTGCAAATTTATTCAGAGAGGAACGTTTTCTTAATGGTGTTTTTCAGCATAAATATAGTACCAGCCTAAACATCTCCAGTAAACAAATATCAATTATCTTAAACGTTTCCTGCCTGTGGAAAAGCTTTCTTTGTGAAGGAGACACTCCCTAAAAAATCTTGGTTTGTTCTGCAGTTCCACGGGCTCCTCGGCTGCGATTGGATTAAAATGAATTTTTATTTTAGATCAAGAATTTTTAAAGTTGGAAAAAAACCTCTGAGATCATTGAGTGGATGGAAAGAGACCTTGCAGCCCCTCTCCACTTCTGAGTTCCTTTTAAAATACTGCTTTGTCCTGGTTATTAAATCTCTCAAACTCATCCACTTGGGTCAGGGAATAGATTGGATTTCTGGTTTTAAAATAAACTTTGCTAATTCAGGGCTGCTGCCAGCCTGGGAGTATCACTAACCAAGGTGCTCTAAACCATCCTCTGACTAACAAATAAGCTGTCAGCCCCTCCACCAGTGCTTAAGGCTGGCAACTCAATGCTCAGAAACCACATTTTCTTACTGGAGATTAAATATTTTTGCAAGTTGAAAGAGCTGCCGTGGGCTGAGTTGTCACCTAATTATGTCAGTCTCTTCGTGGGGCGTTTTGATAAGCACATCAGAGCAGAGGCTTTAATCTTTGGGCTAAATCTGCTCCCAAATTCACACCCCGCAGGGTTCCTCTGCTGGGACCTGGATTTTGGGGTTTCACCCGGAGCAGGGTGGAGCTGAGGGGCCTCAGGTTTGGTTTTTGGTGGGGTTGAGCCCCCCTGGAGCATTGAGGGGAACGGTTTGGAGAGCCACTGGTCATATTCCTGATTTACAGAGCCTTTGTCCTTGCTGCTCTGGGAAAATCTCCTGCTGTGATCCTTTATTTTCCTCAAAAGGCAGAAATTCACCTGGCAGAAATTCATTCTGATGTTAAATTTGGGCTCAAAATGGTGTTTTTCTTCTCAAACCTGTTTTGGGGCTAAATGTGATGTGTTGGAGGATGTTTCTCCCAGTGCTGCCTGCTGTATTAGTGGTAAAACTGGAATTAAAGCAAAAAAACCAGCTTTGGTTGGTGATAAGGAATCCAGTAGATAAAAACTACCCCAGCCACATGCTGAGGAGGGAAGAGTCTGTTTGGAACCGCAGTAAATGTGTCAATAAACACAAATCAAATGCAAATTAAATAAAAGCTTTTCATACACTCCATTCTCCTCGAGACCAGACAAAAATAAACGCCACATAAACAAATGGGGTTTATGAAACGCTCCAAAAATAAAACCACTCTTGCAACAAGGCCAAAAAATGAGATTGCCTCCGTGTCTTTCCACCTGCTGGGAGCTCTTGTTCCTCTCTGTGCCACAACAGTGCTCCAAGATTTCGGTGCTGCGAAGGGGCTGGGGAAGAGCCTCATCCCAAAAGATGGGGCATGGAAAATCCCAGGGCTGGGAGCAGATCCCAAATCCTCTCCCCAGCCCTGTCAATAAGTTCCCTCTTACATAAGAGAGTTCTTACCCAAAGGAAATATTTTTGGCTTTTAGGCCAATCTGCAAAGGATTGGCTACAGCCAGATCTTTTTTCTTTTTAATTTTTTTTTTCTTCTTTTTTTTTTTCCTTTTTTCCCCAGAAGATCATCTGAGAAGTGCTGGCATGACTCCTCACTTTCTCTGCATCCCTTCTTCAAAGGCTGTAAAGGGAATTTCCCCCTCCCCTCCCCTTGAGCGCTGCCTTGAGGCCCTCACACAGGTACCAAAAGCCCAGCAAGCCTTGTTTCCTCTGGGAAATTTGGGGATCATCCCAGGATAAACTCATTGATTTGACTCAAAACATTGATTAAAGCCTCCAACCCAGTGTTGGGCTGCACGGGTGATAATTAATAAATAATTAATAAAAATAAATAGTAATAGAAAATAATAATGAAGTAAAACACAGCCTGGTGGCAGGGACTCCCAGCTGCCTTGTCCCCCACAGCGTTCCACCCAAATATTCCTTGGAAAACACGTGTGCTGTGGGTGCCACGGGTGTGATTCCCCTGGCACGGAGCTGGGAAAACCACGGAGCCACCAGGGACCATCCCCAAGGGCCCAGCAGCCCTTCAGGGCTCAGATCTGGGACCTGGCACCCCAAAAATGCCAGTGAAGGGTTCCTCCACGCCGCTGGAAAATGGCTCTGCCCGTGCCCACCCTGCCTCTCCCAGCTCTGGCAGCTCGGCTGGATGTGGTTTCCATGGAAATAGACGTCAGATCGGCAAAAAACAGGGCCAGTGTTTAAAATAATCTCTGTTTTGAAAGCTTCCTGCCTTTCTGTCACAATATTAACCTTCCCCAAGGTAGGATCCCTTTCTTTTGGGTGCAAAATCTTTGGGTTTAAGGGGGTGCACGGCAAGGGGGGGGTCCCAGAAAAGTGGTTTTTTTTGGGATTGAGGGTGTGGAGGCTGCTGGGCTGGGGCTGCAGCGGGGATGCTGCTGGGTGTCCATCTGCCTTTTGTGTGGGGTGGCTCCTGGTGTGGAAACCAGCACGGGATTCACCCCGTGGGCACGGAGTGAGGCTGTTGGGAGCACCTTTGGGAGGGAGATGCTTCCAGAGGCAGATTCCTACGGAGCCACCGTGCCCGTCCCACGGCGTCTGCACAAGTGGGTGGCCCCCAAAACACTGTGGGGCCACAGACCCTCCGTGGGGCTCTCCCGTGGTGGCTGTGACCCTGAGATGACCAAAGGGACTCGGTGGTCATCTTGATGATGACCAAGAGCCCTGAGGTGACCAAGGTCTCAAGGCAAGTGGCCGTGGCTCTGAGGTAGCCATAGCACAAAGATCTGTGGCCATGCCTCTGAGGTGACCATGGCTCTGGGGTTACCATGGCCATGAGGTGACCATGGCTTTGAGGTGACTGTGGATCTAGGGTTACCATGGATCTCAGGTGACCATGGATCTGAGGTGACCATGATCCTGTGGTGACCAAAGCTCTGGGTGACCATGGCCATGAAGTGACCATGGCCTTGAGGTGACCATGGCCTTGAGGTGACCATGGCTTTGAGGTGATTGTGGCTGTGAGGTGGCCATGTCCATGAGGTGACCATGGCTTTGAGGTGATTGTGGCTGTGAGGTGGCCATGTCCATGAGGTGACCATGGCTGTGAGGTGACCATGGCTGTGAGGTGATCATGGCTGTGAGGTGATCATGGCTGTGAGGTGACCATGGCTGTGAGGTGACCATGGCTGTGAGGTGACCATGGCTTTGAGGTGATTGTGGCTGTGAGGTGGCCATGTCCATGAGGTGACCATGGCTTTGAGGTGATTGTGGCTGTGAGGTGGCCATGTCCCTGAGGTGACCATGGCTTTGAGGTGATTGTGGCTGTGCGGTGGCCATGTCCCTGAGGTAACCATGGCTTTGAGGTGATTGTGGCTGTGAGGTGGCCATGTCCATGAGGTGATCATGGCTTTGAGGTGATTGTGGCTGTGAGGTGGCCATGTCCATGAGGTGACCGCAGCTCTGGTCATCCCAGCCAGAGCTCCACTCTGACCATTCCCCTGGTCGGGCCGGACACCCCTGACCGCAGCATGGGCCTGATGCCCCTGTCCGCAGCCACAGAGGGGGCAGAGCGGGATCCAGCGCGGGGCCCTGGGTGCCGGGGGGTCCCTGAGGGAGGGTTGGGGGATCGCGGTTCGGCCCCGCACCCCCGGGCCGGCCCGGGCCGGGCGCGGCGGCGAACTACAACTCCCGGCATGCCCCGCGCGGCTCGGGCGGGAGGGGGGGTGGGCGCGAGCCCCCCACATCCCCCCTCCCCACACCCCCCCAGCCCGGCGGGCGGCACGTGCCGGCGGGCTCGGCCAATCGGGGCGGGGCGGGGCGGGTCACGTGCCTTTGTTTGGCGCTTTTGTGCGCGGCGGGGCGGGCGCGAGCGGAGTGTGGCCGGAGCGGCGGCGCGGGCAGGTGGGTGCGCGGCGGGGCCGCTGCTGCGGGGGGAGCGGGCACGGGCGGGCCGCGGGGCCACCCCCGCCCTGCCCCGCCGCACCGTCCGCGTCTCGAGAAGGCGGAGGAAGGAGAGGCGAAGTGTCGGTGCTTCACGGCGCCCCGTTGATATAGGGGCGGCGGCGGGGGTGCCGAGGGTGGGTGTCAAGGTGAGGGGCGGGGGTGCTGCGCGGCGCCGCTCGGGCGCTCGGGGGTCGCTTTTGTCCCCGCTCGCGGCCAGCGCGTCGCCGCCCGGTTTTGGAGCGTTGCGGTGACAAAGGGAAGGCAGACAATGGTGGGGGGGATTCCTCGCGTGTGTCCCTGGCGCCCCCATCGCGGAGGGGAAGGGGGTGGCTATTGTCCCCTCAGCGAGGGGCGACGCCCTACCCGCGGCAGCGGCGCCCCCTCCCCTCCCCGCCATTGTTAGTGGGGAAGGGGCGGTATCCGGGCGGCCGCGCCCGGGCGCCATCCAGCCGTGCGGGGAGCCTGTCGGAGCCCCGTGTCCCCCCCGGTTCTGCCGGTCCCCGCGGCCCCCGAGGGGCCGGGGCGGGCGGGGTGTGGGCGTGGGGGGGGCCCGCACCTGAGGCGGGGGGCGGCAGGTGCCCGGATGTTGGCGCTGGCCCCGCCCCCTCGCTCGAGCCCCCTCGCGCGGGCGCGCGCGCGCTCTCCCCGGCGGTTTGAATTCGGTGCGGCCGGCGGGGCGGGGGCGGGGCCTGCGCGGGCGCCTCGCCGCTGATTGGCTGCGGGCGCGGAGGGGCGGGGCCGGCAGCGCGCGGTCCCCGCTCCGCGCCCCGGCCCCGCCCGGACCGCGATCTGCGCTCCTCCAGCCCCTAAAACCCCCCTTATTTATTGATTTATATATTTATTTATCTATTCATCCAACTATTTTAATTCTATCTAGACCTTTTTCTGATTTTTTTTTTTTTTTTTTTTTTACCGCGCCCCGTTTTCGCGAGGCGTCCTGGGCGGTGTACGCCCTCGCTTGTCTGCCGCGGTGTGAAGCATCTGACTTGGGCTGCGCAATTAAAACCGAATTTTAAATGAGCTCGGTTGCGCACATTTCAGATCCTTCGGGAGTGGCAGGAATCCTGGCTGTGCTGTCCTGTGGTGCGTTATTTTTTTATTCGGCGAGGTGTGTGAGAGCAGTGAGATCCCTCTAGCACCGTGGTAAAACGGGGTCTTTGTTCGAGTACCTGAAGGTGGAATAAAACAGATTGAAGATGCTCGAATATCACACTGATCTTGCAACGCCAGTAATTCCATAACCTCTCCAGTATTCCCAGCACTGGCCATCAGCTCCAGGAAATGCCTGGAATCACTGACTGCAGTGACCTACCTTGTCTGCCTTTTGTTCAGCAGCAATAATTCTGTTTAGCAGTTTTTATTGGAAGGAGCAGCATCCCTGTTCTGGCTGTTGAAAGGCACATCTCTTTGTTATCTAGGGACCCACCTGACTGACCTTCTCCCAGGCTTGGCTTCTGGACTTTGATTTTCTTGGCCATGGCTACTTCTGGTAGGTAGAATTCTGTGCTAAATGCTCTTTTTTTTTTTTTTTTGCCTCCTAATTTCCTTGGGACTAACTTAAAAACCAAATCTAGTGAAGTAAGCTGCTGTCACCGAGCTTTTCTCCCATCTTGGGCGAGGCTGTTGAAGCTGGGTGGTTGTGAAAACAGCCCAAAAGAGGAGTCTGGCAGCAGATGGGCTGCAGCTCCCTGCAGCCATCTGCTCCCTCGGCAGAGCTGGCTGTCACCGAGACATCTCGGGGACCACGCGGCTGCAGCTGACACCGTGCAGGGCTGGGGGAGAGAGCCCTGCCTGCAGATTTCTCCAAAAATTGCTTTTTTTCCTTCTTTGCTCTCTCAGGTTGCAGGCAAACGCCTGGAATTTCATCCCTAGGTTTGTCACTGGAGGGAGAATGATTTTTGATTTGTTGTCACCACTTGGGATGTTGAGGGCTGAATTAGAACATGAGGTGCATGGGTGATGTAGGATCAAGGAAGGGTGGCAAAGGAAAAATTTCCACATTTTTAACAGTATTGCTGCTCTGAAAACAAACCTCCTGTCTCGTCTGCCCTTCCTCAGGGACCTTTGTGGTGCTGAATTTTGGAAGGCTGCTTTTAACATCCCCTGAGCCAGTTCCTGCATGAAATACTCGTTTTGGTGGCTTTTTCCCCTCTGTTCCCAGACATCCAAGTGAAGGAGCTGGAGAAGCGAGCCTCGGGGCAGGCCTTTGAGCTGATCCTCAGCCCCCGCTCCAAAGAAGCCGTGGCAGAGTTCCCTCTGTCTCCCCCCAAGAAGAAGGATGTCTCACTGGAGGAGATCCAGAAGAAGTTGGAAGCAGCAGAGGAGAGACGCAAGGTAAATCTGGAGCAGCTGAAGTGAGCTCTGCTCCACCACTTTTGAGGGGGTTTGGGGCTCTTTTTTTATTTGTTTCTTGGGATAAGTGGTTTTTTTTATGGTAAATTGAATATTATTAATGAAATCCCTGGGGCTCTTACAAAGCTTTATGGTCATGGTTTTGGTACCAAAGAGATTCTGAAGAAAAACTGGGAGGAATGAAGCTGAGAGGGGCAGCTCTTTCAGGAAGAAGCTGTTTTTCTTGTCTTTTAACACCAGAACAGATGAATTTTCTCCCAGAAAATGCAGCAGTGAGTCTGTAATGAGAAGTTGGGGAATAAATTGTCTGAGTGATGAAAGACGTGGCTGGGGGCGCAGCCTGGAGCCCTTGAGGGTGGCGAGGCTTTGATTGAAGTGAGCCTGACCTGAATCTCAGAGATTCACCACTCTGGGCAGGGAGGATCTTCAAGGAAAGTCTTTCCATGTTGACATCAAAAACAATCAGTGTTCCCTCCCCAGAAAAATCCCATTTAACAAGACCTGCAGGCAGTGACAGACGCTGAGCTTTGCAGGTGGATGTGGTGAAGTGCAGGTGCTGTGGGAGGGTGGGGGAGCCCCCGTGGGGTTCCCCGCCGTGCCCTCACCCCCTGGCCCGTGTCCCGCCAGTCCCACGAGGCAGAAGTGCTGAAGCAGCTGGCCGAGAAGCGGGAGCACGAGAAGGAGGTGCTGCAGAAAGCCATCGAGGAGAACAACAACTTCAGCAAAATGGCAGAGGAGAAGCTGACCCACAAAATGGAAGCCAACAAAGAGAACCGTGAGGCACAAATGGCTGCCAAGCTGGAGCGCTTGCGGGAGAAGGTGGGTGTGGAGCCCTGCCAGAGGGAGCTGTCCCTGCTCCCTGCTGGCAACAGGAGGTAAAACCCCCCCAAAAAACCTCCCCACCAGGAGGGCTGCCCCGAGCTGTGGTGGCAGTGTGGCTGTGGGATGTGCCAAAGGCTCTGCAGCGCTCCAGCTGGCTGGAGCTGAGCAGCCTCTGCCCCCTGTGCCCCTCCTGGGTGGGAAGCCCTTCCCAGGGTCTCCTTTCCCTGGAGCTCACTGCTCCTGCTGCTGTTTTTCAGGACAAGCACGTGGAAGAGGTTCGAAAGAACAAAGAGGGCAAAGACCCCGGCGAGGCCGAGACCGACTGACTCCGTTCTGGAAACTGACTCTCCCCCTCCTCCAAATATCCAAAGACTGTACTGGCCAGTGGTTTTCTCTTTGCTTTTGGTTCAGTTATATATATATATTTTTTTTTTTACGTTTCTTAGAAACTGATGTAGAGCTGTAAAATTAGATCCAAACTGTACACTTGCTTTGGGGGCTAGAGGGGAGACCTTCCATGTGTCACTTTTCTAAAGTGTTGTCTTTCCAGTGTAGCTTTTTCTTCTTGTTGCATCCTTTTCTACGCCAGTGCACTCGCTCCTGGGTTGATGGCGAGTACTGTATCAGCTCTGTAAGACCTTTGTGCAAGGAATCTGTAGTAACTGTTCCATGCTGAATATCTGTTACACTTCAAACAAAAATCTCTGACTGTCCAGTCTGCTAAAATACTGCTGTAACCGAGTGACTCAATAAAGCTGCACAGTGCTGTTATCTGCCTGCCTTCCTCAGGAGCCAGGGCCAGCGCCCGCCCTTGTCCTGTGCCTGTGACAATCGGAGCCTTGTGTGACACCTCAGCCCGGGCCAGCTGCGGGCTCTTTGTGTCCCGGGGCCCTGAGCCACCTCCCCGTGCTGCTGGGCCATCCAACAAGCGGCCCTTGTTGCCCAGAGCTCTGGGGGGACGTGTGTGGCACAGGGAGGGACAGCGGGGCCCACTGGGGCTGCCCCAAGGGGAAAGGCTCTGGGGGAGAAGAATCATTTCTGTCCTGGTGTGCCCAGGGGTGCTGGGGTAGAGCAGCACCTGCCCACAGCCTGATCTGCCTGTTCCTTCTGGCTGGGGGAAGCGGGATGAGCTCAGGAACGATGACTTCTAGGTGCATTTGGAACAAAATCGCTGTGTTGAACCCCAAACCCTTCCCCTGGGGATCCCCACAGGTATCTGGGCTGCCCTGGGGGTGTGAGCAGGCACCTCTCCCAAAAACACCCTGTGGAGGTGACACTGCTCTCAGTCCTTCCTCTGGCCTTGATCCTGGCTTGGCTCCCAGGTTTGTTTTCAATTTAACTCTGCAACCGGAGCACCTGAAGATGGAAAATCCGTAGGGAGTTGGTTTTTTAAGAGACTCACGGAGTCCTGGACTGTGGTCTGGGGTGTGTTGGAGCATCACTTCGGGAAGCTTTTCCTGTGTCCCGGAGGAGCAGCGGGACACAGCCCGGGAGCGAGGGAATTCCAGCGGGTTGGGATGCTCGAGGTGCAGAGAGGCTGTGCTGCTCTCTGCTGGGGAGAGATGGGTCTGTCCAAAAATAGGGTCAGATCTGCTCGGGTGTGGGGTCAGGGTCTGTCCAGGAATGGGGTCAGGGTCTGCCCAGGAATGGGGTCAGGGTCTGCTCGGGTGTGGGCTCGGGGTCTGTCCAAAAATGGGGTCAGGATCTGCTTGGGTGTGGGGTCAGGGTCTGCCCAGGAATGGGGTCAGGGTCTGTCCAGGAATGGGGGTCAGGATCTGCTCAGGTGTGGGGTCAGGGTCTGCTCGGGTGTGGGGTCAGGGTCTGCCCCATGGGCTGAGCACAGCAGAACAGGGCTGAACTTTGAGCCAAAGCTTGCGAGTGCACCCAGGAGAGAGGCTGAACGCCTGGCACGGTGTAATGGAGGCTGGAGGGAGCCCCGGAGCAGCTCCCGAGTACAAAATGAGGCGCAATCAGCAATCAAAACCCCCCCAGATCTTCATTTTAATGTAGTTTTACCTGCTGAGGAAAGAGCGCCCCGAATGCCACGTGGGGATTTTTCTCTTCTCTCCAAACGTGGGGGAGGAGAATGGCAGCTCTGCCAAACCCCGAATGGTGCTGGAGCCCAAATGGATGCTAAATGTGAGGTTTAGGCTTGCCAGAGCTGTCAGCGCTCGGCGCGGGGCCTTCTGTTCCCTCCTCTCCCTTCTGCTGCCCATGTCTGCGAGCTGAGCCGGGGCTCAGGCGGCTCTGGGGGCTCGGGGTGCTCCTGGGGGGATTCTGAGGGGTGGGAAGAGGGAGAGGACAGCAGTGACCTGCGGGAGGGGAACGATCAGGGCAGGAAACCAGAACTGAGTCCCTGTGGGGAGAGCTGGGCTGGAACAGGTTCATTAAAAATAATAATAATAATAAAAATATACATATATATATAAAAAAGGCTTCTTCCAGCTGCCGAGGGAGGGAGGGAAAGATGAGAAGGGAGGAGCAGCGGCTCGGAGCAGCTCCAAGGGGCTGCGGGGCCGCGACCCCCGGGACCCCCGGCCGGGCGGAGGAAGCAGCGGGACCGGACCGGGTCCGTTCAGCCCGGACCGGGTCCGTTCAGCCCGGCTGGGTCCGTTCTGCAGCTCCCGGGGACGGTAACGGAACCAAAGCCCGGCTCATCCCCACCCTGCTCACCCCAGGGGAGGGAGAACCATCCCGGGCTGGCCGGGCTCGGCGGGGACTCGGGGGCTGAGCGGAGCCGGGTGGTTTGAAAATGAAATTGGCTGTGCTTTGGGAGGTTTTTGGCGGCTGTGCCGCTGTGTGGCGGCAGCAAACAGGGATGGAAACAGCCGGGGGCGAGTCTTTATCATCCCAGAAAAATCCAGCGGGAGCGCTGGGTGCTGCTGGGCAAAGGAAACGCTGCGCAGGAAATCAGCAGCGCTGCCGCAGCTCGTGGGGAGGTGCAGGGTGTTATTTGGAGTACGAGGCAATGGAGGATTTCCAGGATGTGCTCCCTTCATAAGCACTGCAAGGCTCGGTGGCCAGGAAGAGCTCGGCGAATTTAATCCTGCTGAAGAAAACACCGCTCTCTTTCCTGACACGGCTTCTCCCCGAGCAGAGCCAGAAATTTCCCGCAGGAATTTCTCTTCTGGGAGGGGGTCGAGCTGAGCTGAGCCCCCTCCCCGGCACTGAGGCAAGTTCTCCGGGCAGCGTTTGTTCGGAGGTCAGAAAGGCTGAACTGGGCACCTTCAGCTCGGGGCTGTTGCGGTTCAGAGCAGAAGTTCAAGGGGTGAACTCTTCCCTGGCAGCCCCAGAAAGTCGCAGCTTCCCGGGAGGGTTCAGGGTTGGCACAGCCCGGTGCCAGGTGCTGCCCCAGCCGGGGGGCAAAGGGAGGGAAATGGAGCAGCAAAGAGCCTGCTTGGGTTTTTTTTTTCTGCATCTGTGCCCCTTGGATTCAGGCAGGAATGAGTTACAGCCTGACTTTGATGAGGAAATTACAGAGGTTTTTAAAACAAACAGTCCCATCCCCACCTCCTCCTGATCCCAAACTTTAAAGAGTTTTCCTGTCCCTGAAACGAGGGCACTGCCCGGGGTTGAGGCACAGATCAGCACTGGAGCTGGACGTGAATCAGGTTTTCTTCAGGACTTGTCTGAGCAAGAGCAGGTAAAGAATCTCAATAAGGTTTTATGAAAAGGCCAAACGAGCTGGCAGGGCTGCCTCTCACTGGGTAAGGACAGCAGCTTCCAAAAGGTAAATATGGAGATTCCTGCTCACAAAGATTCTGCTGCTGGACTTTGGTGGTGCAACAGGGCCACGATGTGGGAAGCTGTTTGGAAAATCAGGAGCTGGAAAAAGGAGGTAAAACTCCAAATGCAGGAGTTGCAACCTCTGTTACTTACTGGTATTTGTAAGGACAGACACTGCAAACAGTTTACAGGAAGGGGAATCTGGAGTGGGAGGTTTGTTTGGGATGCTTGGCTTGTTTAGCAGTTCCCAAACTACAGCGAAAGGGGTGAGCCAGGCACTGCTGTGTCCTGGTGGGTTCATAATTGTCATTTAACCCCAGACTCGTGTCCTCGGGGCTCTCCACACAGCTGAGGCACCTCAGGGGTTCTTAAATGTCCCTTCAGCCTCCTTTCTGTCACTGCTGCTGGGGATTCCACGGAGGAAATCCCCAACCAGAGCATTTCAACACCCCCTGCTCGTTGGTTATTATATTAAAACCCCTCCTAAACCTCACAGCAAAACTTCCTCTCCTTCCCAAAAAGGAAATTTCGCAGAGTGAGGACCTACCAGAGGAGTTTGGCCATGGCCACGGCGGTGCCGGGGAAGCTCAGCCAGCTCTCCATCACCGTGAGCAGCACCAGGAGGCCCTCAACATCTGGTGCTCTTCTTCCTCGTCGCGGCCTTCTTCTTCTCCCATCCCTACCCCGAGAAGTGGTTCCCTGGGAAGTGCCACTTCTTTGGGCAGAGCCACCAGATCTTCCACGTGTTCCTGGTGCTCTGCACGCTGGCGCAGATCGAGGCCGTGGTGCTGGACTATGAGTCCAGGAGGGAGATCTACTCCTCCCTGCAGCGGGACCTGGCTTACGACTTCTCTGCCCTGTTCCTGGCCACTGTCACCTGCTCTGTCCTCACGGCCACCTACATGGCCCAAAGGGTGAAGAACAAGCTGGGCCTCAAGGAAGAGTAAAGAAGGAGTGAGCTCAACCCAAATCCAGCCCCAAGCCTCCAACTGCTGCTTCATGAACTGTTACTCAGCAAGTGCTTTCTGTAGGAATGAAAGAGATGCTTTTAATGCTTTTTAAATCCAGCCTACGTTACAGCTTGCTCATAGAATGGTACACAGGTTTAGTTCACATGTGAATAAACAGTTGGAACAAAGTGTCCTGTGTGCCCTGAGGGGCTGGGGAGGGCTCTCGGCTGCCAGGTCTCCCAGCACCAGATAAGGAGAGGCCATCTGGCCCCTGTTCGACTCTAAACCGTGGAAACAGACCAAGGTGAGGCTGTTTAAACCACTAAGGTAACAAAATAATTGAATATCACTTCAGGCCCCTCCTGTTAGGTGAGGGAGTTGTTCAGAACTGTCCATGCAGTGGCAGGGCCATGTCCTTGATGCCGCGGGAGCAGGATGGGCCCAGCTCTGTCGCTGAAGGCGCAGGGAGAGGAGGGGTTGGTGCGATGGGGAGCCCCAGCAGCGGGTCAGGGCTGGGAACAGGCGGGGATGGACATCCCGCTGTGGATCCGGGGAGAAACACGGAACTGCTACAACGACCCCACCTCCGGCCGCGCTCCCGCTGCTCTGAGCGGGGCCCGATGCCGCCGCCCCTTATATAGGGCAGGGCTTTGTGGGCGTGGTCTAATTACACATGCGGCCACGCCCCTCTACTCCCATTGGTCCGTCCCTGCTGGTGGCGCGTGTTGAGGGCGGGGCCAGCGCGAGCGGGAAACCGAGACCGGGAAAAACCGGAACGGGGAACCGCGGAACGGGAACGGAGCGGGAAAATCCAGGACCGGGAAAAACCGGAACGGGGAACCGCAGAACGGGAACGGAGCGGGAAAATCCGGAACCGGGAAAAACCGGAACCGGGAACCAGGGAACGGAGCGGGAAAATCCGGAACGGGGAAAAACCGGAACGGGGAACCGGGGAACGGGAACGGAGCGGGAAAATCCGGTACCGGGAAAAACCGGAACCGGGAACCGGGGAACGGGAACGGAGCGGGAAAATCCGGAACCGGGAAAAACCGGAACCGGGAACCGGGGAACGGGAACGGAGCGGGAAAATCCGGAACCGGAGGAAACCGGGAACCGGGGAACGGGAACGGAGCGGGAAAATCCGGAACCGGGAAAAACCAGAACCGGGAACCGGGGAACGGGAACGGAGCGGGAAAATACGGAACCTAGAAAAACCGGAACCGGGAAAAACCGGAACCGGAAAAACCGGAACCGGGGAACCGGGAAACCGGAACGGAGCGGGAAAATCCGGAACCGGAGGAAACCGGGAACCGGGAAAAACCGGAACCGGAAAAACCGGAACCGGAACCGAGGAACGGGAGCGGAGCGGGAAAATCCGGAACGGGGAAAATCCGGAAGGGGGAAGAACCGGAACCGGAACCGAGGAAGGGGAGCGGAGCGGGAAAATCCGGAACCGGGAAAAACCGGAACCGGAAAACGCGGAAGCGAGGAACGGGAGCGGAGCGGGAGCACCGGGGCCGGGCCCGGGAGCCCCGGGATGAGGCGGCGGCGCGGGGGCGGCCCGGCCCCGGCCGAGCCCTGCGGGGTGTGGCTGGACACGGCGGAGCTGAAGCGGGGCCCGGCGCGGGTGAGGCCCGGGAGGGGCGCGGCGGGGCCGGGGCAGCCCCGGGACCCCCGGAGGAACCCCCGGTGACCGAGGCGTGTCCCTCCGGTGAGCCCCGGGGCTGATCCGGAGCGGGGCCGGGTCAGTGTGGGGAGGCTCCCTCCACCCCCAGTAATTTTGGGATTCCCAACCCAAATGACCGATGCGTTGGTAATTATCAATCATTGTTAATCAATGGTTATTATCAAATGATAATGACTTGTGCAGCATTATGAAGGTGGGAGCTGCGGAAGAGGGGTAGATTGGTTGATTTGAGGGGTAGATTGGTTGATTTTATATTGGTTGGTTTAATGTTAATTTTAATATTTTATATTGGTTGGTTTAATGTTAATTTTAATATTTTATATTGGTTGGTTTAATGTTAATTTTAATATTTTATATTGATTGTTTTTATGTTAATTTCAGTGTTTTCCCCTTGTTTTTCCCGCAGCCCCCCAGCGCCAGGCTGAAAGCTGCGGGGAGGAAGCAGAGCCCAGCGCTGCTGCCACAGCCCGGCCGCAGGCAAACCACCATCCCCACCTTCTTCAGCCCCCACGCAGGTACCCGGGCACCGCTGCAGCCCTGCCAGCCCCCCGCTGCTCTCCTGCGCAGAAAAGTTCATTTGGGGGGCAGAGGGTGAAGGTTGGAACTCCCAGGAAGGAGGAGGAGGATGGTGCTGGGAGCTTGGATGTTGTGGGAAATGGTTTCAGAGGCAAAACTTGGATTTTGTGTGAAATGGTTTCAGAGGCAAAACTTGGATTTTGTGTGAAATGGTTTCAGAGGCAAAACTTGGATTTTATATGAAATAGTTTCAGAGGTAAAACTTGGATTTTATATGAAATAGTTTCAGAGGTAAAACCTGGATTTTAAATGAAATCGTTTCAGAGGCAAAACTTGGACTTTATATGAAATAGTTTCAGAGGTAAAACTTGGATTTTTGATGAAATGGTTTCAGAGGCAAATGTGGGACTCGATGCCTCTGTCAGGCCAGGGCAGAACTGGGGAGTTCTGGGGGATTTTGGTAACTTTGGGCTGTTCTGGGCTGATGTGCAGCCCCAAGCTCTGGCTGCTGTTCCAGGGCAGCCTCTGGGGATCCCTGTGGGGTTAGGGCTGGGGTTTGGATCAGGATTTGGGGTGGCACTGCTGGGGACAGTCCCCAGGGACACCCAGGGGACAGCGGTGATGCTGTGGGGGTGGTTAAATCTGGGAAATTAACCCTGCTTTCACCAATTCCTGCTGTTTTCAGGTGAAGGAGACAAAGAAAACGCCAGGCCGGCTGAAGGCTGGGAGGGCTCGGGGCTCCCTCTGCCCGCCTGGCCTGTGAAGATCCTGCCCTTGCCACAGCTGGAGAGAGCCTGGGAAGAGCCCCCCGGAGCTGAGCAGGGGGTGCAGGACACAGCCCGGGCTTGGAAAACACCTCTGGGTGCCCTGGAGCTCCAAGTGCAGTCTGAGAGGCAGAACAAAACCTCCCGTGGGGCTGGGGGGGACTCCTGGTGCTACAGCTGCTCCCAGAGCCCGGAGAAATCCTGGATATTTCCTGGAGAAGTGACCTCAGCGGGCAGGGAAGCACTGCCCTGGAGCAGAGCTGCCTCTGGGACGGGCTCTGCTGCGGCTGAGCACACAGAGCCTGGCCCAGGGGCTGAGCACACAGAGCCTGGCCCAGGGGCTGAGCACACAAAGCCTGGCCCAGGGGCTGAGCACACAAAGCCTGGCCCAGGGGCTGAGCACACAAAGCCTGGCCCAGGGGCTGAGCACACCAAGCCTGGCCCAGGGGCTGAGCACACAAAGCCTGGCCCAGGGACTGAGCACACAAAGCCTGGCCCAGGGGCTGAGCACACAAAGCCTGGCTCAGGGGCTCAGCACACAAAGCCTGGCCCAGGGGCTCAGCACACCAAGCCTGGCCCAGGGGCTGCTCCCAGAGGGGTTTGCTGCTCTCCCCAGAGCCCAGTGAGAGCCCAGCCCCTGCGGGAGCGTGGCCAGCTCCCAGCGGGGTCCTGCAGGCAGCTCTTCTCCCAGGACTCCCAAGGGAACAGGGTGATTGCCCACAGGGCCAGGGCCAGCCCCCCGAGGGCCAGCCAGCCCCTGTTCACGCAGGACTCGGAGGGGAACAGGGTCATAAAGCACTGGGAGTGAGCCCACCGGGCCCTGGCACGCTGTGGGGTGGCCACAGTGGTCACAGCTGGCACTGAACCCCCCCCAGTGCAGCCCCCAGCGCTTCTCTGTTCTCTGAGATTGATCCAAACTGATTGTTCTCTGCTTTCGTCCAAATAAAACGTTGGAGTTGGTTCCTAAGGGTTTGTTCCAGGTCTCAGCCTGTGTCCCTGTCCTGCCCAGGTGCACAGGGAGCAATTCCCAGAGCAGGCACTGCTCCACCAAACCAAACCCTGGTGGGGACAGGGACAGTGATCACAGCACCCAGGGGCCCTGGGGCACAGCCAGGCAGGGAGGAGCTCTCCCTAAAACTGGAAATTCTTACATCTTCCTTCTCTGTGCCACACAAATCTGTTTTTTTAAGGTGGGGGCGATGGTTTAATTTTTCCAGGACATCCAGGGGGATGAAGAAAGCCCCTGGCACCTGGATATATCTGGGATTCCACCCCCCAGGCTGCCCCACAGACCGGCCCCACCCCGAGCCCGGGCGCATCAATAACCCCACAGACCATCAGTGTCTTATTAAGGCTCCATTTTATAGAAAGGGAAAAAAAAAAACAAAATCGTACTTTAAATACAGCCATGGGGGGCATTGCAGGGAACGTGGAGCTCTCTGAGTGAGGGGGAACTGCAGCCACAGCCAAGGCCAAGCTCCTCCTGCCCTTTGCACTGGTGCCAGGTCAATGAACAGACCTCTGGGAGGCCAAATAAAACAGGTTGGGGATGCAATTTAATGGGACATTAAATTACTGGCAAGAAATTAAGGCCATTCTGTCATGCAACTGTGGGCTGATCTGTGAGAGAAGGAACACCCAGGGCACATGAGATCCCTCAGACCCGAGCCAGGGGGGTTTTGGGGAAAAAAAACCCTTTTCCCACCATGATCCAACAGCCCTGGAGAGCTGGAAGCACTCATGAGCTTGTTCTCAGCAGCTCTGTGGCATCCTCAGGATAAAGGACTGGGGGTCTGTCCTGCTCATAGTGGGCGTGGGAAGTGGTTCTATCCTTACAGCTCAATGCTTAACTGGAGCCTAAGGAAAAGTGCAGGTACAAAGGACTTCATCCAGGAGATCCTCACCAGCCACCAACACCAACACACACAGGTGGCAAAGAGCTTCCATCTTCTTAGAAAGGTTTTTCTTAAATAGAACAGCACATGGAAAACACATCAAAACCCAAAGGGTCCTTCCTAACCAAGTGTCCGGTGCACAAACCGTGTCTGCTTAATAAAAGAGGCAAAGGCTCAATCCTTGGGAGAAGGCAGCTACTGTGGAGGAGGTTTTGGGAGCATAAACTCTGCTTACAGAGCTGAGTGCAGCAGCATCACTTCTCCTTCAGGGCCAGGTCTTCATCCTTCAGGGCAAACTTCCTCCTGAGCACCTCTGCGATGAGCACGGCGGGGTCCTCCTCCTTCATGGCCGGGCGGCTCCTGCAGGGCACAGAGGACACAGAGGGCACACAGAGCACACAGAGCACTGCCAGCAGCCCAGACAGGAGCTGGACTCCTCCCTGCCAGCCTTCTCCTGCAGCTTGCATCATGACATGCTCTCACAGGTGGAGGAAGTGCAAGAAGAACGCCACAAAAACAACAAAAAGGGGAAATTCAGCTCCAGGAACTCATTTTGTGGCTCCAGGGGGATCCTGGAAATCTCATCCTCAAAGCTCTGGGTGATTCTTGTTCCACTGTGCTGATAACAAGC
Source organism: Taeniopygia guttata (assembly GCF_048771995.1). Classification (NCBI taxonomy): domain Eukaryota; kingdom Metazoa; phylum Chordata; class Aves; order Passeriformes; family Estrildidae; genus Taeniopygia; species Taeniopygia guttata. Next base: position 3,482,054 of record NC_133048.1, on the reverse strand, counting down.
AGTCAACCCAAAACTTCATTAATTATGTACAGCCTCCATCCCCTCCATATAAATCAACCCTCAGTGAGGTGGTTGGGGGGAAGCTCTGGAAGTTTCTAGTTTTTTCACTAATTTTGCTGCACTATGGATTTCTGCTTCCCTATTTCAGTATGGGAGATCTCAGGCATTTTAAAGCAGGGCTGGCACAGATTTCCTTCCCCTACATGAGTTCTCCTGTTCCCAGGGTAATCTGTCTCCTTCAACAAGCTCACACAAGCAGCTCCTTTTGGAAGATTATTCTCCAGGAGGCCAAACCTCAGCTTTTTTCCCTCAGGTACCGTGGTTTTGTTTACAACCTGCAATAACAACCTCAGAGCTTTATTATTTTTTTCATACCTGAAGCCCTCCCTCACTCAGAAAACATTATGGAAGTTTGAAACATTCCTAAGAGACAAAAAAACCAAACCCTGCAATATTTCCAGCAGCCACTGGAACATTTCTGCATGTTCCTCAATCATTCTTGAAGCTTCCAAGGCTGAGTTTAAACACAAAGGCTGAGTTTAAGCACTGACTCCTACACAGCAGCAGAGAAACATCGATGTAATTATCTTTTCAAGCATCTTTTGCATCTTTAAGCACCTTTTCTCCTCCACTTAAAGAGCACCTGACCCTCTTCAGGCTTCCCAGTGCTGCCCAGTACAGCTGGGGGAGCACAGGGGCTGCTCCACAACTGCACCAGAATTAGGAAATAGAGCTCATCAAACAATGAACATCAGTAATTAACTTAATTTTTCAGCTACCTGCAACTCTTCAGACAGCTTTAATTAGGCTGTAATAACCCCAAACTATCGTTGCTGCGTGCAGGAGAGGCTGAGGAGCTGATGAGGGCAAGAAAAGGCTCGGCTGCAGCCTGTGTGTGGCAGCATTACCTGCAGGAGCAGGGGCCTGGCAGCTCCCCCCAGGAAAAGCAGAGCAAAGGGGGAATTTTGTGAGGGATGGAGCTGTGGCACCCCCGGCTGCTCTGGCTGTGGAAGCTGAGCGTGTTCCTCCCATCCGAATTGAATTTTTTCATTGCTGAGAATCTCATTCCTTTCAAACCAAATTGGGAAACAGCAACTGTGCACGGCCCCCAGGCAGTGTGGTATTTTTGGCCAGGAATCTCACACAGCAGAATGGGAAGTGTGGAGACCGAGCTGCAGCTCAGATCTGAGCCTGTGAAAGGCAGGTGGCACGGCCAGCACTGGGGAAGGAACTTCCTCAGCTGGGCTGGGTCTTGTCCGTGGAGCAGTTTCGGGAGTTCTCATGATCAGAACTTGTTAATTCTTCATGAGGCAAGCACAAACCCACCCTGCCCACGCCCAGAGCTGGGCCAGATGAAGAACCACACAAGCTGAGAAGCTCCACGTGTTAAACCCCTGTGTATTCCATGCTGGAGAAGCTCCATGTGTTAAACCCCTGTGTATTCCATGCTGGAGAAGCTCCACGTGTTAAACCCCTGTGTATTCCATGCTGGAGAAGCTCCCTGTGTTAAATCCCTGTGTATTCCATGCTGGAGAAGCTGCTGAGCTTCCCAACTGCCTGGGAATGTGAGGTGGGCTAAGAGCAGCACCCTCCTCACTCTGAAAGCTGCCAACACACACAGGGCTGGCTTGCACCTGGGCAAACACAGCTTTTTGTCAGGTGAACAAGCTGGAACAGCCAGCTTTAAACAGTTTAAATTCCCCTCCACTATTTCCTATCCAGGAAAAAGAGAAAAACAAAAGCAAACCAAGAATGTGTTACCAAGTTCTGCTCCAGGGAGGTATTTCCCCCATGAAAATTCTCCATTATTTCCTATCCCAGAAAGGCAAAAGCCCCAGGAATGAGTTCCAAGTTCTGCTCTCAACAGGCATTTCCCCCAGGGATGAAGGACACGGAGCAGCCAGCGCCGTGCCCAGGCTCTGCACGGATTTGACACAAAACCAAAAGAGAATTTCAGGAAGCACTTACAAGTCTTTGCTCTGCTTCATCCTGTGAATGTCTTTGAGAATCCCCATCATGTCAGCAAAGCTGCTGGCCTTGGAAAGGGACACGGAGTCCTCCTCGTCGGGGTCCCGGGGCTCGGGCCGGCCCTCGGGGGCAGAGCAGAGCGCGGCCACCGCCGGCAGCTCGGCCACCGAGGGCAGCTCGGGGCTCTCCAGCTCCGCCTCCTCCTCCGTGATGTCGCTGATCACAAAGGACGTGGTGGACTGGAAGGAGGGCCCAAAGCAATGGACAGGAGAAGAGGCGTTGGAGCTCCCTGGGGATAACAGATCTGGTGTCAGCTGGGCAGAGGCTGGAAGAGAAAACGAGAGGAGGATGGATGAACTCGCAGCAATCCACGTGGGACAGCTTTTCCCCAGCGCAACAGGACGTAAATCTAAACTGAGCTGCCCCCAGAGCCAACATCCCAGCAAGGGAGCTGCTGGAAAACATCCTGGAGGAAGGCAGAGCCCAGCCCCCAGGGATTGCTGACCCTACCTGACTCTGCAGCCACGATCTTGGCGATCTGGCTCCGCAGGTGGCTCAGCTCATCCTGCAGCTCTGTGGTCCGGCTCAGGGCTGGCAAACCAGGCTTCTTCAGGGCCAGCAGCTTCTCCTCCTGCTTCCTCAGGTTGGGCACTGAGGCGTTTCTCTGGATCACCGTGAAGGGACTCGGCTTCCACTTGTGCTTCAGCGGGCGAGTGTCACTTCTGGGGACAAAAACCTGTCAGTCCCCACATCCAAACCTCTCCATGACAAAGCCTGACCCCCTCTGAGGGCAGCAGAGCCTCCAACAAAACAAGTGAAGCCTCTGTGTACCACCAGAGGTGCAGAGGTGCTCTCTGCAGCACAGGAAACTGTGGCTGCCCCTGGATCCCTGGAAGTGTCCAAGGCCAGGCTGGACAGGGCATTTCAGTCCTGGGAGAACTCAACCCTTCCACTTCCTGACCAAAAAACACCTTGGAGCAGGGGGTTACTGTGCACAGACCAGGGAGTGAAGCAGGCATGGCACAGGCTGCTTGCATTTCCTACAGGAATTCCTCTCCAGGGACTTGTTTTTTGGTTTGTTTTTTTTTGTCATTTTTTTCCTCTCTCTGGGGAAAAATGTCTTTCAAGAGGCACCACATCAGACCCTGAGGGGACTGGGAGCTGTGGTCATCTGAGCAGAGTCTGACCTGAGCTCTGTGCCAAAAGCAGCAGATGAAAACCAACCTGACCCTGGCGTAGGTCTCCTCATCATCCGCTGCAATCCACACAATGTCAGCCAAGGTGGGCACGGGGGGCACATCACCCAGATACAGATCTGAGACACTTGGCAGGACCTGGCAGGAAGGAAATGCTGCTGAGGAGACGTGTTTGTCCTCCTGGAGCTGCCCCACATGTGCTGTCAGAGGCCCTGTGCCATGAGCAGCTGTGTCTGCCACATGCACAACAGCAATTCCAGCAGGTTTCCTTTAGTTTGCACCATTTTTTGAATTTTTGGAGCTGGGAGATAAATCCTTCGGGTCTGGGAACTTCCCTGGGCCAGCTCCTGCTCCTTTCTGCTGTGTGTGTGAGGCAGGAGGGGACACCTGATCCAGGCCAGGCGCTGCCAAGGCCACATGCCACCCTCTGCCACCCCAAGTGCCAGCCCTGCGCTCTTGGGGCGACATCAGGGACTCCACAATCCTGGGAACTGGCCCAGAGGGCCCCTTGGAGGTCACACAGCAAAACCCTGGCTCAGCAGCTCCACCTTTCCATCTCCTCCAGCTCAGACACTGCCCGAGCAGGGATTTCCTCAAGCTGCCAGTGATCACTTTACAAGAACAGAATTAAAGAAGAAAGAAATAATAATTAAAAAAATTCTTAACTGTACTGGTGCAGGTTTTGTGGCTACAACCCTGTGGATGTGTGGGGCCAAAAGAGCAGCTGATGGCAGTGCCTTGTCCTGCCCCAGCTCCCCCAGCCCCCCCAGCCCAGGGGTCACTCACCTCGAAGGTGGCCCTGGGACAGGGCTTCAGGGGCAGGTTGGAGCCGATCATCCTGACCACGCTGCGAGCCGAGCCATGGGGCTTGTTCTGCCAGATGGGGATGGTCTGCAAGGAGCCACAGCACACGTTAATAGCTCCACTCAGCGCTCTTCTTACACTCATTCATCTGGAAATTCTCCTCAACTGTCAGGAGTCTGATGTCTGACTCTTTATCTCTTCACTTGTAATCTGTGATAACTGAGGTCCCCATTTCACCAACTGTGTTCAGCTGAGCACAGCTGACAGCCAGACAGGTTTTGGGGCATTTTGGACATGGGTGCAGTGTCCTCAGGACTGAAAACTGCAAGCACTCAGTAACAGGCACTGTCAACAGGCATTTTCACAAAGGAAAACTTGGCATAGGGAGGAAAACAGCAACACACAAGGGCCCAGGAGGAAAATGACATCAAAAGAGAGTGTCACTCATGGGACACTCCTGCTTTCACACCACCTTTAGCAGAAGCACTGTTAAATACCCCAGGGCAGCTGTGAGTCTCCTTCCCTGCACGAGCTGCTGAGGAACCTGCTCCAGGAGACCCTGCCTGAGCAGGGCTGGACCAGGTGACCTCCAGAGGTCCCTTCCCAGCTGAGCTGGGATGAGCTGAACATTTCTGGGTGACAAGTGACAAGTCTACCCAGTGCCTGTCCCAGCCCAAGGCCACGGGGAGCAGCCCTGGGGAGTGCTCTGAGAAACAGCAGCTGCTTTAGAGCTCCCAGGACACTTCTGAGCTGGACCCAAAAGGTGAAGTGCTCTGCCCGTGACAGGAACAGCACAAGGCTCTGCACAGAGAACACCACAATGACAAAGCTCAGCCCACAGCACACCCGATAATTGATTTATTGCTGCAGCTCGTTCTGTGCTGTCCCTGACACACCTGAAATTCCAGAGGAGCCCTTCAGACCCAACCTCTGCGATGGGCAAGGGGAGGACAGATCTGGGCTGGGGCAGTGCCTGGGAGCTGCTGCTGGGGAAAGGCGCTGGAGGAAGGCTCTGAGACAGGTACCTGGGGCTGGGACAGGTACCCGGGACAAGTACCCAGGGCTGGGACAGGTACAAGGGACAAGTACCCGGGGCTGGGACAGGTCACTGGGACAGGTACCCGGGGCTGGGACAGGTACCCGGGCCTGGGACAGGTACCCGGGACAGGGGCCTGGGGCTGGGACAGGTACCCGGGCTGGGACAGGTCACCGGGACAGGTACCCGGGACAGGTACCTGGAGCTGGGAAAGGTACCCGGGGCTGGGACAGGTACCCAGGGCTGGGACAGGTCACTGGGACAGGTACCCGGGGCTGGGACAGGTACCCGGGACAGGTACCCAGGGCTGGGACAGGTACCCGGGGCTGGGACAGGTACCTGGGACAGGTACCCGGGACAGGTACCCGGGGCTGGGACAGGTACCCGGGGCTGGGACAGGTACCTGGGACAGGTACCCGGGACTGGGACAGGTACCCGGGACAGGTACAAGGGACAGGTACCCGGGGCTGGGACAGGTACCCGGGACAGGTGCGGGTGTCCGGGGCAGTGTCCCGGTGTCCCGGCCCGTGTCACTTACGGCCTCCGCGTCCATCTCCGCTGGCTCAGCGCCGGCCGCTCATCGCACCCGCTCCGCTCGCTCACTGCAACACACAAGGAGCGCTGCGGCACGGCCCGGCCCGGCCCGGCACGGCACGGCACGGCACGGCACGGCCCCGGTACCTGCGGGCCGGCGGCGCCGCTCGGGGCCGCTCCGCCGCCACGGCCCGGAACAGAACCGGGGCCCGCCCCGCGCCTTCCGGGGCCGCGGCGCCTGCGCCGGGCCGGGACAGCCCCGGGACAGACCGGGGACAGCTCGGGGACGGCCCGGGAACAGCCCGGGACAGGGACAGCCCGGGGACAGCCCCGGGACAGGGACAGCCCGGGGACAGGGGACAGCCCGGGGACAGCCCGGGGACAGCGCGGGGACAGGGGACAGCCCGGGGACAGCCCCGGGACAGCCGGGGGCCAGGGGACAGTCCCAGGACAGCCCCGGGACAGCCCGGGGACAGGGGACAGCCCGGGGACAGCGCGGGGACAGGGGACAGCCCGGGGACAGCCCGGGGACAGGGACAGCCCAGGGACAGCCCGGGGCCAGGTGACAGTGGAGACACCCTGGCGCACGGGGAACATCCAGGGATACCCCCGTGCAAAGACAACATTGGGGCCACCCCGGTGTAAAGGGACATTTGGGACACCCCAGTGCCAAGGGACACTGTAAAGGGACACCCCGGTGTAAGGGACATTGGGAACACCCCGGTGTAAAGGGACATTGGGGACACCCCGGTGTAAAGGGACACTGGGGACACCCCGGTGCCAAGGGACACTGTAAAGGGACACCCCGGAGTAAAGAGGGACACTGGGGCCACCCCGGTGTAAAGGGACATTGGAGACACCCCGGTGTAAGGGACACCCCGGTGCCAAGGGACATTGAGGACACCCCGGTGCGGGGCAGCGCGCCCGGCTCGCCCCTCGCCCACCCGCACCCCGGCGGAGGAAGGAGAGCGGAGCCGGGCTGAGGCTGCACGGATGTTTTTACCGGGGCCGCTCCGCCGCCCCTCCCGGCCGACATCGGCCCGGGCCCGCCGCGCTTTGGGGCCGGGGCGTCACCAGGCGCGGCAGGGGCGGCGGCGGGACCCGCTCCCGGGACAGAACGGAGCGAACGGGCGGGCACAGCGCTGCCACCGACCCGCGGACACCCGGGCACCCCGACAAAGGGACACGGGTGTCCCCTCGGGATCCCCCAGGCTGCTCGGCTTGGGGGTGGCTTTGGGGCTCCCTCGGCTTGGGGGTGGCTTTGGGGCTCCCTCGGCCACTGTCCAGGATGGTGAGAACAAACAGCGGCTCTGTGGGGTTGCAAAGGCTGCAGCCCTGCAGGGATGGAGGTACCCGAAGGGGTGACAGAACTCTGCAGTGCTGCCCCGAGGCACAGCCAGACCCAGCTTGTCCCGCTGGGCTGTGAGAAAGTGCAGAGCTGATGCATAGTTACAAAGCCAACACTGAGAAACGTCCCGGGGCCATTAATTAATCTCACTAGAGCAATTAGTGAAGTGACAGCCCAGAGGTGCAGCTAAGCTCAGTGCCCAGGCCATGGACAGGAAGGCTGGGGCACGGTGGGGACAGGGTAACTGCCACCCCCAGGCTCCTCCCAGCACCTGGAGCCCAGCAATGAAAATACCTCGTCAGAAGGGAAAAAAAAAAAAAAAAAAAAAAAAAAAAAAAAAAAGGCTTTTCCCTTAACTTGATTTGGTCCAACAAAATTGTGCTTCAGAGAGCAGAAAAAGCATCACCAGCCAGGGCTGGCTGCAGGCAGCTACTGAGGATGCTTTGTCCCCTCACGTGTCTGTAGGAATATGCCTTAAAACCCGTTCCACTCAACCTTTCCTTCTCCAAATTACAAAATGATGCTCATTCTGTATCCAGGCACTGGCACAGAGTGGGAGCAACTGCTCAGGGTGGCGTCAGGTAAGGGATAATGGCTTCATGTCTGAACAATCTCTTTGGAAAAAATTCCTGAAAATACCTGTTTCTACTTCTGGCTTTCAGAACTGCCCAGTCCTCACCCAGGTGAGGCTCTCAGGGCAGTTCCCAGAGGGAACTTCACGGTTCCTCACCCAGCACAACCTGGAAGCTCAAAGCAAACAGGGACAGAGCAGCAGCTCCAAGGGGGCACTGGGAGAAGCTCCCAGAGCTGCTGGGGAGGGAGCCCTGGGAGGGACGGATGGGTGGGACACTGCTCACTGCTGTGTCCTCCAGCCTGGGGTCACTGGGGAGCTCCTGGGGGCTTCAAATTCATCCTCACCTCACCCCGTGCCACCCTCAGGGCACAGACCCTGCCCAAGTGAGGCCACCGGGTGACACAGGGCGCTGGGGGCTGCTCAGGAATGTCACACACGGCTGCCACCGTCCTGTCACACAGATTGTCACTGTCAGGCAGTGTCCAGAGCTGCCCCAGGACAGCAGGCTGGCCCCGAGGGGAGCAGGGCTCTGTCCTCACCACGAGTGTTCGGTCACAACGGCAGTGCTGCTCCCTGCACTCAGCAAGTCCTGGAGATCAGCAGGCCTGGGGTTACACCAGTCCCACCAGGCTGGAAGGAGCTGCAGAGAAACCAGGCTGGGTGGCACAGCCAGGCAGGTGCACTGGGAATGGGTTCAAGTACTTGCACTGCTGTAGAAATGTGCCTGAACTGAGAAGGGCAGGCTGTGTAAACCACAGCTCAGGCTCACACCAAGGTCCAGAGCACAGCCCTGGCCTGGGACTGCCTGCAGCTCAACACCAACGTCTGGCACGGAGATGAGGAGGCTTTGCTGTAACCAAAATAGATCTCTGAAGTCTTTGGCCATCTCAGTGGGGCGTTCAGGCGCCTGTTTTTAGGGCTGCAGGTATGGCTTTGCTCTGTGCAGCCCTTCCTTCAGGAACTGGAGGTAAGTTGCAGTTGAAGGGTCTTCAAAATTGGTTGAGAAACTAAAGATGCTGCTTTCAACATCTTCAGGCTTCATAGAAGTAATGTCCAGGAAATAGTTGGCATTGATGTGGTGAATCTGGCAAAGAAAACAGATGAGAGGAGACTTCTAAGGGTCAGAACAATTCCCTATCCACCACCTTGGCCTGCAGCCAGGACAGAGCTGTAACAGCTCCTACAGAATATCCAATTCTTTCCAAGTGCTAATTCAGGAACCAGAATTCGGGTCTGAGTTTCACAGTCACAAAAGGATGTGTGATCTTCCCCCAAAGGTGCTGACCCTTCACTTAGATTAAGAAGAAAATGAAGGTGATTTGGGAAAAATCATGGAGGCTCAGCTCATGTGCATGAGCAGGAGCTGGGGAGATGGAGCCTGGGGTGCACCTGAGCTTCCAACACTTCCTGCTGCCCCAGAGATGGCAAAGGGGGACACTGACCCATTGTCACTCATGGGGACAGTGAGGGGACCCTGCAGGTGTGACCAGCTGTCAGGAACTGCTCCCCAAATCCAGGGGGAAGGGCAGTGGGAGCTGCTGGGAGCACAGCAGAGGCAGAGCTGGTTAACAGTTGATCTGCTGTGACCCATCTGGGGAGATAAATGTGCTGGAAGGTGCTGATCAGGAGATTTTCTTCAAAGGATGAGCACAAAGGGCCATGGGTGCAGGAAACAAAGCTACAGTGGCTTCCCAAACCCCAGGGACGGTGAGGAGTCACACTTGGTTCAATCTGTTCTGCCCCTGCCCAGAGCTGCTGCTCTTCTGTCTCTGAACTAAAACACATTTGTTCCAGATTTCTAGGTGGAGGGACAAAGGCTCAAGGGCAGTCCCGGGTCTGGGAGACCCTGCAGAAAACAGATTCCGTGGGAAGAGCCCAGCCTCACCACCGTGCCGTTGGGGAGGCAGATGATCATCTCCACAGGGAAGTTGTATTTCTCCAGGTGCAGCTTGGCCAGTTTGCTGTAGAACTCGTTCTCTCTGTTGCTCTGCAGGGAGATACCAAAAACACACATTGGCACACCCCAGAAGTGGCAGAACGGCACAGGGGGAGCACACAGGACACAGCAGAGAACAAGGGAGGGAGCAGAGAGCTGCTTTGCAGTGCAATGGTAACTGGCACCATTCTCACAGGCTGCTTTCCCATTCCCTTTCAGGCTCTCTCTTTCTCATTTCAGCTGCAGATTTTGTCCCCAGACAAGAAAATCACCCCATCACAGGCACACCAACAGTCTGATCCCAGCCCAGTGACTGATCCCAGCTGACAGCACAGGCTCAGAGGTGGGGAAAGGCTCAATCAGGAGACTCAGGGCTCAGACAGTTATTTGGCTGTCCCCTGGGTTGCAGGGCAGTCAGGTGGTTGATGGCATCTGTCTCACAGAGAAGCATCTGGTTTAGTTTTAAACCTGGCACCAGAACAGAGCCAAGGGGGTCACAGTGCCACCTCTCAGCCTGCCTCCCTGCAGTGGCCGAGGACAGGGAGGGCTTGGAACAAAAATCCCCCCTGGCACAGGAGGGAGCTCCCCCTGCCCCTGGCACCCCGTGGCACCCCAGCAGAGTGTGAGCCTCACCTGCAGCTCCTCCAGCTCCTTCACCAGGGACCAGCTGCTGATGAAGCTCTCGTTCAGCAGGGCGAGGATGGGCGAACTTTCCAGGACGGTCTCCCGGAGAGTTCGCCCCGAACCTGGCACAGGAAGAGGCACAGGAGGCTTTGCTGTTGTTTCCTCAGGTCACTGTCACCACGATGCCACCTGCTGAGTGGCAGCTGACTCTGGCTCCCCCCAGCCCTCCCCAGTGTCTTTTTGCTCTGCTGTTGGCAGTTTTCCATGGCTTTTGCTCCCCACAGGTGCTGCTGGCACAGAGGACTCAGCAGAGCAGGGCCCAAGCCAGGCACAGAAGGCCCAGCAGAAGTGAGCCATGGAAGCCACCCCCAGTGCCACTTGCTGTTCATGCCAAGCACAGCCCAGTGCTGTGGGTTTTTCAGGGCAGGCAGCACTGAAGAGACCCTTCCCCTCCCACCCATCCCTCCTGCCCAGCGTGGCACAGAAGCTCTGAGGCATTGAGGGGAAGAGCTGCACATCGGGACAGCCCCAGGGCCAGGCCTGGCTCTGGCCTCTCCTGTGCAGGGGCCAGGGACAAGGCAGACAGAGCAGTGTCCCTTTTCCTGCCAGTGCTGCCTCTTCCCCAGCAGGAAAGAGGAAGGGGAAAGACCAGAGCCATGTCTCCACCTCGAGAAAGGCACCTGACGCACAACCTGTCTCAGACAGAGCTGGCAGCAGAGCTCACATCACAAATTCCCACTCCCAGCTCTCATCACAAATTCCCACTCCCAGCCTTTGTCTATTCAGCACCTCCAGAGCCAAAACAAGTGGCACAAGGTTTCCTGCTGGCTCCTGGCCAGCTCCTTGACCCCCATCCCTCCTGCCAGGCTGGGGATGTCCTCACCTCAGCAGGACTGATCATCCAGGGCACCCCACAGCAGGATGGAGTGCACCAGCTTCTTCTCTGCTTGCGCTCTCTCAAAGGCTTCTGTGAAGGGCAGGTAGGAGATCTGGGGGCAGAGGGACAGCGTGAGGAACAGGCACACAGCAGCCCAGCTCCACCAGGAGTGGCTCTGAAGGAACCAGGCCCAGGGGTGACACACACAGAGCTCAGGCTGCAGCAAGACCTGCAGATTTGAGTGAGTGACATCTGTGGTGGTGTCCCCAGGGACAACCTTACCTCCTGGGGAGGCTGTGGTCCCCCTGTCCCTGGCACCTGCAGAGCCCTGACCTTACACACTACAGAGAACATCTGCACCAGGGTGGCCAAGCTGTCTGCAACCCCGCCTCAGCTGCTGGGAAATCTGGCCTTGAGATATTCAGTACAAAAGCTCCTGAAACAGCCTGAGAACTGGCTGTGAGGGAGCTGCACAGAGCCTGCTCCAATCATCCAAATGAAAGGAACTGATATTAACATCTTGGCAGCCTGAAGGGACATTTGTAAGCTCGGGCACAAGGAGGCAGCCAGCGAAACGTGTCCCTTCAGCCAAGGAAGCAGTGACAGGCAGTAGCCATCTGCTCCACAGGCTGCTGGCATGTTAAATAGCTCGGGTCACCCAGAGCTATAAATTTGTGTCTGGCTGCAGGCTGCAGAGGCACAGGCACATCATGTGTTCTCTGCTGATAAGGAAAGCTTGGTCCAGAGGCACCTGGCTGCTGTGGAAGTAAAGCCAGAGGAAACACCATTTGTAAGCAGCACAATTACCTGTCTGCTCCAAAATCACAGCAGCAGCCACTGATAAGAGGCAGGAAGGATGAGCCTACACCCACAGCACAGTGCTGGGGACACCTGACATGGAGGCTTTGCTCCTGTCTGTGCTGCTGTGTGACCCCAAACGCCCTGGGACACCCTCCCAGTGCCCTGGATGCTGCTCAGGCTGTGGCCTCTGCTGGCCCTCCAGGTCACTGGATGGCTCGGTGAGGACAATCTGCCCCAAATCAACGTGCCAAAGAGAGCCCAGCCCCTTCCTCACCTTCTTAAATGGATACATGGCCACTTCCAGCCTGTGGGCTGCCTCCTGCCAGGGGATCTCCTGCTGCCAGGTGATCTCCTCAAACACAAACTGGATGGGCTCCCCTGAGGGGTCCCTGCTGTCCAGGACGTTCCCGTTCTCGTCGTGGATCACAGTGGGGACCGAAGGCCCTGTGGATTCCAGCTCCATCTGCAGGGGAACAGGCTGCTGGGACCCTGCACACAGCCCTCTCCTGGTTCTGCTGGGCTCCAGGAGAATACAGATACAGCAGAATTTGGATACAGATCCAAAACAACACCGTGCAGCTCCTCAGGAAGGTACAGCTTGATCTCCCATCTCCTAGAGCTGCACTTTACCAGTGAAATGCCAGGAGAGGAACTTCATTTCCCTCAGTGTGGCTGCTCTCTCTGGATTGGAAATGCAGAGACTCCATGTTCCTACCTTCCCAGTGGAGATTACTGACTGTGAGACACCAGATCCTTTCAATCTTTAGGATCTACAGGGCTCACTGGAAGTTCTTGCTCCCGTCACCAGCTCAGCCCTGGGAAGCCACGAGAGGGAGCAGCAGGAAAAGCTGCCCAGGAGCTTCCCTGTGGTTTGTGCTCTCCTACAGCTGAAATGATTCTGCTAAATCTGCTCTCCTGACTTTTGCTGATTAAAAATAAACACGACCCTAGTTTAGGAGAACATTGGCCTGTTGAATTCAGGCATTCAGAATTCTGCCTTATGTTTCCTGTCCCAAGAGCTGGGATTACTACAAAAAAGGGGAACAACCTCGTGCACTTTCTAAATCCAGACCCACAGTTATTCATACCCTGCTCTGGGCTCAGGGTCTGGGTTCAGCTCCTCATCTTCCCTCCTGCCTGTCAGGCAATGTTTTAAAAAAGGAAAAAGTCTCCAAAAGCTTAGGATTCAACCCACACTGAGGGAAAAAGGAAAATATCAGAAGAGCTGCCAACGGGGCTGCAGAGGACAGACAGAGATGAATGGAAATTCTACTGTTGTACTGAAATGATCATGAGCCAGCTCTGAGGAATGGAGTCACAGAGGTTCCACAGCTCAGTGGCAGCACAAAAACCCCTGAGGAGAAGCTGCACACGTGTGGAGCACTGGGAGAGGGCACAGACCTGAGGCAGGTATCCAATGTCCACTTCCATGTTGCTGCTCTCGCTTGCCCCGTACAGCCACTCCATGTCCACGTTCAGGGACCTGCACGGGGAACCCACGAGTCACTTAGGGCTAAAACTGAGCATGGGAAACCTCAAACAAACAGGAACATCCTCTTGCAGGGTCAGCACTGGACCCAGAGCCTCTGGAGACCCCTGCAGCAGCCCAGGAACACCAGATCCCTGCTGGAGCAGGGCCCAGGCACCCACTCAGCACTCTGGAAAACACACTCAACACCTCTGAGCTCTGTCAAATGACAGGAGAGAGAGATGTCTTTGCTCCCTCTTCCTTCCCAGCATTTCACTCGCACATTCTGATCCTGCTGAACTTTTAAAAGTGTTTTTTTGGAAGCAAAAGGCTGCTGGCAGAGCCCAAAGTGTCAGCTGGCTGTAAGAAATGTGCTGACAGAGCCACTGGGGTTGAGTCGCCAGGGTAACGTTGTAATAGAATTTTCACTCTTGTCATGGGCAAAGAGATTTGAAGCTTCTTCCCCCTGAAACACTTCCAGCTCCTTGCCAGAGAGCAGGAACGAGCTGGTGCAAAGCTCTGCACACAAAACCTTAACCTGTGAGACTTCAAGCAAAAAATCTGTTGGAAGGGGAGGAGCACCAGGCCTTGCTGAACTTCAGTGCTTGCAGCCAGGCACTGGGACTGCCAGTCCTGACACACCCTGCCTGTCCCTCCCATCCTCCCAGTACCAAGGGACAGTTACTGGGGTGTGAATCAGGCCCTGGATGCATTCAGGGATCCTCAGGGATGTAGAAATGCATTTACAGGCAACTGCAGGGCTCAAATCCCTGACATTTTCCAAGAAATGAGACGGAAACAACTGTACCTGTTGTTAGGAACAAAGAGCCTGAAGTCCCTGACGTGGGAAGAGTCCTTGGACAGGACAATGTAACCTGTGAACTGCCCCGGGGAAAACCAGAAGGGAAAGTTTGGTGGCTCATTCAGCTGGAATTCAGCGTGGATCCTGAAAGGAGAGAGGAGCCATCAGCAGAGATCCTGCACTGCAGGTGACAGCAGGGAAAGGCTGTGTCCAGCACCCAGAATTATGAACCTAAACTGGGCAAGAGTGGTGGAGCTTAAAAAGCTTTTCATGTCACACAACGAAGAGGGTGAGAGCCTGGAAGAGATGCCCTGGGTGAAGAGCATCTCCAGTATCCATGCCTTCTGGCACTGGGCAGCCAGGAAGGATGAAATACTTTATCATTCCTTGAAACACAGGGGCAGAACAAGACCACTTTAGCCCCCCATCCAACTAGATCAGACACATCAAAGCTGTGTGTAACACTGCCAGTAAAACAATTCTGTGGACTCTACCCTTGGAAAGACACCCTGATAAACCTAAATCTAACAAAATTCTCGCTAATCAGATTCTCCAGGGGTAGTCCAGGGGTGATGCCCTGCACGAGGACACAGTGACACCGGCAGCACAGGTGACCTTTAGCTTGCACCACCCTCCTCCCCTCCCAGCCACAGCACCCCGGTGTCCCTGGGGAACACGCTGCAGGTGCTGTGGCTGCTGTGCTCTCTGCCAGGGGCTGCAGCAGCCTCCTGCCCTGCCTGGGCCAGGGCCAGGGGACAGGCTCGGGGGTGTCCCCCAGCCCCCAGGGCTCACCGGAACGCTATGGTGTAGTAGAAGCTGCTGCTGGCCTGGATGCAGGCCACGGCTCCCTGCGGGGCAAAGCGCGTCCTGACGAAGGGCCGCGGGTGGAACATGCTCAGCAGCTTGTGGATGATCACCTGCAGAGAGGAATGGGTGAGCAACAAGGAGAACTGATCCTCCACACGGCTCCAAAGCAGCCCCCACCTGAGCAGCAAGCCAGAGAGTGGCTGTGATTGAGCACCCAGCTCAGGGACCGACCTAATCACACACCAAGGAGACAAAGCAAGGCTCTGCTGTCACAAATAAATCCATCTTCCACGGCTTCTGTGCCATTCCCACGGTCTGCAGCTCTCCATCAGCCCAGGCAGAACAGCAAACTGATCTGCAAGGCTGCCTCCATCAATGCTTCAGCCCTTGAAGGGGTGGGAGAGCAACCACTGATCCCACCAGCACCTGCCTGCACCCAGGGGAGGAGATGCACAGCCAGGCTTTACCTGTGAGCACACACAGAGGGGAGGGGATGCACAGCCAGGCTTTACCTGTGAGCACACACAGAGTCCCACTTGGCACCTAAAGGCTCACATCCCACCAGGAATGAGCACAGGCCCTTTATGAATAAGCCCCTCTGGGAAAAACTATCCTCAAATCCCACACAATGAACAAACAGGATGAAGTTGCTTGAGCCAGCCTCATCTGGCTGTCACAGACACACAGAGCTTTTGCCTGCTCTCAGTTTTGCCTCCAGTTTAGGTGCTCCTGGCTATACACTACAGAATTCCTGCTTCCTTAGAAAATCCAGGGATGCACATAGAAAACCCGAGTTTCCTATCTCACCTCTTTGCCCTTGGGAGGTGGAGGGTAAAACCTGTTGTTGGAGAGATAGCCAGTGAAGATGTTCAGTTCACTGGGAATTATCCACCATGGATCCCCCAGATCCAGATTATCCTTTGGAGGGAGAAAGGCTTTAAACTGCCTGGCAAGCAGGACACTCATGGGGGCTGCTGGGGCCGTCCAGTTCCTGAGCCCAGACAGAGCCACGTGAGAAATCTGTGAACAAAAGATGCTGTCAGAGCCCACAGTGGAGCCTCCCAATGTGCAGTGATGTCATGGATGCAGGGAGGCTTTGGAAAAGCGGAAAAAGATTTGTATCACATCCCAAATTCTTCTTACCCCACCAAACAGTTCTGCCAGCCTTCAAGAATGTGAGTAACAGAGCAGAGGGGAACGTGCCACATAACTAACACCAGTGCTGCTGCACTCAGCTGAGGCAGAGCCAGCTCTAGTTCCTGCTCCCAGCTCCCCAGGAAGGGTGTTCTAACTGGGGCGGGCTGCTGCTGAGTGTGCTGAAACCCTGAAAAGCTGAGAGGGGCAGTGGGGTCTCTGTCACAGCAAATCCCACGGGATTCAGCAGGACCCTGCCCCCTCCCAGCGTATTCCTGGTGCTGTTCCCAGCCCACCAGCCGTGTTTATCCCAGAATCTGTGGCCTCCAGGACACCTACTCCCAAGAAACCATCCTTGCTCTTCGTCATTGTTTCCATGAGCAAGGGCTGGAATTTGGCCACAATGGACAAAGTCTCCCCATCTGGATCCGGCGTCTCCTCCTCCTCGGATTCTGAGACTGCAGCAACCCCTAGACAAGAGGACAGGAATTCAAGCAGCTGTTTCCCCTCCCTCCCCTTTCAAGCAATTGTGAAATGATTACACGTTTCTCCTGGCAAATCCAGGAGCACTGGGAGTTTCCCAGCTGTCCCCACACAGCAGAACTCAGACCCATCCCCAGACCAGCTTTGGCTGCTTGAACTGAAGAGGAAGGGACCAGCTCAATGGCTTTAAAGTGGGAGAGCGTGGGTGATGTCTGGTGCTCAAGCCTTTTCAACAACATGGAAAGCTTCCCAGCCTCTCTTCCATGTAAGTAAGACCCAAAGCAGCACCCAGAAAACAATAAAGTGAATAAACTCTTCAGTGGACCCGAGCTGTGGGGCTCATTATGTCTGGCTCTGTGCAGGGAGGGCTCTGGAAGGCAGACAGGAACCCACCTGTCAGCTTCTCAGCGATGGGTTTGAACTCCTCTGGGCTCAGGTACAGGTCCTTGTTGGTGTCCAGCGAGGAGAAGAGGAACAGCCCCTCATTCCCCAAGGACTTCAAAGCCAGCTCCTGGTTTGGGAAGAAGAGGAGAGAGAGATTTCATTGGAACCTCCTGCAGAAGTCCACTCTGGAGTTAATCCCACTTTTCCCAGCACATCCAGAGGAAAGATTAAGGCCCCTTGGCAGGATCTGGTGCTATTTGCA
Source organism: Taeniopygia guttata (assembly GCF_048771995.1). Classification (NCBI taxonomy): domain Eukaryota; kingdom Metazoa; phylum Chordata; class Aves; order Passeriformes; family Estrildidae; genus Taeniopygia; species Taeniopygia guttata. Next base: position 3,465,016 of record NC_133048.1, on the reverse strand, counting down.
ATGTGTCCAGGAACTGCTGGCACGAGGCTATTGAACCTGCATCTGCCTGAGTAATTCCAACTGAGCCATTTGCTCACGTTCAGTGTCTTTTGTCAGAAAACTTCCCCACTTTTTCCAGCTTGTTAGTCCTAAACCTGCAGCTATTGGGAGCACTGGAGGTGGTGATTGCTGGGATAAGCTGATGTGCAGTCAAACAAAGGCAGTCAAATATGTCAGTAGCACATTCCAAAAGCACAGAGGGAGTGAGCTGAGCCCTTGGAATTAGAAACTTCCATTCGTGGTGGGATCCACTCCAGTGGTGGGAGCCACTCCCCTGCCCTGCCCTGGTCAGTGCCCCTCCAAATCTCCAGCCTCGGAACTGCACGGAATATTTTGTCTCCCTGCTCCGTCAGCCATCCATCAGGGAGTCACAGAACCCACAGCCTTCTCCAGAAACTTCCACAGGATCCCTGCTTCTCTGTGCCTCAGCTTCTCCCTCTCCCACAGGGCTCCCCAAGGTGATATTTCCCTCGGAGCAGCCCCAGAAGGGCTCTGGGTGCTTCCAGACACTTTCACTCCACAGTCTGAAGTGAAAGGGACAACTTGGAGGCAGAGCAAGAGCTCCAGCTTGGTGTGAGAGGAGGGAGAGACAGAGCAGGTGAGACAAAGCCCTCGGTGCCAGCCAGCCCTTGGCACATGCCCCGGGATCCACCAGCTTGCCCTGCCAGCCCCAGAAAAGCCTGGAGCTGGGAGCACAAGCACTCTGCATTCTGCTGTTCGCCTGTGCCTGCTCTCCACTGCCTGCAGCACCACCACCATCCCCAGAGCTCCTGAACCAGTTTATTTTCCATCTGTTGCCTGCCAGCCTGAAGCAGCACTAATGCAGCCTGGAAGGCTTTGCTCCCATCAACTGCAGCTACAAAAGCACTTAAGAGCCTTCCAGGGCAGTTCCAGGGCTGAGACTGAAATAAACTGGAACTCCAACGAAGATTTGGACGAGGACATGGCCAAGGACATGAAAAAATGAAGGGAGATGGTTTTTTGTGCACAATGCACTGGGGACTGACCACAGTTAACCTGTTTTTATTGCCTGAATGAATGGGGATGAGCATCCTGGGCTCTGCAAACAGGTAACACTTCTGCTGAGCACCTGACATCTCAGTGAACCTTGGAGGCTGTGGCAGAGGAACTGTGAGATGGGAGAACCCAGGGGCTGGACCCAGGGGCCAGCTGGTCACTGGTGGTCACTGGTGGCCACCACAGCTTTGCAGAGCCTTAGCCTGGTAGTGGCCACCTCAAGCCCGTGTCCACTGGAGTGTGGTACCACAGCTCAGCGGTCACCTCAGCCCAGTGACCACCGTAAACCCCCCGATGCCTGGTGGCCACCTCAGCCTGGCCACAGCCACCTCAGCCCCATTAGCCACAATGCCTGTACTCCTCTTGTCCAGCGGTGGCCACCCCAACCGCCCTGGCAATGGACGCCTGGTGGCCATCTCACCCTGGCTATGGCCACTTCAGTCCCCATCGATGCTGGGTGGTCACTTCAGCCCGGCTAAAGCTCCCTCATCCCTGGTGCCCACCGGTTCCCGGTGCCCCCTCAGCCCGGCTAAGGCTCCCTCAATCCCCGGTGCCCCCTCAGCCCACCCAAGGCTCCCTCAGCCCGGCTAAAGCTCCCTAATCCCCGGTGCCCACCGGTTCCCGGTGCCCCCTCAGTCCCGGTGCCCCCTCAGCCCACCTAAGGCTCCCTCAGCCCAGCTAAAGCTCCCTCATCCCCGGTGCCCACCGGTTCCCGGTGCCCCCTCAGCCCACCCAAGGCTCCCTCATCCCCTGCCCGCCCGGCGCCGCCACCTCCCCTCACGCAGCCCGCGCCCGCCATTCCCCCTCCCTCCGCCCGTCCCGCGGGCCCGTCCCCGCCCCAGCCCGGTACCCGGTACCCTATTCCCGGTTCCCGGTACCTGCTGCCGCGCCGCCTCCGCGTCCCGGTAGTACTTGATGGCCAGCAGCACGGCCAGCAGGGCCAGGGCCAGCGCCAGGCGCGGGGGAGCCGCCCCGGGCCCCGGCCCCGCCATCGCGCCGGGCCCGCGCCGCGGAGCCGCCATGGCCGGGGGCGGCGCCAGGCGGGCGAGGAGGGGCCGCGGAAAAAAACGCAAACATTTTCGGTGTTAAATCGCCCCAGAGAAAAGATCTTTGTGGGGTTAAGTCACCGCCAGGGAAAGGATCTCTGTGGGGTTAAATCACCGTCAGAGAAAGGATCTCTGTGGGGTTAAATCGCCCCCAGAGAAAGGGTCTTTGTGTGGGGGGTTAAATCACCCTCAGAGAAAGGATCTCTGTGGGGTTAAATTGCCCCCAGAGAAAGGATCTCTGTGGGGTTAAATCACCCTCAGAGAAAGGATCTCTGTGGGGTTAAATCACCCTCAGAGAAAGGATCTCTGTGGGGTTAAATCACCGCCAGGGAAAGGATCTCTGTGGGGTTAAATCGCCCCCAGAGAAAGGATCTCTGTGGGGTTAAATCACCCCCAGGGAAAAACGTGTTGTGGTGTTAAACGCCTGTCCATCCGTCAGGGAAAATATTGTTTTAAATGATCGGCACGCGCTAAGGAAAAGGTATGTTTTAGTGTTAAAACGTCTTGTTAGGGAAATGGGTGGTACTTGTCTGAGTAAAGCCACGTTTTAATGTTAAGCGAGCGGCAGTCGTTCAGGAAAAAAGCATTTTTTGGGCTGAAATGTCTCCGCTGTGAGGGCTCTTGGAGGGATGAACACCCTCGTCCTCTGGGCTCCAAGGATTTTGTCTTTATTATCCATGGGACAGGGGTAGGTGTCCATGCCCACATTCCCACAGTGGCATTTTGTCCTTAATTCAGCTTTTCCCGGAAAGAACAATCCCCTGAACTTCTTCTGCACTTCCCCAAACCAGCCGTATCCTGCACTTCTACTTGGTTATAGCTGACCAAAATGGGCATTTTTTAACAAAACCGGTATTGCTGGGTTCACTTGCAGTGATTCCGCTGAGGTTTGAGCCCTAGGGATGGGAATTCGGGGATGGGAATGATTTAGCAGCCCTGGGGTGATGGTTCTCGACCCCAGCCTCCTTTCTCCAGCATTTTGGGTCAATTTTTACAACCGTGCCACATTTTGGGTCATTTCCACCCCAAGCTTTTCCACCTCCCATGTTTTCTGTGTCCCTCCACGGCCACCCACTGCTGTCAAATTGTCCCTCAGCGGTGGCTGGGCCAAGACACACAAATTAATTCATTTTTAACCCTCCCCACACCTCATCCTCCTGCTCCAGTTCCCCCTTTCTGCTGCAGGGCCAGCAGCACCGAGCGTTTGATCTCTCTGAGGGTAGCAGGAAGCGTCAGCCTTTAATCCTTTCAAGCTCTGCTGCATCCTAAGCTTGCCTAATCGTTTTTGTTTTAGGTTTAAAGAACTCTCAAGATGGAGATGAGCAGGAGGAGGAGGGAGGATGAGGATGGGACCAGGCAGGGGAGCCCAGCAGTGGAACCAGGGGGAATATTTGGGATTCACACCAGGGTTGTTGCACTGAGGGAGAAAGAAGAAAGTTCCTTCTGCAGCAAACTTCCCTGGAACTCTGCCCCATAAAGAACCCGATCATGGCTTTGGGGTTAGTAGAGCATGGAAATGACTCTGGGAGCAGGGACAGGAGCAGATATGCTGTAAAACCTGCCAGGCTCCTTGGGCTGGGCAGCGAGGGGGGCAGAGCTGCTGCTTCCCTGGAATAACCCAGCACAGAGTAACGGGATGGGATGGGTTTGGAACAGGACAAACATCCTGGTTTGTCTGGGAAATGAGCAGGAGGGAACCTGGCAGGGTGGTGGCAGAGCTGGGGTGATTCTGTTTGGATGATGAGAGGCGCAGGGGCTCATTTTACACCTGAGCCATTTCCAGTGTCATCAGCCACCTCATAAAGATGAGAAATGGGGGGATTATTTGATAGGAAAGAGAATGAAAGACAAGAGGTGAAATAATTCAGGGTGGCTGCTGCTCCCTGAAAGAGAACAAACCCAACCTAGCTCTCCACTGCTGGGTCCTGGGATTACAGCACTCAGGAAGAATGTTAAATATCCACACATCTGCTGTGGGGCCCACCCAGGTACACCTGGATCAAAGGGAATCCTAAAAATAATAACAGGCAAGATTTCCACCCAGCAGGAAAAACTATCCCAGATTTCCCCTTGTTCAGAAGGGAGAAAGTTGGGCTGAAAATAAGGAAAATGGTGAGGAGCTGGCAGCAGCAGGGGTGAAAAACTTGGAGGAACAAGAATCCAGGTCTGGTTTGAAGGGAGAAGAAAACCAGAGGTGCTAAAGCTCCACAGCTGTGGAAATCACAGAGTTCATCGCAGAAAAAGCACGGACTGCAAAGGAAATGGGAGTTTGAGGCATTTCAAAGGAAACCCTTCAGCTGCAGAGCAGGAGCCACTTCCTGTGTCTGGCATTCCCAACTCTTCCTTGGCCTTTCCTTCTCAGGAGGAGCCACCCAAACCCAAACCCAGACCCAAACCCAGACCCAAATCCAAACCCAAACCAGGAGGAGCTGCTGGGACCTTGCTGGCCCTGGGCTGCTGCATCACATCCCAAACAATCAAACAGGGATCACATCAAAACCCACCTGGAAAAATACCCTGCCTGCCAGGCTTTTGGAGCCAATAACCAATTCTGCTGAAGCCTTCCCAGGGGATTTAATAATGCTGGAAAAATGAAGTGTGGGTCACAAAGAGGTGCATTTGTTTTTCGGGTGGTTTTGTCTTATCTCTGAGCAGGCCAGGCAACAGCAGCCTGTGGTTGTACAAGTGATACAGAAGAATTTTCACCTCCACCATTGATGCAGCTTTGTTATCAGAACTTCATTAACAGGAAATTCTTTCTGATATAAAGGCAGGCCACAAGCTCTGATGGTGAAAATTAAGATGGTAATGACAGCTTCTGAAGTAGAAGTGGAATGTTCCAGGGGAAATGGGCAATAACCCAGGCTGGTGACTCCAAGCAGGAAAAGAAGACCAAAAAGCAACAGGATTAGCACATACCTGAGACTGGAAGGCAGGAAAGCAGCTGCAGGACACACATCTCCCCAGATCCTTTCCATGGGGCATTGGCAGCCAACCTCTGGTTCCGTGTAACTCCATTTACTCACCTGCTCCAAGCCTGGAAAGCAAGGGCTTCCCTCTGGGCAGGAAAATCCCAGCTGGCAGGAGAAACCTGGGGTGGGATCCAGCCCTGCTCCCCCAGGCAGGGTGCAGGAGATCCAGCCAAGGCTCAGGGAAGGGAGGAGCAGAAGCATTTCAAGGCAGCAGCAGCAGGACAAACATTCCCATCACCTGCATTGCTGTGGGAGAGAAAAATCCCTGGTGTGGATCAAGGCCAGGCCCTGGAACAAAGCTGATCCTGGGAGTAAATCCTAACTAACTCCTGCTCAACACAGCCAGGCTGAGCTCGATGCCTGTGATTAATCCCTGGGGATTTCAGGGCATCTCTGGGAGCCCAGGCAGAGGAATCTGCAGAATTGCCTTGGCACCACTGAAATGTTCCAGCTTGCAACCAAAACCTTCTGCTGTGCCTGGTGTGGGGCTCCTGGCGCAGAGTTATGGGTGAGCTCTGCCTCTTCAGGGCAGCTCAAACCCCTCCTGGCTCGTGCTGTGGGCACCGAGCTGCAGGAAACTTCCTCTGGGAGGGTGTGGGCTGCTCCCACTCACCCGTGTGAAATGGAAACCAGCCCTGGATCTGTTCCTAAAGGAAACCTGAACCACACTGCTTGTTCTGGGGGTTTAATTCTGCCAGGCAGAGTGGGAGCTCCATGTCACTCCAAGAGCAGGTCATTCTTATTTAAGAAATTCCCTTAATCCATTATCAAAATCCTTTGAGCTCCAAGAGCTTCCCGATCCCAAATCTCCGGATAACACAGCTCACTCCCAAGATGTTTATTTACCAATACCCGTTCCTCTAGGCCAGGCTTAGCAGGCAGCAGCTTTATCCCTGGGATAATGCTAAGTCCCCTTCTGACAATCTTATTTCTCTCGGGGAATTACAAAGGCAGGAATTTAGAAACAACATTTTCTGTTTTCACAACTTGCTCAAAGCAACTTTATTTCCCCCCAAGTTGCTCAATGAACCAATTGTCACGGGGATGTCACAAGAATGAACAAAAATGTTCCATCCCCCAGGGCCACAGAGCTTTGCAGTGATCACAGGGAATGCTGATCCCAGATCCAGCAGTTTAAGAGAGCTGGGAATTGTTGTCAAACACTGCCTAGATTCCCCTAGAAATCAACTTTGATTGCATGAAACTCTTTAAATCCACTGGTATCGTCTCATTCCGAGCATGGAGTGACTGGTCTTTTACAGGATCAAGCCCAACAGGCTTTTTATTTTACAAGACTTTTATTCTGTTTCACAGATCTGACTATTACAGCAGTAAAATTATTACAAGTGACTCATAACATTTAGTTCCAAATAAAAGTAGAAAAACACAAAAAAAAAAAAAAAAGAAGAAAATTAAATGAGATGTGATGGGTGGTAAATGTGTTTTAAGAGCATGGGAAAAACTATATAAAAATACATCAGGAGCAAGATTTTGCAGCCAAGTTTTGGTTTAGTTACAGCTGTGACACCACAGAGTCCCAGAATGGCTGGGGCTGGAGGGGACCTCTGGGGTGCCCCTGTCCCAGCCCCTGCTCAGGCAGGGCTACCAGGGCCCCAGGGCTGTGTCACCTGTCCCTCTGGAGAGGTCCAGGTGTGCTCTGCTGCAGCCCAGGGTGGAGCCTTGCCCCCTCCCTCCTGCCCTCAGGATCCTGAACTCACCACCCATGGCCACTGCAGCCTTGCATCTCCTTTTGGGCTCAGCACAGCCCCTCTGCTGGCTCCCTTGGAGGAGGAATTTATCACCAATCCACCCTGGGAGCCTCCTGGATTGCTCCTGTCCTGCTGAGTTACCCCTCCAGCAGGGATCAGGGTGGTTCAAGTGGCCCCCTGAAATCTGCAGATTGCAACCTGAGGCTGCTCCTGTCTGTGGAGGGTCTGATCCTCTTATTTTCCCACTAAAACATCACCTTTCGCTGTCCCCTCTTCACTCCTGAGCTCTCAGCTGGCTCCTCAGCCATCCCCAAGAATTCCAGCTGCTCTCCCACACCAAGGACAAATGAAGAGCCCCCAAAGCCCAGCACCAGAAAGCCCAGAATTCTGAGAACTGTTCACTGGAAAGGTGATAAATCCAAGAGCAGATAAAAGGCAGAAATGAACTAGAGAAAGGAAAGGAGGATGTGTGTGTTCGTGTGTGTGTAAAGTCCATTTTATGGCGAACTTCCAGTCCTTTGGCCACTATAAAGCAAAATCAGTGGATTTCATATAAATTCTCTGTATAAAGGAATGTCTATGAACTGTGTACAGTATGGCCCAGAATAAACATCTCATCATCAGCCTAATAGAGCTCCTCACAGAGGAAAAGAAGGTGCTTAGTCATGGTTCATCTTCCCGAGAAAATACTGTCCGGAATTGGACTAGTGCCCCAAAACACCATTTCAGGAACAACAGGAATTCCTTCAATGGAAAGGAAAAGCAGAGGCTGCCCAGGCTGGGGGAGCAGGAGCTGGGCTGGGGCCTCAGGGCTGCCCTGCTGCTTTAAAGTCCGTGTGGTTGATGGGCAGGGGGTGAGCCTCGGTGTTGAACACCCAATCCTCCAGGGACAGCACGTCATCTTCACAGAACAGAAGATAGAGGTACCTGCAGCACAGGACAGGCACACACGGGTTACAGGAGCTCAGCAGGATGGGACACATTCCCACCTCCCTGGAAAATCTCCACCTTCCCACCTAAGGCAGCTCTGGATCACAGCAGGGCCCTTCAAACCCAGCCCCTGAGCCTCCAGGGAGCCAAGGGCAGCCGAGGTTCTGCAGCAGGAAACTCCCAAAGATCGGCAGCCTTGCCCAGTTTCCCCCAGAATGGGTGGACTTGGAAAGATCCTGAAAGCTCCTCTGGTTCCAGCCCCCTGCCCACATCCCCCTGGAAGAGAAGACTTCCCCCTCATCATCTGGGGCTCAGTGAGCTGCTCTGAAGGGCCCTGTGAGCCCGGCCTTACTTCAGCGTCTCCGCGAGGAAGAAGCTCTGCTGCATGTTGTCGTGGATGGGCGTGGTGCTGTACACGTCTCGGATGCCAGAGAAGCCAGCTTCCACCCTGCAGTGCTTCTCCAGGGCCTGGGGGAGGAACAGAGCCCTCAGCCACCCCCAGCACTGTGGGGTAACCCCCGCAGCCCAGCAGCTGCGTTCCAAACCCATTTATGAATCTGCTAATCATTCCTGCAGTTTACAAATCCCAGCCCTGATTCCGTGTCCCGCACTCAGGGGTTACTCCACACTCCGGGAACCAGCCTGGCTCTGATGGGACAGCAAGGGAAACTCCAGCCACCCCAGCTGGCTGACTGACTGATGGCAGTGCAGCCCACAGGGGAGAAGCAAACATCCACAGCGCAGATAACGCTCTGAGCTGAGGCACTTTGTGTACTCCTGCCCCACTGCTCATGGGTTTGAGAAGAATTTGGGTTGAAATGAACCTTTAAAATCACCCAGGTCCACCCTCTTGCCATGGACAGCGTCACCTTCCACTAGACCAAGCTTCCCAGAGCCCCACAGAACCCAGCCTTGGGCATTTCATAACACAATTTCAATAATTCCCACTCCTTCCGCCGACCGAAGGGAAGATGTTCCCAGAACGCAGCGCCCCACAGAGCTCAGCACCCTCTGCAGCCTTACCTGCACCACCTCCCAGCCCCAGTGGCGGTACTTGGGGTGGTGGGTGAGCCTCCAGAGGTACATGTAGCTCTCCACCACCTCGGGCCGCAGGATGTAGTAGCGCTCGCTGAGCCGCGTGGCCGTGGCCTCGCTGCCCGCGTCGAAGCGGAACGCCTCGGGGCCCAGCTTGGTGTCTGGGGAGAAGCACACACACACACACACACACACACACAGAGCTCTCACTGCCTGGCAGCCCCAGCAGGGACACCCCCAGCTGCTTTCGGGCTGCTCAGGGTGTAGCTAAGGCTTTGCTGAGCCTTTTCTTCTGCAGTGCCTTTGGAGAGAAGGGATCAGCATGATGATAAAACCAACTGCACTGGTTTTAGAAACAGAACATCGGGAGTCTGTGGGTCTGTGGTTAAGAATCCCAGTCCCTTGCAAGCACTATGCAGCACTCAGATCCCTCCTTTCAATACCAACCCTCTCCCTGCTGGAAAAAAATGTGTTTATGAGGGTGCCCAGAGCAGCTGTGGCTGCCCCTGGATCCCTGGCAGTGCCCAAGGCCAGGCTGGACACTGGGGCTGGAGCAGCCTGGGACAGTGGGAGGTGCCCCTGCCATGGCAGGGGTGGGATGGGATGGAATTTAAGGTGCCTTCCAGCCCAAACCACTCCATATTTCTGTGCTCATTCCACAAGGCTCCTCTGGCTGTGTCTGCCCCAGTGCTGTGCTCCAGGGAGTCATTATCTCCCTCTAATGACCCTGCACGCCTCCCCTGGGCCCTGCTGTGTGTGGCTGGAGCTGGGGGCTGTGCACAGCCTCTCTCCACAGCTCTGCAGCAGCCTGCTGCTGTCCTCTCTGTGCTGGTGGTGCAAGTTGGCTCCAGGCACTCACAGCCACAGCCTTGTTAGTTCAAAAAGAACTACACTTGGTTTAGTTCTGAAGTGCTGCAGGGGGGAAAAGAGTTCTTTGCAAGCATCATTTCAGGTTAGCTTGGAGTTTGTTGGGCAAACGTGCTGGGCACCAAACTGGGCTGGCTGGTGTGGGGAAGGTGTGGGACAATCTTTGGATGCAGCTGTGGACAGACCTGTGCCTGACAAGGTCCTGGAGAGCTGCCCTGGCTGCCTGCAGCTCACAGGAGCTGCAGAGATGCCTACAAAGAAAGGAGGGGTGTCCAAGGCAGCTCCTGCAGGCAGAGAGCCAAGCCAGACCCTCACTCATCTCCACTCACTGCTCCCCACAGCTCTGGGTGGTGAAAAAAATTGTCCTGAGCTTGTGAAACGAGGACTCAGAGAGTTGGAGAGGCTCAGTAACTCCATTTTCCTGGTTCCCACAGCAGCTGCAGGTCTCCAGCAGTGCCCTGCTGGGCTTCTCAGCTGCCTCTGCTGCCCAAAGCACATTTCTGTCCCTTTCACACGTGCCAGGAAAGCCCAGGGAAAGCCCAGCAGGGCTGCAGATGCTGCTGAGGCACAGACCCCCCTGCCAGGCAGTGCTCCCCGGTCACCTGAGCGTGCGTAGGACTCGTGGCAGGTGCTGGTGATCTCTGCTGCCAGCTCCATGTGCCTCTGCCTCCTGTCCCCCGCGCTGTGCTCGGCCCCCAGGGCAATCATGCCCCCAGAGAAGCAGGCCAAGTGGCCCATCTTGTGATCCAGGATGCCACCCCTCCACTCCGCAATGTAGGTCAAGCCTCCTGCAGATTTTTTCACCAAATGCTTTTCTATTGCCTAAAGGGATGAAAATCAGGATCTCAGGAGAGTGGACAGTGAGTAACACTTACTCAGTGTTAGTGACAGGAGTGAGTACCAAGGAAACCCAGATGATTCTGAAGGTCTGAAACCTTCTCATGAACCATGTTCCCCCCAAAACCCGCAGAGCAGCACCTGGCTCCTCACCTCCAAGGCGTCGTCGTACATCTTTTTAGCTTCAGAGTCCTTCTTGTCTGACATCAGCCAGGACTTGAGGAGATATTCATAAAAGCTGTCCCCGAGCCCCCCGATGGAGACGTGGTCTGTGGTGGGGAAGGCAGGAAAGAGCTTCAGCTTGGTGATACACAGTGAGCAGCTGCCTCACCAAGGGGAAACAATCACGTCCTATTTAATGCCCTTGTTCTCTCCTTCCTCTTCCCAGCTTCCTGGGGAGAGCTTGCAGCATTGCTTTTCACAGAGGAAGAAAGGTGGAAAGTGCAATCAGGAGAAAAATGTTCTGTCATTTTCCAGAGCATTAGTATCCCTTACCAGAACCATTCAGAGGCCTTATTTTACAAGTTATTTATACTGCAACGTGAAGATGCTTCCTGTTTATGGAGCCATCATCATAAATCCACCCTCATAATCCAAAAGCAGTGGTGGGTATTGACAGATTTCCATCTCCATGGAGCCCCTGGGAGCTGTCTCCCTGCCTCAGGAAAGGAAGGAGAGGAGTTTGGATCCCACAGAGCTGCCAGCAAGGGGCTGAGGACACACTCCTGGGTTTTGCCATTTGTATTCCTGGCTCACAGAAGGACTCTGAAGCCTGGGGAAGGCTGGGGGTTGCTGGCACATAAAAATGATAAAAGTCAAGTATGGGGATGTGCACTGCATGTTTTCCTCTGCAGAAATGAAATTTCTGAGGCTGCCTGCTCAGAGCACCCCCTGCTCTGACCTCACAGGAGGTGCTGAGGAATTGCAGTGTGAAATGGGCCTGACAGATGCAGGTTTGTGCCTGGGGGGAGCTGCTGGATGGATTTACAGCTTCAAACTCTACCACAGGGGGAACAGCAGCATTCCCACTCTTTAAAGCATTCCAGCACTCCCATTTTCAGGAGAGCAAGACAAACTGCCCTCCCTGCACTGAGGCATCCCTGTTAATTGACAGAGTCCACCCCTGGCTCTGCCCCACCCTTATGTCCCAGCTAAGCACATGCAGCAGATGTTCAGAGCTGCTCAGATTTTTGTTTCCCCTCTCCTTGCACACAGATAAAGTCCAGAGGGCTTATTCCAAATGCTGAATCCTCCCAGCAGCACAAACCAACAGCCATGCATCATTCTCCTGACCTGAAGAGCAAACATGCCAGGCACACCGTGTCCAGTGATCCAGGGAATAATCCGCAGCAAAACAACGAGATTAAACACGCGGCTGCCGTGCGAGGAGACAGGGCAGAGGATTTGCAAACACAGCTGCCTTTGAGGAGCAGCTCTGTGATCCTGAGTGTGCCATTCATAAACTCACCAAAGCTGCAGCCCTGCTACACAACTGCTTTCCACATGGCAGCAGCCCTGGCAGCGTTTGCCTCCTGGGCACCCTGCTGCAATAAATCCCTGCCTTCAGCCCCACAGGTAACAGCTGCCCTGCATCTCTGGACACGGTGTGCCTGGCATCTTTGCTCTTCAGGTCAGGAAAATGATGCATGGCTGGTGGTTTGTGCTGCTGGGAGGATTCAGCATTTGGAATAAGCCCTCTGGACTTTATCTGTGTGCAAGGAGAGGGGAAACAAAAATCTGAGCAGCTCTGAACATCTGCTGCACACAGCCTCTACACTGACAACATCTGCTCTTTCAGCCAGGTCAAAGATGCACCTTTTAAGAAAATCACAACAATTTCAAGGAAAACAGCTTCCTGCAAAGAGCTTTAATGATGAGAGAAAAGGAGAGCCTGGCCTCTCTGGGGAGCAGGCTGCAGATGCCTCCCTGCTCTGGGCCTCATCTGTTTCTCCCCAGCTGCACTGGGGATGCAGAAGGGGCTGATCACTCTTCTCCCTCCCTGGAATGTGGAGTCAGATCCCAAGGCCACATCCTGAGCAAGAGCCACAGCCAGCCAGTGAAAGTCTGTCTGGAGTCAGGAAATCTCCAGGCCTTTGGCAGGCACCTGCCTGTCCCACACAGCAGTCAGAGGCTGCTTTTGATGTGCTCTGGAAAGCACCACCAAGCCCCTCACTACATCAGCAAGTTCAGGGCAATGCAGAGAAATCTGCAGACAGAAAACAGAATTAAATTCATGGCAGAAGAGATGAGGGCTTCCTCTCAGCGCAAAAGGGCAGCTCTGGTTTAATGGGACAACTGTGACCATCCCAGGCACTTGGCTGGGACCAGCCCTGCCAGCTGAAGGTCAGGGATTGCTCTCAGCCAGAGCTCTGACCCTGCCTGGTGCCACCAGAGCCACAAAAGCAGCAGTGGGAGAGGTCTGGAGTGATCCAGCCCAGCAAAAAGTGCAACAAAGCATGGGGACACCAGATAATGCCAGGCTCAGAGTAACCTGCCTAGATAATAACTGTCAGCCACTGACAGGTTCAAACCAGTCTCTGAAAGAGACTTTTCTTTGACAACATCAAATCCAGCAGCCAAAAGAAGCAGATCAATAACAGAGCAGAGAGTGGAGGTCAGAGATCAAGGCACAGCTGCACAAGTGGCACCTCCTGCTCCTACCACAGGGCAAACTTCTGAGGAGGGGCACAGTGTCTTCCCTGTGTGTCACCTTCCCCTGGGTGCCCCCAGAATTCCTCTGCTCTCTCCAAGACCTTCCCTGATTATTGCTCCAGTGCTGGGCTCCCAACAGGAAGAAAACGTTCTTATCTCATCCTTCCTTCCCAAATGGCTCTCTGCAGAGCTGCCATGGTAACAGGAACAGGAATGCACAGGAGAATTCATCCCTGGATCCAAGGGGGATCCAGGGGGGATCCAGGGCTCCTCCAAGCCCTCTGCCTCTCCAGGTGGTTCCTGACTTGCTGCAGCACTCTGGAGGGGAATCTCTGTGTGCTTCACGTGCAGCTCCCTGTGCTGAGCGCAGGATCCCCCAGGCTGGGCTGGCTGCAGCACCTGTGGGACGTGCCATGAGCTGGGACACAGGGCTGGGGGCTCAGGGCACAGCTCCTGCCCTGCTCCCTCCTCAGCCCAGCCTGCCAGGCTGCTGTGCCAGGGGCTGCTGCTGCAGGGCAAGGAGGGAGGCAGGGATACCTACGCTGCACCCAGCTCCCCGTCACCGGGCTCAGGAAGTTGGGGTACAGCCCCTGCGGCTTCTCCACTCTGCTGAGCACCCTGCGGATGTTCATCACCTGTGGGAGAGCACAGACAAGGCTGGGGTTATGCTCTGCTGCCCTTCCCTCCCTCCCCAGCCCCTCCCCAGCCCCTCCCCAGCCCCTCCCCAGCCCAGCAGCCTGGACACAGCTCAGGGAGGGAGATGCTCCAGGGCTCAGCCCAATCTTTATCCCAGTGGGATTTCAGAAATGGCTCTGGAAACCCTGCAAAGCCCCAGTTCAGCTCACTACCATGGTTCAGAAAAAATCCTGGGAGATCTCGTCCTTCCAGGACCTGAAGGGGCTACAAGGAATTGGAGAGAGACTTTTCCCAAGCGTGTGGAGTGACAGGACAAGGAGGAATGGCCTCAAGGTAGAGGAGGCCAGGGTTAGATGGGATATGGGAAGAAATTCCTCCCTGTGAGGGTGGAGAGGCCCTGGCACAGGGCAGCTGTGGCTGACCCATCCCTGGAAGTGTCCCAGGCAGGCTGGACAGGGCTTGGAGCCACCTGGGACAGTGGGAGGTGTCCCTGCCCATGGCAGGGGTGGCCCTGGATGGGCTTTGGGGTCCCTTCCAAACCCAAATCTGCTTCCACGATTGGGGATCTGGGTGGGAATGGGAGATGTGAGCGATGCCAGGGGTGATTTTTTCCATGATCCAAAGGGAAAGGAGTGGCAGGGATGAGTGACTCACACAGCACTTAAATTCACCATGTGGTCACTTAATGTGATGAATTGGGGCCTTTAATTTCAACAACAGACAGTTCCTTTAATACCCCAGAACAGCCAGCACTTAACTCTCTAAAGCCTCCCCTGGTTTCACCCCCATTAAATCCAATAGGCCTTTCCCTTAAGGGACCCAGTTCAATTCCATGCAGCATAAATATTCTATTATAACCTACAGAGCAGCTAATTTGCCCTAAACCTTTTACAAAATTAGACAATTTGCACGCCAAAAGCTGGCTACAGCCTTAAGCCAGTGCTTCCAAGGAAGTTGTCAGGCTCCATAATATTTACTGGAGTTTAGGAGCTTGGCACATTAATGACAGGTTTGAATGGAAGACACTGATGGGCTTTAATTCCTGCTAAAATCACCCAAGTCCCAAACTGGGAGTTCATGAGTTGATCTGCTCCCCTGCAGTGATTTCCCACAGGCTGGGCTGTTAGAGCCCACACCATCCCACATCTTCCCTCTCTGAGGCTGTCAGCGTGGCTGTGATCCATTTTCTGTGCACACACCAGCCCAGGAGAGTCCATCAGAGAGGTTTTGCCCTTTTCCCTCCACGGGCTCAGGAGGAGAAGAGGAAAATCTCTTAGGCTGGGGGCAGAGGTTTCACCCTGGCTCAAAATGCCACGGTTTGAACCCAGAGTGAGGATGCAGTTCTGGTTTTCAGCAGTGCACCCTCAGAGTTTCCTCATCTCTCCCCTCCCTTCATTTCCTCACACATTTTCTGCTCCCTTTCCTGGCCTCCCCTCAGCTCCCCCTCCCTGGGAGCAATTTGTCATTATCCCTGTCCTCGGGAACCTCAGCCTTGTCTCTTTATTTCACATCACCAGCCTCTCTTATCTTCCCACAGAGTTTCCTGGCTTTCCTGTTGCCCTTCACCCTCTGCTTTTCCCTGCCCTGTGACCCTCATTGCTCATCCCACCCTCACTGCTTTCCATCCACTCCATCCCAGCTCCACTTCGCTCTCCCAGCTTCTTCCTCCTCTTTTTTTTTTCCTGTCTCTCCTTCAGATTCCCTCCTTGTTTCACAGCTGACAGACCTGCACTGGACACATCCTGGAAAAGCAGAATTTCTGAGTGTTTTTTTGGCAATCCTGTTTGGTTTCACCCCACTGTGGCACTCTGGAGCAGCCCCATTTCCCTTGGGGGAAGTTTGGGGGGCAGTTTGGGCTCTGCCTGGAACAATCTGTGTCCCTCAGAGCGGGCTCCTGAGGGATGACTGCACTGGGAAAAGCTCCCCAGGAGGATGAAGAGGCCAAGCCAGCAAAGGCCAGGCTGGGGTTACTCACCTTTTCTGCAAACACTGGGTTGCCAGAGAGCTCGGAGAGGTGCAGGAACTCCAGGTGCAGGGTCCCAAATTCTGCCAGGATGCTGCTTCCAGCGGATGCCCAGCCCCAGCTCCAGCTCATGCCACTGCAAGGAGAGAAAAGGGAGCCCTCAGTGCCAGGAGACACAGCCAGAGCCCGGGGTGCCCCTGCCCGGGGCAGCCCTGCCTTCACCAGGTGCCTGTGCAGCACCCCAGGGTCAGCAGGGGCATGGGGAGGGCACACACACACTTAGGGCACACACAGATTTAGGGCACACACAGATTTAGGGCACACACACACACTTAGGCACACACACATTTAGGACACACACACTCATTTAGGATACACACAGATTTAGGACACACACACACACACTTAGGATACACACAGATTTAGGACACACACACACTTAGGGCACACACACACATTCAGGACACACACACTCATTTAGGACACACACACACTTAGGGCACACACACATTTAGGATACACATAGATTTAGGACACACAGATTTAGGGCACACACACACTTAGGGCACACACAGATTTAGGACACACACAGACATTTAGGACACACTCACACACACAGATTTAGGATACACACACACATTTAGGACACACACACACACACACACACACACACACATTTAGGATACACACACACATGTTTAGGACACACTCACACACACAGATTTAGGATACACACACACTTTTAGGATACACACACACTTTTAGGACACACACTCACACACATTTAGGAAACACACACATATTTTCAGCAGCAGCTCCAGTGGCACTGAGCTGTGATTTTCCAGAGGTTCTTTAGGACTGGGCTAACACACAGACTGCACAAGCTGCATTTCTTTGTGGGAGAGGACTCCCTCCTGAAGAGCCCAGCTGGAAAACAGCTCTGGAGGAGCACTGCCACCCTGCCCTACACAGATACTGTGGGACAGAATAGAATATCCTTCTGGCACCCCGGAGCTCTGAGTCCCTCTGGAGCCCTCCGGACAGGACAGAACCACAGCAGCCTCTGCGGGTGCTGCCCCAGAGCCACCTCGGAGGTGTCCTGGCTCCGGTTTTCCATCTCCCTGCAGTGAACCCCGGGGAGGGGACGGCTCCGGGGACAGGGAAGGGTGGGGGTGACACTAGATGGCGCCGGGAAGCTTGGCTGGGAGAGCAGAAGGGTTCGTTGTTTACAGGAGGTTAAAACTAATGATCCTTCCGAGCAGGAAAAGGAAAAAAAGAAGTTTCCCTCGCTGTGATGGAGAGGAAAGCGTGGCAGCCCCGAGCTGGCTGTTTGCCTCCCAGGAGAGCCTTGGCTAGGCAATGGACACAGGCTGCAGCAGCACCCCTGCTCTGGGACATGGAGTGCAGCTCCGGGGGGCTCTGGCATCCAGCCCTGGAGCTGAGAGCAGCTTTCACATCCCACTGCACGGACCTGCTGAGCCTGGAGCTGCTGGGGCAGCTGGGCAGCCCCCGGGGCTCTCCCACCTGCCAGGGCTCCGTCCCTGCCCTTCATTTACTGCACTGGAGGGGGGCTGCAACAAACAACAAACAACAAATAACCAACAACCAACAACCAACAACAAACAACAACAACAACTAACAACCAACAACAAACACAGCCTCACAAACAGCTCAGCCCGGCTCAGTTCTGTTCAGCTCTGCTCTGCTCAGCCCAGCCCAGCCCGGCTCAGTTCTGCTCAGCTCAGCCCAGCTCAGCCTGGCTCAGCTCAGTCCAGCTCAGCCTGACTCAGTTCTGCTCAGCTCAGCTCAGCCAAGCCCAGCTCAGCCCAGCCCAGCCCAACCCAGCCTAGCTCAGCCTCAGTTCTGTTCAGCTCAGCCCAGCTCAGCCTGGCTCAGCTCAGTCCAGCTCAGTTCTGCTCAGCTCAGCCTGGCTTAGCCCAGCTCAGCCTGACTCAGCTCTGCTCAGCTCAGCTCAGCCTGGCTCAGTTGTGCCCAGCCCAGCCCAGCCCAGCCCAGCCCGGCCCAGCCCAGCTGCCTGGGGAGATGGACACAGAGAGGGAAAAGCAGGCTCTGAGATGGGACACAGAACCAGGGAAAAGCAGGCAGCCACAGGAAGCTCATCAGCAGAAAGGGGACCACAGAGGAAAAGGTGACAGCAAGAGATAAAGGCAGCTGGTTGTGGGAGAGCTGGGAGGGCTGGCTGTGCTTGGCCCCTCGAAAATGAACGTGCAGAATTGACTCAATGCCAAGGGGGTTTTTTTGGTTTCAAATTTCTGAATGTCCTTCTTAACCCAGCCCCCAAACTGCCACCAACAGAGGCCCACCCACACTGCAGGACCTTCCTCCTTTTGGGAGGGTGAGGTGTCTCTGGAACCAGCACATCCCTGTAAAAGCAGAATTGGAGAGAGGATCCCTCCTTGCAAAACTCTTCTGGGCTTTGTTGTGGCCCTGATGTTGGGGTCAGCGTGGTCTCACAGCCTCACCTCGCCCTGCTCTGCTCCCACTTGCACTCTGAGGAATCTCCTTCCCCTGTGGGTTTGCAGCTCCCTCCAGCCCTGCTCCTCTCTCAGCTGGCACTCCTGCCCCCACCGCAGCTCCAGCAGCACTGGGGGCTCTGCATGGGCTGGGATCTCTGTCCATTTGCTCTGCTCTCACTCAAGGTCACCAGCGAAACATTTTGGGAATGTCTGGGCAGACAGAGGCTGCTTCAATTGTCTTCACAAAGGGCAGGGGAGGGTTTGGCATTTCTGTGAAAGGTTAGCCTATGCAGAGCCTTTATCAGCCACAGAGGAAGCAGGATGTCTGTGCTGTAAAAAAGGACAATTACAGAGCTGCTGGTGGCTCCAATTTTCCCCGGGATCAGGAGCACATCAGACAACTGAGGGGTGACAGTGATATTTGAGCAACGCAGCAGCCTGAGCCAAATATTTGAAAGTCTTTTGCTTGCAGAGCCAAGGAGGAGATTTGGGCTAAAGGCTGGATAATGACTTTGAGGGTTTTGCAAGAGGTGAGGATGAAAAGCTTTGTTAACCCACATTTCCTGCAGCTCTCACCCCTGGATTTGTTTGGATGCATCAGAAACAGCAAATCCAAATCCCTGCCTGGCTGGCAGGGAATTGCCTGCCAGGAGAGCCAGGAGCAGGAGGGCAGCCCCAGCTCTGCTCTGTTTGCTGCCAGACCTTTTGCAGGGATTTACTGCACTCAGCTGCCTCCCCTGGCCATGAGAACATCACCAGCCTGAATTCTGGGCTCTAAGGAAGGACAGAGTCTGCCTGAGGGCTGTGTGCTGTTCTCCCCCTTTTCCAGCACCAAAACTGTCAGCCAGTCCCGGGTTTGCCAATTTTTAAAATGCATTTTTTTCTGGATGAATTCACATGCATCTATCTGAGCACACTGCAAAAATCCCAGCTACGAGCAGACTACAAAATCACCTTTCACAGAAAATGAGAGTGAGGAAAATGCTCTTGCAGCAGGGAGCCCTGTCAGGAGGCAGAGGAAGAAACTGTGGACAAGCCCAAATTAATAAAACACAGCTGGGTTTGGCCTGAGCCACCTGCAATCTGTGCCAGGGTTTGAGCTGGCAAAGCCAATGACCTGGAGGAGTCTGCTCTGGAGGGGACAGCTCTGAGGAGCTGCTGCTGCTCCTTGTCAGCCCCCAGAATAAAGGAAATGCTGCTGGGGACGTGTGCCTTGCCTGCCCAGGTTGATCACTCCACGTGGGATCCCAGTGGGGGTGTTGAAGGCTGGCAGAAGTTTCTCTCCGAGTTCCAGAGCTTTGCTCTTGAACACCTGTAAAAAGGGAGGATAAATGTTTGATGGAATGAGTCACAGAGGATTCTCCCACATCCCCTTTTCTAAACACAGTTATAAAACACTGGAGGTGCTGCAGAACCCCCTGTTCCAGGTGTGCTGTGCTCTGGCTCCCCTGCACAAAAAGTCTGAACCAAAACTCTCACTGAACTTTGGCATCTCTCAATTTCCTCTCAAATCTGCACTAACCCAGCTCCCAGTCCCCTGCCAAAGCCTCAGCCTGGACCAGAGCAGCTCACAACAGCTCCCTGTGATCTGAGCTGATCCAGGGTGCTCTCCAAATTCCTCCCATTCCCAGGATGGCAGAGAACACGAGGAGCTGCAGTGACTGAGCTGAAATCAGAAGAAATCCTGGGCTGAAGCACTGTTAGGTTTACAATGTGGGCTTGCCCAGCTCATGCCATCTCCTGCTGTAAAAACCACGATTTCCAACAAACCATCTCCTCCCTGCAGCTCTTGGCCAAGAAGGATTCGTGGTTTCATGGCTAAGCTGCTCCTTTTCCACGGGTAATGCCTCAGTTTTGGGCTTTCCACTCAAATTGCAGCTTATGCTGGCTTGCAGCACAAAGCAAGCACACACAATTATTTTGGGACAGACTGATACCAGCACTAATCTTCGCTGCAGAGATTAGTCCTGATCAAGAGAAGCCTCTAAGTGACTTAGGAGATAAAGCACAAGCCTTTTACCTCTAGCCCTGTGGTGGTGGCTCTCGGAAAGAAGGAATTCATTGCTCTAAAAATACAGCACTGAGGGAACCTGAGCTCTCCTGTGGGCTCGCAGAGCTTTGATACTCTCCCGAGGAAACAGGGGGTTGGTTCAGAAGGGAAAGCAAGAGACAGGCACTGGGTTTTGCCTTTCAGTGACACTGGTAAGTGACAGGCACTGCCCCAGCCGCTGATGGGACTTCAAGAGGGCACTGCTGGAGTTTTATGGTTTAATGTGGTTTCTTTTTGCTCTGTTGGTCTGAAACCTGTTGAAGCTGTCACTGAGACAGACTCTGAGTCTTTGAGAGTTTCCCTGCAGGGAAATCCCGAGGGAAGCCATTCCTGGAACACATTTAAAAGGCAGCTGAAGTAAGAGAGCTGCTCCTGGATCAATGGTGTCAGAGTGCAGGAGCCATCCCACCCTCTGTGGTGGTGAGCTCTCATTTAGGGCCAGCCTCACAGAACTCCCCCTGAGCCAGAGTTTCAGCTCACCAAAGACTCCCAGGGCAGAGGAATCATCTCCTCATCTCCCTCCAGCCAGAATTCCAGCCCGGGCACACCATCAAACAGAGGCTGGCATTGTGCCCCAGGCTGGGGAGGAGGGAGGGCAGTGGAAATGGGATTTCCTGCTTCACCCAGGGCTCCAGGGGGACCAGCAGCCACCTCAGGGGCTGTGACCCCGGGCTCTGCATCCCAGGACACTTCACCTCAGCAATTCCTGCTCCACAGGGATGTTCAGCTGAGGGGGGAGCACCTGCCCCTCTCAGCTGCCCTCCTCAGCCCGAGGCAGGATCTGGGATGATGCCTGATGAAATCTCACCCGGCTTGGAAGAGAGAGGAACAAGTACAGAGACAAAGATCCTCTGCAAATGGCATTTCCCCGGGGAGCAATGTGTCCAACTGCAAACGTGCCTTGCTAGAATTGCCCACAGGAGGAAAGATCTCTGGCAAATGAGCCATGCACGGTGAGTGCAAGGTAATTATTCGAGGCTTAATTAAAGGAACATTAGTGGCATTTCCATATTCACAAAAAGGATGGGTTTAGCCTGTTGTTAAGGGGGGATTATCTGATGCTCAGGGTAGAGCTGCTGGAGAGTCCTCTCAGCTGGTTCCCGGGGCTGGGGGGACCCCGGGGCTGGGGGGACCCACCTCCTCTCCCGTCAGGTAGTAGGTGGCCAGGAGCCCCCCGATGTAGCGGATGTTCACCTCGAAGAGCGAAGCTTCTCCGTTCTGCAGAGACACAAGCACAGCCCTCAGCTCAGTGCCCATCTCTCAGCCCTCTGCAGAGACAGGCAGGGAAGAGAAACACCCAAACTGCCCCATTCATCACCTGGGGCAGCACCTGGGGCAGGCAGGGCAGATCACACACCCACAGAACCTCCTGAGCTGGAAGGACCCACCACGATCATCCAGTCCCACCCCTGGCCCTGCCCAGACCCCCCAAAATCCCACCCTGGGCACCTCTGGAGTGGTGTCCAAGAGCTCCTGGAGCTCTGGCAGCCTCGGGGCCGTGCCCATTCCCTGGGGAAGAGCCTCTGCCCAAAATGCAGCCTAAACTTCCCCTGACACAACTTCAGACAGATCACAGCACTTGGTTTCAAGCAGAGCTTGTGGGTCCTGCCTTTCTGGACTGTGAGAGCTCCTTGTACAGAGGTAATATTGAATTAACTTCCCCCTGCCTCCCCTGCTGTGCTCCCTGACTCCAGGGATCAATCCACAGCATTCACTCTTGTCTTTACAGATCAATCTATTCTGCAGGCCAAGATTAAAAGCTTTTATGAAATCCAGATAAATTATCTCCCAGTTGATTTTGTCCCTTGTTTATCGATTCAGTAACAGACTGAGACCATTCACCAGATTTATCAGATGTGGGCTGCCTTTTATGAATCCATGAATGCCAGTGGTGCCCTCCCAAATGATGCTTCTCTATAAAGGCAGCTGCAGGCATTGTTCCCCTGGGAGAACCATTCCTCACAACAACTAGACTGGCATTAAACAAATACGAGTTTAAGCTGCACTTTGGTTTTAACATTCTCAGTGTGTGCCATTGATGAGATGCCATCAGCTGGGGATGAGGGATGCAGGAGCTGGCTCCAGAGCACAGCCAGGGACAGAGGAGGGGCAGCACCCTTCAGCTGCCAGCACTGCTGAGCTGCTCCAGAGCCCAGCACAGCCCCACGTGCCCAGGACAGCTCCAGGAGCCCCAGGGAGAAGCACCCCTGGCTGTTTCCAGAGGTGATGCCCTTCCTTCCAAACCCTGGCTCCCCCTGTGCTGCCGAGGTGTCACACAGGGCCCAGCAGTGACACCCACAAAGGGCCCAGACAAGGGGAGCTGGGTTTACAACCTCAATCTAATTTAATAAGGAAATCTCATCTCACTGCAGGCAGACATTTACCTGAGATGAAACAGAACTCGTTCTTTGATGACAACATTTCCTTGGAGTGTCTAATAGGGAGTGTCTGTTCCCATAACCCAGAGCAGAACACAAGAACCATTAAACTCTGAACCTCCTTGTCAGCCAGACATGGTGAGGCTGAGCTGGTGGCCCCTGCTGGAACCAGCAGAAAATTGGGGTGAATCACTGCACTGCTCCCTTTGGCCTTAGAAAGAAAATCAGCTGAGTGGTTTCTTCCCCCATAGAGCTCATGGTTTCCCTCCCCAAAGGACTCCAGGGGAAGGCTGTGATCAGGACTGGCACTCTGGGTGGCACAGGCAGGCATTCCCAGCAGCTGACTCACCACGTTCAAGTCAAAGCTCTTCTCCACCCACTGCTTGGCTTCCTGGAATTCCTCCTCGAGCTCCATGATGTAGAGGGTATCTAAGGCATCTATCACAGTTGCTCCTCGAAGGCCTCCTGTGTGGCAGAAACAGAGAGAGATGAAGCCACAGCTGAGCCAGCCTGGGGGCTGGGACAGGCACAGCTCCCAGTCCCAGCTCTGGGGCTGTGGTGGCATCTCCCCCAGGGCTGCTCAGCTCTGCACCCACAGCTGGAGAGGCCCAACTCCCAAAGGCACGACAGAACACTGAATTCTGGAAGAACTCCCCCAGGGAACAGCTCAGGGTCCACACCTGAAGCCCCCAGGCACAAGTGCAAGGCTTTGTTGCCATCCTGCCTTGGCCAAAGTGGCTCAGCAAATGTTTCTGCCCCCACCAAGGGACACAGGGACTGTGTCTGACCCTGGTGTGCATCGTCCCTGCAGCCCAGGGAAGTGCTGAGATCCACCCATTCCGGCTCCTTCCTCCTCTCAGCGCTCCTCTCCCCTAGGGAAGGATCCTGCCTTATTTTGTTGATGCCACAAGATTGCAGTTTTGACACTTTTCAGCCAGGCAGCACATCATTGCTCTAATAAAAACCCAAGCAGGACTTTAGTGCTCCACTACGGATTGCTGCCTCTCGGATGCTGTCTGCATCAAAAGCAGGGGCTGTGGGAGAGGAGGAAGGCAGAGGCAGCCTCCAGAAATCCATTTATCCCTGCAGGCCTGGGAAATGATCATCTAACTGGAGCCATCTGCAGGAGCAAGGGGTGCACGGAGTAAAACAGGCCCTGGATCAACTGGTGGGCTCTAAAAATCAGCCTGGAATGTTTGCCCAAAGCACGGAGCGTGGAAAACAACACCACCACAGGCTGGGCTGCTCTTATCAGCCCTAATCACTCTTCAATATTAATGATTCTGTGGTTTTTATACACTTTTCTGTTAGCAAGGAGAGACGTGACAGGGAGGCAGGGAGAGCATTTTAAACAGGGAAGGAAGGGCAGTGGCACCTGAGGCACAGCTGCTCCTGTGATATTCTGAGAGGAAAATCACACTGCTGCGCTCGGCTTAATTTGATGATATAATCAACAAAAGCTTTTCATAATCTGCAGAGAGACAATGAGGAAAGTTGGATTTGCTCAAGCTAAATGGAGACAAAGACACAACAAACTCACCATTTTCTGGGATGATTAATTGAAGTGAGGAATATTGCTGGAATTGACAGAGCCTTTTATGTTTTTAGCAAGTCAGGTCTTTAACTTGGGGAATGGCCCTGGGGACTGGGAACACGCTTGGAGTGGCTCAGCTCTCCTGGCTGTGTTTGACAAAGTGGAGGGCAAACCTCGCTCCCCTGCTGCTTTGTCTTTGTGTCACATTAAACATTTGTTTTAAATATTCCCTCGCCCCGTGCGTCAGAAGAACCTGGGGCCGTGTTCCCTTTCTTCTGCACCAGCTTTGAAGCAGCTGCAGATGCTCAGTGAGCCCTTCCCTGCAGCCCCAGAGCTCCCCACGCCAGGAGGGGCCGTGCCAGCTCCAGTGCCAGCAGAGGGATGGGAGGCAGCTCCATCAGCACAGGAAAAACCAGGGCTGGGCTGTGCCCAGCACAGAGGGCACCCAGAGACCCCCAGCCTGTGCCTTCTGTGCCAGGGGAGCATCTTCCCTCCTTCCTGCTCAGCCTTGGCTCCCTCTGAGCCCAGCAGGTCCCTGCAGCACAAACACACCCACCTGGCAGTGGGTGCCACCTCCTGCCACCTCCTGCCACCTCCTGCCAGGTTTGTCACACCGTCAGCACATGAGGGTGGGAGGGCTGCAATCAAAGGGGAGGCAGCTCAAAACTAAACCAAACCCCTCTCTGTCACTTCTGGCTCTTGCTGACACCCTCATCTCGAAATTGCTGTTTTCAGTGTGCTATGAAAAGCCCCTCCTGATCCTGCCCCAGACTGGCTGGAGTGGGGACACCTTCACCTGGGAGAGGCAGAGGCACTCTGCTGATCCCAAAAGGGACTTTGGGATCCACAGCAGCTCCTCCAGCAGCTCCTCAGTGCCCTGGAGAGAACAAGGGGGGAAGGGACCCACCAGGATCCTCCATTCCCCCTCTAGTGAGAAGAACAGGGACCTCAGGAGGCAGCCAGGGGCTCTGGGGCATTTCTGAGTGTCACAGCAGCTCTGGTGGCAGGGCCTCTGCCCAGAGCTGTCCCCTGAGCGATGACTGGGGAGGAGAAGCAGCAGCTGATGGGGGCAGACAAAGGTTCATCTCTCCCTGAGCTGAAGGAGGGCCTGTGCCACCCCGGATTTGCTCTTTTGTGCAGCAGAAGAATGGAGAGAGGAGTGTGGGCAACAAGGCTGCTCTGTTCCTGCTGCCACCCACCCCAGGAGCTGAGCCCTGCCACGGAGAGCACCAACCAGCATTAACTTAATTAATGCTGGGGAAAGGTGCTGGGTGGAGAGGAGCTGGCACTGGTGGCTGTGAGGGGGTTTTGCCTTGGTTTGTTTCTTCTTTTCCTAATTTTTTTCTTTTTTTGTAGGAAGTTACTCAGGCTTTAGGAAGAAATTCTGCCCCAAATGAAAAACCTCGGGGTGAGGTGTTTAAGGCTGGGGATCTATGTGTCCAAGGCCAGACTCACCTGCACCTGCCTGTCCCAGCACCTGAACAAGTGGCCTGACCCCAGCACTCATCCAGCCCCCAGAGCTGATCTTCCAAGGGAGCAGCTGTGATGGGAGGGATGGAGAGTGCTCCCCTCTTCCCAAAACAGCCACCGTGGAGTATCACAGGCCAGACAGGAGCCTTGAAGGGCTCCCAGCTGCAAGTCTGTCCCTTAAGAGCCTTAAAAAAAGCCACCCAAGTGATGCTTCAGCAGCCAAGCAGCTCCGAGCGGGGTCTGACATAGCCTTTTCCTCAGGAAAGAGAAATCCTTCCAAAGGCTCTCCTGAATCCACCACTCTCTGTGCCTGGCATGGAGAACAAGGAGCCTGCAAAGGCCCCCAGACCACAGGCTGGACTCTCCTGTCCCACAGCTCTGCTCTGGGGGTCCAAGGCCCACGGAGGAGTTCAGGGTGTGCCTTTGGGAAGGTGAACAGGATTCCCAAGCAGGAGGAGACGGGAGCATCCTCAGCAGGATCTCCAGCAGCTTTCCAGCACTCCCTAATGTCAGGGCTCAAATAAAACTCAAATAAAATTATTCTTTCACAGGCTGGTTTGGGTTGGAAGGGGCCTTAAAGATCATCCAATTCCAACCTCCCACTAGAAAATTCCTTGTGCTGTGTCCCCCCTGCTTAGAGCCAGGTTCTCCTGTGACTGCCACCAGCTGTCTGCCCCAGGGAGGGATGGAAGCCTCAGCCAGCCCTGCAGCAGGCAGAGAGCTTGGGGAACCTCATCTCTAATGCCCTCAGCCCCAGGGGCCTGGTCCTGCCACTTGGCAAAGAACCCTCGATGAAGTGGCTCAGTGAAACCAAATCCTTCATTTCCAACAAAGCCATTTCAAAATCCGTGCAGCGACGCTTTGTGCCAACGCCTCAAATGAACAGCACGAGCCATTAGGAAGATATCAGACTTAATCTTGCATACAGCAGGACTGTTCAAATGCCACAGAACAGGGGGTTTCAAACAGCTCTTTGCTAACTTTAATAACAGAGTTTACAACTGAAAAGCAAGAGCAGAAGGGGGAGGAATTTAGATGAGCACAATGTAAACCCAGATCAAAAATGAAAGGTCTTGACTCCCACTGTTCTTATGTCAAATCCTATTTGTCAAAACAGAAATTAGTGCTGAAATCTTGTTTGGAATAAAAATTAGGATGCAGTTTCTATGAAACACGCTGAACTTGTTAACTGCCAAGGCACAAGGGGCTCTGGTTGTCACTGGTTATTTACCTTCACCTCCTGAGGTACGGGGGGGAAAACACAAAATCCTCCCCTGCTTCTGCTGGTCTGAAGGCTTCAGCTAAAATCAGTGCCCTGTTACAGCAGGAGTCTGAAAAATTACCATCTCCAAGTGCTGCTTTTCCTGGTTTTTTTGGTCCTTTTTCTCCATGACAGGGCTTGGAGAGCAGCCTGAACTCCTGACATTTATCCCAAATGTGTGTGAGAAGCCTGGGAGCTGTCTGGGACTGCGTCACCACACGGCCCCTGGCTGGTGGCAAACTGTCCAATTCTGGGAGGAATCCACACAGAGACGTTTTACACAGCCCAGGATTATCTTGGCAACCATGTAAACTGTGAAAATCACTGCAGCTCCTTGAAAAATCTGCCCTGCAGCCAAGATTTGCCAGTCCCTGTGCGGAGCGCTCCAGGTCAGGCACAAGGAGAGGCTGGGAGCCTGCAGCTCCTGAGCTGGGATCTGGGCTTAGGCCAGAGCTCCCTGCCTGCTCTGGGCTTTAGTTTCTCCTGCCAGCCAAATAAGCAGGAGGAATTTTCCTCAAAGCATGGAAAGAAAGAGGGTTTAAAGCAAGAGAATGTGATAGTTAGGGAAATAAGAATTGTTTTATCCACCACATCCGACCTGGTGTCTCTGCTCTCCCCAAGCTCTTTGCACCAGCCATCCATCCCCTCTCTGGAATGTGCAGGAACACTCCCCACCTGTTAATTTCTTTACATTTCCTCCAGCACGCCCACCTCACCCCAGGGATGGGCACTGGAAGATAAACTCCAGCTCCAGGAGGTGCTCTCCAGTGGAAAGTCCCTCTGCTCCCATGGCAAGGATGAGATGTCAGGGATCCCCAGGACAGGGCTGTGCCACTGCTCCAGCTGACAGAAATTAAACAGAGAATCCAAAAGGAACTGGGAAATGGCTTTTCTTTGCAGGAAGAAAGACATTTTCTCAGTTAAATCCACAGTCATCTCATTACAGTCCTTCAGCTGCCTGTGAGTGGTACCTACTGCAGATGAAGGCAGAAACACCAGAGCTGAGCTCCAGCCCTGCCAGTGCCTTATTTATTGAGTTTTTGTCTGGGAACCTGATAGCTGTAACACAGAGTAACTACATTCCCTTTGTTTAAGGCAAACTAAACAAATTACATCTGAGCAACAAGGTAGCAGAAGCGAGAGATGGAGGGGACAAAGAAGTAGTCCAAGAATTAGAAAAGATCTATTTCTTTTTGTATCAGCACATTCTCTTGCAGAGTTAGGAAAAAAAAAACAAACAAAACTCCATTAGCTTTTGAGCAACCTCATTTTTCTTTGCTTTCCAAATAAAGCACTGCACCTACACTTCAGGGACCTCATCAAAAAACGCTCCACAGCCAAGGTTATTTTCCCATCTTCTTCACATTAATCTTCCCCACATTAATCTTCCTCACTCTCCTCTCCAGGTACTGTCAAAGGGTCACCCCTGGGCACTCTCCATGCCACAAGTGCTCCCCTGATGGATGGCAAAGGTCACCTGGCAGAGCTCTGTCCCTGTCCCCATCCCTGCCCCTCAGCTGGGAGCTGCCATCCATGGGGGTCTCGGGGTCCCAGCCCAGCACATCCCTCTGGCTGCCCTGGCTGTCCCCAGACCCTGGCAGGGGCTCACAGACCTTGGCACGAAGTCAAAAACACCTGTGGCTTCCATTTTAGCCTGTGGGAAAAGCTGCCAACTCTGTGTGAGGAATTACAAGCCACAAGGGTTTGAGTAGTGTGGTAGCTGGATTAACACATGGAAAAGTAGAATTTTGGGGTTTTTTTAGACTAGGATTCAGGGGGTCAAGATGGAGGGATTTGGGCATGTCCTGACCTTCTTCTCCTTTTTCTTGTCCTCCATGTCTTGGTGTGGTGGTGACACTTTTCTGTTGGTTTAGGATAGGGACACACTGTCTAACATAAGCGATAAGATAGTGGCAAGTTATTGTAAACAGATTGTACGTAACTATTGATATAAAATGTAAACACTGCCCTGAGGGCAGACAGAATGCCATGGCCTCCTTGCTAGCCAGAGCCTGGCAGGTCAGAAAAAGAATGTTCCAGATAAGGGAAAATAACCAACCTTGAGGACGCAGACACATTCCTGACTCCTCCTTTTACACTCTTGGGATCCCAACAAGCTGACCCCAACAGCATGAGGGAAATCACCCAAACATCTGGGACAGCTCAGGCTGCTTTTTGCTGCCAGCAGGAGATCTTCCAGGCTCCTGGGAAGTGCTAATGACTCCCAGCTCCACCTGCACGGCGGAGCAGCCTCAGCAGATGGGCTGCACAGGTAAAGCTGGCAGCAGACAGGCAACTTCAAGTGCTGCCTTTTAGGCTGCTGTGATCAAATTTAATAGAGAGTGTGTGTTCCAGCTGGGGAAGAAATGGCTTTTTTGGATTACAAACCACTCCTGTTTTTGAAATATCAATTTCCCCTGGAGAACTAAGGCTATCGTTCAAGCTGAAGCAGCAGTGGCAGCTCTGCCCTGAACTAGTGATGGGTGGGAGACACAAAAGAGCTTGGGCACATCTGGGGACGTGGCAAAGGGGGCAGAGGCTGGGGGAGAGCAGGCTGGGGGAAACAGGTTAGCAATATTCTTATTATGCACTGGGGGAAAAAAGAGAAGGAAGGTGTTCAGCACAAAAATGAATCACTTGTCACAGCACCAGCCCCTCAGATAAGTGACTTCCTTCAGAGGAATGGGAGAGCAGACACATGATAAGCACCTATTGCCAACTGATTCTTAAATATTTAATACTTGGCAGCACTCCCCAGTTTAATCCTCTTTTCCCCAGTTCCTCCAACCATCTTTCAACATTTAGTGATCCTCCAACAAGCAGCTCTGGTTCATCCCTGCACGACTCCAACACCTCCTGGAGCTCAAATCAAACTGTTCCTGTTCCAAAGCGTCAGGGAGGAGGGGAGGCCTGCCTGAGGCTGGCAACACAATCCCTGATACAGCAGAGATGCTGCAAATCCACTCTCCACGTGCCTCCCATCTGTCTCCAGTGACACCAGGCAGCTCTGTGGGCCATGGAGAGCCCAGCAGGAAATTGGAAGTGATAATCGTTCAAATGCTCCTCTGGGAAAAAGCTTTCCTCCTGTTTTTGGGGCTCAGATGCTGGCGAGGCAGAGGTAATTACTTCTGACGAAGATGGGTCATTTGACAAGCCAGGAGCACTTCTGGGAGGAGCAGTTCAAGGAGGTTAAGCACAAGACAACAGCTGGGGCAAAACCACTGCTGGTGCCTCCCTGGTCTGGATGTTTGAAATTAATTTTGGAGTGATTAAAGGTAATCTGATTATATTAAATTTATTGCTCCTCCACAGACCTCCTTGAGGACCTGCAGCATTTAATGTGAGGGGTCCCAACAGGCCCATTAAAACAAACACACACGTCCTACCTGCAGCTATTATCCTGCTCTGCCAGAGCCACAGGTAGCACTTAATGAGCACAGGCTGCTAATTCACCTCGGAATTCAAAGGGGAGATGCTTCACTGCAACAATCAGAAGAAGGTGCCCTTCTGCCTCTCAAGCACACCTCCCAAAAAGCAGCAGATGTGTTATGACAGCACAGCCTGGAACTCCTGACAGTGATTTTCCCTACCACTCATCCCTGTCCTGGCTTTATCCACAACCCACCTCCCAGAAATTCCTGGCCCTTAACACCAGCCCAGGTGGGAGCGAATTCAGAGATAAAGAAACCAAACCACCCTTTGCCTCAAAATGAATTAACAGATGAATTGTGCTGTTCGGTATGGGGCCTGGCCACCTGCTGGGAACTCAAGAGCTGAGCTTGGAACCCTCATAATCATTGATGGAGGAATCTAAACACACTTTCTCTGCGAATGCAGTGGGTCAGGAGAATGTAAATGGTCCATTACCATGAGCACAAACACATTCAGCCACCTAACTCCATCACTTGGGACCATCTGTCCGTGTTCTTCCCTTTCTCTCCCATATTGTTAAAGTCACACCAACAAGACCCCAGCTGAAAGCCTCCAAATGCTCTCCAGCATGCTGCTTGAGCAGGATTAGATATCAAAATAATCTCAGCAAATTGGGAAAATAGTCAGAAAGAAGCGGGATGCAATTCAATGAGGCCGCACGGCGCGTTCTGCCCCGGGGGAAGCACAACCAACCGTGAAGCAGAAGGAAAAAATGGTGAGGCAGCACTCTGAAACCATGGCCAGGCTGCAGCCCAGGAAATGCAGCTCAGAACGAGGATTTCCAGCTCAGAGCAAGGATTTCCAGCTCAGAGCAAGGATTTCCAGCTCAAATCAACCATTTCCAGCTCAAAACAAATATTTCCTGCTCAAATCAACAATTTCCAGCTCAAATCAACAACTTCCAGCTCAAAACAACAATTTCCTGTTCAAATCAACAATTTCCAGCTCAAATCAACAATTTCCAGCTCAAATCAACGATTTCCAGCTCAAATCAACAATTTCCAGTTCAAATCAACAATTTCCAGCTCAAATAAATGATTTCCACTTCAAACTAAGACATTTCCAGCTTAAAGCAAGGATTTCCAGCTCAGACCAAGGATTTTCAGCTCAAACCAACAATTTCCAGCCAAAATCAACAATTTCCAGGTCAAACCAACGATTTCCAGCTCAAACCAACAATTTCCAGCTCAAATCAATGATTTCCACTTCAAACTAAGACATTTCCAGCTTAAATCAAGGATTTCCAGCTCAGACCAAGGATTTTCAGCTCAAACCAACAATTTCCAGCCAAAATCAACCATTTCCAGGTCAAATCAATGATTTCCAGCTCAAACCAACAATTTCCAGCTCAAATCAATGATTTTCACTTCAAACTAAGACATTTCCAGCTTAAATCAAGGATTTCCAGCTCAAACCAAGGCATTGGAATGTTGGGAAAAGGAGCAAAGCCCCCCTCCAGGATGAGCAATAATGTCTCACACGAGAAAGGCACAGAGGCTCCTTGCAGCAGCATTTGGAGGTTCCAGAGGGAAGCCAGGGCTCAGCAGGAGGAATGTGACCTGCAATTAAAGCTGGGTAGGTCTGAGGCTGCTCAGCCTCCAGGGGAGAAAGCTGGAGGAAGCTTGACAAGGTTTTTGAGATGCTGTGAAGGATGAGAGGGTAAAAAGCACTCAGCACATCCCCAGGGAAAGGCCAAGGAGTCACAGCAGGAGAGAGGGGTCAGGCACCAGGACCAGCTTTAAAGCACTGAGGCAGAACTGCCTGCCAGGACCTTCCAGCCTGGGGAAGGGAAGCACTAAAAGACCCCTGGCTGCTGCTTTTGTGTTTTGCTGCTCCCTGGGATGAGTGGGAATTGCAGGTCTCCAAAAAGCCTCCTGAAGATGCCCTGGAGAGGCAGCAGATCCTGAGGGAAGGAAGAGCTCCATGAAATGCTTCCTGATGGCTCCATCCCCCCAGAGCTCCCTTAGTGACAGAGAACATCACAGCTACAATTTGGGATGTGCACACAAAAGTCAGGAAATTAAAAATGCTGGTTCCCACAGCAACCAGGATGGAGCCTGCCAAGAGAGAAGGAATGTTCTAGCCTAGGCAAAAGGTGTCAATTTTAATGCCTGAAGGTGACTTCCATGAAGGAGAAGTCCATGGAAGCTCTGCACTGCTGCACGGGCAGACCTTGATCCTCAGGTTCTTTGCTCCTGAATTCCCTCTCTTCCTGGCAGGACACAGCACAGACTGGAGCCTGGAAATGGAGCTGAACCAGAGCAGTGGAGGCTGCTGTGAAGCCACCCCTGAATGCTGGGATCTCCCACTGCAGAACTCACAGTTTGTGTTTTCCACCCCCAGCTCTGTGAGGAAACCACCCCAGTGCAATCCTGTGTTAGAGAAAAGCACTGTGGAGAGAAACAGGAATAACTCAGAACAGTGCTCTTAACCCTGTGTTTGTACCTGAGAGGTAAGTTCTGTGTATTTTGAAATTAGTAGGAAACAACCTCTGCCTTTAGAACCTTCTCTTGAAACACTTTCATTTTTCTGCACTGAACTTTTTCTTCCCTTTCCCCCCCCCACTTTTGGAGCTGCATACAAAGTGTGTTAGGCTACAGAAGTGGTGTTGGGAATAAAACATCACAAGAAGGATGAACAGTTTTAGTCAGTCCAAAAAAAAATCCTCGCCGTGTTTCACACTGATGCCTCGAGCAAAGGCTGAGGGATTTCCTTGAACTCCCAAAAAAATGCTCTCCAGAGACAGGAACAATCCTGGGAGGCTAAAAGGAAGCACTTTGTGAAAGCAGAAAGGTCTTTGAGTGACAAACGCCTGCCCCAGCATTCTGAGCAGTGACAAATCTGAAAGCTGAGTCCTGGGGGAGGAAGTTAAACCCACTGATTAACTGAGATAAGGGACTCCTCTCCCCCAAATAGGCAGCAGAGATGAAAAAAAAAAAAAAAAAAAAATCAGAAACAAGCACCTGGAGAAATTACAGAGGAAGAAATTCAGTAGCAGGACCCATTTGATATATGATCTCCTGGAGGTGAATAGAAAAATGTCAAAATCTAACACTAATCCAGATGAATATCCAATGAGATACATAATGAGGGTGGAAAGAAACCTCAGCAGCAGCACAAAATGATGTGATAAAGCAGTTAAGTTCTAAATGTGAAATCCAACACAGCAAAACTAGTTTGGAACCTGCTTAATCTCTTCAGAAGTTTCAGGAGTAGAAATCAAGTTAATTAAAACCAAAGTTGTGGGTTTTTTTCTGTACAGTTTCCATCTCCTCTGAATAAACAAGGGAAAGCTAAAACACAGAGGAATAAAGGTAAGAAACCCACGAGTCTCAAGATGTTTCCAACATTAAAAGGCACAGCTAAAAGTGTATTTTAAAAATATTCTTAACCTGCTCTGGATTTTATGAAGTTCCTGGTAGTGCAGGGGGGCTGTGGCTGCAAACTCCTCCTGGAATTAAGCTGGAGCCAGAGGAGGGTCAGGCTCTGCTCCCAGGGAACAGGGGCAGGACAAGAAATGGCCTCGAGCTGTGCCAGGGGAGGTTCAGGTTGGATAGTGGGAAGATTTCTTCCCTGAATGGGTTATCAAGCATTGGAACTGGCTGCTCAGGGAAGTGCTGGAGTCACCAGCCCTGGAAGTGCTCAGGAACGTGTGGATGTGGGTTAGTGGTGACCAGAGGGGTGGTGCTGGGTCAGTGCTTGGATTTAAAGGCCTTTTCTGTGGTTAATATGTGATTCTGGCAAGAATCTCATCAAGAATCTGCCTGCAAGCAGTGGCCAGAGACACCTGGCCCTGAGCCACCTTCAGGAGTCCCAGGTGTGGCATTTACCTGCCTAGGGAATGCCAGACTGGTTTGGGTGGGAAGGGCCCTCAAAGCCCAGCCCAGCCCATCCCATCTATCCCATTATCCCATCCCATCCATCCCACTATCCCATCCATCCCAGGTTCCCAGTAATCCCAAACTGTGCCCAGCTCCCCGGAGCGGGTGCTGGATGTTTGCTCAAACCAGCTGGAAGTGCCAAGCCTCCAACTCAGCTTTTGCTCCTAATCCAGAGCTGGATCTGTGAGCAGTCCAACTCCACCCACTCTCAGCTGGCTGCCTTTTAATCACACGCTCAATATCTCTGAAGATTAGACAATTATTTCCGCATAATTAGTGTCCAGAATGAGGCACAGGCAACATCCATAATGGGGTGCTTAAAGAAAATATTAAAAGGAAAGAAGGAAAAATCTTAAAAGACGAGCTCGCTGTGTTTTAAAATACTCCCAGAGCCTGAAAAAAGGATTAAAAAATAGCTGCAGCCTGATTGTTCCCTGCGTGCTGTGCCACGGGGCTGCTCACGTGTGGCTTCCTCCTCATCTCTGCCTGTTCCTCTCTCAGCAGCCCACAGAGGCCCCACAGAACGCTCTCCACTCCCAGCTCAATGCAATTTTCTGCCTTTTCCTGCTCCCATTTGCTACTCTAATGGCTGTTTTTCTGTTCCTTGTTTTGTTTCCTTCTCCCCGTTTTGCTGCGCGAAGCACTTGTGACAAATCCCAAGACACCCTCTGCTGCTTGCAGGCCTCATTAAGGTCCAGGCTCAGTCTGGGGTCAGTGGAAGGTTCAGGAAGCTGCTGAGGATGCTGGATGATGGATGGGGTTGCATGGAGATAACGTGGAGCTGGCCCAGCTTGCTGCCAGGACAGGCTGTGCCCAGATCCCCCAGCCTGGGCTCTCCATCCCAGCTTCTCCAGCCCCTTCTCCTTCCTGACTTCACTGCTCTGCCGAGACATAAATCTGAGATTAACCCACTCTGTTCAAGTGACATTTTCTCAGCAGCCACTGCCCTGCCCAGCCCCAGAGCCAGGCTTTGATGCCAAGGAGTTTGAGGAGGGCTGGAGGCCACTCTGTGAGACACTGGGTTTTTTTTCTGTTTAAACTTTGTAAATGAATATTTCGAGCTGAGAAGTCAGCTGAGTCACTGTAATCAGCTTAAACCCCTGTTTAGGGGGGGTTTAGGATCCAGCAAAGCCCTGATGTTTGAGCCATCACTGCCAGCAGGACCCAAGGTGAGACTGGAGTGGGGACAGATCTCCTGAAGGATTAATTAGCTTGGGGGTGATCTCAAAACAGGGGTAAAAATCCCACAACAGGGATTAGTGTCAGCTCCAACACGCAGCCAGACTCCAGTGAGTTTGGGAGTTGGAGGAGATCCTGATTCCCTGCTTCCTGCTGCCAGGAAATAAGTTTGTTGCTGCAGATTTCACTGACATCAAAAGCCAAAGTCAACCCAAAATGCCCTTCTGAAAATTATTCATCTGGGGAACATTAGACATGAAAAAGACAAAAAAGATGATGATGCCAGGGAGCAACAGAGTTCCAGCAACATCTTCATTACGAGGTATTTTTCTCTTTAAAGAGCCCACGGAGCCAAGCATCCAATGTCATGTGCAATAGGCAGCGGGCATAATTCAGCATAGAAATTAAGAGAGCCATTATTATTATTATTTTAATCACATAAAAGGACTCTCCAGGGTTTTGCAATTTTGTGATCACAGGGAAAGACACCCAGAGACAGAAGAGAAAAGGTGCAGTAAGTGATTGCACAATTGGAGGTTCCCATTTCTCTTCTGGTCGCTGGGATATTGCTGAATTAATGTTTTCATTCAATTATCTCTCCTCTGTTATATATTCACAGACCAGCTCCTGTGGGTTCTGACTGAGCTGGGTGTGTTTGCTGCCTGCTAAATCCTGGATGCAGGAAGCAGCTCTTTGGGAAATGTTTGGCTCAGATGGGTGCACTGACCCTGGGATGTGGAGATTTTGGGGTCCAGCACCTGAGCTGGCAGCCCCAGAGCAGCTGCTGTTAAAAGCTGCTGTCACAGGAGCCTGGGGGGTGCTAAATCCACTGGGGATTCCTGGAATTTCCAGTGGGATTTCTGGAATCCCCATCCAGATCTGAGCCTGGCAGGTCACAGTGCCACAGGGCAGTGACAAAGTCTGGTGGGATTTTCCAGGCAGGACAACCTGAAGGTTCTGGAGCTCAGGACAATCAGTTGTGTCCTTTCCAGAGGCCTCACTGGATATATTCCTGTGGTTGCTGCTTTTCTTCCCCAGCCATTTCATCATCCTTTTTTATCCTTAGAGCCAAACCAGCCCCATTTCCAGGCAGCTGAGGCCAGTGACCTCCTGTCCTCAAAGCAAACAGCTCAGGCCAAAGTCTGAGCCCAGCACACAAACACAGACACGGATTTTCCAGGAATTTCTCCACGCTGGGCCCTGTCACCAGGCAGTCAAACGTGCAGCAGCACGAGAGCCCTGCTGCAGGATGAGGTGCAAACACTGCTGTCCTTTCAGTCTGCTGGCAGAGCTGTGCCACCCACTCCTGCTGGCCTGGCAGTGTCCTGGTTGTGGCAGTTGTCACTTGGAGTGCCACCAGCTGAAGCGACACGGCCTCGCCTCGCCGCAGAAATTCAGCATATGCTGAGAGAGCAATGGCTGCAACCAGGCAATTTCATGATATCAAGTGGGGAAAGAGGGAAAAAAAGGGGAGAAACCTGGTTAAGGCTTGCTATTTTTAAACTAAAATTAATAAACCAACGTGCATTTAGGTGGTGAGAAACGCCTAACAGCACAGCAGGGTTCCATATTTACTTGCTGTCACTGATTTCAGAGCAAATTGGCCCAGGGTATAAGTCAAAGAAAGATTCTTCTGCTGCCAGCACTGCACACTTCAAGAGATATCTGAAAATCAGGCTTCTCACCTTATCATTGTTAAAAGAGTGTGCAATCAAAATGTAACTGACAATTCAGCTGATGCACGAGCAGAACGAGATGCCAGCTCACTCTCCCGTAGCTACAGAAGCTCTGTAAAGCTATCAGGATTTTAAAAACATTTTGTCAGAAAAATAAGTGGCTCTGACAGAGCTGGGGAGCGGGCAGAATAATAATCCAGTGCTCTGGAGCTCACGGTGACAGGTGCATTTCAGGGCTGTGACACACAGAGCTGCTGCCCTCTCCAGCAGCCCTGCTCCCAGGGAGCCAACGCCTGCAAACATCACTGAATTTAATCCTTACAGCACCCGAGGCAGCAGTGCTGAGGTGCTTGAGAAGGGTTAAAATAACTGCACCGGCACTGGGAGCAGAATTTGTACCTGCAGAGCTCCAGCCTCACCCTCAGCTGTGCCATTTTCCTTAAACGTTCCTAAATCAGCTCTTTGGGGCCTGGTTTGGTCAGTGCCTGGCATTCTGCAGCTTTTCCTGGGGAAATCCTGCAGGCAGCCCTGAACCCCCCAAGCTGTGCAGCCTTTAGGAGCAGCTGGAACCTCGTGATGTGGGGTTTGTTCCAGCAGAGACCATCCCCACTCCCTCTGTGGGGCACCGTGCCCACTGCCATGGCACCATTTCCAGGGAAACCATCCCACACCTCAAAGTCTAAACCATTCACCCCACTGGAGGGCACGGGCTGGGCTGTTCAGCGTGGCAGCTATCACAAGCATCACTGATGAATAATTAATGCTGATGAAAGGAGCACAGCTTGTGGGTTTAAGGAAAGGGCTCTCGAGCTGCAGTGATTGTAAATGGCAGCAATCACAGGAGTTCTGTGCAAATAAACTCTGTCCAGGAACGTGGGAGATGCTTGATGAGGGAAACAGGAGCTGGAAAACACCAAGCACCAGCAGGAAAGTGAGACCAGTCTCCAGATCAAAGTCCAGGAGAAGGAGAATGCTGGAAAACACCTGGGAAGTGGCAAAGTCGGATCTCTGGAGAGATGAATGGGGCTGGGGATCCAAGTTTCCTACCTGGGCAGGAAAGTGGGGAGGGATGCTCTCTCCTGGCTGCCAGGAGAAGCAGGACACTCTGTAGGAGCAGAGTTCATTTTTATTTCTACTTGGATTAGA
Organism: Taeniopygia guttata; assembly: GCF_048771995.1. Classification (NCBI taxonomy): domain Eukaryota; kingdom Metazoa; phylum Chordata; class Aves; order Passeriformes; family Estrildidae; genus Taeniopygia; species Taeniopygia guttata. The sequence continues at coordinate 3,426,829 of NC_133048.1, read as the reverse complement.
GCGAATATTTGATCCAGAGCAGCTTCCCCCAGCCTGAGGCTGCCAAACTGGAGGCTCCAAGTGAGCAGCAGCACATCCACAACAGCAAAACAGCAAAATGCATCACCCTTCAGGAACCTGACTGCTTCCCATGCACACAAACACACTCGAAAACAGCCCCAAAGAGGTTCCTCCCCTCCCACATGGAGGCAGCTGCAGAGAAATCTCAGCTTAATATTGACATTTCCAGCCTGGAGAGCCAGTTTGCCTCCTTTCCATCTGGAGTTTGGGATAGAAAGCCACTGGATGTGACAGGAGGGGGAATGGGCAGCAGTGCAGGGCCACAGTGCCCTGTCCTTGTTTCTCAGAGTTAGGACAGTTAGCAAAAGGAAAAGCCCAATGAAAGGCTGAAATGTACCATGTAGCTGCTTTTCTGCAATTGTCTGCAAATCCTCATGCTCCAAAGCATTTTTCTTGAGAGTGCTCACAGGCACACTGCAAACAAGCGTAAGTACTGTCAATTGTTTTAGCATGATAAATGCATTTTAAAGCTTTCAATATTTTTGTCTGTTTACTGGCACACTCCTCGAGGAATTTTGACAAGCTTGCCAGAGTGGAGAGCTGCAAAATGCTTCAGCTTGCTCTGAGCCCCGTGCAGATTCTCAAGTAAAGAACCTGGCTGTTGCTGGAGGGGTTTGAAAGAGCAAAGCAAAGGCCAAACCCACCCAAATCAGTGCCCCTGGCAGAGAGGGGCTGGCTGCTCACACCCAGGCTGTGACAACCCCAAACCTCCTTCCCTGACCCTCCACAAGGGTTAGTGGGGCTTCCTTGCAGCCCAGCCCTGCACAGCCAGCTGTGAGTCAGATGTGGCCTCAGCACCCCCTCAGCAAAGAACCTGTCCCTAATATCCCATCTAAGCCTGCCCTCTGTCACTCTGAAGCCACTCCTGCCACTCCAGACCCTCACAAATGGTCTCTCCATCTTTCTTGTCCTCCCTTCAGCTCCTGGAAGGCCATAATTAGCTGACCCCAAACCCTCTCTTCTCCAGGCTGATGGTGTCAGAGACGCCTGATGCCATTTTTCCACCTTCACACTTCCCTTCCCCACATGTCAGCCCCCAAAGCTGAGCAGGATTAGGGCTGGGGTCCACACAAAGCAGATCTCCACAGGCTGAAAGCTCCCCCCTAGGTCCTGCAGCTGATGTGGAGAAGGACCTGGACACCTACAGAGTGCAAAACAGGATGGGAGTGCTCTCCAAACCCTCAGTCCCACCCTCTGCACTGAGGAAATCAGCTCAGGGGTGACCTGCCCACGGAGGAACTCTGCTCTGCCCCGATCTGGCTGAGAGCTCCAGGAGACAATCTCTGCACACACATCCCTTGGAAAGGAGCCTGGAGCTCCTGCACAGCAGGAATTCCCAGGATGGGAAGGAAAGAAGGGCTCCTCATGGCACAGGCAGGGGCTCAGGGAGCAGAGCAGGGAAATGCTCCAAGTGCAGAGCAGCAAAAAGACAATTTATATCCCCAGAAGCCAACAAATACCCCAAACCCACAACAAGTATCCCACCAGAATGAGCAGGAGAACAGCACTGAAAGTGGCTCACATAAATAAAGGTAATCTGCTAAAGAGTAAAATTATACAAGCCAGTTAGCACAGAGTATAAAGAGCTTTTAATATTGATTCACTCAATATTTCATGGAATTCGCATCTTGCTCAACAGTGGAGAAACGAGAGAGAAAATGCTCAATTTGGTCAGGTCCTGAAGCCTACAAGCTCAGACAAATAGCAGCATTGTCAGCTCTGGGCTGGCTTCATGTTTTAATAAAGACACTTTCACTTGAGCACTGCTCCCAAGCACGTTTGGTGCTGGCTCTGCACAGAGAGGTGCCTGGAGGGATGAGGCTCCCAGCCCTGGGACGCGCACAGCACACGGATTCAAAGCCTTGCATCTCCCCAGCAGCCAGAGCAAAGCTGTGACAGACACCTCCCTGCCCTGCAGAGAGAGGAGCTAACCTGGGCACCTGCCCCCAAAGCTCAGAAAAGTGAAACTGCAGCAGGCTGAGCCCCACTCACCGAACATGTTCCCGATGTGGCCGTTCTTGGTCAGCGGGCGCAGCTCGTTCTTCCCCAGGGCGTACTGCTTGTAGTTATCCCAGGCAAACTTCATCATCTGGGGGGGGAAGGCAAGGAAAACAGTCAGCAGAAGTGAGAATTTCCACACCTGAGCTCTGGGAATCCATGGCAGTTTCCCACTTGCTGCTAAAGCCATGGCCTGTTAATTATAAAATGTTTGTTCCCACTGAACATGAGGAGTGGGGCTGCCTCCAGAGCTTGGGGAAGTCTCCAGCTCATCATTTCTGGTGGAGAACCTGGCACATCTCCCACCAAAACCCCACACTGCACTTTGGCCCTGCAAACCACGTGGGATCTGTAGAAAGCTGTCTCCATCTCTGGATTGCCAACCTTTTTCAGGGAGCAGCAGTATTTCAGAATGGTTGTTAAAATGGGCTGAGAATTTAAGGGCAAAGCTGATCTGTCCCTAAGTCCAGGGAGAAACCGATCTTAGGGACTGAACAGAGGTTTTCATTCTGTTATTTGACAGAATATATTCACAAAGACCAAACCCATGACATTTTGTTATCTTCTAACAAAACTCCACAGTGCTTTCTTCAGAGAGCTCTGCACAGGGGCTGGGTGATTTCTGAGCAACCCCTTCCAACTCAAACAATTCCTTTTGGGATGTTTGAGCTGTCCTGCCCGGGCTCAGCACCCTGACCTTCCCCTGAGGGCTGCGGGGCAGTGCTTGTGCAAGTTCCAACACACACACACATCCCAGTACAGCTTTTTCTGTCCTCCTGCCCCTCTGGGAGGAGAAATTAAGCATGCAAGTGTCCTTTCTTCACCTGGGAGAGACTGGGACTTGCCAGTTTCCAAGGAGTGCCTTAAATAAAGCTGCATTTTCCACCCCTCCAGCCTGGCTCTGAGCAGTTCCAGCCCCAGCACAGCACTGACCTGAACATCTTTTGATTCAATCCCTGGCAAAAAAGATAACAAAGGGGAAGAAGGGGCTTCAGAGAATCAACCATGCTCTCCAACAAAGATAAGAGAAGTCTGAAACGCTTCCCTCAGACCAGACTTTTGAGGGAAAATGACAGTTTAAACAAATTCCTTCCTCCACAGAGCGCTCCCATCTCGTGTCTGCAGCAGCACTGGCCGCTCTGTTTCAGCATCAGACCCGGCAGGTTCCTTTGGTCTGAAATTCCTCCTGTCATCTCAGCTCTCACTCTTCCCTCCAGCTGTGTGTTTCACAAACCCAACATCACAAGCCCCTGGCAGTATCCTCCTTAATTAGCAAAAAGCCACATCCCCAGATTCCCCCTCCTTTTTTAAACACTGAGCTTCCAAAGTAAAGTTTCCTGGAGCTGTTCAGATGGAGCAGGATAAACATTTGCTGAACTGATTGTTAACACTCGGGCTCCAACACCACCAGGAGATGGAATGCTGGACAAACAAAGCCAATTTGGGGTTTGAAAACTCAGTGTGGGAAGAATTAGTCAGTGGAGAGCTCTGCTGAGGAAACTAAATAATGACCCGGGGAGGGAGAAGAACCCCTCCACAAAATGCACTCGAACATGCCCCGGGCACATGACTCGAGGTGTTCACTTTATTTTTGCCAAATCTCTTTTTGTTTGTTTGTTTTTTTTTTCCCAGTGGCAGCAGGTTCTAAATGGGAAGTTCTCATTCTCTATGAACAAAAAGGGTGAATCTGTGAGGAGCTCTGGCCTCTCTCTGGGCGATGCAGAGCAGTTTCATGTGTCAGAGCTTGCTCCTGAGGCTGGCAGCAGGAAGGATGGTGTTTGTCAAGGCAGCATTCCCACAGCGAGCAGCAGCAGCACAAGGAAACAGCCAGGCACCTCCTGGGCTCCTCTCAATCAGGCTGAGGAAGGGGGACCCACCCTCCTGGCACAGGGGACATGCAGAGGATGTGGAAATGATCCTGTTTTGTTCCCTAAAACTCCGAACGCTGTAATTCTGAGTCAGCCTCTTTTTAAGCTGAGTATGAAATTTTAAGTTATTTCCTTCCCTCAACTTCTTTAACCCTCCACTGCAGAAGGTGCAGGGTGAACCCAGCCTGGCACAGCTCCCTGGGACCCAGAGTCTGCAGACACCCCATCCCAGGGAGGGCATGGAAAACCACCTGGGCTTCCCTTCAGCCTCCAGCAGCCACATCTCCCACAGGCAAAATCTCCTCTTCTGTCTCCTCATCAAGCCTGAGGCCCCCCAAAGTGCTCTGTGGCTCTGATGGAGCCAACATGTGCATCCCTCATCTGCCTCTGCAGCTATCCCTTTGTCACACCAAGTTCCCCAGCACAAGATTCCTGTCCCAACCTCTGTTCAGCCCTGAGCTGATCATCAGGGGATGGCAGTGCTGCCTCACCGAGCTGCCAGGCTCCCACACTGTGCTGGCTGCCTTCAAACCCTGCAGATTTGGGAGACAGCATGCAGAACGTGGCAGCTTTTCATCTCCCAGCATCCCAGAGCTTGCCTCTCTCCACTGACAGCTCCAAAAAGCAGCAACTGGAAAAGTTTAAGAGCCAAAAAAGCATCTGTGCCACTCTGCCCGTTCTGGCTCCCTGCAGCTGCCTCTCCAGCCCAAATTTAGCACCTCAGCTTCCAAACCACTGAAGGGATGCAGCAAGGTCCTGAAAGTGGGGGCTCCACATTCACAGCAGCTTCCCCCGAGCAGAGATTCCAAATTCCAGGCTGCAAGGGAAGGGATGGAGGTGCAGGAGGGAGGGGAATGTGTGTGGTGAGGTGATCCAGGCTCATTTCTGATGAAGTGAATATTTTATGGATTCCAGCCCTGTCACATCACAATACATCAGTGTTAACATTGTGCCATTCTGCACTTGAAAAATGGCACCGGGACCACAAAAATTATGGAAATAGATCCATAATTTCACATTTTGTTCTCACCAGTGAGCCATCTGCCACCTAAAAGACAATTATCTATTTGGGCCTGGTATTCTAAGCACTCTGGGTCTCAGCTGATTTATAGCAGAGACTTCCAAATTTATAACTTAATTTGCCACATTGCTCTTTCTTTCCTTTCACCTGTAAGTCACTTGTTACTTTGAGGAGTTTCAGCTGCCCGCTAGACAAGTCTGTACTAAAATCAGCTAGAAATGACAAAACTGAACTCTGAAAACCTGCACTATCATTCTCACCATTTAGATCCCTATCTTTTCCTGTGCTTTGCTCCATCCAAACCCAAAAAGGACCTGGCTTTCAAGCCCATCTGTGTTTCACAGAGGCAGCAGCAGAACAAAAAGCATTTAGAGGATGCTGTGATCTAGGTAATGAGGAAACAGGTCTTGGGATAAAAACTTGACCAAGCAAGTGTTTTCACTTTGAAGAGATGTGCCAATCTTTAGCACATTTAATAACTAAACCACTCCAAATCTCTGGGTTTGTGGACTTGCAAAAAGAAGAGATGAGAGGGGAAAAGAGAAGAAAAAGCTCCCACCATCACTTGCCCTCCTTTTGTTAACAGGGAAGATTTCCAAAGGCAGAGCGTTCCCAAACAGCTATTTGATTAGATTTATCCATCTAGACTGGGATAATTAGTAAATGCTTAAAAGATGAAATCTAAATATACCAACCAATCAGCCCCTTTCAAGCACTTCCAAGGAACATTATCTTCACAAGATAACCACTTCCGTGGCTCTTTAGCCTCCTTCCTTCAGCTTCCCTTCAAATATTTCACGATAAAATATCAAAGAATTTTCCAGTTTGGGTTAAAAAAAAATGAGGAGGGCAAGGGGGGGTGAGTGTAGTTTCTTTTCCCATTGTATTCCTAACTTGTTTTTTCCCCACCTCTCTTCCTTTTCCTGCAGCTGGAAGCAGATTATTTGTGCTGTCAGTTTGCAAAGTAGGATCAGTTCTTCCCCACCTTTAACCTCCTTGCCCCACAGTAGCTCTGTGCCACTTTGGGTCTTTAAGTTGCAATAATGCCATTTATTTTCCCCTGCTGTATAAAACATCATTTGCCAGATGAGAAGAAAGAAAGAAAAAGAGGAACTGTCAGTCTTGCAGGAAGAAGTGTGCCTGAACACATTGGGAGAACTCATTTCTGTTTAGAATAATGGATGCATTTTTCCCTTATCAGACTTGCATAAACCTGTATAATTCAGGATCTGCAGAAAAGGTAATGAAACAGCATCATGTTTATTTTGTGTTGCTGCCTTTAGTATTATCACATGGAGATATAAATATCCAGGCAAACAGCAGGGCAGAATGCTATAAAAAGGCTGGAATTCATTTGAAAACCTTTAATAGAAAGCTGAGCAACTTCTCAGGTTGCTTCTCTGGGCCTGTGTCCCTGGTAATGCTTTTATGTAACAGCAAAATGATAACAAAAAGGCTGTGTGCTCTCTCCAGTGGATGGAGATGTTCCATTTAGGCAGACACTGATATCCAGAGCCTTCCTCTGGCTGCCTTTAAAAGCCTGCAAGTGCAGAGCAGGAGGAGCTGCAGCTCCAGGGACGTTACCAAGCAACTCCCACAGATGGACACCAACGTTGCTAATCCATCCTGAAGTCATTACACTTTATAATTAAAGATTACAGGAAATCCAATAGATCCCAACAGGAACTCCAGCAATTGAAAGGCACGCTGGCTAACCTGCCTGTTTTCCAGCAGCCCATGGAATGGAGCACTCAGGGAACAGCAGAGATTTCCATTTAATGGGCGTTCAAATGCTGCCAGCACCTTGGGACGTGTTCATCCAACACCCCCTCCCTCCTCCCACTTCAAATCAAACTCATCCCTTCAGCTGATGGCAGAGGGGTAAAACCTGAGCCTGTCACCAGGAGAGCACAACAGCTCCAGCTATTTCCTCTCCACTGGTGACTCTGACACATCCTCTGGGCAGCTTCCACTGCTGCCAGAGGCTAAAACACACTCAGGGTTTAGCAGGGTGGAAACACCCAGAGGTGTTTGGGCAGGGTGGAAACACCCAGAGGGCACTGGACACTGCAATGCCCAGAGGGCACTGGACACTGCAATGCCCAGAGGGCACTGGACACTGAGTCTGAGCTCACTTGGTCCATCAGGGTGCCCAGAGCAGCTGTGGCTGCCCCTGCATCCCTGGCAGTGCCCAAGGCCAGGCTGGACAGGGCTTGGAGCAGCCTGGGACAGTGGAAGGTGTCCCTGGAGCAATGGCATGTCACCTTTCCAGGCTGATTGGCCTCCCAGACAGCACAGGGCTGGCTCCTGTCACCAAGCAGCTCCCTCAGAAGCAGATTTCTCCAAACACACCCTCTGGAATGATCCCCAAAGTTCAGGAAAGCCTCACCTTTCTGACACCTGCCCCTGTTCTGCTCAGGTTCCCCTTAAACACAAGATAAAGGCTCATTTCCCACACCTAAAGCAGCAGCCTGGGCTCAGAACTCCTCCCTGGGGCTCCACTCTTCCTGGAGGATTCTCACCCAAAATTTCCATCCCTGTCAGCTCCTGCCTGCAAACACATCAGCTGAGAGCTCAGTGGGAGATGGCAGATGGAGGAATCGCTTGTTACAGGCAGCTTTATCTGGAAGTAAATGTAACAGAGCAATTCCAGCAACAGGTGAGTGGGGCTTTGCTTCAATTTCTTTCTGGCAAACTCCTTCTCAAAGCTGCATGGGTGGATTTTTCTGCCATCAGCTGCTACCCACAGCTCACCTTCTCTTGCACAACAGCCAAAGACATTGCTCAGAAAACTGATCTCCATCACTGGAACAATGGGGGAATTCTTTAGGAAGTCAGAAGAAATCACCTTCCAGCGAGTCACAGTACCAAGAAAATAAGTTTTAAGCTGTCCTTGCTGTTCCCAGGCAGCCAGGTCACGGTGAGCTCTCTGCACAGACCTGCAGAGCCAAGCACTCCTGCCACCACAATCAGGGCAAAGCAGGACTAGAAGCACTGGGAGGACAGAAAAAAGCCCAGCACAGAACAGTCCAAGGTTGTCACTGTTAGTGGCAAGGACAGAAATAGAACTCAAGAGTCTCCCTGACTCAGTCCCTGCTAGGAAAGCTGAATGGGAGAAAACAGCTCAAACCACAATTAAACTAACACCTAATTAAATTCCTAATGCAACTAGATTTAACTGTGTCAAGAGGGGGGAAAAAATAAAACCCTTCTAGGGCTATCTGAGGCACTAAACCCCAGCTGGATCCAGCTGCATCTAAATCAGGAAACATGTCAGCAAGAGCACTTGATTTTGCAGTTAGCTCTGTAATGAGATGCTGGCCTGGAAGAGGCCAACAATGGTTTTGGGAAAAAATTTGCAAGTCTAGACCAAAGCACGGGGTGATTTGGCGGAGAGAGGAGGGAAACTGCAGCCTCCTCTTCTTTTGCTTCCCAGAATCAAAGCTTGGGGAAAATTCTAATAGGGAAAAGAGGAATTTGTGTTCCTGGCCACCCTGACACCTCAGCTTCGTGTTCCCTGCGAGCCCCTAGAGCTGATCAGACTCAGGATATTCCAGAGCACGGCCAGGCTGGCTCTGCACAGCCACAGCAGCAATAAACACAATAAATATTCCTTCTGTCCTGAGCTTGTCACCACCCAGGCACTGCTGGCACTGGGTTTAGGAGATGGCAGCAAAAGGCAATCCCTGAGCTCAAGGCTGCACCTGGCCAGGGGAGCTGACCCCGTTACACCTGAGGGATGAGCTCTCCCCTGGATGGAAACTGCAAAGATCACCTGGAACACTGCAAAAAGGATTGGGGTCGGTGTGGAAGGGCAGGTGGGACTGGGGCTCACGTGAGGGACACCAAAGTGAAGATGCTGTGGCAGCAATCTCAGAGAAAGGGAACAGTGGGGTACAGGAAGGATTGAAAATAGAAGAGGTGACACTTAAGAAAGATCAGCTTAAATTCTGATCTGCCTTGCTGGCAGCACAGAAGGCAGAAGCAGCTCTTTGAGCAACATCGGTAAGCACGAGGGAATCGGGGGAGAAATTTCAGGTCCATGTAAAAGGGGTTTGGGGTTTTTACACCCCAATGTCCCGGCTGCCTTCCCAGGCTGACTCTTGTTGTGTATTAGGAGATGATTGTCAAACAAGTGCTGAGCTGCTGCCAGGGCTGCAGGCACACAGGGCAGCAGGAGGACCAGAAAGCACCAGCACCCATTGTGTGACACCACTATTTGCATTTTTTCAAGTCCATTTCACCCCAGGCTGGACAGTCTGGCTTTCCTTAGCCACTACTATTGCATTCCAGCACACTTTAAGGAAAGAAAGTGGGAAAAATTACTTCCTTAGTAATGATGTTCCTTCAAATGTCACCTCTGAGTCTTCTCCTGGGTTTTGAGCCTGCAGCACAAACCATGCAGGAAATTCCCTGAGCTCTCAAGATTTTGGGCACTGTCTCATTCCTGTAGGCTGCCTCCAGGGCTCTTCCATTTCAGCTACTTCCCTTCAAGCATGTACAGCACACGGGCTTTGTAAATCCCTAATTACACACAGACTACACATTCTCCTTCAAAGTGCCCAGCATCCCAGGTGAGCATGAGCAACAGCTGAGCAGCCAGGCCAGAATCCAGCAGCTCCTCCCCAGAATCCCCCCACGCTGAATGGGAAGCTGGATGGAAACACAAACACCAAGCAGGATTGTTTTTACACACCTGCATTATGGCAAGGGAAGGTTTCTTCCTTTCCCCTACAGATACCATCTGCACAGAATTCTCATTTCTGGAGAGCCACAGCCCAAGGGGATGCTCAAAAGGAGCTGTAGCCATAAGCAAACCAAAACGCTGCAAGGAGGAGAAAGAAAAGGCAAAGGTGTGGAAACATTTTGCTTTGCCTTTTCAAGGGAAATAAAAAAAGAAAACCAAAGTCTCTAGAATGTATTGAGCCTGTCTGTTTGACAGCCTGTAGGACAAACGTCAAACAGATCAATAATGAAAAGAAACAAAATAGGAGAGAGGAGACAAAAGGACCAGCCCTGTGCCAGATGCTCAGCCCACTGTCCCTCTCCCCATTTCTGTATTTCAGCCCCACTCCCCCACTCCAGGCCCAGCAGCTGAGCTGCCTCTCCCCCCAGCACCCACAAGGTGTGAATTGCTTCTGACACATGGATGGCTCAGGGGCCCAAAACACAGCAGAAGCAGATGGGAGAACTGAAGGAAAGGAAGAAGGGGAGAAAAAAATGTAAATACGGGCCAAGAGTCATCCTGCATCACTCCTGTTCTGCACTGTGAGAACGGGTTTAGGGAGCAGGAGAAACATCTGTTTGGAAACTGGGTTTGTCTCAGTCCAAATGCTGGAATAGGAGAAAGAGGGAGGCTGAGGACTGCCAGCACACCTTGTGCTTCATCTCACACTTGGATGGCTTAGCAGGAGAGATCTGGGAGGATGAGTTTAGTTTAATGATTTCTTGCTGGTTCACCTGCTCCCCATCTGTCTTTGTAGTCCTTGCTCAGAGGGACAGATTGGAGCACTGCTGTCCTCTCCCTTTTCCAGAGTTCCTCGTGATTGGAACTTCTGAAGAGAGGAACAGAGCAATTCTCAAGTATTAAGTAGTCAGCTGAGATTAGTCCAATAATTTATCACAGGTAATAGCTAATAACAGACACAAGAAACTGACTCAGAGCCTTCCTAGAGCCACGTGTCAGAGCTGTCACTTTACAAAAGTGCTGCAAGAAATTCTTGGACCACAGCAGCAAATTTATTAGCCAGAGGCTGATAAACCCTTCCAAGAGTCCCAGAGCCCACAATAAATCATCACAAACCAGGTTACAAACACGGGATCTCTGATGAAAATGAGCTTGGTGGGGTGGATGTGAGAACAATGTGGGATTGGGTTCATGGTTGGATTTAGGATTCAGCTGGCAGGATGGAGGGGCCTGGGCCTCCCTGGGCCTGACCTCCCATCCCCAGAGGGATCAAGGCTCGGCTCTGGCGCTGCTCCAGCACTGCCATCACACGGCTGTGACTAATGGACTGCTGACAGAATAAAGCAGGGAATGGCAGCTTCGGGGATCTGGGTAATAAACTACAGAAAACAGCCATAAAGGCCCATCAAAATTAAGAGCAGGAGGCAGCTCCTTGCCCACAGACTCCACACCAGAGCAGAAGTGGCACCCCCAGAACTGCTCAGGCCTAAGGAACGAGCCTCCACTCACCAAATGCCACCCTAACACTCACCTCACAACTTGATTTAAGCCTTTGAAAGGCAGAAATGAAAGAAGCAAGAGAAGAGAGCTGCCTATGGCTTCATCCTACGCCAGCCAGAGCTGAAATCAACCTTTTGAATGATTTTGCTGTGCAGCCACTGATGGGAGGGAGTGGGCAGAGCCACAGCCAGCAGCAACAGTGCTCTGGCTGTTTGGGCTCAGCAGCACAAACCTCTGAGAGAGAAGATAAGCAAACCCAGCCATGGTGGTTCAGCAATCCTGACATGGTCTCAGTGCTGGAGAAAGGCCTCCAGGAAAGCCAAAACAGCACCAGAAATCAGCCAAGGGTTTGTTTGGGTTCATCAGTGCGGACTTCCAACATAAATACGTGTTCTTCCTAGAAAACTCTGGAGAAAAATGAAGCTCAGATGGAAGGAGAGCCAGAAACACCCCTTTTCCACTGGAAGTATTTTATTGTATTTCATCCTGCTGGCTAACTCAAGCAGCAGGAGGGTTTCAGGATGGATGAAACACGATTACTTCATAATTATCCTTTGTTACTTCTCAAAGTACACGGTTCTGCACTCCCCTCCCTGCCCAGGGAAATCATGTTAACACAATTAGAGCAAGAGCCCTGCTTTAAACACGCCTGCTCGGACGGTGCTAACACGGCTGCAATTCTCAGCACAGACAGTCTGCAGAGCCATCCTGCTCCATAAATCAGCAGGAGTTCTGCCACCGAGTCCCTCTGAAGGGAAGGGACACTCTCTAGGAGGAACATTCACTGTACATCATCATCCTGTGCTAGTGCTGCTGGCACGAGGTGCTGCAGGATTTCTCCATCTCTTGCATTTAATATTCTCTGCAGCCTTATTCTTGCAATATCTAAGAGAGGAAATCTAACAGCTCGAGGGCCATGCAAGGCAAGTATTGGAGGCCAGATTAGAACTAATGAGCTCCTGGCTCCCACTCAATTCCAGCCTTTAGAACAATTAGCTCAAATAAACCCAGGAACCGTTTTCTGCTCCGCTGTCGTCTGCCCGTCCTCCCTGGTACCTCCTGAGCTGGAAAACTTCAATTGGGTCTGACAGAGGGGAGAGGTCACAGAGAAACCAAAGCTCAGAGCAAGCTGCCAGCATGGGGAGACCCCCAGAGTGCCCCACAAAGGGGGACCAGCGCAGGGTTCCTGCTGCTCCACTGAGGAATACGCACTGGGATCAGGATGGATGTCACTGTCGAGGCAGGTTGGGAATGAAGAGACTGATGGGGGCCTGTGGCTCACACAGGGGACACTGGGCAGGGCTGGGGACACAGATGGACACAGGGATGGCATGCCCCAGGCTGCCTGGTGGCTCTAAGGAGGGTTCCAGCACACAGCTCCCATTCCTAGAAAGCTGCACTCTGTTACCTTCCAGCCCAGGGAAGAAGCCTCAGAACACAATTCCCCTTTCCAAACCCGCCGGAGATCCCTCCGTGGGCTCCACACGCTGCAGACACTCACTCACACACTCACACAGGGGCTGAGCTCTGCTGTCAGCATCAGGAGATGCAGGAGGGAGGCACAGCAGTCACTTCAGTTTAGTGCAGCCTCGTGCTTTCCTCACGCTCCAGTGTCCTCCTGGGGAGAGCTGGAGTGCCCAGGAGGAACAGCTCTGCTGCACGTTTTCCTGCTGGGTTAGGGATTAAGCAGCGTGTGCCCATTTCACAGAGGTGCCACGATGGATCTGCCCTCAGGAACAGAGCACTGAGTGTCCTGCTTTACTTGCCAGAGGGTGCTCTGCCCCGTTAGGCAGGGTACAAACGAGTGCCATGCTGTCCCATAAAGAGGGGATGTTTATTACCCAGTCCTCCAGCACAGCTCCCAGTGTGCTCTGTCTCCTGCCATGCTCTGGGTGCATCGTGCACAAAGCCCTCACATTATGTACAGCTCACAGACACCACTGCCCACGACAGCTCCTCTGGAGCCCTTCCAAAATGCGGTGTCAGATGATGAACTCAAGTGCCAGGGGACCGAGAGTAAAGACAGCAATCATGGCAGCGTGTGCTCCTCATGCCAAATCCACTCACAGCATCCACGGAAAAGTATCTTTCTGGGGAATGTAAATGTAGTCCCTTCCTTAACTTAAAAATCAGAATGCTCCCAGCTCCTCTTGCCACCACTGGGGTGAATTTTCCTTCCTGCCTGCTCCTTCTGACAGCTCCATGTCAGTTTTATATTCAGGTCAGCTTGTCATTTAGTACTAAGGTACATTTCCCTCTCTCCCTCTCAGCTGCCCCATCTAAAATCTGAATTCTTTTCAATACTGGAGAACATATTCAAAAACATCAAAATGATAAACAATCTGTACAATAACAGAATCACAGAGCAAGCCAAACATGATGGATTAGCCTCATCTGGCAAAGCCCTGCATAGAGAACCAAAGGAAAGAACACTTAGCACGAAAATCTTTCTCCCATTAACAGGCACATTTAATCATTGATTAAAAGTTAATCGTGAGTCCATAAAAATTTTGGCTGGAAAGATGGAATCTTAATGCAGGTGACTGCTTTTCAGTAAATATTTGAAGACCTGGATGTGCACAGAGTGACGGAGGAGCAGGGAGCTAACAGCAGGATGTCACTGACAGCTCCCAGCCAGGCTCCATCCCCCTGCCCTGACCCCACCTTCCCAGCCAAAGAATCTCAAGGAGCTGCTGTGTATTTCCTGAAGTGATTCAGGAGAGTGCAGGTCCTCCAGCACAACACATCTGTGGGCACCCTAGGAAGTCATTTCCCCACGCCCAGCACTCGCAGTCACTCATCACCCGCCCGCCAACAACTCTGCGGTGCTGGAGCCGTGCGCTGGCTCTAAGTGGCAGTTCAGAAACCAGTCTAGCATCAAATTTAGTTGTTGTGGAACAAGTGCTTTCACTGCTAGACTTGGGGAGAGAAGAGCAAATGACTGCAAATTGCAGAGCACTCCCGAATTCCAGAGTGCCCTCAGCTCTGAGGTACCACTGAGGCAAACAGCTCTGCAGCACTGATCACAGCACGCTGATCCCTGTGCCTCTGCACCCTACCAACACAACAAACACCTTTGTAGCCAATTAACTGTATCCCCTACAGCTAAAACAGGTTCGAGGACAGGTCTAAATTCTGTTTGCATGAATCCACCCGAGGCCAGCGAAGCAAAAAACCCACTGCATGCACCATTTGTGGGATTTACACTACAGTACCCCTTTCACAGGTTCAGTAAATAAATGCATGAGGAGTGCGGAGCAAAGGAAAATTCCAGCAAGGCTGGAGCCAGCCAGTGCTTCAAACTGCAGAGAAATTCTCTCTCACAGAGGTATTTCTACCCCAGAGAAAGAATTACAGTCTGATCACAGCACATCTGACTGGTCTGAGATCATAATTGCACTCCACCAGAGTAAATATTTTACAGAGAACCGGTTTCCTTACCCCCAGCAGCCAGAGCAGGTCTGGAAGTCCCCGGGTTGGAAGTCCCTGGGTTTCCATCTGCCCAGCACACAGGATCAGACCCTCCCCACGAGCCTGAGTGGGAAGATGTGCACGGGAGGAGCATTTCCAGCTGAAGTGTGCGTGGTGCTCCTCACGTACCGAAAGCACGGGCGGATTACGCGGCTGGCCCGGAGCGCTGCTCAGCCCCAGATTACAGCACCAAAAGGCATTTTCTGCCAATGTGTGGACAGAAAGTTGCACAGCACAGGCAGAGGGAGAGGTCTGACATCGTTCTCCTGCTGGCTGTGGAAAGGAGATGGTCAGAAATGACCAATAATGGGATTCACAGCCCAGGTCAGCCTGAGGGCTGCTCTGAGCCCTGCTTTTGGCAAACTGGTGATCACAGCCCAACCCCAGGGCACCTGTGAGCTCCAGAACACCCAAACCACACAGGTGTACCAGAGGCAACCAGCACCAGAGCTGAGACTTCTCCTGGCAGGGGTCAGGCCTGTGGTAAAAATTCAGGAGAACCTGCAGCACTTCCCCAGCTCTCCCCAAAAAATGGGCAGTTTTTTCACTGTGGTCACAATAGTCAAAAACCACACTAAGGGAACTCAGCAACCAACACCAAGGGGTTTTCAGCAGAAGCTGAGCTCCTGATAACATTCCTGTCTCTTGCTAATTATCTTTTAGTGATAAACTGTCAAGGTATTTGTGTTCCAAAGACTGATCTACCAGCTGATGTGCACAGTGATGCAGGATAACCGCGTGAGTTGGTGCTTCCTTCCCCCCAGGGGCTGATTTTTGAGAGCAAATACATCTTTAGAGCTGTGTTAGAAGAGGACAGGGGACAGCCAGGTGAGGCAGGTAGAGGTGGAGATGGCAGGAAAAGCCAGGATGAAGAGAACTGCACCGTGAAACAAAGAGGCTTTGGTATCATTAATCCCGAGGAAATTAATGCGGGTGTCAGACCCAGGGGGAAAATCCCTGCCTGGTTTTGACACATTCCCTCATTTGAAAGGGACAAAAGACACTGCCAGGTTCAGGCACCAGGCATTCCCACACCTCAGGCATGGAAACGTGCCTTTTGCACCCAAAATAAGAGAAGAAAAATGAGTAAATCTCTCCCTCTGTTCACATTTTTCTCACATCCCATGACTGAGCTGGAAATATGTAACGATGAACTTTCCGCTCTGGCTGGTTCCAGGGGTTGTCTTTAAGCACTGGTTGGTATAAAAATACTTTAAAGAAATGCTCTTCCCTGTCTCCCCACCTGTGAGATGCAGGAGTGCAGCAAGGAGCAGTCTGCTTGGCTCCATCCATCAGCAGCAAAACTGTCAGCTCAGCTCCACCAGCAAAATCTTTATTACTGGTTATGATGCAGAAGGCAGGAACCACACGGTCTGATTTCCTCAGATCTGAGGCTGAGTTTGCAGCGGCAGCAGTTAGAGGGGAAATAATTTTGACTTTTCCCTCAGCCAATTTGATCTGGAAATTGTTGAGAGCAAATAAATATGGAACCCCACCGTGGAATTTCTGCAGTCACTCTCCAGCTACAACCACTTCTCTTTTTTCCCCCTGAGCATCAGTGATTTGTATTTGGCAAGTGTAAAAAATCAGCTAATCCCCAAAGCCATGCCTGACTGATCAATTACACAAATAATACCTTTTCCAGAGGTCATCCTAAGAAATGAGTAATCCCTTCCAAAATTTCCTAACCTGCAGCACGGGGAGATTTGTTATTTGGCTTTCTGCAGCTTTCCTGGAAAGGTCAGAGTGCCCCAGCCCTGGGCTGGCAGCAGGAACACACAGCAGTGGATCCCAGACTGTTCTCCAGGTGACCAACGACCTTTAGCAGCAAAGGCTGTGCAATACAGCTGCTCTTTTTTTTTTATTTCCAAGAAAACAACTGTTAACTGACCCTGGACTTGTCTTTCTGGGTGAAGGTACCTGTACACACACGTCAGCCCTGCAGGTCCACCCCAGCCTGGCTCCTCACTCTGCAAACAGCCCCAGTGCTCCTCATGCCCCAAACAGCAAAAAAATGGGAGAGGCCATGGGGCTTCCCGCTCTAAACTCTGGTTTTTAAGCAGGGAAAGTCTAGCAGGGCTACATGAGCTCCACTCTCCACAAACAGCCAGGAAAGGCACGGCACTGCCTCTTCTTTAGCTGATCAGGCAGCTCAGAGGTGGTGGGAAAGAATGGACACCAGCTCGGATTCCTGGCTGGAATTCCTCAGCCTGGAGGATCCTGAGGAAAACAGAAAGCTCCAAGTCTCTAAGCTGGGCATCTTTGGTCATGCACCAGTTTTTTCCTCCCAGCTTTCATCTGGCAGGCAGATGGGGGAAAAATATCCACAAATCGCATCCACACCCATCCTCCCTGTTACAGAGGCGCTGACCTGTGGGAATGGCCTGAGGGAAGGCAGAGAAAAGAACAGAACTCCCAGTGCAAGGACAGCTGGGGACGGAAAGCTGGAGGAAGGAGGGAAAAGCAACTCAGAACAGCCAGCACAGCCACCACCTGCCCTGCTGGCATCTCACACCATGTGAGCAATATTTGCTAATCCAAAGGCTGTATCATCACTTCTTCCTTGCAATTCTTTCTTTCTCCATCTGTTTCTTTTTATGCAGCATTTGTCTTCCAACCTTCCTGGTTCGTTTTCCTCTTGTCTTTTTGATTAACAAAAAGAGACACACCTTATCTCTTCCCCAGGCTGCACCACCCTGCCTTGTTTTGCATGTTCAGCCTCATATCTCAGCACCATATTTGTTTCTCTCTCTCTGAATAAATAGAAGTGTAGGCACTTTTAAGAAATAAGGGCTCTGTTTGAAGAGTAATTAGCTGTCAGCATAAAACTAATATTTATGGATTCTCATCCTTGAAAACTCTAACTCTGCTACCCAGCACTGATTATGGCTGTTAGAAACAGATGGGGCTGAATCCATACAGCTTGAAATAACGCTATATTTAAAAAATAATTAACTCCAAATGAAGGACTGAATGCCACTCACTTCCCCTAAATTTGATCTTTCAATTTGATTTGTTTGCACAGAGTGGAAGCTGGGTTATTCCCGGGTATGTCGTGCTCCTTGGCACACCTTGGAGGTGGCAATCTGCAGAGACCCGGGCACACGTGAGGGCTGGGCACTGGAACATTCCAAACACCCTGGGACTGTAAAGGAACCAACCCAGCACCCCTGGGTGTGCGTGTCTGGCTGCCTGGCACACCAATTGGAATTTCACCAGCGGTGCAGCCTTTGTTTTAGTGCCTGACAAAGACACTGGGAGGGGAGCTTTAAAAACTGTTTTTCAGATGCGGGTTGGAGAGGATGAAAGCCCTCGGTGTGTTTTTCCCTGACCTGATCCTCTCTTCAATCCAGGGCAGCATCGTTGTTGGATGCCTGCACCTCTTCGAGAGCACAGACCCAGGAAATTTATACTCTGCTTAATTAAATCTGTGCCTTTTACTTATTGGCACCTCTTCCGGGAGCAGAATTCCCTCCAAGTTGGTTATCCATCACGGCGAGGGATCCGACAGCCACAATGGAATCCCACACAAACCTGGTTAACTGG
This sequence comes from Taeniopygia guttata, assembly GCF_048771995.1. Lineage (NCBI taxonomy): Eukaryota > Metazoa > Chordata > Aves > Passeriformes > Estrildidae > Taeniopygia > Taeniopygia guttata. Next base: position 3,408,678 of record NC_133048.1, on the reverse strand, counting down.
GTCACAGCCTGCTCCGTGTGCCTGCCAGGCTGCCAGGCTGCCACGCACGAGCTGGAGGCACGGGGCCAAACCCTCCCCTCGCCCTGGCAGCCCCGCAGAGGGGTCAGCTCCCAGCAGTGGGTGACAATTCCAGAGCCAGTCCCACCAGGACCTACAGGGACAGAGCCTCCCGCTCCTCCCCGACTCCTGCATCCTGTCCCTCCATCCCCCTGGACCAGCCAGGTTCTGTCATCTGGTTTTTGTACAAATCCGACCCCCCAGGGATGGAGACTCTTGCACAACCAAAGACATCTCCTGCCAAGCGAGGCTTTTTCCCCCCATAACCCTTTTACCTCCACGAATAACCAAACTGACATCTACATTTCACTATTTCAGTCACACCCCACCAGGCAGCCCCGGGTGAATGGAGGTGTGTGCTCAGAGACAGGGACACCCCAATTCCTGCCACCCTCCTTGGGAAAAGGAGGGAGACAGGGACCTTGTGTGAGAAATGGGGGCGAGGCTGGGGAGGTGAGGGCAATGAGGGGGGACATGGCTGTGAGAGGAGGTGATGGTGATTGAGGGGGACATGGCTGTGAGGGGAGGTGATGGTTATTGAGGGGGACATGGCTGTGAGGGGAGGTGACAGGGAGTGAGGGGGACATGGCTGTGAGGGGAGGTGACAGGGAGTGAGGGGGACATGGCTGTGAGGGGAGGTGAGGGCAATGAGGGGGGACATGGCTGTGAGAGGAGGTGATGGTGATTGAGGGGGACATGGCTGTGAGGGGAGGTGACGGTGACTGAGGGGGACATGGCTGTGAGGGGAGGTGATGGTGATCGGTGACTGGGGGGGGACATGGCTGTGAGGGGAGGTGACGGTGACTGAGGAGGACATGGCTATGAGGGGAGGTGAGGGCAATGAGGGGGGACATGGCTGTGAGAGGAGGTGACAGGGATTGAAAGGGGACCAGACACAAGGGCTGAGGTGGACACAGCCCGGAAAACTGAGGAGGTCACGGCCATGAGAGGGGGGCAAGGGTTGCTGAGGGCGATGTGGCTGTGAGGGGAGGCAAGGACTGACTGAGGGGGAGATGCGGCCGCTGATGGCAGGTGAGGACTGAGGGGGACACACACCTGAGGGGAGGCGAGGTCTGACGGGGACATGGCTGCACAGGCATGCCGAGGGGACACACACCTGAGGGGAGGCGAGGTCTGACGGGGACATGGCTGTACAGACATGCCGAGGGGACACACACCTGAGGGGAGGTGAGGTCTGACAGGGACATGGCTGTACAGGCAGGCTGAGGGCGCACACACCTGAGGGGAGGTGAGGTCTGACAGGGACATGGCTGCACAGGCATGCTGAGGGCACACACACCTGAGGGGAGGTGAGGTCTGACAGGGACATGGCTGTACAGGCAGGCTGAGGGCACACACACCTGAGGGGAGCCGATGCCGTGAGGCGAAGCCAGGTGAAGGCTGCCTGAGGGGGATGTGAGCACTGAGGTGAGGCGAGGGCTGCCTGCGGGGGCTACGGAGGGAGGCGAGGCAGCGCGGAGCGGGCACACGGCTCCTCACCCACCTCTTTGATCTTCATCCTGCGGGCGCGGGTCTCGGCGTCCTCTCCGCTCCGCCCGCCCCGCACCGGGTGCCGGAGGCTCCGGCGGAACCGCTCGTAGTCGAAGCGGAACGGGGCCCGCGTCTCCCGGGCCGGGGGCGCGCCGCTGGCGGGCTGGGCTCGGCCCTGGCCGCCCTGCACCTGCTGCCGGGAGCCGGGCGCGGTGTGCGGCCCGGCCATGCGGGCGGCCGCGCGGAGCTTCTCCCGCAGGCGGCGCGGGGCGGCGGGGCTGGCGTGGCGGGGCTCGGCGGCGGCGGGGGGGCTGCGGGGCAGGTCGGTGTCGCGGGTGGAGGAGGAGGAGGCTGAGGACGAGGAGGCGGAGGATGAAGAGGAGGCGGAGGCGGTGGCCCGGCGGGGTAGGAAGAGGCGCTTGAAGCGGGAGGAATCGGGCAGGAGGAAGAGGGCCCCGAAGCAGAGCGTGAGCAGGCCCGAGAGGAAGAGCAGGAACAGGAACTTCTGCGGCAGCCGCAGCCCCAGCGCCGCCGGCCAGCCCGGCATGCCCGGCAGCTTCCGCAGCACCACCATGGGGCACCGGATCGCGGCCGCCGGGCGGGACCCGCCGCCACGCCGGGGGCTGCCGCTGGCTGCTGCGGCGAAACGCTCAGCGGGGCCCGCCCTGGGCACCACCGGCCGCCTTCACCGGCGACCGCACGTGGGTGGCTCCGGGCCGGGCGGAGCGGCGGTTCAGCGTCTCCCCCGCCGGCATGAAGGCGGCGGCGAGCGCATCCCGCCGGGGCCGGGCGGCGAGCGGCTGGGCTGGGCTGCTCCCGGTGCGGGCTCCCGGTGCGGGCTCCCGGCCGGACGGTGCTCCGGGGCTGGCTCAGGCAGCGGCGCCGGGGCGGTGCGAGCCCGTCTCTCTAGGCGGCGGTGGGTTCATGCTGCAGCATTTCTGCGGGGCGGGGGGAGACAAGAGCGCGGTCATTCAACACCGCCGAGGATGCGGCCGGTGAGACGAGCCTTTGTCCCCGGCCGGTCCCCACCCTCCAGCGGCACTACTTCGGGTCCCTCTGTCCGGACTTGGCATCAACTGTGCTGTCTGCGAGCAGCTCCCCGCTCTGCATCATCTCCCATCCAGCGCCGGGATGCCGGGCTCTGCTGGCGGGGCAGCCCGGGGGACAAGGGGGCGAAACCCGGGGGGACGAGGCGCTCTGGGACTCCCCAGGAGGGGCAGGGTGCCCTGGGACAGCGCACACAGACAGGGACGAGGCTGCTCCGCTCGTCTGCCCGGAGCTGCCTTCGCCCGCGCCGGGCTGGGGATGATGGGGCTGCAAACCAGCCATGCGGAAAGCTCGGCTCGGGCTGAGCTTCTCGAGGCAAAAAAAAAAAATAGTAATAAATAAAAAAAATACATCTATGGGTTTTGGTTTTGCCTAATAGATCCCGGCAAATTTCTCCCAAATCTCTGCCTGCTAGAGTTATCCATACCCCCCCCACAAATCCTCTCTTTGCCGAAGAGACAGAGCTCAACTTTCAGACCCCGCAAGCCGGCAGGACACGGCTTCAACCCGTACGTGCGATGCCCAAATCGCCCCTTCTGCTGCGGGCAGGGACAGCGCTGCCCCCGAGCGCCGTCACACCCGCTGGGGCCGGCGCTCTGCTACCCTCAGCGCTGCTTACTCACCCCTCTGACAAATCCCAGCCTCTCCGGCTCCTACAGTGAGCAAAATCTTCTCAGTCCTGCCCGCTCATCCCAAAAGCGACAGCCCCTCGCTGCTGCCAGCGCTCACGGGTGCCCGCTCAAGTAGGAGAGGGAAGACGCTGCGCTCTCCAGGGGACAGCTCCTCTCGCTGCCCATCCGAGCACGCAGGAGGGAAGCACGGGACTGCACCGAGCCCCCGGCAAGGCTGTGTTTTTGCTCCCGCCGTGCCGGACGCGGGGAGCGGCGGGGCAGCGCTGCCCGGTGCCCGCACGGAGCCCCGCCCGCGCCGCCGCTCACTGCGACAGCGCCCGGCCCCGCCCCGCCGCGCCCCCTCCCGCCAACGCTCCCTCCGCCGCCGCGCCAGCCAATCAGCGGGCACGGCTCTGCCCGCCCTCGCTCGCTATTGGATGGTTGCCCCCTCCTGGCATCGCCCATTGGCGGCTGCCCGCCACAGGGAAGCCGTGGGCTCCGCCCCCTTGTTTACCACAGTTGCCCGGTTAGAGCTCGGAGAGGGCTGGCACCGCCCCTTTTCTCCAGCCACCGCCTCCCATTGGCTGCGAGGAACGCCCCGTCCGCGCTGCGATTGGTGGAGGGGGGGGCGCCGCTACTTTAAAAAGGGGCTGCGGGCACGCGCCGCCTCAGAGGCTGTGAGGGCTCGGCGGGTTTCGGTGCGTTCGTGGCTCCGTTTCCAATCCTCACGTACCGTGAGGGCTCTGAGGGACCGATTTGCCCACAGATCCCCCACGAAGGGCTCTGCCTCGCTGCCTGGCACGAGGAGAAGAGCAGGAGTTTTAGGGAAGGGCTGGAGGTGCTTTGGGCACCCCTTTTCTAATTTCTACGAGCCCACGTTCAGGTGTCATGAAACACTTCTTAATCCCAAATAGTTAAATCCACACCTTAACCTTCAACATACCACCAGGTATATTTGAGTGATCCTGTGAGTGAATGCTGTACCAGAGGGGAAGATGGTGAATCAGAGTTTCTGCTCATAAATGTTATAAAAAACGCCCTCAAACCTGCAGAATTAGCAATGAAATGGAGAAAAGGGCATCACCCACACCCAGAGGCATCTGGAACCCCTCAGGAATAACTGGATGAGGGGAAGAGGGCAGGATGAGGCTCCCAGGAAAGGGTAAACGCAGCCACCACAGAACGGCTGTGACTAAACTTGGAAGAGCTAAAAGGGAACAGTTTGTAGGCTGGAAAGGAGCTGGAGCTGCCAGGAGAGAAATCATCTGCTGTTTGTGTGTGCCTCCTGCACAATAACCAGCACGGCGGGGGACAAATACCTGAGCTGATTGCTGCGGGGCCCTGCGCTCTGAGAGTCAGAGACACGGCTAATATTGCCATTTTCCTGACTAATATTGTTATTTCCCCGTGAAAACTGCTGTAAGGGGCATAAAGCAGGTGGCACAACAGGATTGTGAAGCTGCCCTTGACCCCAGGCTGGCCATCGTTCCACTTCACCTTCCCCACAGCTCCAGCTGCAGGTTTATCAAATAAACCCAAAAAAATCCCTGATGCTTCAGCTCCAGTGGCTGCCCGGCGGACCTTGAAGGTGGCGGATTTGCATGTTGATGGTTTGGGTTTGAAATTGCTTTTTCCCCGTGTTTGGAGGCAGGGCCTGCTGAGCGTGAAGGAGCTGTGGGCGCCGTGGGCACCGTGGGCACAGCCTGGCACAGCTGCTCTCCCTCCTGCCCTGTGCCTGCTCCACAAGGAACAGGAGCCACAGAATCACCAGGCTGGAAGAGATTTTCAATGTCATCAAGTCCAACCCAGCACCAGCACCTCAACTATTCCCAGTGCCACATCCAGGCTGTGTTCATCACATCCAAGGATGGTGACTCCACCACCTCTCCGGGCAGCCATTTCAGAACTTTATCACCCTTTCCATAAAAAGCTTTTTCTTAATATCCAGCCTGTATTTCCCTTGGTGCAGCTCAAGGATCCCTTAAGGAGGGAGGGCTGGGGCTGCTCCTCCTCGGTAGGTTGGCAGATGCTGCACGGGTTCCTCCGTGCCCCAGGAGCAGCTCCAAAGGAAGGTTTGGTTCTGCTCAGGACAGGGAGAACCCTGTGAGGGATCCCCCACTTCATTTCGGTGAGCAGGGATGGATTTTGGCTGGGCTTGTGCCTGTACCAGCACCAGCCAGAGACCATCACTCCGTGGGCTTCTCCTCACACCTAAGCTCAGACTGAACAGAAATAATCCTTCACCTTCCTTAAATCTCCTCTCCCCCGGGGAACCCTCACACAGGCTGTGTTTCCTCTCATCATTATTGAAAACAACAACCCCAAAGCAGCCGAGCAAAACCCCACCAAACCAAAGCTCTGCTGTTCCCCTGGTGCTGCCTTGATCTTCTTAGGGAAGGCCCAGGATGGGAAAGGTTGGAGGGCTCTGCTTCCTAAGAGGATTTGGGGGCATCAAGGAGGATAAAACCCACAAATGGACAGCAGAGAGCAAACCAGAGGGATGATAAAAGAGACGGTTCTGAGCAAAGCAAAAGCTACGCCTCGCTCCTCGTTCCAGGCAGCAGCAGTGGAAAAGTTGGAGGCTTATCTTTTAATTAGGTTAAATTAGGAAATCTTTTTGTTTTGCTTCGTGTTTAGCATAACATTGTCTTGGAGGTAAAAGCTTGGAAATTGAAGGTTTTCCAGATTAGGTTAAATTAAGATATTATGCTTCTTAAAGAAGACAAAGCATTGTCTTCAAGGTAAATGTTTAATTACATTTTAAAAACAATTTTGTCTGTGCAATAATAAGACAGAGCCCAGCTCTGCCCGTGATTGCAATTCCAGACAGAAGCCAAATAAATTGAGAAATTGCTGTTGAAGGAGTTAGGAGGCAGAGTGTAATTACTGGGGAAATGGGGGTCCTGCTGCATTATGACTCTTGGTTTTTTAGCAGCTCTGAAGGAAATCATTTAAAGAAAAATACTTTTTTTTCATGGGCATAAGAAAAATAGAATTTAATATCCACCTTTCTGTGAGGAAGCAAACTGCAGAATGATGGATAACACTCAGGGCAAAGGAGTTTGGCCCAATTATTGCACTCGAGCCTCCAGACTGTCTTTTAGAGAGCCTCGATGTTTATTCCTCTCTCAGAGCAGAAAACATTCCTGCTTCTGGCTGTGGGGTGAATCCCAGCACTCCAGAAAACCTCTCTGGCTCCCAGAGCTGCTCCAGCCAGGGATTTTTGGGCATCACAGCTGTGGAAGGATGGAGCAGGCAGGGGGGAGAGAGGCTCAGGGGCAGAGCCAGAGCAGCGAGGGGTGGCAGGGAAAAATGGGGAGAGGAAAAGGCAGAGGAAGGAAGGGAAGGAAAAGGAAAGGGGGGAAAAGGGAAGGGAAGGGGGGAAAAAGGGAAGGGGGAAAAAGGGAAGGGAAGGGGGGAAAAAGGGAAGGGAAGGGGGGAACAAGGAAGGGAAGGGGGGAAAAAGGGAAGAGTCCCCCAAACTCTGAATTCAGGGCCATCATCACACACTGATCTGCAGGTCTGGCTGCTTCACTTTTAACTCCACATTCCTACACAGAAGGTATTAATTATCTGAATTAAGAGGCACAGAAGCCTTGCTGAGAATTCCCACAGTTCTCTGCAGGCAGGAGAGAGACATTTGCACGATGTAAGCCCCATCACCTCAGCCAGACCCGTGTTCCATCCCAGAAGAGGAGGAAAAACCCATTCACATCTGAGATAGCAACCCATTCCGAGTCCCTCACCCCAGAATTGTGTAGGAACAAGCTCTCACAAGAGAAGGAATCTTGCTTAATTATGGTAAAGGTCTACATCTCGGCAATCTTACCTCCTGTGTGCCAGGGAAAATATCAAAGAGGCTGAAAAATAGTACAAAAGCAGGAACACAACATAAGGTGCATGGAGGAGAGAGCAGGAACATTCCTAATTTATTACTTTCCTGTAATACCAGGTGACTGATGGAGCAGGCTGCAGCTTTTTTCCTCTGTTTTTTCATTAAAATCAGCATCATCAGAAGGCCTGGGTTCCATTTTGCCCTGCTTAAACACGGAGAGGGCCAGAGGAATGCCTGAACTGGCTCTTGTGAATGTGGAGCAACAGCCTATTTTAGATGGCTGCAGAAATAAGATCCCAAGTGGGAAAGGTCTAAGAATAATTTTCAGCCAAAGACTTCACCTGGCAGGAAATGCAGCTCAGGCAAACCAGACCCAAAGATAAATCAGGGAGGGACTTGGTGAAACAAAACAAGCCCAACTTTTCCCTGGGTGCCCACACCCCCTTCAGCTGCTTCTGCTCAGCTGCAGCAGCTCCCTGGCAAGCCCTGAAACAAGGAGAAGGTTCTCTGCAGCCCAAAATAACTTTTCAGTCACCTTGAGGGTGAAGTTCATCTGTCCCAGCCTGAGGGACGGGTCCCTCCCAACCTGGCTGGGCTGAATCACTGTCTGCTCTGTATTTAAACCCAGCCTGGGGAGGCCAGCGCTGAATTGTCCTTGTGCCAGGCTGCTGTCCCACGGTCCTGGTGGCATCCTCGGGCAGGACACGTCCTGTGGCACAGCCACAGCCTGGAGGTGCCTCAGCACCAGCACAGAGCTCCCAGAGAGGAGTTTTCCCTTCCAGCATCCCCCAGTACCTGCTTCTGGCCCTTTGCTGGTGGCACTGCCAGCACGGCCCCTGCTGCTCTGGGAGAGGGGATTTTAAAAAAAGCGTTTCTGTTGCTCCCAGCGAGTTTGTTCCTCACGTGTGGCAGCTCGGAGCGTGCACAGCTCGGGCTTTTGCCATGATTAAAGTGAAGGAGCTTTTTAAAAGTGGGAGGTGACTGCTCCAGCCCAAAATCAGCCATGATGGAAGCAAAATTCCTGGGTGTTCTCTCACCCATCGCATTTCAAACATCAGGCAGCTGCTGAAGTTGTTTTCTGGGGATCATGGAATGGTTTGGGTGGGAAGGGACCTTAAAAATCATCTCATTCCCAGCCCTGGATGGGCAGGGACACCTTCCACTGGCCCAGGGTGCTCCAGCCTGGCCTTGGGGTCCAGGGGCTGCCCCAGCTCCTCTGGGCACCTTGTGCCAGGGCCTCACCTCCCTCACAGGGAAGGATTTCTCCCGAATATTTCATCTAATCCCACTTTCTTTGAGCTTTGACCCATTCCCCTTTGTCCTGTCAAGCAGGAATTCGGGAAGAATAAAATAGAAATAAACCCAGGGGCAGCTGAGAACCAAACAAGAATGTTCAGTGATCCTCCCTTGCTGCTTTCTCCTGGCCCAAGAGAATTTCCAGCAGCTGAGGGGGACAGAAATCCCCCAGTTTCACAGGGAATAGCACTGACTCGGAGGAGAAAGTCTCTGATTCGAGAGTTCTGACCTCTCTGGGTGGCAAAATGAGCTGCCACTTGCTCACTTTGGAGCTTTCTGTAGCTGCTGCATTGATGGGGAAAGTGCTGTGTATCCGCTTGTTTATTTGCAAAAAAAAAAGGTTAAAAAAAAGCCTATTAAAATCCTGCACCTCTGGGACTGCCTGTGAAAGGCGTGTGATGACTCCAGCAGAGAAGTGATCAGCCTGCAATAATTTAGATGTTCCTGTTGCTATGGATACTTTCTTTAAGTGAAGCATACCATTATGATTTAAATTTCCAGTAACTCACAAAAAAAAAAGCAGATGAAAAGTAATAAGAAATGCCAGAGACGCGAGTGTTTTATTCCTTGCTGTCAGTTCTGCTCGTGCTGGGACGGCGCTGGAGGAGTGACAAAATTGCCACGTTGGAGCAGCTTTAATTCTTCTGCTCATTTCTTCCATTAATTGGAGCTGGGGCTCCTGGCTGGGAGCGAGGCAGGGGCCTGGTGACACTGGGAGCGGGGATGTGACAGTGGGAGTGGGGGTGTGACACTGGGGTGTGACACTGGGGTGTGACAGTGGGAGTGGGGGTGTGACAGTGGGAGTGGGGGTGTGACAGTGGGAGTGGGGGTGTCACACTGGGATATCACACTGGGATGTCACACTGGGAGCTGGGATGTGACACTGGGAGCAGGACAGCAGCAGGGGTGTCACACTGGGATGTCACACTGGGAGCAGGACAGGAGCAGGGATGTGACACTGGGAGCAGGGATGTCACACTGGGATGTCCCACTGGGATGTCACACCGGGAGCAGGACAGGAGCAGGGATGTCACACTGGGATGTGACACTGGGAGCTGGGATGTGACACTGGGAACTGGGATGTGACACTGGGAGCAGGGATGTCACACTGGGATGTCACACTGGGATGTCACACTGGGAGCAGGGATGTGACACTGGGATGTCACACTGGGATGTGACACCGGGAGCAGGACAGGAGCTGGGATGTGACACTGGGATGTGACACTGGGAGCTGGGATGTGATACTGGGAGCAGGGATGTGATACTGGGAGCAGGGATGTGACACTGGGATGTGACACTGGGAGCTGGGATGTCACACTGGGAGCAGGACAGCAGCAGGGATGTGACACTGGGAGCAAGGATGTGACACTGGGAGCAGGGATGTGACACTGGGAGCAAGGATGTGACACTGGGATGTCACACTGGGATGTGACACTGGGAGCTGGGATGTCATACTGGGAGTTGGGATGTCACACAGGGAGCAGGACAGGAGCAGGGATGTCACACTGGGATGTGACACTGGGAGCAGGGATGTGACACTGGGATGTGACACTGGGAGCAGGGATGTGACACTGGGATGTGACACTGGGAGCTGGGATATCACACTGGGAGCTGGGATGTCACACCAGGAGCAGGACAGCAGCAGGGACGTCACACTGGTAGCAGGGATGTGACACTGGGATGTCACACCGGGAGCAGGACAGGAGCAGGGCTCAGAGCTCCAACAAGCCCTGACCAGCTGCAGGGCTGGGGCCCGTTCTGCAGCAGCAGCAGCAGCAGCAGCAGCAGCAGCGCAGGCAGATGCAAACATGCAGCTGCAAGGCAAACAACTCCCTGCAGAGTGGCACCAGGGAGGCTTTGAGGCAAAAACTCAGCCTGGAGCGGTGCTGCCATCCCTGGGCTGGGGCAGCTGAGGCAGAAACTGCGGCTGGGGCTGGCAGGAGCGTGGGCAAGTCTGGGCTCAGGCTGTGCTGAGACAGGAGCTGCTGATGGGAGCGCTGGAAGGGTGGGAAAAACCCCCTGGAGGCAGAACGTGAGAGATGTGGGGTTTGCAGGGTCTGCTTAGAAAGGAGAGGAAGGAAAATCCCCAACACCTCCCCGTGACTCCGAAACAGCAACTGGGGTGGCAGAAGTTTGGGGCAAACAAGGGGTTTGGGATTATTTTGGTGTCTGAATCCTGCTTTTCTCACCTGCTGCCTCAGCAGAGGCCCTGCAGCCCCACCTGGGTGTCTGCTCCGTCCCAGCACTGCTCTGCCCACCCCTTTAAAATCCATCTTTTCCCTCCTCACGGGTGTTTCCCAAGCTGGGGGAGCGATAGATGAGGAGTCAGGAGGGATTTCAGAGCCAAACCTTGATGGGCTGTGTGCTCACAAGCTGCCCTCGCTGATGCTCCCTTCTGCAGGGACAGGAGGGACCTGGTGGCCCTGCTGAGGGGACAGTGATGTTGGTGATGGTCACTCTGGTAGGTACAATTTGCTCTCCCTCAGGATTTTTTATAGAGGAGTACAGAGAAAACAATTTTTGGGTTTTTTTTTGGTTTTGGTTTTGTTTTTTCATGTGGAATGTGTTTGGAGCATTATTTACCTGGGGTGAGTGCTTGGCTGGATTCTGGTGAGGATTGTTTGAGCCTGGCAGCCACTCAGACCTGCTTGTGTCTGGAATTCTGAGAAAAGGTTAGGAGTTGTGAGGGAGTTCGGTATGGCAGTTAGAAAAAGTCGGTTTGTAGTTTTACTATCTCTTTTAAATAGCATATGAATGTATTGTAGCATAGTTATAATACAGAAATCATTCAGCCTGCTGAGCTGGAGTCAGACATCAGCATTTCTTCCCACCTGCATTCCCAACAGGGAGAGGGCTGCTGTAGGCAGGGAGGGAAAATGCCCAGCAGCCTGGCCCTGCCCCAGCAGCAGGCAGAGGTGCTGAGGGATGCAGGGATGCACTCTGAAACTCCCCTGCCACCAGCAGAACGCCACACACTGAAGGAACCAGCACAGAGGCTCCAAAAAACTGCAGAGTTTTTATTCCCCTCAGTGCAGAATATTCTTTACAGCGTCAGTTTTTCTTAAAAAAACCACTCTAGACACACAGAGATAGTGTTGTGACTGTCAGGCCTGCTGCTGGGGTCTCCAGGGAAGGAGAGGTGGATGCTCAGAGCACTGGTTCTGTCACACACGTGGTCAGTCAGCTCCACCAGCCCCCAGCACCTTCTCACACTCACACTCGGGGGGAAAAACATCTCAAATCTAAGTCAGTCACTCAGCTCCTCCTAATGAATTCCTGCAGCTGACAGAGAGGGATTTTTTCCCTTCCTGCGAGCAGTTTTAAGGGAGTTCTAAAGAGCTGTCTGGGGAACGAATTAGTGCTTCAAACCCAAGTTACAAATCTATAAAACAGATTAGCACGCTTCACATAAGGCCACAAACACTGCGAGGTGTCAGTGAGACTATTTAGGATCGTTAAAACTTAAATCTCTTAGTTAGCAGAAGCTTTGTACCTCCGCTGCTGGTTTGCAGTCCCAGGGGTAGATGGAGCTTCCTGAGCCCCCTGGGAGCTGTGGCTGTCGGGGAGAAGGGCTGGGAGCACCGCTGGGAGGGGTGGCTCTGCTACCTGGGCAGCCAGGTGTGGCTGCTGCCTGATCCCATTCCATCCCTACAGCCAGGAATTTCTGTCTGATCCCATTCCATCTGCAGCCAGGAATTTCTGCCTGATCCCATTCCATCTGCAGCCAGGAATCCTCCTGCCTGATCCCATTCCATCTGCAGCCAGGAATTTCTGCCTGATCCCAGTCCATCCCTGAAACCAGGAATTCCTCCTGCCTGATCCCATTCCATCTGCAGCCAGGAATGCCTCCTGCCTGATCCCATTCCATCCCTACAGCCAGGAATTTCTGCCTGATCCCATTCCATCTGCAGCCAGGAATTGCTGCTGCCTGATCCCATTCCATCTGCAGCCAGGAATTTCTGCCTGATCCCATTCCATCTGCAGCCAGGAATTGCTGCTGCCTGATCCCATTCCATCTGCAGCCAGGAATTCCTCCTGCCTGATCCCATTCCATCTGCAGCCAGGAATTCCTCCTGCCTGATCCCATTCCATCCCTGCAGCCAGGAATTCCTCCTGCCTGATCCCATTCCATCCCTACAGCCAGGAATTTCTGCCTGATCCCATTCCATCTGCAGCCAGGAATTGCTGCTGCCTGATCCCATTCCATCTGCACCCAGGAATTCCTCCTGCCTGATCCCATTCCTTCCAGCAAGCAACAACCACAGGCCTTTGAGGCAGGAGCAAGCCCTGGACAGGCAAACCTGCTGGGCCGAGCTGGCCACACGGGTCTGAGGTCCTGCTGGCCCTCCCAGGCTGCCCCTTCCAGCAGAACTGAGCAGAACAAATCCTTCCTCCCTGGTGGTTTTGCCTTTAAAGCCAACGGAGCTCTGGGATCTGGAGAGGTGAGGGGTCAGCTTGGAGCCAGAGCTGCAGCATCGCCAGGGTGGGCTCTTTTTGGGTAAATAGCTTCTGAGGAGAGGTTCCAGGCACTGCTTACCATGACAATTCGGACCATTGTTTTCAGTTCAAGTTTTAAAGTGCAAAACTTCGTAGAGTCTTTGGGTTAAAAAGCGTCAATTCCCAGCGGAGCCGTGGGGTGAGTGACAGCTGTGAGAGCGCCACAGACACTGACACAAAAGCACCAGCTCTGCTCCCTCTCTGCTCTCCCACTGTCAGCAGCTGCTGCAAATCCCCTCCTGGCCAGGCAGGTGATGAGCTGCTCCCGGCTGGGTGGGTTAGAAACACCGTGTTTGCATCAGGGGATGCTCCAGGGCGGCTTTGGTGCTGCCCAGGCTGCTGCAGGAGGAGCAGACCCTGTGCAGATCTCTCCACACCTCCCAGGAGCGCTTGTAAACTGTGAGTAAACATGTCCCAGAGCATCTCGTGGCTTAGGTAAAAGCAAGGTGTAAAAAATCCCTGTTAGGTCTCTGAAGCTTTGGTCTGGAAGCTGCGACATCCTCGGGGCTGCTCCTGGAGCTCCTGCAGGGTCCAGGGGGGGGTTCCTCTCTCAGCTCAGCCTCAGAACATGAAGAGATCGTCCCTGTCGGCCGTGCCGGGCTCCAGCCCCTTCCAGGGGGACAGGGGGGACACGGGGGACACGGGGGACAGGGGGGACAGGGGCTCTGCGCTCTGCACGTCCTGGGCCGACAGCCCCGTGTCCAACTCCTGCGGGTTCGTCCTCGACTGCGCCAGCCTGAGGGCACAGGGAGTAAACACAGAGGAAAACATGAGGGAAAACACGAGGGAAAACACGAGGGAAAACACGGGGGAAAACACGGGGGAAAACACGGGGGAAAACACGGGGGAAAACACGAGGGAAAACACGAGGGAAAACACGAGTAAACATAGAGTAAAAACACGAGTGAAAACAAAATAAAAACACGAGTAAAACCATGAGTAGAGTAAAACATGAGTAAAAATATGAGTAAAAACATGAGTAAAAACATGAGTAGAGTAAAACATGAGTAAAAACATGAGACAAAACACGAGTAAAAACATGAGTAGAGTAAAGCATGAGTAAAAATACGAGTAGAGTAAAACATGAGTAAAAACACGGGTAAAAACATGAGTAGAGTAAAACATGAGTAAAAACACGAGACAAAACACGAGTAAAAACATAAGTAGAGTAAAACATGAGTAAAAATACGAGTAGAGTAAAACATGAGTAAAAACATGAGTAAAACATGAGTAAAAATATGAGTAAAAACACAAGTAGAGTAAAACATGAGTAAAAACATGAGTAAAACACGAGTAAACACAGAGTAAAACACGAGTAAAGCAGAGTATACACAGAGTAAAACATGAGTAAAGTAAACAGAGGAAAACACAGAGTAAGAAAAGCACAGAGTAACACATGCACAGAGTAAAGCACGGGTAAAGTAAATACAGAGGAAAACTCAAAGTAAAGTAAACACAGAGTAAAACACGAGTAAAGCAGAGTAAACAGAGTAAAACAAGCACAGAGGAAAGCATAGAGGAAAGCAGAGTAAAGTAAACACAGAGTAAGACAAGCACAGAGGAAAGGACAGAGTTAAACAAACACAGAGGAAAACACAGAGTAATGCACAGAGTAAGAAAAGCACAGAGAGTAAAGCACAGAGTAAAGCAAGCACAGAATAAAGCACAGAGTAAAACAAGCACAGAGTAAAGCACAGAGTAAAACAAGCACAGAGTAAAGCACAGAGTAAAACAAGCACAGAGTAAAGCAGAGTAAAGTAATCACAGAGTAAAGCACAGAGAGTGAAGCACAGAATAAAGCAAGCAGAGAGTAAAACAGACAGAGTAAAGCAGAGTAAACACGGAGTAAAGCATGGAGTAAAAGAAGCACAGGGAGTAAAGCAAGCAGAGAGCAAAACAGAGTGAAGCACAGAGTAAAGCAGAGTAAAGTAAACACAGAGTAAAGCACAGAGAGTGAAGCACAGCCCCACTCCTGCTGCACCCCAGAGCTGCAGCCCCACGTTCCCACAGCCTCCCGTGGGATGGAGACGCTCAGGAAGGGGAAAAGGCCTCGGGGGAGCTGGCACAGAGCATCCACAGCACTCCCGAGCTGCTCCCGGGCATGTGCCCCACACCTGCCTGGCACGGCGGGGCTCTGGGACTCTCCTGGAGCTGCTGCCAGCCCCCAGCACTGACCCAGCCCTGTCCCTGCCTCGGGACAGCTCAGCTGCTGTTCACAGCATCAGCTGGAAGAGCTTTCCATCCCAGATGTTCCACAAAGCCCAGGCAGCCCCGGGTTGCTGCTGTGTGATTTAAACACTGCAGCACCAGGGCTGGAGGTGAACTGGGAGGTTTGGGCTCCTTCCAGGGGGACACAAGGTCAGGATAAGCCCGGGGAAGGCCTGGTTTTCCTGCAGGGGTGGTGATGTGGCAGGAGTGGCTCTGGGGGTGCTGCAGGATCAGCGGCCCCAGCTCTGAGTCAGGGTGATGGAGCAATGCCCAGCAAAGGCAACACCAGCCCCAGCTGCTGCAGCCACTGGGGCAGGGAGAACAGAGAGACCAGGACATCAATCAGCCCTGTTTTCATCAGCCCCAGCCTGGGACGAGGCTGCTGGGGAAGGGAAGCTGTAAATCATCCCTGAGAGCCAAACAGGAACTGCTGCAAACCCTCCTCCTGCCTCACTCCCTCCTCCAGCACCTCCCAGCCCCAGGGGGAGGAAGAGGAGGAGGAAGAGGAGGATGGGACCCACATAAAACCACAGCAAGCCTGCCAGGACAGGCAGGGAAACCGAGAGGAAACGGGTTTGTTTGGCTTTGCTCAGCAGGCAGGGGCAGGGAAGGCTCTAATTTGGAGTGGAGAGAGGAATAAACCCCATGAACTGATGGCCACACACCCTGAATTCGTGGGCTGAGGAAGAGCAAAGCCCCCAGTGCCAGAAGCTGGGACCAGCAGCCTGGAAAAGTCTCGGGGGGTGGGAGCAGACACAGCAACTGCCTGGGGAATTAAATTCCCCATCACTCGCTGCCTCTCTCCATCCTTTAAAAGGTTGTCAAAATATTTGGCTTCTCAGGCAGCCTTGAAGCCCATCCTTCGATTACCAACTGCTGGGGCAGCTGCCCAGGCCAGATCACAGCCCTGAGGAGATGAAGGAGCATTATTCAAAGCCAGCCAAGTCCCAGGGGCTGCTCCCCGAGCTGAACTCAAGGGAGTGATGAGAATTACCTTGAAAACGCCTCGTCCAGACCATCATCCATTTCCTTTGTGAAGAGATAAAGAGAGAGACAAGTAGTTGCTAAGAGAACTGCACAGAAGTGTGTTTAGAGATCTGGCTCTGCACTCAGACAAAAAAATCATCCCTGCCTGCTGGATTCCGAGTGCCTCAGTCCCCTCCTCTGCAATCTGCCTCCTCTCCGGGGGAAATGTGAATTTCGGGGGGCCTGACCCTTCCCTCCAGCCCCAAACGGGCTGACTCTGCCCCAGCTCCAGCCCAGGAGAGCAGCACAGGGATGGGAACCACCACCCCTCCCTCTCCCAGCTCCAGGGACCTGGACACAGCTCCAGGAGCACCTGGGGCTGTTGTGGCTCAGGGTCAGCAGAGCAGCTCTGCCCTGGCACAGCAGAAGCAGCTCTGGCACCCTGCAGCCCTGCCCTGCTGCCAGGCTGTCCCAGGAAAGCTTTTCCATGCTCTGTTCCCAAAATCCTGCCATGCACTTACAGACTTAATGCAATTAATAAGTGGAGTATGAAAACTCTGAGAGCAGGGAGGGGTTGGAGATGGCTGATAAGCCTCCAGGATTTGATTCAGCCTTAGGGCTGATCTCCAGCTTTAACCTGGAGAGGCTCAGGCACTCGCCCTGCAATTCCCCAAAACCCAGCAGGAAGGGTCTCCAGAGAGGGGCTGTGCTGGGCAGAGACCCCAGGGCCAGAGGGGCTTCCAGGGGCAGCCCCAGCCTGCCTGGAGGTCAGAGAGCCATGGAAGGGGTTGGGTGGGAAGGGAAATCCCTTAAATCCCATCCCATTCCCACCCCTGCCGTGGCAGGGACACCTTCAGGGCACTGCCAGGGATCCAGGGGCAGCCACAGCTCCTCTGGGCACCTGTGCCAGGGCTGCCCACCCTGCCAGCCAGGAATTCCTTCCCAAAATCCCAGCCAAGCCCACCGTGCCCCAGTCTGAGGGGATGAAGGAGCATTGGGCTCCCTGAGGGATGCACAGCCAGGGCTGCAGCATCGCTCTCCCCCCAAAATCCATGAAACAACTAAACCAGGGCACTGAGCACGTTCCCCAGAAGCCATCCCAGCTCCACAGACACCAGCAGGAGCAGGGAAAAACGGGACAAACCATCAACTCTGCCCTGGAGAGAACAAGGAGCCAGCAAGGCACCGATTCCTGCCCCTGAACACAGCACTTTGGTCACAGTGAGGTGACAAACCGCTGAGAAATGCTGCTCCACAGCAGCAATATTCAATTACCTGGCAGGGCTTTGCCATCCTGCTCATTTACCCCCCAAGCACTGAGCACTCCTGGATCATTCCGAGCTGTGGTGCCTCCCTGAGCAGCTCAGCCACCCCAGAGCTCCCAGTTTACCCCATAACAGCCCTGGGCTGGGAGCTGGAGCACTCTTGGCTGTCCCTTACTAATATTGTGTCTATTTGAGCCAGGTTTGACAAGCTCTCAGAGAAAAGTATTGCACCTTTGATAGCTCAGCTACCTCAGGTGGCATAAAAGTAGCAGGATGGCTCCTGTGACAGTGTTGGAAACAAAAAAGTTTTAATAAAAGGCAAAATAAAAAAGCTCTTTACAGGGAAAAGCAGAGCCAGGGCAAGAGGTTCTTGCTCCTGCTAAAACACTTCAAAAGAGTGATTTACTCCTTTTGCTCTCTTCTTTTCTAGGGGATTGCTTAGGTGGGACTTTTTGGCTCCTGTCCAATTGGGTGTCCTTAAGTTTGAGGTGATCCCCAAGGTGCAATGAGGTGTCTTTTAACCAAATTGAGGAGAGAAACTTCTGGGCTTTTTCCTTTTCAGGGGGACAAAGGGTAACTTGTTTACTCCAGCAGGAGGGGCGCGTTCCTGCACTCACCCAGAGCACGTTGTTGTTGACTGAGGGGCTGGGCCCAAAGCTGCTGTTGTCCAGCCCTGGGCACTCCGTGCTGCTGCCCAGGGGGGATCTGCCAGGGTCCCCAAAATCCAGCAAGTTCCCCATGGCTGGAGCTGTGGGCAGGGCAGAGAGGGAGAGAGGGCAGAGTGAAAAAACCCTTTTTTGCCAAACCTTCCTGCAGGCATCACAATCCCCGTCCCTCAGGGACAGTCCCCCATCCCTCAGGGACAATCTCCATCCCTCAGGGACCATCCCCATCCCTCAGGGACCATCCCCATCCCTCAGGGACCATCCCCATCCCTCAGGGACCATCCCCATCCCTCAGGGACCATCCCCCATCCCTCAGGGACCATCCCCCATCCCTCAGGGACAGATCCCCATCCCTCAGGGACAGATCCCCATCCCTCAGGGACCATCCCCATCCCTCAGGGACAATGCCCCATCCCTCAGGGACAATGCCCCATCCCTCAGGGACCATCCCCATCCCTCAGGGACCGTCCCCATCCCTCAGGGACAATGCCCCATCCCTCAGGGACAGATCCCCATCCCTCAGGGACCATCCCCATCCCTCAGGGACCGTCCCCCATCCCTCAGGGACAGATCCCCATCCCTCAGGGACAATCCCCATCCCTCAGGGACAATGCCCCATCCCTCAGGGACCATCCCCCATCCCTCAGGGACAGATCCCCATCCCTCAGGGACAATGCCCCATCCCTCAGGGACCGTCCCCATCCCCATCCCTCGGGCTCTGCCCTGGTGGCTCACGTGTGGCAGGCTGGGCAGGAGCTGCTGAGCCGGGGCTGCTCGTCCCTTCTGCTGCCAGGATGGACCTTTCCCTCTTCTCCTTCTCTGCAGAAGAGGAATCCCCTCACTGCCTGCAGCTTTGCAGCAGGAGGGAGCTCGGCCAGGCCACCCCTGCTGCTCCTGTCACCTCGTGTAAGGTGAAAGCAGGAGCCCCAAGGTGCCTGAGACACCTCCAGCAAAGGAGCACAGCCAAAACCTGGCTGGATTTACAAGGAAACCTGGAAATTTGGGAGGCAGGGAAAGGGGAGCACAGCAAAGTGACCCTTGAGGGTGAGGAGGGCAGTGGAACTCACCTTCCTTCGCTGCCTGCCAGAACTCAAAGGCGACTCTGAAGGCCTGGGCCACGGTGAGGGTGACAGCCTGGGCCTGGGGAGCAGAGAGCAGGACACACTGAGACCTCTGAGATCAGTGCCATCACTGAGATCAGCCACTGAAACCTCTGAAATCAGTTAAATCACTCAAATCAACCACTGAGATCAATGACGTCACTGAAACCTCTGAAATCCACCAAATCACTGAAATCAGTCACTGAGATCACTGAGATGAATTAAATCAATCACTGAGATCACTGAAACCACTGAGATCAACCACTGAGATCACTGAAACTACTGAAATCACTGTGATCAAATCACTGAAAGCACTGAAATCAGCACTGAGATCAATCACTGAGATCACTGAAATCACTGAAACCAATCACTGAAACCTCTGAAATCACTGAGCTTGATCTCTGACATCTCTGTCATCACTGAAATCAATCAATGAGATCACTGAAACCAATCACCGAGATCAATCACTGAAACCAATCACTGAGATCAATCACTGAAACCTCTGAAATCAATCAATGATCTCGATCTCTGACATCACTGAAACCACTGGAATCACTGAGATCAATCATTGAGATCACTGAAATCAGACAGCACTGAAACCAATCACTGAGATCATTGACAGCACGGACACCAATCATCACTGAGATCAATCACTAAAACCACTGCAATCAATCACGGAGCTCAATCACTGAAACCAATCACTGAGATCAATCACTGACACCTCCAAAATCGATCCTTGAGCTCCATCTGCGGCACCTCTGCTCTGCAGGCTGCTGCTCCCCGGCTCTGGCAGAGCCACCAAACCCTGCTGGAGGGAGGGCAGGCTGGCACGGGGCTGGCACGGGGCTGGCACGGGGCTGGCACGGGGCCAGGGTGTCGAGGTGACCCCGAGAGTTAAAAGTATTGGCCCATCATTGTAAACATTGCACAGGTAGTTTTGGGATAAAATGTAAACACCTCCCTGGAAGGGCAGACAGAACGTCACGCTGGACAGAGCCCAGCAGGTCAGAGAGAGAATGTTCTAGATAAAGAAAAATAAATGTCAGAATCTGTGGTATTGGTGATTCTGAGATTGTAGAAAGTCTCTGTCTGTCAGCCCCGCTGCCAAAGCAGAAGCCATAATTGGTCTGTGCTGGTTTCAAGGTTGTTTATTCTGTTTATCTCTAACATGTTCTGCTGCCCTGCCGCAGCTCTGTCCTGCAGGGCAGCGTGTGGGGCTCTGCCCTCAGTGGGATGGTACAAACATTAAATACCACAAACTACCTGTGCTGGATTTACAATAACGTGCCAATATCTGTCACCTACGTTGGACAGTGTGTCCCCAGCCTGAACCAACAGAAAAATGCCAACACCACAGTGAAACATGGAGGGCATGAAGAAGGAGAAAAAGGACAAGACACACCCAATTTCCTCCATCTTGTCCCCTTTGGACCCCTCATCTAGAATCCTAAAATTTTACTTTTGCACCTGTGCCACACTTAATTATTACTTATATCAAACACTCAGAGCTGGTAATTCATCCTGTAAGATTGAAAACTCTTTTCCATGGGCAGAGATCACAGACAGTGTCTCTGGGGGCTCTGTCCAGGGGGGTTCCTGACCCCTGCCAGGGTCCCAGACCTGCCAGAGGGAAGCCCTGGACTCCCACAAATAAACAGCCTTGAGAAGCCGATCCTGTGCATTTCAGACTCCTCCTTTGGCTGCAGGGCTGGGAAATGAGGATTTTTACACCCTTGGGGTCATCCCAGCAGCGCAGACCCCGAGACCCCAGCACGGCCCCGGGCTGCTGCAGTGGGTTTGTCCCGTGCCAGCCTGGCCCTGCAGGAGCAGGGACACCCCCTGCCAGCCCTGCAGCTGCTGCAGAGGGACCAGCAGGGACAGAAATGCCACCCCCATGCTCAGCAGCAGCTCCAGCCCCAGCAGAGCAGCAGGAATGCTCCCCACACCCCGGGCATCCAGGCTGGGTGGGCTTTCCCAAGCTGTGAACGCAACAAACCCAAAGGCAGGGATGGACCTGGCTCCCCTGGCAGCCCCCCGGGACATGGGGGACACAGAGAGGGCACAGCACCCCCAAAAAGGCCAGGCAGGGGGGCAGGGAGACCCCCAGAGCCATCGGTGCCAATTAAGGCTGGCAAGCAGGAGAGCTCATTGGAATGTGGGAGCTATTTACATCCTCGATGGCAGTGCAAATGCTTTATGGCAAAAAAACCCTCAAATATGGTAATTAAGTATGAAACTCCTCACAGCTGTTTACAATTTAGGCTGTCACATCTGAATCAAGTTTAATAGACCCAGCTACTGTTGAGAATTACCCAGGAACTAAAAATATGGACTAATTATATGCCTGAGACTGGGAGCTGTGGTGCATCCAGGGCCCCTGCCCCGGGGAGGGCTGGCTCCCAGTCTGGGAGCAGGGATCACCTCAGCAGCAGGATGTTCCTGCATTTTACAGAGCAGGAAAAAGGAAATTATTCCTAGATTTTGCCAGAAAAGTCTTTGGAGAACTTTATTTGGAGGGGGATGCACTGAGCTGATGGAGCACCGAGATAATTCTTTTAGCAGCAGGAAGATTTAAATTTTAATTTGCGGAGCGAGGCTTATCTTGGCCGTGCAAGGATGGGAGCACACGGCAGGGAAAGGAGAGACAACTTGTAGCTCCCATTATTCTCTCCAAGGGGAAAAAAGCCAGCTGGGAGAGGCAGAGAATTTTAACAGAGCCCTGGTGGCCGAGCTGCAGGCACGGGGATGCTCCTGAGGACCAGGCTGGGAATGGCCCTCAGAGGGATCTGGGACCTCCTGCTCCCCTGCAAGAGGCACCAGGGAAAGATTTCAGGGCCCAGAGGGCTCTGACCTGCCCTTCCTCTCCCCTCAAGCCCCTTCCTGGCACGGGGAGGGGGCTCAGTGCCAGCTCTGGCTCCACCAGACACCCCAGGGCTGCCCTTGCCCCACTCCTCTCTCGTTTCACTAGGTCCCTTCCCATCCTGGAGGCCTGAAAGAGCAGGAAAACATCCCAGGAGGGCTCAGAGCATGTGGATATTCTCAGTTCAGTCAGAGAGAAAAGGAGAAAGGTTTTTCCTAGGCTTAGCCTGGCAGAAATCTTTCTCTTTTTCTCTCTGACTGAACTAGAATATCCACAAGAGCACACCCCAGACTCTTCCCCACAGCCAAGGCTCTGCTCTGGGCCCATCCCCAGCACACAGCAGGGTCTCCTGAGGGGAGGACACGGCCTCAGCTGCAAAGATGCTGCTAAAAACTCTGCAGAGCTGGGGCTGGCTGCCCCAGCAGGGCCCCCTGGGCACCTCCTGGCCAAGCCCCCCTGCCCAGGCGGCTGCAGCAGCAGCACAGGGAGGTGCCTGTGGGGCAGGGCTGCAGCAGGGAAAGGCCATGCAGGGCAGCAGCAGCACTCTGGGAGCTCTGCCTGAGCCTTCCTCCAGCCCTGCAGCCCCTCTGTGTCCCTCCTCCTCCTCCTGGGCACTGACCATCTTCCTCTTGGTGCACAGGAAGGCGTGGCACTCCAGGCTCTCGTTCAGCTGGCTCTGGGCAATGTAGGCAAACACTTTGTCGTGGGCCTTGTCTGCCGTGCAGTAGGAGATCCTGGAAGACACAACACCACGGGCTGGGCTCTGGGGACAGGCTCCAGAGCCTCCTGGGGCTGCCAGCAGGAGCTGCCCAGCTCCAGGGCCAGGCAGGGAGCACAGGGAGGGCACCAGGCTTGGGCTGGGCAGGGAGAGGAGCCAGGGTGGGTGAGTGAGTGAGTGAGTGAGTGAGTGAGTGAGTGAGTGAGTGAGTGAGTGAGTGAGTGAGAGAGATCCACGGGCACAAGGAGAGGTGGGAGAAGAAATGTCCTTTTCACACTGGGGGACAGGACAGGCTGGAGAAGGGGAAGATTCCAGCAGAGCAGCACCTCACACTGCTCTGCCTGCAGCAGAGAGGCTGGCTCAGGTTTTCCTTGGAGGATGAGGAAGGAGAGGGGAGCAGTTCTCAGCCTGGGATTTCATCTTCAGGCTCAAGGCAGGGAGAGGAGCTGATGCAGGGGTGGCTGAGATTCAGGTCTGGGATTTGCAGCAGATGCTCAGGATGAGCTCAGGGGATGTGGGAGGGAGGCTCAGCCCCTCCCTGGAGCACCCCCACACCTCTGCACCAGCCAGGGGTGAAGAAGAGCAGGCCAGAGGAGCAGCCCTGGGGCGCAGGAGAGCAGCAGCACCCACCTGTAAATGGAGATGTTCTCGATGAGCTCGTTGGTCCTGCTGTCCCTGAGCACAATCCCTCGGGGTGACACCTTCAGCGTCACTTTCTGCAGCTTCTTCCCACTTGCTTTTGCCTTTGGGAGGGAAAGAGGGAGGGGAAGTCCCAGGCTGCTAACCCTGGCACCTCCAAAGGTGTGTGAGCAGACTGGGGATGCACACTGCTCTCACCACGGGCTGATTCTGCTGCCAGGAGGGACACAGCACTGGTTAACCCTTCCCTTCCCTCCCTGCAGCAGGGATTTGTGCTGGCACTCAGCAGGCAGGGGCACACCCAGCACTGTGACAGGCACTGCCAGCCAGCACAGGGATGTCCCCAGGGCCCCCAGCACGGCCCTGAGCTGTGCTGGGAGCAGCATGGGCCTGGCACACGTGGGCTCCCAGTGGCGCCAAACCCCACTCCAGGGGCAAAGCACCCCCTGGATAGGACATCAGCTTAAAACCAGACTTTTACAAGCCACTTTCTCTCATTTACTGGCCTGGTGCTCTCAGCCTGTGGCTCACATCCAGCTGGTTCCAGGCTGGAATCCTCAGCCCCACTCCCTGGGGAATTTTTGAGTCCCTTGGGGACCAGGGGGGTGGCTGGAAAAGGGATGGGAATCAGGGGGATGGCTGGAATTGTGCTGGAGGAGGGCTGGGAATCAGGGGCTTCAGGAAACCCACCCCTCTGAGGTCACAGTGGGACAGCTGGCTGGGAACTGCAGCAAGGTGTCCCTCTACCTTCCCCTCTCAACCCCCCAAATCCTGGAGGGAAAGCCCAGAGCGGCCTGGCCACGCTCCAAAGGCTGTCCCTGCCCCGGGGCAGGCTGACTCCAGCAGGTCAGAGCTCCTCACACACCCTGGCTTATCATTTATCTGGGGAGCCAGAGCTCAGCCACGCACCAGCCGTGCCCAGTGAGCCCCATCCCACAGCCTGGGCTGCTCCCGGGGGCTTCCCAGTGCCTGAAGGGTCTGCAGTTCCACCCACAGCCCTGGAGGGGCTGGGGCTGCAATCCTGACACCCCTGGGGCTGAAACCCCGATCCCCTGGAGCTGCAATCCCAATCCTGTGGGGCTGAAACCCCGATCCCCTGGAGCTGCAATCCCAATCCTGTGGGGCTGCAACCCCAAACCCCTGGAACTGCAATTCCAATCCTCTGGGGCTGCAACCCCAATCCCACTGGAGCTGCAAGTCCTGGCTTCCCCCAGCTGCAGCTCTGAAACTCTTCCCCGTGGGACTCCCCCGAGGGCCACCAGGGCCACTCAGGGCCACCTGGGGACACTCACGGTGGCCACGATCCTCTTGACAGCGGCTGCAGAGAGCTCCTCTCCCTTGGGCTGCTCCACCAGGGTCATGCCCAGGTACTTGAGGCTGAAGAGCATCCCCTCCAGCAGCGTCTCCCGCGTGTCCGTCCAGTTCTCAGGCAGCTCTGGGGACACAGGGAAGGCTCTGGAGTCACAAACCCACAGCAACACCCCCGAGGCTCCACCTGAGGAGGAGATGGGGCAGGGAGAGGAGGCAGCAGCACTTCAGCCACGAGGTGTTCACCTGGGAGCCTCCCCTGCAGCTCTCCGAGGCAGCAAAATAAACCCCAAAACTTTTTCCACAACAAACAGCAGCAACCCTTTAGGAGCCACCAGTTTAACTGGGAGCGCCGGGGTGCCACCCCGTGCCCTGACCCTGCACAAGGAGGGTAAGATGGGATTTGCTGCTAAGCCCGGGCAGCTGCTGGGATCCAGGTGAGGTAAATCACCACCCACAGCCCTGAGGAGCCCCTCAGGAGGAGAGGTCTCTGCTCCCCCCATGGAAACCACCACGGGCCCTTCCCCAAAGTGCTGGTGGGGCTGGAAGGAGGGTTCTAAACACAGGGATAAACACACACACAGGGTGTGGGGCCAGGCTGAAAGTCAGCCGGGCGTCCCTCAGCCTGAAATTCCACCAGGAGCCACCTGGGATGGGCACCTGGTGCTGGAGGGGGGCTGTGGCAGCGCGGGGACAGCGACACTGTCCTGTCCTCACCGTGCGGGTCACCCAGCCCCGGGCACGGAGTCACAGCGCTCGAGGGCCACCCCTGCCAGGTGTCCCCACGCCCCCCCGGGTGTCCCCAAGCCCCCAAGCCAGCCCGTTCGTGTCCCGCCGCTGCTCATCCCCGATCCCCGGTGCCCCACGCCGGGTCGGTCTCACCGGACCAGCGACAGCCACAAGCTCGGTGTCACCCGGGGACCGCTCGCCACGGGGCCATCGACCGTGTGACAAAGCCAGCAGCGGGACGAGGTCACAGAGTGACAAAGTGCCCGCCAGGCTCCAGCCCTTGTGCCAGGCTGGGGGACACGGGGACAGAGGGACACGGGGGGACACGGGGAGAGGGGGACACGGGGAGAGCGGGACAGGGGGACACGGGGGCAGCGGGACGGGGGGACACAGGGACAGGGGGACACGGGGGCAGCGGGATACGGGGGCAGCGGGGGACAGGGGGACACAGGGACACAGGGGGACGGGGGCAGCGGGATACGGGGACAGGGGGAGAGTGGGACAGGGGGACAAGGGGGGACACGGGGACAGGGGGACACGGGGACAGGGGGACACGGGGGGACAGGGGGACAACGGGACACAGGGACGGGGACACGGGGACACAGGGGGACGGGGGTAGCGGGATACGGAGACAGCGGGACATAGGGGGACAGGGGGACACGGGGACAGGGAGCAGCGGGACAGGGGGACACGGAGACACGGGGACAGGGGGGGACACAGGGGAACGGGGGTAGCGGGATACGGAGACAGCGGGACATAGGGGGACAGGGGGACACAGGGGGACAGGGGGACACGGGGACAGGGAGCAGCGGGACAGGGGGACACAGGGACAGGGGGACACGGAGACACGGGGACAGGGGGGGACACGGGGGGACACGGGGACAACGGGACACAGGGACAGGGGACACAGGGGAACGGGGGCAGCGGGACACGGGGACAGCGGGACAGGGGGACACGGGGACAGCAGGACGGGGGCACAGGGGGACACAGGGACAGCGGGACGGGGGGACAAGGGGGGACACGGGGGGGACAGGGGGACACGGGGGGGACAGGGGGACACGGGGGGGACAGGGGGACACGGGGACAGGGAGCAGCGGGACAGGGGGACACAGGGACAGCGGGACGGGGGGATAGGGGGACACGGGGAGAGTGGGGCAGGGGGACAAAGGGGGACAGGGAGCAGCGGGACAGGGGGACATGGGGAGAGTGGGACAGGGGGACAAGGGGGGACACGGGGACAGAGGGACACGGGGACAGCCCCGGCGCTGCCGCCCGCGGGAAGGAGCGCAAGGAAAGGGGAGCGCCATGGGGCGGAGCGAAGCGCGAGGCAGAAAAGTGGGGCCGAAAGTGCAGAAAGAGCCGCGAGAGAGAGCGAAAGTGGAGCGGGGGGGGAGAGCGGAGCGGGGGGAGCGGGCCGGGCTCTCACTGTGGTGCCGCCCGCCGGCCCAGGCCGCTCTGGGCCCGCTGGGGCTCCGCAGCAGCGCCCGACCCGCGGAGCGCAGCGCGTCCATCCCGGCCCGGCCCGGCCCGGCACAACTTTCCTGAGGCGCTGACCGCGTCCGGGGGCGGGGCATGCAAATCAGCGTGACGTCACGGACACGCCCCGTGCCACGCCCATCCCCGCGACCCGCCCCGAAGCGCTGCGGGACCCAAAAACTCTGCGGGGACCCAAAATCTCTGCGGGGTCCCAAAATCTCTGCGGGGTCCCTAAAGTTCTGCGGGGTCCCAAAAACGCTGCGGGGTCCCTAAAGTTCTGCGGGGTCCCAAAAACTCTGCGGGGTCCCTAAAACTCTGCGGGGTCCCAAAAACTCTGCGGGACCCAAAAACTCTGCGGGGTCCCAAAACTCCTGCGGGGTCCCAAAAACTCTGCGGGGTCCCTAAAACTCTGCGGGGTCCCAAAAACTCTGCGGGATCCCAAAAACTCTGTGGGGACCCAAAAACGCTGCGGGGACCCAAAAACGCTGCGGGGACCCAAAAACTCTGCGGGGTCCCAAAAACTCTGCGGGGACCCAAAAACGCTGCGGGGTCCCAAAAACGCTGCGGGGACCCTAAAGTTCTGCAGAGCCCCCAAAACTCCTGAAGGGTCACAAAACTCCTGCAGGGTCCCAAAACTCCTGCAGGGTCCCTAAAGTTCTGCGGGGACCCAAAAACTCTGCGGGGACCCAAATACTCTGCAGGGTCCCAAAAAAAGTTCTGCGGGGACCCAAAAACTCTGCGGGGACCCAAAAACGCTGCGGGGACCCAAAAACTCTGCGGGGATCCTAAAGTTCTGCAGAGCCCCCAAAACTCCTGCAGGGTCACAAAACTCCTGCAGGGTCACAAAACTCCTCGAGGTCCCAAAATCTCGGGGACCCTAAAACTGTGCAGGGTCCCCAAAGCTCCTCGGGGACCGTAAAACTCTGCGGGGATCCTAAAACTCTGCAGGGTCCCTAAAGCTGTGCAGGGGTCCCAAAACTCCTCAGGGACCCCAAAGCTCCTCGGGGACCCCAAAGCTCCTCGGGGTCCCCCAGGCCTGCCAGCACTGTGGGGACACCGTGACCTCACCACACCCAGCGCCCTCGGTGCTGCCCGCGGCAGGAGCAGCCTGGCACAGCCTGGCACAGCCTGGCACAGCCTGGCACAGCCTGGCACAGCCCAGGGATGGCCCCTGTGCCCAGCACAGCCCAGGGATGGCAAACAGAGGCTGGGCAGGGTCCCTGTGCCCAGCTGGCCACGGTGGCACCTTTGGGATCAGCCCCTGCCCTCCCCAGGCTGGTGCAGCCCCCCTGGCCGTGGCTCTGCACAGGGCAGGGCTGGCATCGGAGGGTTTTGGCTCCAAAATCCACAGCAGGAGGTGGGCACCGGGCTGGTTCCCCCCTGGCAGTTCAGATCCCACCCGGGGCTCCTTCAGGGTGGGGCACCCCTGGGAGGGGAATCTGTGGTTCTGCACACCCCAGGATTTTTTTTTTTGCACATAAAAATCCTTTTTGAACTCAAATAAAAAGAAGCTTTTTATTCAAACAAACA
Organism: Taeniopygia guttata; assembly: GCF_048771995.1. Taxonomy (NCBI): domain Eukaryota; kingdom Metazoa; phylum Chordata; class Aves; order Passeriformes; family Estrildidae; genus Taeniopygia; species Taeniopygia guttata. Next base: position 3,380,380 of record NC_133048.1, on the reverse strand, counting down.
AACAAATAAAACTTTGCTCCTCAGGCTTTGCTGGGCTGGAGCCGTTTGCCCGAGGAGCAGCTCGGCTGAGCCCCCCAGGAATTCTGAGTTTCCTGAAATTGGGCATTCACCAAAAGGCTGCTCAGCCTCAGGGGGGTTTGTTCCATGGGGTAGCAGAGGGGGAAGCTGGCTGGAGCAGTTCTGTGCTGGCTGGAGTTATTTCTCCCAGGGTCAGAACAGAGGCACCAGGAGTTCAGTCACTTATTGGGGTTAATTCTGCTTTTTATCACCAGGAATTCAGGCCTCATCTCAGCCTCGTGCTAAACTGGATTAGTTTTACTGACAGCGCTGGAGCTGCCAGACTGACACCAGCACATCTCCTTATATAACACAGCAAAGATAAAAATACAGCAGGGTAAAACATCAGCTGGCAGAGGAAAGAACCAGAGCACCCCCACATTTAATGCAGCCTGAAAAACGGGGGGAAGAACCCCAGGGCTGGAGTGCTCAGGGCTCCTCCTGCCCTGGGAAGGTTCCATCCTCCTTGGGAAAGGCTCCATCCTCCTTGGAAAGGTTCCATCCTCCTTGGGGAAGGTTCCATCCTCCTTGGGAAGGCTCCATCCTCCTTGGAAAGGTTCTATCCTCCTTGGGGAAGGTTCCATCCTCCTTGGGGAAGGTTCCATCCTCCTTGGAAAGGTTCCATTCTCCTTGAGAAATGTTCCATCCTCTTGGGAAAGGTTCCATCCTCCTTGGGAAAGGTCCCATCCTCCTTGGGAAGGCTCCATCCTCCTTGGGAAGGTTCCATCCTCCTTGGAAAGGTTCTATCCTCCTTGGAAAGGTTCCATCCTCCTTGGGAATGTTCCATCCTCCTTGGGGAAGGTTCCATCCTCCTGGGGGAAGGTTCCATCCTCCTTGGGGAAGGTTCCATCCTCCTTGGGAGATGTTCCATCCTCTTGGGGAAGGTTCCATCCTCCTGGGGAAGGTTCCATCCTCCTTGGAAAGGTTCTATCCTCCTTGGAAAGGTTCCATCCTCCTTGGGAAGGTTCCATCCTCTTGGGGAAGGTTCCTTCCTCCTTGGGGAAGGTTCTATCCTCCTTGGAAAGGTTCCATCCTCCTTGGGAAGGTTCTATCCTCCTTGGGGAAGGTTCCATCCTCCTTGGGAAGGTTCTATCCTCCTTGGAAAGGTTCCATCCTCCTTGGGAAAGACTCCATCCTCCTTGGGGAAGGTTCCATCCTCCTTGGGAAAGGTTCTATCCTCCTTGGGGAAGGTTCCATCCTCCTTGGGGAAGGTTCCATCCTCCTGGGGAAGGTTCTATCCTCCTTGGAAAGGTTCTATCCTCCTTGGGAAAAGTTCCATCCTCCTGGGGAATGTTCCATCCTCCTTGGGGAAGGCTCCATCCTCCTTGGGAAGGTTCCATCCTCCTTGGGAAGGTTCCATCCTCCTTGGGGAAGGCTCCATCCTCCTGCCATGCCCCTGGGCAGCTGCTGGCCCTTTCCCCACCCCTGCTCTGCCCTCCTCTGCTGCTGGTTTCCCTGGCAGGGTGGATGAGGGGGTTTTGGGGGTTTTTCAGGATGCCAAATGAGCTCCCCTGCCCCTGAGGTGCCGCCAGCCCAGGCCAGCTCCAGGTCTCCTCGCTGCCCTGTCCCCTCCGCTGTTGTGTCCCTGTGCTTGTGATGTGATTTCTCCCTCTCCAAGCTGATTTTCTGTCCTGCAGGGCCCATTTCCTCCAGCCCTGTGTCCCCAGGGGTGGATTTGCTGCTGCTGGTGTCACTGCACGCCCAGGCTGTGCCAGGACATGGAATTGAAGGCGCAGGCAGCAGCAAACCCGGCGAGGCTGCTGTAAAACAACAGATGGGCAGTGCCTGTGCCGTTCTGCTCGGGCAGATTTGGGAGCTAATAATAATTGTAAACATCTCTGTGCACCGTGGTTAATCCTGATAATCTCCTCAGCCCAGGCTGGGCTTTGCTGGGTGTTCTTCTGTGCCTGGGGCATCCCTGCAGCTCGGGAGTTCCAGCTCTGCCAGGGAGAAGGGGCAGTGCCAGGGGTGCCAGCCAGGTAAAACCAAATAAAAATAAAATACCACGCTGGGCAGAGGTCACATTTCAGCCCTGGAGTTTCCCACAGCCCCCAGGTGATGTTGGCAGCTCACAGAGCTCCATTGGAACACCAGGCTTGGGGATTTTTGTGGTTGGAAATATGAGGAGCACGAGTTCAAAAATCCACACAGCCAGCAGAGAAATATGAGCCTTTTTTAAAAATTGTTTCTTTTTAATCTCTGGATCCCGGGGAGGAGCTGGGGTTTGGAGATTTTAATAGAAAAATTGGAATCTGCTGCTGTGGTGTGCTGCTCCTGCTGGCCCAGGGACACGGGACAGAGGGACAGAGGGACACAGGGACACAGGGACACAGGGACACAGGGACACAGGGCTGGGCTCCTCAGCAGCTGCTGGACATGAGGGATGCAGGTGGAAGGGGTAGGAAACACAAAAACCCTTTCTGAACTCAAATAAAAAGAAGCTTTTTATCTTAAAAAAAAAAAAGGCAAAATAAAAACCCCCAAATCAAACCCAAACCTCACCTCATTATTGTTAAAAATCCCCTCCAAAACACGGTGGGAAATGTGGGTTTTTTCTGCTGGGCAGTGTCAGAGCTCCCGCCTTGCCCTCAGCTGCTGGGCCCTCTTTGGCCCAGAAGCAGAACCAAGGCTCAGTTTTGTCTTCACTTTCCTGATTAAAATGCTTTTTTTCATCATTAACTCAATTTAAGGGCCTATTTTTCAAACACAAAGCTGCAGCTTCCCTTGGAAGCCCAGGGGAGGTTTTCAGGCCAGTCAGGAATGTTGGAGTCGCCCCCCTCCAGATTTGGGTGCCACGATTCCCTTTTTGCCTGGGGCTGCAGCTGATTTTTCCTTTCGATTCACCAGCATTGGCCACATCACGAAAACCACAATTCCCAGGGCAAGGCAGGCCCCAAAAGTTCATTAAAATAAAAGGGTTAAAAGGTCGGCCCCTGCCTGGCACAGGGGGCTGCAAGGGGCAGGGAGAACTCAGCTCCCAGGCATTTATCACTGCAGCTCCTCGCTGCGCTCCAATAATTTGAATTTTTGCATTCATTAAAGCAGCATTACCAATTCCCAGAGTTCCTGCTCTCCCGTTCCCCGTCCCGGACAGGATCTCAATTTATTCCAGACAAATCCTGAGCCCCCTTTGATGCTGAACTCTCCTTCTGGCACCCCCAGGGCACAGAGTGGCTGCCCAGGGCATGGAAGGGGAAGGAACATCCCAATCCCCACCCACAATCCCATCCTATCCCCAATCCCATTCCCCATCCCCAATCTCATTCCCAATCCTATAACCCATTCCCAATCCCTTTCCCATTCCCAATCCCATCCCCAAAACCATTCCCAATCCTATTCCCCATCCCCAATCTCATTCCCATCCCCAAAACCATTCCCAATCCCATTCCCTTCCCAACTGCATCCCCATTCCCATCCCCAATTCCAATCCCATCCCCGATCCCAATCCCATCCCCATTATCATCTCTATCCCAATTCCATAACCCATCCCCAATCCTGTTCCCATCCCGAATCCCATCCCAATACCATTCCCATCCCATTCCCAGTCCCAATCCCATTCCCATCCCTATCCCCATCACCAATCCCATTCCCAATCCCCATCCTCAATCCCATTCCCCATCCCCATCCCCAATTGCATTCCCAATCCCATTCCCATCCCCAATTCCCATCCCCAATTCCCAATCCCATTCCCAATCCCATTTCCCATCCCCAATCCCAATCCCATCCCGGCCTCCCCTGCCCTGTCCCCTCAGACCAAGCTGGGGCAGGGGGCACCGGGCGTGTCCCAGCCCTGCCTGGCTCTTCTCCCTTTTCCCTTCTCCCTTTTCCCTTTTTTTCCCTTTTCCCTTTTCCCTTTTTTCCCTTTTCCCTTTTCCCAAGTCTGGGAATGCTGCTGGGAGCAGGAAGCGCCTCCGAGCCGAGGTGACATCAGCGCTGCGGCTGCCATGGCAACCCACATTTGTTTCTGGGATAATTAACAAAAATCCTGCCCTGCTCCGAAATCCTGCCCAGCTCCAAAATCCTGCCCTGCTCGGGCCCGGCCACGGGGAGACACCCAAGGCCACCAAAAATGGGTTTTGTTGGCCCCTTCTGCTCACTGGGCCAGCCAGGGGATCAGGGATGGGCTGCACATCTGCAGCACATCTGCAACACACCTGCAGCACAGCTGCAGCACAGCTGGGGCTCTCCACGTTCCACCTGGGAGGAGGAGCAGCAGCTCTCAGCACCTGGGGAGGGGCTGCCAGGGAAAATTCCCGGCCGTGGATTGGGAATTCCGGGGGTTTCTGCACAGCTCCACTCCAGGCTGGCTGCCCCAGCCTTTCAGGGATCCATAAAACCAAGAGAGCGTCCCTGAGGTGTCCCTGCCTGGCTCGGGGAAACCTGGAAAAGCTGAAATTCCTGCTGGAATTCCTCCCCCTGTGTGGGAATCCAGGGCTTCCCTCTGGCTGCCCTGGGACCCTGGCAGGGGTCAGGAACCCCCCTGGACAGAGCCCCCAGAGACACTGTCTGTGATCTCTGTCCATGGAAAAGAGTTTTCAATCTTACAGGATGAATTACCAGCTCTGAGTGTTTGATATAAGTAATAATTAAGTGTGGCACAGGTGCAAAAGTAAAATTTTAGGATTCTAGATGAGGGGTCCAAAGGGGACAAGATGGAGGAAATTGGGTGTGCCTTGTCCTTTTTCTCCTTCTTCATGCCCTCCATGTTTCACTGTGGTGTTGGCATTTTTCTGTTGGTTCAGGCTGGGGACACACTGTCCAACGTAGGTGACAGATATTGGCACGTTATTGTAAATCCAGCACAGGTAGTTTGTGGTATTTAATGTTTGTACCATCCCACTGAGGGCAGAGCCCCACACGCTGCCCTGCAGGACAGAGCTGCGGCAGGGCAGCAGAACATGTTAGAGATAAACAGAATAAACAACCTTGGAACCAGCACAGATGAATTATGGCTTCTGCTTTGGCAGGGGGCTGACAGACAGAGATTTTTTACAATCTCGGAATCATCAATACCCACAGATTCCCCCCCTGGATGAAATCCCTGCGCTGAGGCTCCAGCTGCCCCTCCAGGCTCGCTGGGATCCCAGGAGGATCCCGAGGAGAAGGGATTGATTGTGGCCTCACCTGCTCGTACCCCGCTGACCCTCCCCAGTCAAACATTAACTCTGCAGCAAACACTCATTAGGGACCATTTGCTGCCTTTAATAATTAAGGCTTTTATTAATCCACTGGCTGCACTCAGAGCAACAGGCGCCTGCAGAATGAATTGTGTTGTCATTTGGGGGAGGAATAAATGAATTCCATTGCCAGGCAGGGAAGGGGAAGGTGTTTAGATTCCACTGCACTTTCTAGAGGTGCTGGATCTGCTGCTGGAGCTGTAATTATGCAGATTATTAACTGCCAAGCACCAGGCTCAGTCATTTCCAGAGGAAATTGTGCTCCTGGCAGCGCTGCAGTCACTCCAAAGCTCCACAGGCTCTGTTCTGCTCCTGTTTGTCCCAGCCCAGCACATCCCTCTGGCTGCCCTGGCTGGCTCAGGACCTGGCAGGGGCTCAGGGACCCTGGCACGAAATCAAAAAACACCCGTGGCTTCGATTTTAGCCCATAGAAAAAGCTGCCAACTCTGCATGAGGAATTACAAGTCACAAGGGTTTGAGTAGTGAGATATTTGCATTAACACCAGGTGGAAAAGTAGAATTTTGGGGTTTTTAGAATGTAATTCAGGGGGTCAAGATGGAGGAATCTGGGCATGTCTTGACCTTCTTCTCCTTCTCCTTGCCCTCCATGCCTTGGTGTGGTGGTGACACTTTTCTGTTTTTTTAAGGTACAGACACACTGTCCAACAGAAATGATGGATATTGGCACCTGATTGTAAATACAGTACATGTAATTTTGGGTATAGAATGTAAACATCTCCCTGAAAGGGTACACAGAATGCCATGGCTCCCTTGCTAGAGAGAGCTTGGCAGGTCAGAATGTTCTAGATAAGGAAAATAAACACCCTTGAGAAGCTGATCCTACACGTTTCAGACTCCTCCTTTGGCTGCAGGGGCTGGGAAATGAGGAGTTTTACACCCTTGGGGCTGGGAAATGAGGATTTTTACACCCTTGGGGCTGGGAAATGAGGAGTTTTACACCCTTGGGGCTGGGAAATGAGGAGTTTTACACCCTTGGGGCTGGGAAATGAGGAGTTTTACACCCTTGGGGCTGGGAAATGAGGAGTTTTACACCTTTGGGGCTGGGAAATGAGGAGTTTTACACCCTTGGGGTTGGGAAATGAGGAGTTTTACACCCTTGGGGCTGGGAAATGAGGAGTTTTACACCTTTGGGGCTGGGAAATGAGGAGTTTTACACCTTGGGGTCATCCCAGCAGCTGCACACCCCGGGACAGGAGAGCTGCAGGCGGGTAAGGAACTTTTGTGGGATGAGCAGGGCAGGAGCTGCTGCTCCCCAGAGCCCACCTGGAGGGAGCAGCCTCCACCTCAGCTCAGAGAGCTCCAGGAACTCAAAAATAATTTAAAAACCCCAATATCAGGGAGCCCCAAAGCCAATTACCCTCCCAGGTGTGGTGGCAGGAGAAATAAAATCACTGCAGAGCCCCCAGAGCAGCTCCTGCTCTCCCCTCTCTTTCTGCTGGGACACAGAAATTGCACAGGGGGATCAGAATGTTGGTTCCTGTAACTGCAGGTGGGAAAATCCAGGAGGAAATGCTCCTGCTTGACCAGAGAGCAAATAGGGACCAGAAAATATCAGAGTATTTGGTGTAAAATCGGTGTAATTCAAATATTCCTTCTGCTGGTACCGAAGTTTGGCTGCTGCAGACAAAACCCTGAGCACAAATTCAGGGATTTCTGAGCTCCCAGCGGGATTTCCTCTTCCTTCACACCACAACAAGGCAACGGAGTCACATCCAGACATCAGATTTAGGGAAAAAAAAGGAATTTTTTCCAGGCTGTGGGGCTGGGGAAAGCTCAGATTTGGTCTCGGGCTCATCCAAGGCGTCCTGGGCCCTCTCGTGGCTGCTGGGGACAGGACACAATAATTTCATTTATTTTCCACCCAGTTCCTGCTATTGGAAGGAGATTTTTGGGTTTGGAGTGCAGAAAATCCATCTGTTGCACACAAATGTCCTCAAAAATGAAATGTTTGGAGCAGCTCCAGGGCACGGGAATGGCAGGATATTATCAAATCAAATAATGATAGATAATGATGGTAACTATTAAATAATAATAATTAGTTCCTCAGGGAAGGCTCCAGCAGGATCCTGGGACAGAGGAGGTTGGAATTTCCTGCACCTGAAGGATTTTACCTGGGGAATCAAAGCCAAGAGGGGAAATCCAGGGCATTCACCCCAAATGCAACTGCAGGATTCCCAAAAAAATATATTTTACAGCACAGAGAACTGGGCAGAAACAGAAACCAGCGAGAAGCTGCTCCTCCTTTGTGTGTGAAAAAGGACAAAGGCCAAACTTACAGACCTGAAGAATTTAAATTTACCTGTTTTCCCCAGTTTTTAGAGCCCACAGAGAGGGGAAGCTGCTAATTTGATACAGGAACCCCAAACCAGCTGCTCTTCCTTCTGCTTCACTGCTGCAAAAGGAAAAACTTACCTGGAATAACAACCCAAACTTATCCTTTGTGCTTCTACATCAGGGCAGTTAAAAAGGCAAAAAAAAAAAAAATTATTTATTTTTATCTGCAAGAAAATGTTTATTCTTTGTAAACCCCCCAGAAAAAAGAGGATGCAGCCAAGACCAAGGAGTGAACAAAAAGGGTGCCCGAGGGGGCAGCAAAAGGGGGGGACCTGAACACAAAAATCAGGGACAATATTCCATGTTCTGCACAGGATGGAAAAGCTCTGAGAGCCCTGAGCAACACTTCCACGGTGACAAGGACACCACAGCAATGCACACCTGGCTGAAGCTGGCACCCCGGGGGCTCCAAGGATGTAATTTGGATTTCTCTACTGACTTGAGTGTCCTACTCCTTCCTTGTTGTTGTTCCATGAGGCAATGTGCCAATTAACACCATAATTAAAAAAAAAAATTTAATTATTTTCTTTTCACAACTTCCAGAGGCCACTGCACGTTTGTCAAATCCTAAAGCTGGGGCTGGATTTTCTCTTGGTTTCCCCCACCCTCCCAAACTCTGACCCACTGCAGGAGCTGCCAGTGCAAAAAGCAAACACACATTTTAAAATTTCTGCAATTTGAGGGTTCCCTTGAAAACTCTTTAATCCAAACCCCAAACTCCTTGGCAGCGGGGCTGGAAACCATTGAGGCAGAAGGGGAGATAAAGGGTAAATGACAGCTGAATGAAATAAAAAACCCCAGAACTGCAGCTTTTATTGGGCAGCTTTACAGTGTCTCGTGTACAGAACATTGCACAGCTCCACCTTCACTCTCCTGGAGGGACCTCCCAGGGCAGAACCACCAAGAACAGAACAACTGCTGGGTTTGGACCAAAGGAAACAGAGGATGGAGCCTGGCTCTGGACCAGCAGCCAAGGACCACGAGCAGCTTGCAGCAGGCTCTCTAGTGAGCTTTGATACAGAAGCTGGATGACAGTGAAGGGGGGGAAAAAATAGTTTAAACCATCAAGTTTCCTCTTGAAATGTCTTTTCCCAAGGCACTGTGAACAAGACTGTTTAGCAATTCTCCGTGACTAAAAAACACCAATGGGGATATAAATATTTCACACAACAACCACCATCACATCATCAGCTATTCTTTATTCCTTCCCTTCAACAACGCCCCTGGAATTTGTTTGGTCCTTTGAGGGGGGAAAATCAAATTATCTTCTGCGACATCCACGTGTTTGTATTTAATACATCTATAAATCAAAGCTTTGTTGGGTTGTTTAACCCTTTCACTGGGAAAACCGAAGGGTTTTCCTCACTGGATGAATCTGCAAATCCAAATCATTAAATAAAAAACTGAGGAGAAAGGGTTCAAAACCAAGCAAAGCCCTGTGGTTTTTTTTTTCAAGAGGAAACCATGCAAGAGTACATAAAAAGGCAAAAATTGGCTACTTGAAAACCAAGAATCGTTTTTAATGCGTTGGCCAAGGAAAACAAATCGCAAAGTTCTGTGAGGTTTTCTAAAAATTTACAAGAAAAACCGATGGGCAGCTCTAGTCAATGCTCTTTTCTCCTGCTGGAAACGACAACAAACACAGTCCCACACGAAACAATTTCATCTTGACTGCAGGAGAGCCCTGGGGGCTCAGGGAACCTTGGCATTCACTCATTTCTTCAGGGGCTGATAGACAGAGGCGTTGGGGTCGAGTCCAGAGGGGCTGGGCTCCACGAATTTGGAGGAATAGTGAGGGGACACGGGGCTCAGAGTGCTGGTGGCTGCAGTGTAGCTGATGCTGGGCATCACTGCCATCACCTCTGCGATCTTCTGCTTCAGCTCCTTGATCTCCTGATCCTTCTGCAGGATCTGCCCTGCAAACAGCAAAGCACAGCACTCAGAACCTGCCCCAAACCTTCCCTGCAAGCCCAGCCTGGCACCCTGAACCACCACAGGGCTGTGTTTGGTTATCTCCACTCAGCACAGACCAAAACTCAACCCTCCCATTGTCATTTTGCATTATTTGGACTCACGGCTGCACCACCCCCAAAGATTAATTCTATCTAATCTCATTTTTCTGCCTTTTTTCTATCCCCCTTCTCCAAACTCCTCACAAAAGCCCAAGGATTTGGTCATAAAAGCTGTTAATTTTCCAAACTGGCCCATTCCCATCTGAGCTTTCACACCACCACCACAGCAATTCCTGAAACCAGGTGATGAAAAGAACCCTCTGCTGAAACAAAACAAAACTATTGCTCCCTCTAATTAAATACTGCTGCAATCAAACAACCTTCTGCAGGGCAATTAAACTGATGTTAAATGCAGAGTTTTGAATGTTGCTCCATGGTTTGCACAGCTGCACAAAGCCTGGGCTGGGTTTTTTGTTGGCTTTCTGCTCCCTCTGGTGGCATCACCACACTTCCCTCACCTGCTGAGAGTTAAAACAGCTTGGGTTCTCCCCAAATTTAGGTTTTATTTACTTGAGGAGTAATAAAATGTTATTATTAGGATGACAGGACAGCAGCTTAACAACAAGCTTAATTTAATTTATCTGTTTTAAAGAGAGTTCTTTAAAGACCTCCAGCTCCTTGTAATGGTTTATAACATGCAGAAAATAATCAGGAATTAATTTAAACATCAATTTTAATGCTCATTATCAGTTAGATGGGCTGGGAAGGTGAGCTCAGATGGTTTCAGGTCCACATTGCCACAGCTGGAAATGCCAAATTCCCTCTGAGAAATCCCAGGATTTCCCCCCAGGTACCTTGGGCAATCTCCAGCTGCCTTTTTGCATCTCCCAGGGCAGAGAAGAGGTCCAGCTTGATCCTGGTCTCTGCACTCAGGCTGTTCTCCAGGTGCTGGGTCTTGTCCTGCATGGCTGAGAGTGCTGACATCAGCACCTCCGTGTCCTTCTCGTTCTCCTTGTACTTCCTCAGCTCCTGCAGGGGAAACTGGGGGTGAGAAGGGCAGGAATGCCACCCTGGGGGCAGGAATGGCACCCTGGGGCAAAATAATGGCATCCTGGGGGCAAAAAATGTCACCTTGAGGGCAAAAAATGCCAGCCTGGGGGCAAAAAATGCCAGCCTGGGGGCAAAAATAAATGCCACCTTGGGTGACTTCACACAGCAAACAGACCCAGGAGTCTTTCCCCTTCCCCACACTGGGCCTGGCATTAATTAAAATGCTGGCTAATTAAGGTTACCTGCAGTAAGCACCCTGCAAGTGATTAAAGCTGTGATTACAGCACCGTTTTCTCTGGGCTGCAACCCTCCACCCAAAAACCCCAAAATCCCTTTGCAAGAGGCAGCTGATCAGGTTGGGGGGTGGGAACGTTCCCCTCAGGAAAAAACTGGAATCACAGATCTGCTCATGCTGGAAAAGGCCTTTGGGAGCATCAAATCCAACTCAAATTCATCCCCAAGTGCCACACTGGGACAGTTTTTTTTTGGTCATTCCATCCCTGGGCAGCCCCTTCCAGTGCTTCACAACAACATGGAAAAAGCTTTCCTAAAATCCAATCTAAATATCTGATTAAAGGGATTATTTGTATCTCACATTAAAATCTCACTGTGCTGCAATGGCAGAAATTAAGGAAAGAGAAAAAAAGGGAGCTATTATCCTGGCAACCTCTGGCTGGGGAAAAAAATACAAAAATATTCCACACCTTCAAATGGAGGGACAACAGTGCAAAAGGGAAAATATTAATGCCTGCAACAAAAAGCTTCTCTAACAGTTTGAAGATGCCCATAAAATTAAAAAGCTTAATTAGAGCTGGGTTTAATTATCTGAAAGCCATGCTCAAACACTCCAGGGATAAGCCACACTTGTTGTCAAGGGTTTGGTAAATCCAGGGACAACGAGGCTGCACCTGTGATTGGGAAACAAGTCCACAGCAGCACCAGGTGGGTTTTGAAGAGGCATTAAAAATCCATTTTCATGCAGATTGTCAGTCTGAGCACATCTTTAGGACAGGAGTAAGGGCACACATTTGAGCTCTTTAGCTGTGACAAACCCAACCCTGTTTGCTGCAGATCTGCCACAAAGTATTTCCAGTATTCAGACACTTCCACAAAAAAAAAAAAAAAAAAACAAAACCAATTCAGCCTGGCCAGTGCTCCAGACTGCCCCGAATCAACAACCTTTAATGAAATTTATGATTTATTAAAATGGGACTGGCCACAGGCTCCTTGCATGAGGAGAAAAATGCTATTGAGGGGATCCTACCCTCAGCCCACACAGACCAGTGGGTTTAGGGGAAAAAAATCCCCATTTAAATGGTGTGGATGGAGCTCTGGAGCCATGGAAGGGTCTGGATGGAGCCATGGAATGCTGTGGATGGAGCTCAGGCCCTGCTCCTGCCCTCACCCTGCCCAGCCTGGGGCAGGACATGCAGGAGCGGCACTCCCAGGGCACTGCTCTGATGCAGATCCAGGGATCTGGGAGGGCTGGGAGCTCTCCCTGCACGCTGCCACGAGCCCCTGGAGCTGTGGCATTACCTGAACTTTGATTTCCAGCTCTCTGATCTGATCCTCTTTCAGTTTGATGTCCAGGGTGAGCTTCTTGCACTCTGTCTCCAGCTCGCGGATGCGATTCCGCAAGGTCTCGGTGCACTCCCCTCTGCAGGGAGACAGCAGGTGAGACAACAGCAGGTGAGATAACAGCAGGTGAGATAACAGCACCCACCTAACTGCCCCTCCCCAGCTGCTTGCAGCAGCAAAAATTGAAATAAAAATTGAAACATGACAAGAAGCAGCCAACTTTGGCCTACTCAGCACAGCGATTCCCCTCTCAACAATGCAGGTGTTACACCCCAGGTACTGGGAGATTTGGAATATTGATGAAATATTCATCAATATTCCAACTGATGAGAGATTCATTCCTTGCTGGGGAGAGCAGAAAAGCAGGAATAATTCTTTTTAGACATTTGGAGCCCTGCAGGTTGAAGTTGTGCTGCTGTGGGGCTGCAGAACCCTGCTGTGCTGAGCACCGGGAGCCACTGCCCCAGCAGGAAAACTCCAGAATTATGGCCATATAATGTCCCAAATCCTTGATTCCCACGTGAAAGGAGATGCTGCTTTGAGCAGGACACATCTCTGAGAGCACACTCCAGGAACAGCAGGTAACTCAGAGCACACTCACCCTTTACGTGGAAGGGACTGACACCTCCCAGCCCTGCCTTGTTTTAACACAAATGAGCCTCTCAATGCAAATAAAGCTTTTTTTTTTTTTTTTTTTTTTTTAAATAAAAGATTTTTTAAAATAAAAGATCAAGCCCAGGCTCCTCCTTCCCAGCCCAAAGCTCCCAAGGGCAGAGCACCTGGTAGCAGCAGCAAAGGCCACAGCTCGTGCAGCAGTTGCTTCTTCCAACTTCTTCCTTTTCTTCTCCTCCATTAATTGTTTTTCTACAAAGGTTCGTGCCTCCTGCTCTGCCTTTAGCTTCTTCTCCAGCTGGCTGATCATTTGTTTGTCTTTTTGTTTCATCTGTACAGCGTTGTGCAATCTGCAAGGGACAGGAGAGAGATTAAAATCTGCCTGGATTTGCCTCCCATTTTAGGATTATTTAACACAAAAATCCCCCTTTACAGCCCCCAGGGCAGTGGCATTTAATTGTTGTAAATGACAATACAGTTGGCTTTGGCATTTATATATTTGCATTTGCCAGTTATTATCAATCACAAAGATTTTAATATAGCACAGTTTGTAATCCCTTTAACTGCTTTTCAATATAGTATAATCTCTCAGCTAAAGTTTTCTTTATACCCTTTTAAAGTTTTGAGGCTGCTTTGCCTTCCTCCTAATCCCATCTCACAGCAAGAAATGAGTAAATAACTCTAGAGGGTACAGGGGCATTTGGCCAACACTGGCCCCACCACATAAATTGGAGAGAAATCTCCAATTGGCCAACCAAAACCATGACACAAAATGGGTTTTTCTGCCTGCTTTGAACTGAAACTGCCACAGTTATATATATATATAAAATATATATTTATGCCTTATTAAACTTTTAGAAATGGTGAAGAGTAAGCCTTGTTTCTGTCTTAGGCTGCAAGATGTGGCTGGGGTGTGAATTCTATTCCCATCTGTTCTTTAGAGTTTTCTTCATCTCTCCTGCAGCCAATCCTCCCTCCAGGAGACATCTCCTGTTAATGGGCCATTAATTATTAATTGTCTTATGTTAATGGACCATTAATTATTAATTATCTCCTGTTCATGGGCCAGTGAGTGTCCCTGCATGGCTGAGAAAATTCCATCATCCCATGAGGAGATGCTCCAGGGGGAGGAGCCAAGCATTCCTACCTGGGTACAAGCTGAGGTTTTGGAATACCAGAGCAGCCTTTCCCCACTGCATTCCCAGAGGAGCAGCTTTGTGCCCCACTGCATTCCCAGAGGAGCAGCTTTCTTCCCACTGCATTCCCAGAGGAGCAGCTTTCTTCCCCACTGCATTCCCAGAGGAGCCCAGGCCCATCTCCCCCAGCCCTGGAGCTCCAAGGAAAACTCCCCCTTGTGCAGGATCCTGCTCCAGCAGAAGCACAGCTGGACTGCAGGAGGGCTGAGCCCCATGGATGGCACTGCTGCCACCTCCCTGCCCCACTGGTGCCCCCCACACTGTCAGTGCTGTTGTGCATTACTGCATTCTTATTTTTACATGATTTTCATTCCGAATCGAGCCCTGCCACTCCCGCTCCCACATCCCTGCCCGAGAGCCCCTCCATTCGCAGCGGGCAGTCACCCAGCGGGGAGGGGACCCCGATTCCATGGGAGGGGACCCCGATTCCATGGGAGGGCAGGCTCTGTCCCCCCCCAGCGGGTGCCACCTACTTGTTCTGCAGCAGCTCGTTCTCCTGGCGCAGCTGGCCCGTCTCGGCGCGCGCGCCGCGCTCGGCGGAGCTCAGCGAGCTCAGCTGCCCCCGCAGCTCCTGCTCCACCTGCCTGCTGGCCTGCAGGTCGGCCTTCAGCTTCTTGATGTCCTGCTCCAGCCTGCGGGCACAAAGCACAGCGCCGCGTTGGCCGGGCACCGGGCACCGGGCACCGGGCACTGGGCGTGCGCCCGATGCTCTGGGGCTGCGCTTCCTCCGCTGGAGTGCAACCTGCCAGCTCGTGCACAGCTCAATTACTTTGTATTATACATTTATAGAATGTATTATATATGCTTATATGATAGAAAATATCATATCATATAGGCATATATAATATTTTCTATCATATAGGCATATACAATATAAAATATTATATCATGTAAGCATATATACCGTATAAACATATATAATATAATATTTTCTATCATATAGGCATATACAATATAATATTTTCTGTCATATATGCTTATATAATATACCATATAAACATATATAATATAATATTTTCTATCATATAAGCATACATAGAAAATATCATATTCTATATGCCTATATGATAGAAAATATTATATTATCATATAAGCATACACAATATAAAATATTCTATTATATATGCTTATATGATAGAAAATATTATATCATGTCAGCATATAGAATATATTATTTTCTACCATATAAACATACATAATATTTTCTACCATATAGGCATATATAATATAATATTTTCTATCATATAGGCATATACAATATAATACTTTCTATCATACAGGCATACACAATATAAAATATTCTATTATATATGCTTATATGATATAAAATATTATATCATGGAAGCATATATAATATAATATTTTCTATCATATAGGCATGTACAATATAATATTTTCTATCATATAGGCATATAGAATATAATATTTTCTATCATATAGGCATATACAACATAATATTTTCTATCATATAGGCATGCTTATATATTATATAAATTTAAATTATATATATAATACTATAATATATACTATACTATATAATATACATAATATAGTATATATATTATATATAGAATATAATACAATATACCAATGTGTTGGTATTTTCTTGCAGCACATGATGTGCATGCTGAGCAAGAGGATGTGTTAAGTCATCCCCAGCTCAGGAGACAGTAAATTTAGTTTTAATTGCTCTTGAACAGAGACCATCTGCTCTCTACACTTGAAATTGTAGCTTTGGAAAGTTCTTGAAGATTCATGTAATCTTTTTAATTAAAATATTGTTAAATAAAACACATGTTTCGGAGGAGAGGCACTCAGCTCACTTTGATTTTCCCCCCACAAATCAGGTTATTGATTCTTAGAATAAAAACACATCACAGGTGAATAATCAGCATTTTTAAACTCTGTTACACACTTATTGAAAGCAAACACACCCCAGCCATTCTCACACAATCCTCCTTTGCTCTGCCAGCTATTGATCTGAGTTTTTAAAAGTCCATAAAGAAGATGAAGGTGCTTTTATTTCCCAGCTTCCACTCTGAATTAGTGGCAGCAGGACATTAAGACCAGGAGAACAAGCACAAAAGCCAGAAAGAGCTGCCCCTGGTGACACTCAGCAGCGCAGATGAATGGCTGCAGCTTTCTGGCTTCTTAATGAAACATTTTTGGGCTTCAGGGCAGGGAAATCTCAGCCAAAAAGGCACAGAGAGATGAGCAGGGAGAGCACCCTGTGCCCCTGAGTGCAGAGGGGAAGTGTGGGATCAACAAGGCTGTGCAAATCCAGGGAAGTGGGTCTGGAACAGCTCAAACAGCCCAGGCAGGTGAGAGGGGCAATGAGGAGCAGCCCCCAGAGGAGGCTGGAACACCTCAGAGCACTCCAGTCTCGCCCCTCCTGCCCCTCCAGGGACATGGAAGTGCCCTCCTGGGAAAATAAATTCCCACACTGCTCTACAAACAGCCAAAAGCACCCTCAAACAGGAAAAATAAAAACCAACTTACAGGCAGATAGTAACAGCACAAAGCAAATAGGCACCTCAAAGGGAAGTGCACAAATCACTTCAACACCTGGTGCTCTGCTGAGGGAAAGGATTTGCAAACCTGACCAAATATTCCAGCCTCAGTCCCCAAATGGGAACAGCAGCAGCTGGCTTTGGGTGAGTGGTGCCACCCTGTGCAGTGCTAAATGATGGACGGGGCAAAGAAATCAAAGTTTTGCTTCATCTGCCAAAAAAGCAGCAGCTCAGTGTTTGAGAGAGAGCAATGTTTTAATTAAGCTGTAGAACCACTACCAGACTGGGCTGTGCAAACAGCTGATTGGTTTTAATCCAGGTTTTCATAAACAGGTGGGAAAATGCTGTTTCAATAGAGGAATGCACCCGAATCCCACTTTACACTGACCCAGAAATAATGTCAACATCCATGGCTACAGCAAAGTGATAACTGAAGATAAAGCTGTAAATAGCTTTACCTGTAGCTCAGACTGTAACAGATACCCCAGGATTTATTTTGGGTATTGAGTATTCCAGGAAAAGAAACCCTGAGCAGATAAAGCCTGAAGAGCTCCGAGGTGCTGGCACAGGACAGGCTGAATTTGTATTTTTGGCAAGGTGAGCTCAGGGCTGTGCACCATCTGGCTGGTGGCATTCCTGCACCTGAGTGCTCCCAAGGCTGCTGCAGACTGGGCTGGGAGAGCTGCAGGATCCCTGGGAGCAGCCAGAGGTGAGGCCACAGGCACAGCTCTCCCTGCTGTGGCTGTGGGACTGGTGGGACGGGGCTCAGGGAGGGTGGAACACCCACCAGACATCACCCCACAGAAAATTCCTCTCTGTCCAGTCAATGCCACACAGAACCACTGGAAACTGCTTTATCAGTGGGCTTGTTTGGAATGAGGTTTTACAGTAAGATTTTAGCAGGTTTTAATTACCCCTTTTCATTACACTGAAGGATTTGCTGCAGCTTTAACACCAGAGCAGAGAATATCTGTTTTCTGCCAATTACAGAGCAAATGCAGACTCCTTTCTCTCTAAAACGAGAGGAAGATCACAATCCATCATCATGCAAAGAATTCCTGGGTGGCTTCTCTCCCAGAGCTGCCCCAATTAGGCAGACACAAGTTCATTAAGAAGGAGAAAACAAGAAGAGAGCTATCCCTCAGACCCACAGGTGCTCCCTGCACTGTCACAGAGGTCACCTCTCCCACAAGGGCATTAACACCACTCCAAAATAAAAGCACATCAGGGTAAACCAACACAAAGGCATAAAAAATCCTCAATTCTGGCATCAAAAAAGCAGGACAGGGGAGCAGGGCAGGCCTCCTCCCTCTGGAACAACCTGCACTGCTGCTACAATGATAAATGACCCCTAAACCAGCATTATTGTTATTCTTACTCTGATTTCATTTGCTGCTTAAGTCACTTTTTTCCTGGCTTATTGGAGAACATTATTTACAGAGGAGGGGGAGCAAAAGCCGAGTTCTGGAAGATGTTTTTCCCTGCTGCTGCACACAGCAGCACCCACTCTGACACAGAACTGCTTTTAAATGAGGCTTTAGTTGCAGATTATGTTGTGCTGTTTATACAAGCGAGGTCAATTCCTTCAGTTTGTCATTGCTAACTGCAGATTTACCCATTTCCTTTGCTGAGCACCACCTCCTGCCATTCCTGGTGAGGAGAGTTAATCAGGGATCACCTCGGAGAGGGAGCATTTTCCCAAATGCCTCGGGGGAGATTGGTGGATGAACCTCAAGACAACTCAATTCAGCTTTAATGCTCCCCAGCACTGACATCTGGGTGCTCAGTTTACTCCATCCCATAATCACCTGGCAATTGCACTCAAATGAAACACAGCTTATATAAAAATGCTCATTTTAAAGTACCCACAAGGCTCTGAGATGCTCTCCAAAAGCCCCGGGTCTGCCTGGCAGAGCAGCCCCTGCAGTGAAGCTGTTCTTTCTGTGCCCCTGCTGGGGCTGACAGCTCTCCCTGCACTCCCCAAAATCCAGGAATCCCCAAAAACCAGGAGCCTCCTTTCCCTGCTGGGGCTGACAGCTCTCCCTGCACTCCCCAAAATCCAGGAATCCCCAAAAACCAGGAGCCTCCTTTGCCTGCTGGGACTGCTCCCAGCAGCTGCCATTTCCAAAGGCTGCTCTGCTCCTGAGCTCTCTGCTGCTTTGGGAAGGGGCTGCAGGAGGGATTGGCTCCCACACTCCTCATTTACATTCCCAATCCTGATTTTCTGCTCTGTGCTTGCCCTCCTGGGGCAGGAAACCTTGGCCATCACCCCCCTGCAGCTGACACAGGAAACCTGCTGCTGCTTTAATGCCGCTCCAGGCAGGGGGGTGAGCAAGAGGCACCAGCCCCTCTCTGCCCATCAAGTGATGTCACTAAATTGCACAATATTAGCACCAAATGGCCACAAATTCCCATTCAAACCTCCCAGTCTGTCTCTGCAGGTAACACCATTTTAGGAAAGTGAAATAAGCTGTGGCAGAGCAGCTTTTGCTTCACCAAGAATTTTCCCAGTCCAACTGCCAGAAGATGTCCTCGTTATCTGCAGCAATAATTAGTACATGAGACAGCTTGTTCATCACCTCGTGTGCCAAAGGCAGGACCTCTGTGGATACAGCCAGTTCTGCCAAGCTGCACTGCCAGGTTTTTTGTGTGGTTTTAGTGCAGGGATTTTTAAGGGTGCTGAAAGGCAGAGGCAAGTCATGGGTTTTGCAGTGTAATGTGCAATAAACAACCAAAAAATAATTCTGCAGCAATTACAGCTTGGACTTGTTCCATACATTGAGGCTTAAATCTGTTTCACCTCAGAAATGACAGTGAAATGGTAGAAGAAATGAATCTGCTGTATACCTCCTGACAAACAACAAAGTCAGCAAAGGGACACCAAGCTGATCCCAAATGGATCCAGAGCTGGACAGAAGCACTCAGATCACAGAGGTTCAGTGATGAAGGGCTTGACAAGCTCCAGCAGAGTCCAGCACCCTCAGGAGATGTCTCAAAAAACCCCAGAGGTTCCTGAGCTGCTGGGACTCCTCAGCTCTGGCCAGCAAGAATGGAACAATCCCCAGGGATGGGCATCAGGAAATTCCTCTCCACAAAACCAAAGCACTCAGGCCCTGACATTCCACCAGGCAGAGCAACAAGAAAAGCTTAGCTTCAAATAAGAGCACGTATAAAATATATAAACCTCAACTAGCAGGATAGATTCCAGACAGATCACATCAAATATTTCAAAGTTAACAACCCTGTAAAAATCCTGGTCTCCAAAACCCCCAGATCTTGACTGTCTCCAGCCCTGCTAATCCCAAGTCCAAGCAGAAGGAATATTTCACATTTGCTCCTGGTTACTCAACCCAGGGCCATCATCTGTGGACACAAAAGGAAAGCAGCTCGGGTCTGCCATCCTGCTGAGAGGCTGCTGGACACCCAGCTAGAAAAAGCAGCTTTATTTGGAAGCTGAGCAGATCTGAGCTGAGTCTGAACAAATGCAGGACTTCACTCAGCCCTTTTCAGGCTCCAGCAGCAATGCAGACTGAAAGTTTAATAACAGGAATGAGTAACACTCCTGGAAGTGGAAAAAATGATGAACAGATGCCTGGAACTCCAGGGACGGGATAATTGACAAGGTTAAAATAAAAAAGCACCATGAATTTTTAAATTTAAGTGCATCCATCCCATCCAATTTGTCAGGTGAGTTTCTGCTCCCACTGCTGTGGGATTTACACAGTCAGGCTGAGCAGAAAGAGGATTTCATGAATGACTCCAGGCAGGAGCTGGAGCAGGATGCTGGAGTTTGGTGCTCCTGGGCTGCCTGCACAGGGACATCAGGGACCAGAAACAGCTCCAGGGATTTGTGGCACAACTCCACACCCACACACCCCAAACCACTTGTCTGAAGGAGTTCCATTCCCTCTCAGGGCAGAGTAAGGCCCTTTCAGGGTACAGCTGTGTTCTGTGTCCTTCCCCAGCAAGTTCCAGGAGCTGGAATTCCCTCAGGACACCATCTGTTTTGTTGCAGAATCATTTCTGTGGTCCCTTTTCTGTGACCACCTGCTCCAAGATCCCCACATAAGGATTTCAAGAGGAAATGGAAGCTTTAAACACAGCAGGTTTAACTCTGAGTCCCTGTCCCAGGCACACAATCCTCAGGCTGGCAGCTCATCCCTTCCCTTCCCTCTGCTCAAGGCTTAGGAATGTTTGGAATTGCAGCAAACTGAGCTGACCCTTCTGTCCCTCTAAGAGGGAGCAGACAAAGCTTATGGAGGGTGCAGAGCTGCCAGCTGAGCAGGGAACCCCCAGAGAACCTCACTGGCTGCTCTCTGGTTTGCCTCACACAGCCTCTCTACAGACATTAGGTATCAATTAGCCTGGCTGTTTAATTGGCAGGGGTATGTCAGTCAGGGTAGAGTGATTATCAGAGGGGAAAATAATATTTCCATTGAAGTAATTGTGTTCCCACAGCACAAATCCTCTGAGATAAAAGCCCAATTATCAAAGGTACCTGCAGGGAAAACAAGCCTGATCTGCCAATTAAGCTGGCCAACACTGATCTGGTGGAGTAAGGAATAAGAGACACGGGCCAGGAAAATGCAGGAGAAGGGCAGAACTGTGGAACAGTTTTTGTTCCACACATCTCTCCACGCACAGTCACAGCACATGACACCAGTATCTGTGCCAGGGTGAGCCACTGCACCTCACAAAGCCAGCTCCCTCTGAACCTCCCAGGAGCAGAGGCAAAGCTGGGACTTTTCCATGCTGACAGATCCCCAGGGCTGTGCCTGCACAGCGCTGTGAGCAGAGCTGAACTCAGCTCCACACCAGCCCTGCCTCCCTGCACTCGCTGCCTCCACGCTTGGAATTGGAGATTAAAGCAAAAGCCAAACACTTGAAAGGAAAAACAAAACCAAACCACCTGTTCTGGCACCAAGAAACCCCAGTGAACTCCCGGGAGAGGCAGAGGTCGCTCCACAGAAGAGCTGTCAAGGACAGATGAGCTGATTTTCTCACGTTTTCCTCCTGCCTTCCACCAGAGTATTTCTGGTGCCTCACAACAGAGCTGTGAGGTAGGGGAGCAGCAGATCCTGAGCCAGAAATGAAGCAACCTGCTGCAGGCTGCATAGCAAACAAAAACCAGGAACACAGCTCCACACATCTCCTGGAGATCTCATCCCACCACTGCACAATTCTGCCTTCTCTAGGTGATCATAAGTGACATTTTTCCATGTGATCATAAATGACATTTTCCTAATAAAAAGCAAATGAAGCCTCTGAGTCCTGATGAACCAAGGGATCATAAATGACATTTCCCTATGTGATCATAAATGACATTTTCCTAATAAAAAGCAAATAAAGCCCCTGAGTCCTGGTGGACCAAGGGAGGATGAGACAAGGCTCAGGCCCAACTTACCTTACCAGTGCATCTGGTTTGCTTAGCTGGTTATTAGGAATACAGTTTTCCATTAAGTCCTTATGTGTGCTCGGGCTCTTGCTGGCACATTTCTGTTTTTTCTCATTTTTAGAGGATGAGGAGGGGATGCTCCCGTTGGTTGCACTGTGGCTGCGGGGTGAGGAGTTCACAACCCCACTGACATTTTTGTAGTTTTTGGACGAGGCAGTGCATGAGTCCTCTTTCAAGAGGTTTTCTGTACTTCCTACAAGATCATTATTTAATCTTTTACTATTGATATGGTTTTCCATATATTCAATTTCTTGTATTTTAGAGTCTACAGGTTGCAAAATGTTGTTGTTTATTCCAAGGTTGTGTTTCTTTGCATCTTTGTCCTTTTCTTTCCCTTTTTCTCGATATTCCAGCTCTGGCAACGTTGCAGAGATTTTTTTATTGGCTGGAATTCCTCCATTGTGCTGTAGGAGTATTGAGGAATCCATATCAGATAATCCTTTGGCTGCTGCAACACCAAAGTGAAAAAAACCCAGCTTAGTTAATTAAATCCATCAATACCATGCCACAGAAAGAAAAATCATTATGGACACATCCACCATTCCTGCAGGAAACGATCAGTATTGGAGATTCTCTAGAAAAGAGAATCCAAAGTCACCTATTTTAAGGCTTTTTGCCTCATTCTAGGCAGGAAAGAGGGATTTAATAATAAATACTAGAGCTTCACACAACGCTGACTGACCAGATTGATGCAGCTGCTAATGAAGAACTGAGCAGAGGGGCCACAATTCCCTTTTCTTGCCACATTAACCCCTCCAAACTGATTTCATTTCTGCCCCTCTGAGCTCAGCACACTCCCACCAAAGCAAGCCAGGCTGCAGCAGCACACCAGGGCTTTGTTTCCCTTGAACAGCAGAGAACAGAGCACACACGAAGGAATCACTTGCCTTCCTCTGCCTCCCTCTCTTGCCTTTGCAGCATCTGCTGCTCTGGGGGCAGTGCCTGCTGCAGGAGCTGCATGTAGAACTCGTTCTCCTTCTGCACCTCCTTCTGCTTCCTCAAACGCATCTTGTAGCTGACGTAACTTTTAAAGCCAAAGCCCAAAGTCACAACAGGGTAGCCAATGCTAAGGAGGAAAAAAAAAAACAATATTATGAATCCAACTGTAGCCATGATAGCAAATTAATCAAGTACAGACACAATTCATATACACATATTCATATACATGTATGAAAACTTCCATAGGAACTGGTTTATAAAGTGGTTTTTGCTGTTCCACAGGAGCTTTCAAGAAATGCTTGGAATATCCACACTGCAAGTTCCTCCCAACACAGAAAGGTGGCACTGGGTCCTTGTTTACACACATTTCTCATGGAACATTTTCATGGCAGAAATGTGGGGGAAAACTGAACAGCCAAGGCCTGAACCCAAACAAAAAGCCCTGATTATTCAATTTCCTGGTGAAATAAAGGTTAACAGGAAAAGGACAGAGAAGCACTTACCAGTGTGCTGCAAATGGACGACAAAGGTCCACGTGGAAGTTTTTTAAATCTTTAAATCTGATGGCTGCTTCAATATAAACAAAAAGTATCCACAGTGATACTGTTGGTAAGCACACACCTCTTTCTGTGGAGGGAAGGGAAACAGAGGCACCTCAGGGACAGATTAAAGGTAGCAAGGATTTGAAAGTTATTTTTAAAACATTTCAGGAGTCTGAGGAAACAAACCCTAAAGATTTTCACAAAAAAAAAAAAAAAAAAAAAAAAAAAAAAAAGCAAGTTCCCATCAACTTGGATGAGCACTGAAAATGAGTAATTCCTCAAGATGCCATGAATTAAAATATTAAATCAGCTCAACAGCTACAGATAAAACTGGCCCATCAGGTTCTTCCTTCTACGCATCAACCCTGAACAACTTCAGATACGGATTTAACATATTAATACAGCTCCAAAAATAGCCCCAGATCCTGCAGGTATTTGAAATTGGGCAGCAAGTGGCTCACAGCACCTGCCATCAGCTCCCACACTGCTGTTATTAGCATAATATAAATTGTCACAGAGCTGAAGGAGGGATGATCCACAGCACCCTGCAAACCCCTGGCATCAAGGCTAGCACTAAATGTTCCACAAACCGCAAATCCCAAAAATCTGGGGAGTGAAAAGTTACCCGTGTGCTCTGCAATTGCTGAAACGCTGCAGGAGAGTTTTAAAGTCAGGAATTTAATTTTATTTTAACTGCTCTGGAATTCCTGATTATTCCCCTCTAGTTCCTGCTTACTGGAGATGCACCCCAAGTGCAAAACAAAAAACCAAAACAAAATTTTTAACTCTGAAATAACTACATTAAGTGAGGCAACAGCAGAAGGGTTTTGTTCCTAAAGGATATGAGATACACATGGAGTCCTGGAAATTATCAATAAAGAAGAGTTGTAAATAAAGAATAAAGCCCACCTGTGTGCCACACATACTGTACCCACACATAGGTGCTGGCAGCAAAGAACAGCCACTGGATTGGGATGAAGAGCAGACAGATGATGTTGGAGGTGAATGCTACACACACAAAAAATACTGAGAAGGCCTGAAAGAAAGGAGGGAGGGGGATAAAGAAGAGGGTTTGGTTATTCCAAATATAGTTTTTTATATGTAGTAAAATACATACAATACATTTTATATAAAATATTTATTAGCTATAATTTTATCACACAGCAATATTTCTAATATTACATGTTTAAGTTAAATATATTTAACATATTAAAATAGATTATATATATAAATATATAATTATTTTATATGACTATATTTATATAATTTTTTTAATATAGCCATATATATAGCCCAAGTATAGATAGGTCTGTGTGTATATATATATATATATATATATATATACACACACACAGATATAATTCATATATTAATATATATTTAATATATTTTTATATATAATACAATTACATATATTATATATATTTAATATATTTATATATTTTTAAATATATAAAAATATTAAAAAGTATATATAACAAGGGTTTTCTTTAAAATAATACAGAAAGCCTTGCCTGTTTACATATACATAAGGTTATCTATAATTCTGATTAATTCAAACCCAGCTCAGGAATTTAAACAAGATTTCTCTGTGGTGAAATCTGGATAAATCTTTATTTCACCATGGATAACACACCCAGCAGAGAGGGGAGGCTCTGAGTGCCCCTGGCAGCTGGCACAGTGGCATTTCCTGGGAAGGCTCTGTGCCCACTCACCAAGCCCTGGTATCGGAAGGAATCGTAAACGCTCCTGATGAAGAGCCAGAAGGGCCACAGGTACTCAAACCTGAACTCCAGCACAAAATCTGCCAGCAGCACCAGGGCCCACACCACCAGGAACTTCAGGTACAGGAAGGTGCTGGGGGGAGAGAAAAAGGACATTTCAGGTCAGCATTTCCAACAGAGAAACTCCCTTTTCTTTTTAAATTAAAATATTCAGAATTAAACTATGGACAACTGTAATACATAGAAGGAAATTACAGTCAAAATAATTTTATAAATTAAGTTTAGGGTTTTTTTTTATTATTATTATTCCATTACAGCAGGCCTAGCCTAATGAAGCTAACACTGAACTGCATTTATTTTTCCTAATAAACAGCAGGTTCACTGCTCATCAGCATCCATCTCCCTTTGCATTGTCACACACTCAAGTCCTGCCACAGGTAACTTCTCCCAGCTGGAATCTTCCTTTTCCAGTCCTCTCCTCCAGGAATTTTGGTGTTCCCACTCCTCAGCAGGCTGCAGATGTTCCCTCATTCAACACAGACTCCAACACCAATGAACTGAGATGTATTTTAACCCTACAGCAATGTCAATTCTGTTTTGATACTGAGTTATGAGTGTTAGATTTGAAAACATTTCTATGAAGGCAAATGGATCCCTTAAAAACAAACAAAAGCCCAGAAAAATGGAAACACATGAGGCCTGAGACCAGCCTAACTTCTATTTTTAATTATTTCTGAGCCACATTCACATGTTCTGAGTCCTGCATTTTGAACCACTGATGATCCTTCTTGGCAACAGAGCCTAAAAACATTTTGAGCTCATACCCAAGTAACACTTGAGGCATCAGCCCAATCAATCCATTTTTCCAAAAAACAAGCAAAACCCCTTTTTTCCCCCAAAGCCACCACTCCAGATCTGTCACTCCAGCTCCCCAATACCCTGCTGCACTCTATTTGGATACCACAACAAAAAAAAAAAAAAAAAAAAAAAAAAAAAAAAAAAAAAAGAGGGGTTAAAAATACTTTTTTCTCATTTAAATCAAATGCAAATTTTCCTTTTAGTAACTTGTTTTCCCTCCTCTGGCACCCTGGCAGCACAGCCAGCAGAACTTTGCCCTGGAATGTTCAGAGGGAGGTGCCAAGGGTTTGCACCCAGTGCCAGGCAGGGTCGAGTTTCTGCCCTGCTCGGGGCTTTTTTAGGAACTTCTCCAGAGCTTTGGGGAAGAGACAAAACACCACATTTCCAGGGAAGGAGCTGGGCACCAGCAGAGACTTGGAAATGAGTGAACTTGTGCAATTCTCAGCCAGGTGCAGAGCACAGGGCTGGGAACACATTTGGATTTCTGGGGAGCCAGAGTGAGTGGCATGTGCCTGAGAGTGCCCTTATCAACAGAACGGGCTGGGGAAAAAATAAAGCCAAGGGCTCCAGGAAGCACTGCAGAGGAATGGAAACAAAATTCATGGCACACACTGGGAAAAGTTAAGGAAGAGCTGCTTTGCAGTTCTGAGGGACCCAGCCTCAGTCACAAATTACTGCTTGAGAAGAATGAAACTACAATGACAAAACCCTCACACCCAACAAAATATCCCACACCAAAACCCCTTAAATGGTCACACTGTCCTGGTGTCCATGCTTCCACAGGCTGCCTTTCCCTGTTTATTTACAGTTTAGATCCTCACCAGAAATCTGTAAAAAGCAGATGCATTCAGAGAATATTTGACATTAAAGGTGACATTTGGGTCCAGACTCTGCAATTGCACCTGTGCAACTCCTCAGATCTGAGAAATCCTATAAAATCATCCCAGCCAGGAATTCCTTGCTCAGTTTGGCTGTGTTGTGGAGCCTTTTCCTGGGTTACTCTCATGGCTATTGTTTATTTTGCTGCCACTGGAAGCCAGGAGGAGACCCCATTTTTCCCAGCAAATGAGGGCTGTCAGGACTAATGCTGCTCAGCCGTGAAGTGCCACTCCAAGTGAAAGCATTTCTGAACAAGAGTTCTGTAACACAGCCATTAAAGTGATTTCTGATATTAAATTCATATCAATCCAAGGGCCCCGCTGACACTTAGCACCTTCTAAAGTGGGATTGGAACAATGCAACACTTGTAAGGAGGTTTTGCCAACAGTATTAAAGAGCCCATTTCTCATTGTCTGAAGGGCTCCAAAGCCATTCAGAATTCCAGGAGTTCAGGGAAGTTTCAAAGCCTCCATCCTTGTGTTGGCCCCAGCAGGGAAGGAGCCCAAATCTCAGCTCCTGCTACCCCTGAGGTGCTGCACAGCCAGGTTTGTGTCCAGGCCAGCCCCCAGCCCAGCAGGGTCAGCTCACAGCTGAAACACATCCCTGGAAATCAAATCCCTTGGAAAACCTGTTTATTGCACGGGCTCAAAGATATCCCACCGAGGCAAACTGGAATTCTGAGGTGGATCCAAACACAGGGAAGATTCTTACAGATAAATACCTGAAATCTGGGTTATCCAATTTCCTGACACATGTCAAAAAATCTGCCCTGGGTGAGCTGGCAGAGGTTTAAGCATGAACCAGCATATGGCATCCAATCCTGGAGGGTGATAAAGGAGAAGGGAAGGATGAACACATCCATGCGAGGAGCAGGGCACGGGGCAGGGAGGAGCAGTGATTACAGAGCTGCAATTTCTTGAAAGGTCAATTGATGGCTAATGTACACTGAATAGAAAGATTTATTCATAACCCTGCAGTGCCTGTGCTCCCCCTATGAATCTGCAAATAAATTATTTTCCTCCTTATTCTTCCTCCCCCTGCAAGTGCCAGATGCCATTTCCTTTTTTCCCCCCCTCCTTTTTTTTTTTTTCCCTCTCTTGTTCTTTGTTCTCCTTTTACTACCCCACAGAAGCAGATCCTCTGACGGCTGTAAGGTGAAAACACTGCCAAAAACCCCTAGAAAAAGACCCAATTCTGCACCCCAAACCCAAACTGGGCATGGATTAAGCCTTAATTCTATCCCACTATTATCAGCAAGGCCCAAAGGCTAGAAAGGCAATCCTGGCATGTTCCATTTGGCAGCCTGACTCATCCAAGACAATGGAGTGGGAGGCATCCCAAGGCTGGCACAGGTGAGCTTTAAAAAGGTGAATTTGAGCATTTGGGTGAAATCACCAAATAATCAACAACCCCTCACCTCAGGGTCACCCAACAGCCGATGCTGAGTAGAGATTAGCAAATATTAAATCTTTATCTAAATAAACACACAAACAGATATCTAAAATTATTATTAGTGAGCAGAAGAAGGGGAACACAGCGAGTTTGAAAGGCAGACAACATCACTGCTGGCACTGAGCATGTGAAAACCTGCCAGCTACAGGTTTGAAAAGGAAAAGAAATGTAAAGAACCCCAGGATGGCAGCCCAGGCAGGGGCAATCAGCACCCAGCGCTGTGAGGCTGGCACAGGAGGCACTGCCAGCTCTGGGAATTCAGCTGCAAACCCCAAAATCCACAGGAGCCCCTTCAGCTGCAGGGAGTGAGAGCCAGGGCAGAGGGGCTGGCATTCCCTGTGCCACCAGGCCTGGCACAGCAGAGCACATGAAATGTAGCATAAATGACACTGGAGCCCTGCACTGAAGTTCAAGTCATAAAAGGCAGCTCTGCTGCTTTGTTCCAGACCCCCAGGGGCAGCTCCAGCAGAAAATGCTTTACCCTCTATAGGAAGCTGGTAAAAAAAAGTGCCAGAATAAATTAGCAGGAGGAATCATTATGGATTTTCAAGAAAAGCCTAAAAAAGGCCACATTCTTGGAGGTAGTGCTGATGTTTTCCTTCCAGTTTATTTGGCTGTCAAAAATCCAGTCCCTGGAATTCAGCCTTGTGAGGATTTGGGTGGCAGAGGGAACCAAGAGTATTTATGGGGTCGTGGCACCCAGGAATCCTGTCCTGTGCCACCAGGGCCACTTGGAGATGAGACAGCCTCCCCTGCCAGGCACCCACTTGGCTGCCAGCCCACGGAGTGCCTGGGATAAAGGGCAATTTACATCCCCAGCTAAAAAAATCCTGCCTCTGAAGGAACATGGAGTATTTCAGGACTATTGTCAGGGAATCCATGAGACAGCATCCATCAGCTGATGTGACAGCACGATCTAAAGCAGAATTAATCTTGAAACTTCCCCAGCTAGGAAAGTGGGACCAAGCAGAGCCAAGACAAGCAATATCAGCAATGCAGCTGAAGGATTTCAGCCAGATTTGAACCAGATCAAATGTGAAGACTGGGAAGACTCAGGAACAAGAAGGAACAAATAAACTTTAATTCTTAACTGACAACAAGCTGCAATGAATACTTTTAATTAACAATTAAGGGCTTAATGCATGCACATTGCCAAAGGTAGGAGATGTTAAATCACTTTAACATTTTGTAACTGTTGCCATTGTTTTACACAGGAGAAGGCAAAATTTGGAATATAAGCTGTGGATATAAGAGATCCTCCAACTCCTACCGAGAGTGTGGTGGGTTAGGAGATCTGTTGAATGCAGTTATTTTAAATTATAATAGAGCTCTTTCCTTAAAGTTCCTGCAATACTTTTAAAGAGCACAAGTCTCTAAACAAGACAACATTCAGAGAGACAGATCATCCACATCTTTCAGTGCAGTACAGGATTTTATATTTTTAACTCTGTTCTGGTTTTCTATCACTACTTCTAATCTGCTTCAGTTTCACACGTGCAATGAACGCTGCCAGCAGAGCTTCCCTGCAGGACAATTCCTTCCATGCTCCACCTGCTCCAAAAATCCTCATTTTCCCAGCCCTCACCCAGCCCACGTGTCTCAGGGACAGCTCTGCCTTGCTCACGCTGCCAGGCTGGACAGGAGAATTAATTTCAGATCAGGCTTAATTTAAAAAGCAAACAAAACAAAGAGTTAAGTATCCCAATCCTGCTGTTCGCTCAGCCTGGCTGCTCTGCCCATAAACCCAGGATGCTTCCTCCCGATAACTGCATTTACTGGGTCTGTGTAAGCTGATGGGGACAATTAAGATAAACCGAATAAATAACTGCAGTAATTGCAAGAATTTAGACAACTGTAGTTCTGTGAGAAGCTACCTGTATGTGATCACTGAATTATGGAGTGAAGAGAGAAAAAAAAGAGAAAGAGCCCAAATCCATGTAGAAGAACCTTCCTTTGCTTAGATTTCCAAAGGGAAAAACCTTCCCACTATTTCCATTTCTTTTCTATGGGATAACACTCTGAAGACATTGATTGTTTCTGTTTAGCAAAATGCCACGTGAAACAAAGGCTAAAAATCCCATTCCTGAGCCAAAGCATCCCAGGAGAAGCAAAGGCAGTGGTGCCTCAGCTGCTCAGAGACTCCAAGCAGCTTTTCCTGCTGCACACAGAGCTTTCCTTGATGTCCCCTCCTTCTCTCACCCCACCTTCCCTGCCAGTCACCCCAAAAGCAAAGCATTTGGAATGACTTAAAATCCACTTATAAGCAATTCCTTATATATCTGAATTATTCTTCACCTTGAATAATAATTTCTACACAAGGGATGTTTTCCTTTACCATTCCACACAGGGTTTTCCCAAAACCTGGAAGTCTAAAGCAAGAAGCTCTCCACTGTCACAGATTCACTACAAGTGGGGTAAGCAGCACACTGGGACAATTTTATTCCTGTCACAGCTCCCCAGCAGCTGCTTCCCTCATGCAAAGTTCACATCTGAATTGTATGAGCTCGCTCAGGTTTCCAGGCACTGCATTCATCAACCCCACTGAACTAGAAACAGAAATGGGACAGCAGCACATTTACTGCAGCTCTCACAGGCTTCAGAGCCTCTCCTGACCCAAACTCCTGCTGACTGAGAAACGCACAGCTATCACACGCCGCACCAAACCTGCCACACTCGGGAGAGCAGGGCTGAAACAGCTCTGCACAGCCTCACAACGTGGGACACAACTCAGCCTTCTGCCTGGGAGCACCTGGAAAACACATCCCAATCCCAGGATGGGCACATCCCAGGGCACATCCCAGCGCTGTTCATTCCCTCAGTGCCCAGCTCAGAGCTGAGGTTGGCACCTGGAAAACACATCCCAATCCCAGGATGGGCACATCCCAGCGCTGTTCATTCCCTCAGTGCCCAGCTCAGAGCTGAGGTTGGCACCTGGAAAACACATCCCAATCCCAGGATGGGCACATCCCAGCGCTGTTCATTCCCTCAGTGTCCAGCTCAGAGCTGAGGTTGGCACCTGGAAAACACATCCCAATCCCAGGATGGGCACATCCCAGCGCTGTTCGCTTCCTCACTGCCCACTCAGGGCTGCGCCTGCCGTGTCCCACCAGCACACCAGGCCATCCCCCCTGCTCCGGGAATTCCCCACCAGCCTCTCACGGCTTCCCCAGCATCCAAAACACCTCCGGCACAGCCCCAGCCAGCAGCCCGGCTGTTCGGCACCGCTGTGGCCGGGAAACCCTGCCCGGGGTGACCCCGCCAGCTCGGAGCTCCGGCACCGAGACCCCGCCGGGAAACGCTCCGCAGGGCGAGCCTCGGAGCTCCGGCACCGCCGGGGTGACACCGGGAGAAGGCCCCGGCGCTGTGAGTGCAGCCCAGGCCGGCTCCGGCCGCTCGCTGCCGGCAGCACCTCGGCCAGCAGCACCCCCGGCCCCGCGGAGCCCCGGGGCGGGGCAGCGCCTGAGGGGCGCCGGGGCGCCATGACGGTGACAGGGCCCGGGGGGCGGCCGCGACCCGCGCGCTCCCGGCGGCCGCTCGGTACCTGCCGTAGATGCCCTCGGTGATGCGGTTCCGCTTGAGCGGCCGCCGCAGTTTGCTGCAGTCCGCGCTCCGCCGCTTCATCCCGCCGGCCCGGCCCGGCCCGGCCCGCCCCGTTCACGGCAGCACCATCCGCCCCCGCGGGGGGTTCCCGAGCGCGGGGATTTTTTTGGGGGGGTTATTTTTGGTTTTTTCCCGGTTTTTGCTTTTTTTTTTTTCCCCGGGAAACAAAGAAATAAAAATAATTCCTGGTCCGTCCCTCCCCGCCGTGTCCCCCCGCGCAGCCGCCGCGCAGTGCCCCGCCTCCCAGGCCAGCACCAATCAAACGGTTGATCCCACCTGAGTGACAGCATGTCTGACCAATCGGCAACGCGGGAAGGCAGACAGACGGTACAATGGACCAATCGCAGTGCAGGAAAGTTGAGCCCACCTCGTACCGTCGCGTGGCACGCCCTCCGCTGTGAGTGACGGCCCTATAACCCAGTCAGAGGGGATGATTTGTGATTGATTGTCTGTCAACCAATTAAAATGCAGATTTTGGTCTCCTCCCGCCTACTGTGCAGTGGACTGGTTCCCGCCCCTTGCGGTGACCGACAGCAAAATTGCCCAATGGAGGAGAAACAGAAAAATAAAAGGACAGCTCAGCCATCCACTCGGAAACGGAAGAAGGAGGGCTCTATTTCCTCTGTCACCGTAGCACCCAGGTGCCACCTCTGCCGCTTGACTGACAGCCTCGCTGGCAAATGGGCAGCCGGGAAAGGGGTGCAAAGTCAGGCAGTGACAGTTTGTGCCGCCCCCACAGCGCGGCCTGCGCCGCCGCTCACCGGAGGGCGAAATAACCCCCGGCCCGCCAGCCAATAAATACCGCGCGTAGCTGAGTGACACGCCAGCGGACCAATCACAGCACAGAACGCGCGGCCCGAAGACGGCCGGTGTTGCGGTTAGGCCAATCAGAGGGCAGGAGGTGCTGCGCTCGGCCAATGGGAGGGCAGTCCCTAAGGGCGGTGTGTGGGGAGGGGGCGGGCATTCCGTGAGGGGCCGGTGCCGCCGCCGGGGGCTGCCGAGTCACGGCCGGGCACCGGCACTGCCACCGGCACCGGTATCGCTGCTGTGAGCACCGGCACCGACACCGGCACCGCTGCTGTGGGCACCGGCACCGCTGTGGGCCCCGGCTGCGAGCCCCCGCTCGCCAGACCGCCCCGCTGAGCCCCCACCCCAGCGCCCGCCTCCATGGAGCCCGAGACCCCACAGCGCTTCGTGTTGTGAAAAATGCGTATGATATGGCTCTACGCAGATAGTTACTATATGTATGATGTTATATTGATTAGTTGTGCTTTTGTAGTTAAAATGAAGGTTTTAGTAGTTAAAATAGAGACTATGTATGTGGGGGGAGTTTTTTTTTTTTTAGGAATGAGATACTCGCTTCGAGGAACACCTAAATCTTCCAAAGAAAAGGAATTTATGGTTTTCTTATCAGAAGAAGCTAATTTCTTCAGGCCTTGCTCAGACGCCATGGGGATTAATGGAATTAGTTGACATACAACAGACAGAGTTTCTTGTTTTAAACAGAATGTATGCATAATCATGAAGGATATATGAATATGCAACAAGTGTATTGTTTTAAGGTTATTCCTTTATTCACAAGGGATGCTTTTCGTGACTTAGTGTCCGAGAGCATCCGGACCTCCGTAATTCTCTGCTTTTTATTGTCTTGTAATTGTCCTAACTCTACATTTTATTACTCTAATTGTATTACTATTTTTATAACCATTTTATTATTATTAAACTTTTAAAAAAGCCCAAGTGATTGGCTTTTTTCACAAGGGTAACAGGTGCCAGGGCCTCTTCACCCTCGTGGGGAAGAACTTTAAAGAAAAGCTGATACTAAAGTGCTTTGATATTAAAGCAGTTTGATACTGGATGGGAGGAAGGTTCAAGCCATCCCCACAAATCCAAGCCTTGCACAGATGCTTTACACGCTGTTATTGTGCCCTACAGCCTGGCTTGGCAGGAGGGATGGCCTGAAACTGAACTGTGAGTTTTCTGCCTATATTTCTGCCTGATAAATGTCCCTGTCACCAGCAGGTGGCTTTATCCCTATTTCTGAGCACGTTTCTGCCCGTTCCCGGGCTCTCCTCAGGCTGCTGGGGTTGTGACAGAGCAGAGCCTGAGGTGTAATTACAGCGCTCTGCTCTGAACTGCCTGGGCAAAAGGGCACCGTGAGCACTGAGAAGGGACAAACGCTCCTCCAGTGCTAAAGGGGGCTTGTAAAGGGAGGAGAGGGATTTTTATGTGGCTTGGAACTGCCAGAGGGCAGGGTTGGAGGGGATATTAAGAAGAAATTCTTTATTCAGAAGGGGTGAGGCCCTGGCACAGGTGCCCAGGGAAGCTGTGGCAGTCTCTAAGGCCAGGTTGGACAGGGCTTGGAGCAGCCTGGGAGGTGGCCCTGTTCATGGCAGGGGTGGCACTAGATGGCTTTAAGGTCCCTTCCCAGCCAAACCACCTTGTGATTTGTGCTGCGGATCCATAAAACGTCCCTGGAGCTGTTCCCACGGCCATATGTGCAACAGACTGATCGCACAGCAGCAGAGGAGCTGCTGCATCCCCAGAGCTCCCCCATTCCCTGCCTTGGGTTGGCTCCATCCACACGAGGTGGGACGTGCCTGCAGAGCTGTGGGGTCACCCTGGGGTCTCAGCAGGACCCTCCCTTCCTTTCTGTGGCAGGACTTGGGGCCAAGTGAACAAACAACGGTGCTGCTCGTGGAGTTATGGTGTCCCTGCCCTTTGGGTCCCCAGCACTGGAGTGGCTGGGGAGGTGTCCTGGGGCAGGGCAGGGCTGGCTGTGGCCATGGTCTGGCTCCAGCTCTGGCTCTGCTCTGGTTCTGGCCCTTGCTCTGGCCATGGCTCTGCTCTGCCCCTGGCTCTGGCCATGTCCATGTCCACGGGCACTCCGTGGGCTCAGCCCCTGTGAGCTGGGCAGAGTTTGGGCTCCTGCCACAGCGCAGATAAGGAGCTGCTCCCTGCTCACGCCTCTGGGCCTTTTTATCTCTCTCTGAGTCCTCATTGCTGCCCCCCCACACCTCCTTTGCTGTTGGGGTGAGGGCACGGGGAGGTTTTCCTGGGGAAAAGGAGCAAGGGATGAGTTGGTGCTCCATGTAGCAGAATGCACGATGCCTTCCCGGTACCTGAGCTTCCGCTGCAGCGTGCCCTGGCTGATCCTCCTGCTGCAAGCTCTGCTCCTCACCCGCTCTTACTTCGGCTTCCCAGGTGTTAGTGACACCTACGCCTCATCCAACTCCTACCCAGGTAAGCCTGGCACCCTGCTGGCAAAGGAGGGGGGATCCCTGCTGCTGGGTGGGACTCAGCGGAGCCTGGTGGTGAGAAGCAGAACGGTTTTATTGCTTTTGAACTTGCCAGGAGTGGTGGGAGTTTCTTTGTCCAAGACTAAATTGTAATTTTGGTCAGTTTTCTGTTGGGTTTTTTGACCATTCGACCCCCATCGGGTGGCATCCATTCAGATAACTGTGTAAAATTAAATTCAGCATTAAGAGTATTTTTTCTCTGATTATAGATTGGAGAGAAAGCTCTGGAATTCTTTGCAAAATTCTTTGCAAGTGCTAAACAATAGTGGCATATAATGTTTTATCTGAAGGCTTCCTAGTTAATTGTAATTTTTAAATTGATTTTTTAAACCAGAAGTCTGCATCAATAATTTCACTGCTGTCTTGTTCTTTTCTGTCCTGTAGCATTTCAAGATGTCACCCACATGGTGATTTTTGGATTTGGCTTCTTCCTGATGGTTCTGAGAAGATATGGCTTTAGCAGCACTGGATTCAACTTCTTTCTGGTTGTTCTGGGTGTCCAGTGCTCTATGCTGGCAGAAGATTTATTAGTTTTCATTAGGGGACAGCAAAATCAAGTTGGTATGGAAAGGTAATGAGTCCATGTTAGAGGTGGGCTAGTGCAGAACTGCTGAGTGCTCCATGTGGAGGTGAATGCCTCCTT
Source organism: Taeniopygia guttata (assembly GCF_048771995.1). Lineage (NCBI taxonomy): Eukaryota > Metazoa > Chordata > Aves > Passeriformes > Estrildidae > Taeniopygia > Taeniopygia guttata. The sequence goes on along the minus strand of NC_133048.1, from coordinate 3,344,502 downwards.
TTGGGGCCCTGCTAGGGATGGGCAGAGTCACATTTGCAGGCATTTTAGAGGGCTTTTGCTTTTTAAGTGCATTGTTCTGTGCCATTCCTTTTTATTGGCCCTGCTCTCACCCTGAGACTGAGTTGTTCTTTCCTTTCTTTCTTGCAGTCTAGCAAAGGCTGTGGTGAGCACAACTGCTGTGGTCATCTCCACTGGGGCAGTCCTGGGCAAGGCCAATCCTGTGCAGTTAATCGTGATGACCCTGGTGGAATTAATCTTTTTCTACGTGAGCAGATGCATCAACAGGACATTGCTGGAGGTACCCTGGTGGGATTTGCAGATCTGTGGGGGGAAATGTCACTGGAGCTTTGGAACAGCTCAGTCAGGAGCTGCAGCAAAGGCTTTGTGTGGCCTGGATCAGCCCACAGACGGTGAATATTCTGTTGGCACAGGTCCCAGAGCCCCTCACCGTGATGCACGTGCACCTCTTTGGAGCTTACTTTGGTCTGGCACTCACCTCCCGCTTCCCTGAGCCTCCCCCAGGGCTGGACAAGAACAGGAGCACCCCAAAGTCAGAGCTGTTCTCAGTGCTGGGTGAGTCCTGGCTGGAATGCCTCAGCTGGAAGAGGGATTGCAGGGAGAACATGGGGAGGGTTGGGGGTTTAAATGCAAAAGGCAGCTCTGAATGCAGCCAAGCACAGGAACTGCTGCTGTGCTTCCTGCTTTGTGACAGTGGCCCCTTTCCTACGTGGCCCAGAGGCCACTCCTGCCACAGCTGGGGCTCAGTTTGCTTTGTCACCTCGACATAAAGGCTCCTCCAGGTTAGCAGCTCTTTCTCCAGGTTCACCACTCCCTTTCCTGGCCAAGCTGTCCCCCTTGGCTTGCTGGTGAGGGGCTGTGTGCCAGAGCTGAGCTCATCGCTTGTATTTCAGCAGAGCTCAGGCTGCTTGTCCAGGTGGTGCACAGAGATAGAAAGGCGCAGTCCCTGCTGGTAACAGAAATAAAAAGATAAAGCCTGGTGAAGGGTGGGGAGTGTGATACAGGCAGGCCCACGAAAGAGGAGCTGGGGGGGGACAGGCTCAGTGTCTGGGACTTGCATTTCTTTTCTTATGGAAGCAATTCGGTGTCTTTATTATCACAGCTTCTGTAGTGCAAGTACCTCCAGCTGAACCCAGAGCTTCCTGCAGGGGTCCACAGAGTCTCATTCTCAGTCAGTCTTTGCCCAGTTTGGGGAATACAAATCTTAAATGCTGCTCTTTTGTGTCCCTGGAGTTCTTGTTTGCTGTTTATTTCCAGAGCTGAGCACATACTCATAAGAATGCTACAGAGGATTTTATATCTGTATTTATGACTGACTAACTGCCTGATCAATGGGAATAGGATGAATCATCTCACAAGTCCTCAGTGCAACCATTAAGTTCAGAGTTGCTGAAATGGCCTCTCCTGTCTGAGGCAGGGTTTTCTCTGCCTTGGTGCACTGAAATCAGGAATATTAGCAATGGAAACTGGATTTCACAGAGCCAAGACAAGCTGGTACAAAATCAGTGCCTGCCTGGGCTGCTGGAAACTGGATTTGTGCCGCATAGTGCCAATGCCTGTGTCACTTGTTAGGGGTCTTGGACAAAAACACATCAAATGTCCTCTCAGGTGGATGGCACAAGGGTCTGGTACCTCTGTGGGGTGGGGAACACAACATCAGTGATGGGGGTGGGCTGGAAACAAAACACAGCAGCTGGCAACGCCCAGGGAGCTGCTGGCTTGTGTTCGGGTTGGTGTCTGTGCCCAGCCCAGCCCACGGGGCGGTGGCTCAGCCTGGGGTGCTCTGAGGCCACCGGCGTCCCTCTGCTGGCTGCCCCGGGCAGGTGAGGAGAATGCATCCTGCCGAGCAGGGCACTTGCTCCGGGGAGGGAGGCTCCCAAACACTCACCATTAGGGGCAGGAAGCAGAAGAACCTGTTTTCATTCCTGTTAGAGAGTGGTCATGGAGGTGTGACACTGACAGTTCCTCACTGGGAGTGATCTTAGAGGAGGCTGTGCTTTGGGAAAGGTTTGGGAATTACAGTGAGTGCACACTGTGGGCTGGAGCTCTCCAGAGACAGGCAGTGATGGGTTCCCTGTGGTTCAGAGCAGCTCCTGAGGGTCTCTTGTCCTTGTCCCCAAGGCACTGTGTTTGTCTGGGTGTTCTGGCCAAGCTTCAATTCTATCCTGGCTGAGTCCAAGAAGAAAGCAGTGCTCAACACTTACTTGGCCCTTGCAGTGAGTGCTGTGGCTGCCTTCATGTTGTCTGCTCTGACCACCAAGGATGGCAAATTCAGAATGGTAAGGACAAGGGAAGACCCTGCATGGGGTTTTTCTGTTCAAAGAGATTTTCTGGTACCCTCAGGAATGCGCTGGAAATACAACAGCTGTTAACTGAAACCTTGTCCAGGAGTAAGTATCTGACAGTCACAGACTCACAGAGGGGTTTGGATGGAAAAGGGCATCAAAAATCACCTCATTCCACCCCCTGCCATGGGCAGGGACGCCTCCCACCATCCCAGGGTGCTCCAAGCCCTGTCCTGTTGTTATTGAATACAAAATGAGTACACAGAAGTTTGGTAAGTTCAAAAGAGAAAAAGAGACAATTTTATTTCTGACTTCACAATATATAGAATTCCAAAAGTGGCTGTGGACTGGAGGGTGGAATTCCCACCTCTCCAACCACACTGGTCAATGTAAGAGTTCATTAATTCTCTCTTCTTACAAAGAAGAAGGTAAAACAATCATTATTTACACCAACAGTGTGTGAGAACTCCAGTAGAAATATGTAAACATCAGAAGGCATAGAAAACTTTTAAAAGAACTTTAAAACTTTCAAAATAACTATAAAAGAAAACTTAACACTTTTAAAAATCAGGGCAACACTGTCCAGCCTGGCCTTGGGCACTTCCAAGTTTCCAGGGGCAGCCACAGCTGCTCTGGGCAGCCTGTGCCAGGGCTTGCCCATCCTCCCAGGAACAATTCCTTCCCAATATTTAATCTGCACCTTCCCTCTTTCAGTTTAAAGCCTTGTTGCAGCACCACAAACCCTTGTCAGAAGTGCCCTGAGTGCCTGCTGTTGTTCCTTCCAGGCTCACATCCGCAGTGCAGCCCTGGCTGGAGGGGTTGCTGTCAGCTACACTGCACACCTCATCCAGCACCCTTGGATTGCCATGATTTTGGGGCTGCTGGGCAGTGTCATCACCATCCTGGGATCTCACTGTCTACAGGTAATGCTCAAACCCCTAAATGGTTCTTGGATAAGCTGTGTAAATGTTTTTTCCAATGCAGGATACCTCAAGGGAAACCTCTTTTCCAAACTAGGAAACCTGAGGTGTTTTGAGCAGAGTGCAGGATTGCAGCTCTTGGAAGCAAATTCATCCTCTAGGTCTGCAACTACCAACTTGTGTTTCTGGGTGTCAATGAAACCTTTTCTTCTTCCCAGAGGTGTTTTAATCCTGCTTTGAAGCTTCAGGATACTTCTGGAGTCCATTTCACTTTTGGTTTGCCTGCTGTGCTTGGAGCTGTGGCCGCTGTTGTTCTCCGTGTTGTAGAAGATGGGATTGCGACACAATGGAATGATTTATCCAGGTACATCAATTCTTGTATTAAATAATGAAGAGAAATAATCAGCACTGCAGTGTGCCCCGAGAAGAGTTGTCAGACATCCAGAGAGCCTGAATGGCATCACAGATACATTGTTTTCTATCAGGTAACCCAAGATAACCCCTGAAGTCCAAAAAAAAAAAACAGTCAGTAAAAGGGAATTTGAGAGTTGAGCAGCCTTTGGGTCCTGTTTTCTGTCTCCCTTTTTGTTCATGTTAAATGCAGCACATACAGGAGATGAAGGCTTGACATGTGCCTCCCTCCAAGACTCCCTTTAGGGTCTGGGATGTTTTGGGGAGCTTAGGAGGGAGGCAGAAATGAGAGTGCAGCATGAGGGCCTGACACTTCTCATCACGTTCTTAATGAAACAAATTTAATTAAGTTTTAATACCAAAAAGGTGGACAAAACAAATCTGCTGAAATCTGCATTAGGCTTTTGGTATGTTTCTAAAACATCTCACTGCAGCTGCAGGTTTGAGAATTACAGCTTCTGTGAGAGATTTTGATAGATGCAGATTCGTTCACAGTGGTAATGCTAAATAAAAGCTGAAACACTTTTTTTTGCTTTTCAGTTTGGGTTACACTGCCTTTTATTATATTGGTGCCTTCTGTCAGACCATCAGCACTGCCTTGATAACAGGTTTCATTACAGGTCAGTACTGAAACATCCTTTATTTCCTTTGAGCAAGTTTCTGTGGGTAAATCACTTGTGGAATAAGTGGAAACATGAGTGCCAGGGACTCCTCCCAGCCAGAGCTGTTTTGCACAGAAATAACCCAGCAGCACCATTCTTTCAGTGCTGAAGTTTTATTTTAACCCAGGTTTAACAGCTGCCTTCAACCTGCCAACAGGAGAGGTGTGAAGATGAAAATACTTCCACTTTTGGGTGTTGTCTTATTGGCAGAAGATGCCCCAGTCTGGGTCTTGTCACTTTTTAGGCCATTTGGAGCAAATGTGCAAAGTTTCAGGAACATCAGGAGCTGCCTCAGCCCAGCTGCAGCCCTTTGATCAGGAGATTTTGGGATTTTTGGGACTTTTTGGTGCTTTGGGAGCAGCAGCACTCACATGGCTCCTGTGGAATGCTCTGGTTTGTGGCAGCTGCTGCTTTTCTCCAGCCCCTAATTCTGTCTGGAGCAACAGAGAAATGGCCAATGAAAATTGCTGGGAAACACACCCTACAATGATTTTTGAGTGTTTTAATTTATTCAAACCTTTGCATTACTTTAAGTGTAATGAAGAAGGAATAGATCTTTAGAAACATCCAGCTGAAATAACCAAACATTCAGTGTTTAACCAATTGTTCAAAAGCCCAGAGATCCCAAACTAACAGTGCTGATAAACCAGATAAATAATACACAGGCACTTCTCATGCAAGAAACTCATCATTTTGATGTATTTTCATAATCTAGCAGCTGTTTAATGGGGTTTTACCTAAAGTAATTAATTTTTAGTATCCCAAGCCTTGATCCTGGCAATCCTCTTTTTGTATTTAAGGCCAGCTTGGGTCAGGGGGGGTCTGCTGGAGGATTTGGGTCTGAATTTGTGTTTTCATCCATTACATTTGGATAAATGTTGCCAAGAAACTCCTGTTACACACAATCCTCCCCTTGCCCTGGTGTTTATTTTGCATATCTCTCTCTTTAACAACAGGTTTAATCTTAAACATCAAATTGCTGAAAGCAGTGCATGTCTCAAAGTACTTTGATGACCAGTTTTACTGGGAGGTGAGTTTCAAAATTATTTCAGATTCACAGTGGGGGACTTCATTTAGCATCTTGATAAAGAACTCCAGGTATTTGAATTAAAAATATGGGGAAACAAAGGGTTATTCCTTTTCCCAGCACATTTTGATGCACAGTCCTTGGGCACCCTTAGGTGCTGATGTGAGGCTGTGAAAATAAGCCTTTAACCAGCTTTTCCATTGTTTTGAGGGGTTTTCCTGTGATGATATGTTCTGATACAAGAATGTTTGTGTTTACAGTTTCCCCACTTGTCTGTTGGATTTTGATGGAGGATTCCAGCTGACAGGACCAAGATAAGATTTTCCTCTTTATTACCAGAAACACTGAAGCTATGATGGGTTCAAAGAGCACTGAAATACCAATTCTCAGGCCCACAAAAGCCACTGCAGTGGACACTGAAAAACGAAACTGTTCCAGTTATTCTTCAAAGATACAGAGTGTGAATTCACAGATGCAAACTTCAGCTTTTCTGCTTTGTTGGCCTTACCTTAAAATATTTTTTAGAAGACATGTACAAAAAAGTTGTCTGCATTCATGGCTTATCAACCCAAGTGCTTGGAAACATTAAACTATTTTTAGCTCCCGAGTTTACAAGGCAAAATGATGGATTTGAAAGTGTCATTTCTCAAGGAGCTTTTCTTATCTAGCAAGGTAGTCAAGTTTTTAAGCTGAAGTGATTCTGCTGAAAGCCTTGACAAGCCAGGATTTGATGAGTGAGCTGGAGCAGAGCCAGAACTCTGCATCCTGCCAGCCTGAGCTCCTGGAAAAATCTGGTTGGGGCTGGATGTTGGGAGGTTCTGATGGCAAAAGTTCAGTTGTGGGTGGTGTTCCTGGAACCCCTGAGGTTTGCTGCCAAGTGTAAAACACAAACTGAGCTCAGGGCAGTGTCTGGGAGGGGACAGCCTGGCCCAGCTCAGGGGTTGGCCCTCAGTGCTGCCAGCATTTTGGAAGTGCAGGGACTCTGGGGACAGAGGATTCTCTGCTAGTGAACCCTGTTTTTAAGCAAATTGTGATCCTCAGTGTCTCTTACTTTCAAAACCAGTTGACACAGAAAACTTTGCAGCAGTACAGGAGTGAAAACGTGGCTGTTTCTCTTCCTTCAGCAGCCTGGGAGGAATGAATGGGGGAGCTCGTGACGAGGCTGAGTCCTTTGATGAGGCTCCCTGGCCTCATTCACTCACTGCTGATCCCTGCAGCTACAGAGGGAGGCAGCTCCCAAGGAATGCAGGCTTGCAGAGGAAGGGCCAGTTTGCCTCGTTCCCAGCTCCCAGAGAGCCAGCAGGAGTCCAGCAGCTGCCCAAACCTTCTGCACACAACTGCGAGTTGTTACTTCCCAGGATAAATGAAATATTCAGGGAAGAAAAATCTCAAACCACCACAATTCTGAATTACATAAGAAAAGCCACACACCAAGTTTTGAAATTGAAGAAATGGTTATATTGCCCAGATATAGGAAATATTTAATAAATATCTGTTAAAAGGTTGTTTAAATGCAGTTTTAGTAAGTCTTGGATTGTAAATAACATAATAGAAATAGCTGGTTAAATACATCCATATTCCACTCTCCTTTTATTTGTAACAAACATCATTTTAGAAAAGTGACTCCACTGTTGTTTGTAGCAATTTTACATTTCTCAAAAACACCACAACACTGAAGTGGAAGTACAAGAGTAAAAAAAATAACCGGAATAGAGCTGGATTTAGTGCTTTCAGCTTTCCTTGATTTCTCTTCAGACACAATGGAAGGTTTACAAAATCGTTTTACAAAACTTTGGGGGGTGCAGTTAAAGCCCAGGTCACTCCAGGGGGGGTTCACTGCCACAAATCCTCTGTGCGGCCAAACTTGAACACCAGGCCCCTGTGGAAACACAGCAAAGGGACACCACAAATCAAATTCCTCTTGTTTAAAAACAGGGTTTCAAGGGGGATTTGTTAATCCAGTTCCTGTGCAGGCAGATCCCAGGTTATTCACACAGGTCTGCTTACAAAACAGGACTTTAGGACCAACCAGATCACAGCAAGTTTCAGGTTTTTTATCATTAAAATTAAATAGGAAACAAATAAAAGAGGACAGTCTTACCCAAAAAAGATGAATGCATTCTGGAAAAACACTGCTATTCCCGGGTACACCACTGGTTTTTCTGAGAAAAAAAAATCCCCATAAAATTTTTTTTTAATGTAATTTTCAAGCATATCCCGTTTCTGACATGTCATTTCCCCTTGTGCTAATTTAGCAGAGAGACTTTGGGAGCAATCTGCAGGAATGTAATTTGTATTCTGGGAATAAGGGAATTATTCCCTTAAAAATGCAGCAGTTTAATTATATCCATGGAGTTCCCAGCTGGGCAAGAGCTGGGTTTGTAGAAGAAGTTTGTACTTAGATCAAATCCATCCCAATACCTGTAATAATATGGCAGAGTGGTGAGTAGGGCAAAATGTTCAAACTGGGCCTGCCTAGAAACCCTCTAAACACCAACTCTAAAATCCTGGAGTCATTAAAAACACCTTAAACTTCCAAAAATAGGGTCAGCTCTTACCTTTAACCACGTAGCCCCCAAAAAGGATCCACATGGAGGCAATGAGGGACCCAAAAGCCATCATGAAGCCGATGAAGAGCCAGATCCGAGCCCCTGCAATGGGATGGGGGATGTCCTGTACCCCTGGGGCACCCGGCCCCACAAACCCCACAGACCCCACAAACCCCACAGGCCCCAAAACAGGGGTGTGAGCCCAGCCCTGGTACCTGTCTGGCCCAGGCAGCCCTCGCTGTAGCTGTCCCCTCGCACCTGCCCGTTGGACACGGCGTTGATCCTGGGGAAAAGGGGACAGGAGGGGCATTAAAGGGGACAGAAGGGGCATTCAAGGGGACAGAAGAGGCATCAAAGGGGACAGAGGCATCAAAGGGGACAGAAATGGCATTAAAGGGGACAGAAGGGGCACTAAAGGGGACAGAAGTGTCATTAAAGCTCTTCTCTCCACTCTCACTGCTCTGCTGGGAGCAGGGCAGGGAATTCCTTACATCAGGAAGGCGATGGTGGCAATCACCCCACAGGCATGGTAGGAATGGTTGAAGTCTTCCACTTGAGGGTATTTCACAGCAGCATCGATGATGATCCACCAGCCTGTGAAAAACTGAGGTGGGGAAAGAGCTTAAAATACAGAGATTAAAATACAGAGCTTAAAATACAGACACAGTCTTTCCCCAGCCTGTGAGATCGCTCTGGAAAAACATCATCAATATTTAAACAGCCTTACAGTCTCTAACCCAGACTAAACTGTGACACCATCAGTTTTGCTGTCAGTTTGGGATCAAGCTGACTGCAAAGCCAGGGATTTGCCCACTCCAGCAGTTACTTCCTGGGTAAAACTGGGAAATTTAAACAAAAAAACGGACGGAGGAAACCAGGCCAGGTTTTGTCAGTAACTCGCTGCTACACACAGGGACAATGTATCCCTGTTCTTCCTTTCCCTGGAATTGCTGAGGTCGGAGCGGCCCTCTAAAATCATCAATTCCAACCCACCGCGTCACTACTGAACCGTGTCCCCAAACGCCACATCCGCTTATTTTTTAAACACTCCCAGGGCAGTGACTCCAGCATGCCTGGCCACCCTTTCAGTGGAGAAATTCCCCTTTTTATCCAGCCTAAACTCCCACTGGCACACCTTGAGGCCGTTCCCTCTCATCCTCCCACTTGTACCGCGCGAGGAGAGACTCCCACACTGCTCATCATTTTTATCTTATGACAGAAAAGCCCCAAAGACCCCCCAAAAATCGCGAGCAGGGCGGGGCCGTACCAGCACCCCCGCGGCCACGGAGGCGATGGTGTTGCGCTTCTCGCCCCAGTCCACGCACTCGGAGCACCGCAGGCTCTCCAGGAACCCGGACATGGCTCTGCCTGCCAGCGACTGCGGGAGGAAACGGCAGCTCCGTCCGTGCGGGGAACCACGGGGAACCGCGGCGGGGACCCGGCGCTCACCGGGGCGCACCCCGATCCGCTCACCGCACCCCGGTCCCGCACCCCCGATCCGCGCACCGCGGAGCGCTCACCGCGCATCCCCCGCACCCTAATCCTTGTACCCCGCGCATCCCCCGCACCCTAATCCTTGCACCCCGCGCATCCCCCGCACCCCGGTCCCTGTACCCCGCGCATCCCCGCGCATCCCCCGCACCCCGGTCCCTGCACCCCGCACATCCCCGCACCCCGGTTCCTGCACCCCGCACATCCCCGCACCCCGGTCCCTGCCCCCCGCCCATCCCCGCACCCCGGTCCCTGCCCCCCGCGCATCCCCGCACCCTAATCCTTGCCCCCCGCCCATCCCCGCACCCCGGTGCCTGCACCCCGCGCATCCCCCGCACCCCGGTCCCTGCACCCCGCGCATCCCCCGCACCCCGGTCCCTGCCCCCCGCGCATCCCCCGCACCGTGCGCGCCCCCGGCCCCGCGCGCTCCCCGCGCGCTCCCCGCGCACCGTCACGGGACGCGGCGGCGGAGGCCGCGCGCATGCGCAGCGCGGGCGCGTCCCGAGGAGCGCCGGGGCGGGGCCGGAGCCCGGCGGGGGTGGGCGGGGCCGGCGCGTGCGCGGCGGGCGCGCGGGTTGCGTAACGGGAGGGACGTTCTGGAAGGTTCGGGGCCCGCCCTCAGTCGGTGGCGGGCGGCGGCGGCGGCAGCGGGTTGCGGCTCTGTCGCGCTTCTATCGCGCTTCTATCGCGCTTCTATCGGCGCAGTGCTATGGGTGTGACTCACGAAGCGGGGCTCTCCCCTCAGGACCCGTGCGGGGGCAGCCCGGCGGGCTGGAGCCGGTGAGGCGGCGGGCCGGGCACGGCCGGGGCTGGGGGGAGAGAGGGCGGTGGCGGTGAGGGCTGCGGGGCGCTCACGGGTGGGTTTTTATGGTTTTTGTTTCGTTCCAGGAGCGCGCAGGTGCCTCAGGGGAACCAGCGTGGGGCGTGCCCGGCGGCGCCCAGCGGTGAGTGAGGGAGCGCTGAGGGCTCGGCGGCGCCGGCCCGGCCACTCGGGGGTTTATTTCTGTGATTATTGTCCCGGCTCTGTCACCTGGGTCCTGGCATACAGATCAAATAGTGAAATTTCAGCTAGAGAAGCGCGTCTGACGACTCTCCCGCAACTTAAATTTTAATCAGATTTCAGTGCGCGGGTTGGATTTGTTGCCGAACTTCACTTTGCGCCGAGCGCTAAATAGAAATTTCCGTGTCAAAGCAAGCTGCCCTAAACTGGTTACGTAACTCTGGGCTTAAGTCTTGTGATAAGATCCCTACCCCGGGTAACCTTTGTAGCCGTAAAATGGCTGCCACTCCAGAGACAGCCATTTTAATTATTAATTTAGAGACGTAAGGGGTGTCCTGTGCGAGTCACGGCCGCTGGATCATCTCCCGGCTTTTGCACAGAGCGTTTTTAGCAGCAGCTTGTTGAGTGCGCTGCTGGGATGTGTGGAGCTGTGTGCCACGAGTTTCATAGCGAGATACAGGCAAGATCATCGCTGCGTTATAGTTACAAGGTAGTTTCGTTTTCCCTTGTTGGAATATCCAACGCAGAGGAATTGTAGCAGAAATTGTGGAACTGTAGCAAAAAACTTAATTTGTACTGTGCTGGAAAGCAAATGGTTATTTTGTATCATAGATGCAATGGATCCTGTATATTTAGGATGATAAAATATCTGGAAAATTGTTTTCAAGAATGTCAAGATTTTCCTGTTTTTTGGAGGAAAAAAAGGTGTTGAGCAAGGTATTACACTTAAAACCCACACAGACCTCTCTCCAAAATTCCATGCAGAACCACTCGTGGTTTAAACGGAAACCTTTCTTTTTTCACACAGTTTTGTGGCTGACTGGAGGCGAGTGTTCAGTGTTAGTGGAAGATGGCTGGGGGTCGCTGGGGTGTTTAATTCCTTGTGTTTCAGTTTTGAGGCTGACTGCAGGAGAGGGAATTGCAGAGCTGAGCTGTCACTGGAAGATGGCCAGGGGGTCGCTAGGGTGTTTAATTCGTTGTGTTTCAGTTTTGTGGCTGACTGCAGGAGAGGGAATTCAAGAGCTGTCACTGGAAGATGGCCGGGGGTCGCTGGGGTGTTTGATTATCCCTGGCCTCACTTGCGTTTGTTGTTGCTGAGGAAATGCCCACAAAGGCTGACCTTCCCTCTCTCCCCACAGGAACAGAGACGGGGCACTGCAGAGCCGCAGCCAGACCCGAGGCGGCGGCTGAGGGCGCGCAGAAAGGGCAGACAGCCGCCGTGACGGAGTTCATGGACGACCTGAGCCTGGGCTCGCCCGGCCACGGGGACTCTTCCCGGCGCAGCTGCAGCCGCTCCTCTGGCCGCTCGTCGTGCAGCTCCCGCTCCAGCAGCAGCTCCTCCAGCCGCTCCTCGCGCAGCTGGAGCCGCTCCCGGTCCCGCTCCCGGTCCCGCTCCCGGCGGCACGGCTCCCGGCGCTCGCGGCGGCACCGCTCTCGCTCCTACTCGCGCAGCCGCTCGCGCTCACGGCGCTACCGCGGGCGCTACCGGCCCCGGCGCTACCGGCCCCGCTCCCGCCGGTGCCGCTCCCGCTCCTGGTCCCGCGGCAGGGCCTGCTACCGGCGCTCCTACTCGCGCAGCCGGTCCCGCTCCCGGGGCCGGCGCTACTACGGCTTCGGGAGGAGCGTCTACCCCGAGGCCTACCGGGGCTGGAGGAGCCGCTCCCGCACGCGCTCGCGGAGCAGGTCGCCTCTGCACCTCAGTGAAAAAGGTACTTGGGGCTCTCTGAGGCTTCTCGCTGTGAGAGCCTGCAAAGAGGCTTTGTTTGAGCCAGGCGGGTTCTCCTCGGCTTGCTTGGTTTGTAAAGCACAAGTGAAAAAACCCTCAGTTTTGGACAAATGAGTTTAATAAAGATTGTTCTTCGGAACGTTAATTAGCACAGGGGGGTAGGCTGTGATGAGATGGGTCCCAGATGATGATTGCATAAATGTCAAACCTGCAGGATTTAGGCTTGAGTAGGTGCACATGGATTTTAATAGGACACAAAGCACTTTTTCTCTTCCTTCCTCTTCTAGACAAGAGGGAACTGCTGGAAATTGCAAAAGCCAATGCTGCCAAAGCTCTGGGAACAGACAACATTGTCCTGCCAGCGAGCCTGAAGATCTCTGCTCCTGCCAAGGAGATCAAAACTGAGAAGCAGGAGCGTGAGGAATCCACGGAGTCAGCTGAGGTAAGTATGGAGTGTTCTCCCTGACAAGGTAAACACCTCTTAGACTTGTCTGCATGGCTGTGCTGTAGTTCAGCTGTGGAGCTTGTGCTTATGAGCTCAAACTCCTGAACAAAAACTTGTCCAGAAACCTCGAGGCTTTGCCCTAAGCTGGCAGCAGACGCCCTCTCTGAGGTGGCTGATCCCCTGAGTGTCCAGTAGGGACAGCTGGGGAAGGAGAGGAGACTTGTTCCTTTGACTTGTTCTCCTCGTGGGATATTTCCCATGAATTCCACTAGTTTATGCCTTTCTGACCTAAAACAAGGAGTATCCTTGCCAAACCTAGTGAATAGTGTGGGATTATTTTTTTTAAGGTTAAATCTTTCTGCCTTTTTTAACTGTTAAAAGATTTTAATGTGCAACAAACTGTTTCCCAGAAATTCCATACCCAAGCACACAATGCATTTTACATACTTTATTTCTGTCTTATAGAAATCATGACTATGGTTCCAGACATGAGGAAGAAAATCTGGTGGTAATTAAGGGACTTGTGGGCTGTAGCTGCTGTGAATTGAAGGGAGGGAGAAACTGGAGCAGCTTAAAGTGAATTTTAGTTTGGATCTGTTGTGGTGTGTTACCCTGAGGCACAGTAAATACAAACCTGCAGCCACTGCCTGCCTCAGGTGCTGCTCGTGGAAAGGGACGTGAATTTGCTGAGGGTTTGACACAAATGGTGCAGGCATCCCTTTCATAAACATATGCAATATATTCCAGATGTTGAGAGAGTACAGAAGAAGAGGCCTGCATCCCTTGCAGATAAGTTTATTGTTGTTCTCCAAAGCCCTGCAGGATGGGTGTGCAGTGCCCTCGCTGTGTCACTGCTCTGCTGTGGCAGCTTTTCTGTGACTTGGGTCCTTTGTGGGCTCTGCTGGGCTGGAGCTGCCTCTGTTGGCACGGGAACAGCTCCACTGCCTTTGGCACAGCTGCCCTGGCCGGGCTCAGCCCTGGCTGGGCTCAGCCCTGCTGTGCTGTGGCTTCACAGCCACTTGAGATGAAATAGGGAACACTCCCAGAGAGCTCTGCTCTGCTCTGCCTGCCCTGCCCCAGGGAGCCCCTCTTAAGCTGTGTCTGCTCTTCTTTAGCAACCTGGGAGTGCAGCTGAGGACGTGAGCAAGGCTGGCATGGAGAGAGCAACCATCCAGAGGAGCATCTCCTTCAGCCCTAATGTGAGTGATGGAATCCCTGAGTCAGGGCTTTTCCCACATCATCACCTCAGTAAGGACAGGAATTTAATGTTTGGTCATTATTTCCCTGCAGGAGTTGGTAGAGCACCCTGGACACACCTCAGCAGTGTGTTTGAAATAAGTGTTCACCTTCAACCTGAACAATTCAAAACTAGAACTAGTTTAAAATACAGCTTATATCAAGTTACATGTTTTAGTAATGCAAACTTAGGATTCGGGGATTTCTCCCGTGTTTTGTGCATGTGATTGATACCCAGTATAAGCAGCAGGAATTCCAGGAGCTGGAGAGAAAACATTTATATGATTTATATGATAAACCCTTTGCTTTCAGCACCTTTTCTTACAGGAAATGTCTTTTTTTCCCCCAGAACACAATGGCCAAACCTGCCCTGCAGAAGCCAGTGAGCCACGCTGTGGCTAAGGAGCCAGTGGTTTCTCCAGCCAGGGAGGATGACAGGAAGGGAAGCCCCTATGGGCAGTGGGTTCCTGTCAAGAAGGAGGAGAAGAAAACATTCCTGAACTTCTCACCCAAAAGCGCCCTGTTCCGGGCACGCTGAGGGGAGGCACCCCTCAGCAGAGACTTGGAGATTTCTGATGGGCTTGAAGACTTTTTAATACTGAGTATTTATTTTGAGGTCTTAATTTTTGGAATCTTAGGTTTCTCTTTCAGATAGAGAGAGCACACAGATCCAGAAGCCACAGATGGGAATCTTGTGTATATTTGTAAATATTTTATATTGCTTTATTGGACTAGAACTTGCAGGTGGGTAACTTTTTCTAAACCATAGTTGCGTAGCTGTTCTTTGAACACCTGGATTTACCTTGTGCAATTGTTTACTTCAAGTGAATAAAGTTTAGTTTTGCACTGGCTGTGTCAGGTGTTAGGCCTGAGTTTCTGTGATTATTTGTGGGTTTACCTTGCACTCCCCAGCTCCTCTCACGAGCTGCAGCACGGGAGAGCTGTTGGATCGCTCTGGCCGTGGATCCTGCCTCCATCACGGCCTCTTCCTTCCCCAGGTGCCTTCTGGAGTGGGGACTGTGTAGGATTTCAGCTGCCTGCCCCAGGAACCGTGGCCATTCCCAGTCACTACAGGGTTTATTTTACTGGTTTGCTTTAAGATCAGCCTCCCTGAGAGGCAGGAAGGGAAAAAGGGGCAGGAGGAAGTCCAGGAAGGCAAAGGAGCTCTTACATTTTGAGGGTACCTGGTTACACTTGGGTTTTGTATAAACAAATTGTTAGTAAATTAACGGAATGGACTAATGTCTGGAAGCTTCTTTCAGAGACCCTTGAAAGGGGGGAGGATCCTGTGTTTTATCCTCTCCCTGTGGGTGAGGCTGGACAGGGGCAATCCCACCCTTGGAATTGCTGCTGGGGGGGAATCCCACCTTGGAATTTCTGAGGGATGGGGGAATCCCACCTTAGAATTCCTGAGGGACAGGAACAAGCTGCCTTCCCACGGGAATATCACTCTGCTCTTCATCCTGCTGGCACACAAACCTGCGGAACCTACACAGCTCCCAGATTAGACCAAGGAGTTTATTTAGAGCATGACAGGCACAACCTGGCTACTCCCGCAGCCAAAGCTATTCACGGCTGAATTCTGCAAATTGTCCGCTACAATAAACACCACGGAGCTGACAGAGCAACAGAAAAATCTACTTTGGATACAAATTACAATGGAAAATGGCAACAGAGGAGGCAGGATGGAGCTGTGCCAGGCAGGCTCACAGGACCCAGGCTGAGCTGAGCTGAGCTGTGCCAGGCAGGCTCACACAGCCCAGGCTGAGCTGAGCTGAGCCAGGCAGGCTCACACGGCCCAGGCTGAGCTGAGCTGAGCTGTGCCAGGCAGGCTCACACGGCCCAGGCTGAGCTGAGCTGTGCCAGGCAGGCTCACACGGCCCAGGCTGAGCTGAGCTGTGCCAGGCAGGCTCACACGGGCCAGGCTGAGCTGAGCTGTGCCAGGCAGGCTCACACGGCCGTGCCCCTCTCCAGGTTCTGTTTGATCTCGGCCGTGTATTTCCCGTAGAACCTCTCGGCCTTCTGGTTGAACTTGGCGTTCCTCTCGTTGATGTAGTCGATGTCGGCGTCGTCGTTGTAGGGCCGCCTGCGGCTGTACTTCTCCCTCTTCTCGATCCTGGGGGCAGCAGGGGCTGAGCCCGGGGCCGCAGCACCCCCAGCCCTGCCCTCCCTCCCCTCTCTCCCCGGCACTCACTGCTTCTCCAGGTCTGCCACCATCCTGTCCACGCCCTCCTTGGAGGGCACGTGGGTGCCGTGCAGGAGGCTGTCCGAGGTGGGGTACAGGGCGTCCCCG
Source organism: Taeniopygia guttata (assembly GCF_048771995.1). Taxonomy (NCBI): domain Eukaryota; kingdom Metazoa; phylum Chordata; class Aves; order Passeriformes; family Estrildidae; genus Taeniopygia; species Taeniopygia guttata. Next base: position 3,328,439 of record NC_133048.1, on the reverse strand, counting down.
CTGTGGGGAGAGCGAGGGGCAGCACTTACACACCTGGCACTGCTCCGGGGCTCCTGAGAATCCCAGGGAGCACCTTAAAGCCCAGCCAGTCCCAGCCCTTCACCTCCCACCATCCCAAATTGCTCCGAGCCCCGTCCAGCCTGGCCTCGGACACTTGCAGGGATCCAGGGGCAGCCACGGCTGCTCTGGGAAATCTCTGCCAGGGCCTCCCCAGCCTCACAGGGAACAATTTCTTCCCAATATCCAACCTAAATTCCCCCCCCCCTTCCACTTTGAACCCCTCATCCCTTGTCCTGCCCCTCCGTGTCCTTGTGGTTTCCCTGCTTCTGCCCAAGTTCCACTGTCACACCTCACCCAGCTGTGGGAATCCCAGATGTATGTGACATTAAATGTCAGTATTAAACCCAACAGAGGGACCTGCAGGTGCCTCTGAGACACAGAACCCCCAGAAATGCTCAAACTGGACAAGTCTCAGTCCTTAAGCCTTCAAAACCCCAAACCCTGCTCCAGAAGTGCCTGGTGACGCACTGAAACGTGACCTAAGTGCTTGGGCACTTCCTCCAGCTCAGAAATGAACTCGTTAATTACCCCAGCAGCCCTCCCGAAGCAGGGGTGATTAACGAGGTTCATTCCCAAGCAGCTGAGACACAGAAACCCCAGGCCACAGCAGAATGGGCTGGGGTCCTTTGCCCTTGGCTGCCCCAGAGCCCACAGGGGGAGCAGGACTCACTGCTGCTCCTTCAGCCGCTCGTACTGCTCCAGGTCGGGTTTGATCTGCCGGGTCAGCCGCTGGTACTGGCGCAGCTGCGCCGCCGCGTAGTCTGGGGAGAGAGCAGCGTTTGCTGGCCTGCACAGCAGGTCTCACCTGCTTCTCTGCGTGCTTTACCTGGTTTATATTTTTATAGCATGATTTTACCTGCTTCTCTGCATTGTTTGACCTGTTTTATACTTTTATAGCATGATTTTACCTATTTTACAGCATTATTTTTCCTATTTTACAGGATTATTTTATATTTTTATAGCATTATTTTACCTATTTTACAGCCTTATTTTATATTTTTATAGCATGATTTAACCTATTTTATAGCATTATTTTACCTATTTTACTGCATTGTTTCACTTGTTTTATTGTATTGTTTTACCTATTCTATAGCATTATTTTACTATTTTACAGCATTATTTTATCTATTTTACAGCATTATTTTATCTATTTTACAGCATTATTTTATCTATTTTGTACCATTGTTTTACCTATTTTATAGCATTATTTTACAGCATTATTTTACCTATTTTATAGCATTATTTTACAGCATTATTTTACCTATTTTATAGCATTATTTTACCTATTTTATAGCATTATTTTACAGCATTATTTTACCTATTTTACAGCATTATTTTATCTATTTTGTACCATTGTTTTACCTATTTTATAGCATTATTTTACAGCATTATTTTACCTATTTTATAGCACTATTTTACCTATTATCTCTCTATTATCTCTCTTTCTGTTCATATTGTTATTAGATATGTTCTACCACCGTGTGCTCTTCATAGTGCACCAATAATATAAAATGTTTTTACTTCAAGACTGCTAAAATTAGTCTTCACAATGTTCTCTGTAAAAGAGAAACGTACTTACGAATAAAAGATCATTCCTTACCTTCTAACAACAAAATAATTTTCATTTCCACCTCAGCAGCAGCACAGGTGGGCAGAGCTGAGGGTTTACCTGAGAAACCCAGGTCGGGGTTTTTCTTCTTCTTCTTCCTCTCCCACCTCTCGGCGTCCTCGGCGCTGATCTCCAGCAGCTTCACCCGCTCGTAGTCCTCGCCCCGGGCTGCACATTCCTGCAGGAGCAGCAGGGAGAGCTGTGCCAGGGCCAGGGAACCAGCCTGGGCACTGCCAGGGAACCAGCCTGGGCACTGCCAGGGCCAGGGAAACCAGCCTGGGCACTGCCAGGGCCAGGGAAACCAGCCTGGGCACTGCCAGGGCCAGGGAAACCAGCCTGGGTAGTGCCAGTGCCAGGGAAACCAGCCTGGGTAGTGCCAGTGCCAGGGAAACCAGTGCCAGCTCCAGGGAAATCAGCCTGGGTAATCCCAGCTCCAGGGAAATCAGCCTGGGTAATGCCAGGGAACCAGCCTGGGTACTGCCAGTGCCGGGAAACCAGCCTGGGTAGTGCCAGGGAAATCAGCCTGGGCAATCCCAGCTCCAGGAAAACCAGCCTGGGTAATGCCAGGGCCAGGGAAACCAGCCTGGGCAATGCCAGGGAAATCAGCCTGGGCAATCCCAGCTCCAGGAAAACGAGCCTGGGCAGTGCCAGGGCCAGGGAACCAGCCTGGGTAATCCCAGCCCAGGTAATCCCAGCCTGGCTAATCCCAGCCCTGCAGAGCCAGGGTGACCCAGAGGATTTGGGGATTTCATTCCGCCCTCAGTGCTCACCCAGGAGGTGCAAAACTCCACCAACCAGCCCATTTCCTGCTCACAGCCCCTCAGCAATGCTCCTCAGCCTCTCAGCTGCTGCTGTTCCTACTCCCAACACCGTTAGGAGCGGTGGTTTTATTTTTAAAAAGAAGATTTTAAATAAACACTCTTAAAACTGTAATTTCTACCCCACGTGGTCCTGCCACAATGCACCTTTCACAGGTGTAATTCTCCAAAATCTCTGCTTTTTCTGCAAGGCCACGGTTTGAAACTTGTTTCCAGTTCAGTTTCTCAGCAATGTCACCTTGTGTCATTAGCTCACGGGTTTGGGGTGACAATCAGGGGTTAATTAATTAACACACGCGTTTGGGGTGACAATCAGGGGTTAGTTTATTAGCCCACGGGTTTTGGGCTGATAATCAGGAGTTAGTTAATTAGCCCATGGTTTTGGGCTGATAATCAGGAGTTAGTTAATTAGCACACGGTATGGGGGTGACAATCAGGGGTCAGTTATTTAGCCCATGGGTTTGGGGTGCCAATCAGGGGTCAGTTAATTAGCCCATGGGTTTGGGGTGATAATCAGGGGTCAGTTAATTACCCCACAGCCCAGCCTGACCTCTGTGCAGGCTGCAGCGTGTCCCTGTGTCCCTGCCCACCCGGGGCTCGGGGGTTCTTTACCTTCTTCTTCTCCTGCACCTGCAGCTCCCACTCCAGCCGGGCTTTTTTGGCTTCCCAGTTCGGGGGCAGCTTCAGCCTCTTGTCCTCCTCCAGCACCTCCTGGCTGTTCAGCTTGCACGCCTCGTACTGCAGGCAAAGGGGGCAGCAAAATGGGGCAGGGGAGGGAAACTCGGGGAGTGAACCCCAACAGCCATGCAACCAACCCAAACCCACATGGAACCAACCCAAACCCCCATGGAACCAACCCAAACCCACATGGAACAGCCCCAAGTCCCTGGGGGACACAGAACCCAACCACACCGAACAACCCCAAACCCCCGGGGGGACAAATCCACATGGAACAGCCCCGAACCTACATACAATAACCCCAAAACGCCCATGGAATAACCCCAAACCCCCATGGAACAGCCCCAAACCCCCATGGAACAGCCCCGAACGCCCACGGGAACAAACCCACATCAAACCCCCCGAACCCCCGGGGGGACAAACCCACCCCGAACACCCCCAGAGCACTCCGGGCTGGCAGGGAGCTCCGGAGATCGCCCAGCGCCAGCCAGGCCCCGCTCCCGTCCCCCGTACCCGCTTCATGTGGAGCTCCCGGAACCGGCGCAGCCGCTCCTCCCGCCTCTGCTCCGCCGCCGCCGCGGCCGGGCCGGGCTCTGCCACCTCCTCCTCCTCCTCCTCCTCCTCGCTCTGCAACGAGCCGCACTCAGCCAGGAGCGCCGGTAGGAGCCGGGACCCCCGATCCCGTCCGATTCCCGCCCCGCCTCACCCCGATATCGGCCTCGGGCACCCCCAGGCTGCTGAGGGCCGACACCGCCGCCGCCATCGCACCGCGCTTCCGCCTTCCGGTGTTCCGGTACTTCCGGTGTTCCCGGTACTTCCGGTGCGCCCGGCACTTCCGGCGCATCCTGCAGGGCGCCCCCCAGCGGGCGGGAGGTGCCGCCGCCGCTGTCCCAGGGACAACGTTACAGAAAATTAAAATAAAATAAAATAAAATAAAATAAAATAAAATAAAATAAAATAAAATAAAATAAAATAAAATAAAATAAAATAAAATAAAATAAAATAAAATAAAATAAAATAAAATAAAATAAAATAAAATAATAAAGTTTTGTTGCAACTTCTGAGCGAAGCAAGCCCAGGTTCCCATGGCAGTGCCGCCGTGGCCGGGCTCTCCTCACAGGGAGATTCACTATGGATTTCACTCTGGATTTCCATATGGATTTCCTTATGGATTTCCTTATGGATTTCACTCTGGATTTCCTTATGGATTTCACTCTGGATTTCCATATGGATTTCACTCTGGATTGCTCAGGAGGGCTCGGCACGTTCAGGACAGCCCCAAAGGCCGTGGGTGAGGCTGAGCAGCGTGAAAATGCCAGATCGCTTGGTTATTAAAATGTTAAAAGTTTAATAATAATAAAATGGTTATAAAAATAATAATACAATTAGAGTAATGAAGTTTAGAGTTAGGACAATTACAAGACAATAAAAAGCAAAGAATGACGGATGTCTGGATGCCCTTGGACACTAAGTCACGAAAAGCATCCCTTGTGAATAAAGGAATAACCTTAAAACAATACACTTGTTGCATATTCATATATCCTTCATGGCTATGCGTACATTCTGTTTAAAACAAGAAACTCTGTCTGTTGTATGTCAACTATTTCCATTAATCCCCTGGTGTCTTCGAGTCTGAGCAAGGCCTGAAGAAATTAGCTTCTTCTGATAAGAAAACCATAAATTCCTTTTTTTTTTTGAATATTTAGGTGTTCCTCGAAGTGAGTATCGCATTCCTAAAAAAAAACCTCCCCCCACATACATAGTCTCTATTTTAACATTATGTTGGAACCTAAAACTGTATCTAACACACTAATTAAAAGAATTAATACAGCATAACTTTCTGACATTACACATATAATATTCATTGTAATATTTGTGAAAAGCCAATCATAAAATGTGCATTTTTCACAGCAGGATTGCAGAGCAGCCCCGGCAGAGGGAAGCGCAGCCCTGGCCATGGCAGGGCCCCGTCCCTTCACCAAAAGAGCCACCAAAAAAGGCACCAAAAAAGCACCAAAAGAGCCACCAAAAAAGGCATCAAAAAAGCACCAAAAGAGCCACCAAAAGAGGGATATACCCCATGTAAAAAAAAGCATATTTTATGATTGGCTTTTCGCAAATACCAAGTTGAATGCTGTGTGTGCTGTGTTCTATCGATTAGAAGTGCTGTGTTAACATTTTTATAGCGTGGTAAATGTAGTTTTGTAGTTGCAATGGAGCTTTTGTAGGTGAAATAGAAGTGGGGAATTCAGGGACAAGGGTGGAATTCAGGGACAAGGGTGGAATTCAGGGACAGGGACACGGGGAATTCAGGGACACGGGGAATTCAGGGACGCAGGGGTGCAGACAGGGATGCAGGGATGCAGGGATGCAGGGATGCAGGCAGGGATGCAGGGGTGCAGGCAGGGATGCAGGGATGCAGGGATGCAGAAAAGGATGCAGGCAGGGATGCAGGAATGCAGACAGGGATGCAGGGATGCAGACAGGGATGCAGGGATGCAGGGTTGCAGGGATGCAGGGATGCAGGGAAGGATGCAGAGATGCAGACAGGGGTGCAGACAGGGTTGCAGGGGTGCAGGGATGCAGGAAAGGATGCAGACAGGGATGCAGGGAAGGATGCAGACAGGGATGCAGACAGGGATGCAGGGATGCAGACAGGGTTGCAGAGATGCAGACAGGGACCCAGGCATGCTCACCCTGCTCCCAGCCCTCGCTAGCAGTGACCACAGAGCCCCATGTCCCCAGCCAGGTGGGGACCCTGCCTCACCCTGCCTGTTCTGGGGGGCTCCTCTCAGTTTAGAACTCCCCCCTTGGGAGCTCCCGTTTCTCCTTCGTGCTGGTGAGGACACGGGGCAGTGCCAGGGGCTCCCACACGGCTCCAGGGGATCCTGCTGGGATCAGCCCCCCTTGGTGGGCACCAGCGCTGACCCGAGGCAAGAGAAGGAAACCTGGGCCTGCAACTTGCCCAGGAGCCAAACTTGTAATAATGACATCAGCCCAACAAAATGGGGGACCTGAACTGCTGGGGAAACTAATTAGGGACAGATCTTATTAAAAATTAATTAGGGACAGATCTGTGCGTGGTCGTTAACCATGGGGAAATTTGGAGGGAGGGGAAACGTGGAGAGGGTTTGGTTTTGAGGTGGAAGAGAAGCTGGGCCTGTGTCAGGCCAGTTCCTCTCCATCACAGGCTCCTCTTTGTGTCCTCTTGGGTTGCAATTGCAATCTTTCAGATCAGACACAAAATCATTGGGCTGGAGAGCCAAAAGTACCTGGCTAATGGGATTAACAGAAATTAACCTGGTTACGTGGGGACTCCATCGAAAATGAGAAAGTGCTGATGGCCAAAATCAATTCCTCCCCAGCCAAATGACTGCAGGCCTGGCTTTGGGTTTCAGTTTAATGCTCAGCCCTCCAACAATGAGCAGGGTGGGATTGAATTAGGTCCTGAGCGTGGAGTTGGAGTGATGGCAGCGGTTTGTCTTTAATGCCAGCAGAGAGCCAGGGGGAAAAATGGGAAATCCTCCCTGCTTTTCCCTGGAATCACAGGGAGGGCCCTGCTGGGGGTCCCTGGGATGGGCAGAGTGGGAAAAATGGGAAATCCTCCCTGCTTTTCCCTGGAATCACAGGGAGGGCCCTGCTGGGGTCCCTGGGATGGGCAGAGTGGGGAAAATGGGAAATCCTCCCTGCTTTTCCCTGGAATCACAGGGAGGGCCCTGCTGGGGTCCCTGGGATGGGCAGAGTGGGAAAAATGGGAAATCCTCCCTGCTTTTCCCTGGAATCACAGGGAGGGCCCTGCTGGGGTCCCTGGTGCCCTCATGAGGAGCTGCCTTGGCCAAGCTCTCCCTACCCCTGTTCCAGCCCAGGATCAGAGCTGGAACTGGGGCAGTGGGGTGGGGACAGTGGGGTGGGATGGTTTGGGATCCACAGTGGGGTGGGATGGTTTGGGATCCACAGTGGGGTGGGGACAGGGGGGTGGGATGGTTTGGGATCCACAGTGGGGTGAGATGGTTTGGGATCCACAGTGGGGTGAGATGGTTTGGGATCCACAGTGGGGTGGGGACAGGGGGGTGGGACGGTTTGGGATCCACAGTGGGGTGTGGGAATGGGGTCTTTGGGATCCCCAGTGGGCTGGAGGAGCAGGATGGGACACTGTGGGATCCCCAGCCCCACGGACAGATAAATCCCGGGCTCCCCAGGCCCGGCTGTTCCTTTCGGAGCCCCTCGGAGCCTGAGCGGGGAGCAGCTCCCGGCAGCTCCCACCCCGGGCTCATCTTTTCCCCTAAAAGCCGGAACCCGGCGGGGTTTCCTGGCCGAGAGCAGCTCGCTCGTTACCGTGCATGGGAAATGAAGCCGATTTTGTGTTTTATCGCACGAACCCGGGGCCGGGAGGGTGCCCTGGGTGCTCAGGATGTGCTCCTGTCCCTGCTGCGGGACAGCCGGCGGGAGCATCCCCGGGATGGAGCCATCCCTGGAGGGCAGCAGCCCCTCCGGGGGCTCAGGGAGGGAGGATAACGTCACGTTTCCCCCGGATCAATGAAGATTTTGGTTCGGGAGTTATTAGCCCGGTGTCATAAACTATCTGAAAACCACAAAAGTAAAATAATAAATCTCCCTGTTCGCCTCCTGCGCGGGGTTTTTAAGTACCCGAGTCCCTCCAGGCAGCGGTTCGATATCGCAGCGGACACAAATCACCGAGACAGAGCCGGATTTTGGGGAATATCGGTCAGGCTTTGCTGTTTTCCAGCACTCGGCCCTGGGCAGGGAAGCTCCCTCGGGCTCCTTGGGGGAATGTGTCCCTGTCCCACAGCGGGACACTTTGGGATGTTCCTGCCACGGGAAACGCACTTCAGGCATCATTAAATGCTTAAAACCAAACTGGTGCTGGTAAAACAGCAGGGCCGCACCCCCAAACTGGGGTTCAGCAGCTGGGGGGGGCAGGGGACAGCTCCTCCCAGTGCTCCCAGTGCCCCTCCCCAGGGTGCCCGCGGGGTGTCGGTGCCGTCCCCGGAGGTGTCGGGGTGTCCCCCGGCCTCTGCCAGCCACAGGTTTGTTTTTAAAGCTCTTTCTGGTGCCATTTCCCGGTGGTTTTGTCTCCGGGCCGTGGCCGCTGCGTTCTCCCTCCCTCGTTATTTCCAGCCTGCCTCGGCTCTGCGTGGTTTGCCCCCATCCCAGCGGGCTCCCCCTGGAAACCCACCAGAGCCGAGCTCTCCAAGGGAAAAATAACCCCGACACAACAAGCCCGACCAAATAAACCCCAGCAAAAAAAAAAACCCGACAAAAATAACCCCGACAAAACAAACCCCGACCAAACAAACCCCGACCAAACAAACCCCGACCAAACAACCCCGAGCAAGGCGATGTGGGGCAGGTTCCCCGTTCCCTCTGCCGGGAACACTTCCAGCAGCCGAGGGAAGGTGGATCGGGATGAACGAGCCCCACCGCCCGCCTGGGCTGAGGTAATTAGCGCCGGGCGTTAATGAGAGCGGCTCGCAGGGGATGGACGTGGCTGTGCTGTCCCTTTCCCAGGGATGTGCTGACGGATCTGTGGGGCACATCCCGGCCCCGGGAAGGCTGCGGGGACCCCTCGGGACACCCCGAGCCCGCCCCACACGCGGCCTCTGTGGCCCGGCAGGACCGGGAGCGGCGCTTCCCGTCCGGACACCGGGATCGGGAACCCCCGCGCTGTTCAAAGGGACGGAGCCTCTCCCCTGCCCCGCTCCCTCCGTGCCTCCCAGCGGGGCGGGATGGGGGTTCGCGGGCTGGGGAAGCAGAAGGAGCCTCCCCGAGCGCAGATCCCGCTCGCCATGCGCTCCGCAGCCGGCGGAGCAGGATGCTCGGCCCCGGTTCGTGCCTCGCACACCATTTCCCAGCGCGGGGAAGGCTCTTTGTGGCTCTGCAGCGGGATGGAAACAGGTGCAGCTTCCTGGCTTTCTGCTGAGGCCCCATTTTGGCTCCTAAAGTGTTAAGTGAGTGCTAAGCCCTATAAAATTACCCTTTCAGCTACTATTTTTGCACAAAAGGCTCTCTGAGACGAGATACGCCAAAGCATCTGATGAAGTAATATGTCTATTCTCATTTGTGACATTTATTATTAACAGGGAAAAGAAAAAAAAAAGAACAACAAAAAAACCCAACAAATCCCAGTCAGAAAGAACTCTTAATTGAAGCACCATTGTGCCGTGGTAACTGCTATTAAATTAATCTGCTGCATTCCTTTCCACCCACACACTTTAAAACTTCCTGGTTATAATTAGAACCATCTAAAACCAATTTGACACTCCTCGGATGATGCAGTTCAGCTGCTTAATATGGTGAGACTTTGGTGAAAGGAGCGGAGAAGGGCTGCGAGCAAGCTGGGGCTGCTGCTGCTGCCCGGGGATCTCAGTTCCAGGCGGAATTCGAGTTTAGCTCTGCTCTGAGCTTGCTCCATCCCGCTTGTCCCACGGGAGATGCTCCAGCCCAGAGTATCCCTCACCCAGAGCCCCCCCGGGTGCTGGCCAGGGGATTTTGGGAGGTTCGTGTTTTGTTTTGGGAGCCCCTCGAGCTCTCCCCTCCTTTGTGCCAGCTGGGGAAGGCATCAAAGGCAGTAATTCCGCGATGGAAAAGCGTTTGGGTGTTTCGGTGCGGGGAAAAGGCACCCGAGTGCAGGGCTGAGAGGGGATTTTTTGGGAATGGGGGACTAAGAGGTGTGGGGACGGCGCCCACCCCTGCACCAACGCTGTGCCTGCCTCGGGGTTAGCAAATCTTGGAGGATGCTCATCCAGGGCTGGGTCTGGGGAAAATGTTCTGGGACCTGAGGTGAGAAACCACCGGGCCTGGGCGAGAACTGGCGCGGGTGTCACTTCTGCAAACGTGTTCCTGCTCGCCGCCTTTATCTGTCATCCTCGGAACCACCTGGGTGCCATTTGATGCTATCAGGGACCGCGCCGAGCTCCCGGCACATCCCCGGCCGCCTCAAGGCACCGCCAGTTCCTCCGCAGCCCTGGAAGATCCCGTTAGTCACGGTATCTCCGCTGTCACCTTCTGCTTCCTTCTGCATTTGGCTTTCGCTCCGCGGCCATGTGTTAACCAGGGCTCCGCAGCTTCCTCACCCTCCGCTGGGGCCGTTTCCTCCCGCCGGGGACCTCGGGCTGTCCCCGGGGCTGGGGTGGCTCCAGGGGACGCGGAGTTTTGGGTTCCAGCCCTGCTTTGTCCCTGCGGGCAGGGCTGAGCTGCAAACCTGGAGCATCCCGATTCCTCCGCCGCGCTCCCAGCTCGGCCCTCGCCCTGTGAAACGTGGAAAACGCAGAAATTCGGGGCTGCTGCCAGCCCGAGGGCTCCTGGATGTGTTTGGTCACCCCCAGCAGGGGCTGGGACAGCTCCCGGTGCTGCTCGGAGCTGTCACCAGCTCCCGCCACCTCTTGGGCCATTGGAGCCGTTCCGAGCGGGCCATTTGCCCCTTTTGGGGCCAGCCCTGCTCATCCCATGCCAGCCTCTGCCCTCTCCTTGCCCTCTCCTTGCCCTCCCTCGTTTTCCGTCTCTCCCGATGCCATCGCCCCCCTGGAACTCCCCCCGTGTCCGAGGTGGGGCCGTGCCAGCAGTGCCAACAGAAGGAAATTGTGGATTTTCCCCCCAAACCAGGCCCCTGCTGTGGGACAGGACCCCCGGCTGGGGCTGGGCTGGCGTCACTGCCTGGGCACATTTTCCTTGTTTTGGTTGTTGTTTTTTTTTTTAAATACACAAGCTCCACTTTTTTACATTTTGAGGTTTTTACTCTTCTTTCGCCCTGGAGCACGATCAACCCCCCCAAAGCCCGGAGGTTATTTATGCTTTTGTCTAATCTCTGTCGCTTGGCTTTGGGATGGGCCGTTCTTTTTTTTTTCTTTACTTTATTTTATTTTATTTTTTCTCCCCCCGCCTCCCCGCCTCTTGCTACTTCGTAACTTTTTCCCAACTTTGGAAGCGCAACTTTGGAGTGGCCGAAGGCACAAACAAAACAAGGATATTTCTGCTACCCTGTTAACTTTGCAAAAATGCTGCGTGCCTGGAGCTCGGCGGGGAGGGGTAACGAGAACCAGGGGCTGCGAGCTCCGGCCAGACCGGGTAAAATTAGCCCGGGGGGCGGAGAGGGGGAAACGGCTCCATCCTGGAGCCTCCGCACCCAGATGGGCTCGGATGCAGCGAGCGGGTTTGGGATTTACCCCTCTGCCTCTTCAGCCCTGCTCCCCTGGCCAACCCACCCGGGGATTTGTCCTTTTCCTCCTCCCCGGCATTTCTGCTCCCCCCAAAATCGGGGCTCCGTCCCGTCCGGGGGTGTCACAAAGGAGGGAGCCGCCTCTCCCTGTCCCCCATCCCGCTGGGACACCGCGTCCCCCTCGGGGCTCTGATTCCAGAGTTATTCTAGAATTATTCCAGAGTGATTCCAGTTGTTTCCAGGCGCGCCCCGGCAGGGAGGCGTCAGCTCAGCACGGTGGCTCTGCCAGCGTTTGTCACCAAAGCCAAGATTTGTCACCAAAGCCAGACTTTGTCACCGCAGCCGCCCCTCCGTGTCCCCACGGGCACCACCAGCCCCACGGCCGCGGCAGGGCAGGGTTTTGTCACCCGTAGAACGCACCTGGATTTGGGGCTGCAGGGATAAAAATGGGAATCAAGATGATCCAAACTGTGGGTTTTTAGGGTCTCTGATGGCCGTGCTGAGGTCCCGGTGTCGGGATTTGCCGCTTTCTGTGGGTTTTTGGGTGTTTCTGAGGAACACCACGCGCTGCGCTGTCATCTACCCACAGAAATATCCTTTAAATATGCCCTTTAAAATGTCCTTTAAATAAAGGTAGAGGTCGGGCCGTGAGCAAATGGGGTTTGGGAATCGCTGCTGGATCGGGGGTCCGTGTTGAGAGTTCTGCTGGAACTGGTTTGGGCACCACAGACCGTAATTGAAGGGGATTAATTAGCGTGACAATTCGCGTTAATTAACACCAGGACGGAGCGCGGCCCAGGGGATGAGGATGAGGATGGGGATGAAGATGGGAGGAATCTGGTTCTGGAGGTGCCGGACCTGAGCGTGGAGCGTGGAGGGTTTGCCGGTCCTGCCGCTGGGGGGATAAAAAAAAAATTTAAAAAAATAATAATAAAAAAGGAAAAGATAAAAGAGCAGGGAGCGGTGATGGAAGCACGGAGGAGCCGCGGAAGGGCTGGCCCCGCTCCCGAGCTGCTGGCAAACACCAGCCGGGGAAGCTGCTGCTGCTCCTCGGGGCTGCCGTGATGCCGAAATATCTCAAATATTCCCCCAAGTCCTCGTGTGACGGAGCCCTGGGAAAAGCAAAGCGGCACAAAGGGGGAATTTGGGGTGCTGGGGAGCGGGGCAGGATCAGAGGAGGCTCTGCATCCCTGGCCCAGCAGTTTTTGGGGTCTCTGCCCCTCAGGAATTCTCTTGGGCTGCCTGGAGCTTTCTGGGCCGGGCTGCTGAGGGGGCATCTCCAGCCAAAATTAAAGGTGAGAAAGCTCCGTTCTAAAACGCTGCTTTAAGAGCATATTTAAATTGATTTGCTTGGCTTTTAGAGCAAGAGCTCAGGGAAAGGAGAGAGCCCTGCAGAGATTTGGGGTGTCCCTGTGCAGCTCCGGGGTGCTCTGAGCCTCTGGGCGTGCCGTGGCAGCACCAGGGAAGCGTTTCTTTGGGATTGACCATTTCTTTGTGGGGTCAGGGAGCAGCCCCGGGGGGCTGGGGGAGCTTTGCCCCCAAACCTGGCTGCTCCCAGAGGCTGTCACCCAGCGGGTGACACCGCAGCACTTAGCAGCCTCCTGGCAGCCCCAGATGGATTCGTGCTCCTGACTTTTCTTGAGTCGGATTCTCTCCATTTGCTCTATTGATTTGAATTTTAAAGTGAGGGGGATAATGCTGGTTTTAATGCTGTTTTTATTGTGGCAAGTGAGGAGCTGGTGGGGCACTGCGGAATAAATGGAATTATTGCCGTGTTTTGGTGAGCCTGAAGCTGCTGTGGTGAGGGGTGAAGGTGATTCGGGGGTTTCCTCGTGGCATTTTGGGGGAGGCGGGATGAGCCTGGCCCTGGTAGGTCCCCAGTCCATGCTGGGTGTCCACAAACCCAACCCAACCAAGCCCTGCACACCTTGGGTGGCTCCCACATTAAATATAAATGTGGATAAAATTACCTTAATCAAGTCTAAGCAGAATCGATTAATATTTTAGTAAAAACCTCACGCTGGAGTTTAACAGACTGGTTAAATCTCAGCTGGAAAAACCACTGTGGTTCCCCACCAGCTTTTTTTTTTTTTTCCTCCTTAAACCCAGCCTGGTTTCCACGGCCCCTCTCTGCCTGTGGGGCCTGCACTGGGGTTGCTGGGGAGCTCTTTGCCCTTTAGCTGAGCAAATTATCAGCGGTTTAAAAAGGCCCCTTCTCCCCCTCCCGGCTCCCTTTTATAGGTACAATAATCAGATAAAATATTTCTGGAAGACTATTTACAAAATCCCCCCATCCCCATCAATCTTACGGTTAAGAAGGAGCGGAGGAAGAAATCTTAACCTCAAGAAGCTGCTAATGCAACCGAGCTCTTTAATGGCGGGGTGGAGATCTTCTTTTTTTTCCTGCTGCCATTACTATGGAATACATAATAACATCAATAATTAAATATAAATTGGATTTAATATTTTATGCTGGCGACATGTAATTTACACTCTACCCGAGAAATCAAAAGGTCACGTCTGAAGCGAAAGGCAAGGAGGGAAAGGGAGAGGGGCTCGGCCCTGAGATGAGTCTGGTGTTGGGAGGCTCAACAAATCGCTCCAGGGAGGGGAGGGAGAGCTTTGTTTGGGGGTGAAAAATGAGGGGTTTGGGCTGGATTGCAGGTGTGGGGCTGTTCCTGCTCTGTCTGGCTGGTTCTGGGCTCAGCGCCGCTCTGGCTCTGGTTTAGGGGATGGCTGTAGGATCCCCACCCCTGTTTTAGGGGCTGGGGGGGAGTGTGGGATCCCCATCCCTGCTGTCCTGGAGGAGAGGCCAGCAGAGCTCTCCTGCATCGATTTGTGGGGGCTCAGGGCAGCTCTGGGTGTCCTGCCAGCACAGCAGCTCCATTAACGAGGTAATTCAGGAACTGCCCGGGTTATTTCTGGAATGGGCCCATTTTCAGTCTTTTATTGCTCTCCCTGTTGGGTCATCGAAGATTTGGCTGATTTTCACGTCCATACCCGGGATTTTGTGCCCAGCAGCCCCAGCTCTCTTTGCCATGAGCTTTACACCCTCAGTTAATAAAAACCAGGAGAAATCCAACCTCTCTTGGGCAGATGTGGGGCTCTCCCAGCTCTCCAGGCTCGGGTTTGTGTCCCCTCCCTGGGCTGGTGGCAGCAGGGAGCGAACCTGGAGCCATCCCTGGCGTGGGGAGAGAGGATTTATCCCCCCCGATGAGTTCTTAGGGCTGTGGGTAGAGAGGTTTGGGGCTGCCCAGCACAGGTTTCTCTGCAAGTGAGGCTTCTGCTTTTTTAAAGGTTGTGCAACACATCTGGGCAAAGCCATTCCTGATTCTTCTTCTCCTTCTCCCCCCGAGCGGGTTCAGCTGGGGAAGTTGGGGGGAACCAGCCCTGGGGGCGGTTGGGTTTGGGGTCTCACCTGGCACGAACGTGGAGGGGGAGGCAGGTGGAGGGGCTGGGGCTGCTGGGGATGTGAAATTGAAGTGGAATTTGGAGAGGGAATAAATCCTCTTTGTGCACTGGGGGGAGGCTGCCTGGAGCTGCTGTTGGCTCTCTCCTGGGGCAGGGTGGGGTTTGGCTGCCTGGGAAAAGGGGAGATGTCCTCTAGGGAGACTGGACAGGCTGGAAAAAACCCCTGGGTGCACCCTTGGGTGGTCCTTGAGGGGGGACAAAGGGACAGCAGCACCCACCCCCCTCGCTGGGGAGCCTGGCAGGCAGAGCTGGAAGTGCCTGGGTCTGATTTTGGGTCTGTTTTGCCCAGATTCAGCCACTGCCATTGCATCCAGGAAGGTTTGCTGCCTGTGACCGAGGTGGAAAATCCTCCCTGAGCCTGGGGTTAATTGAACATTCGTTTGTTTGCTTTGGTCTTTGTGGGCAAGCAAAGTAAAAACCCCAAAACAGCCGAGTTCCCACCCGCTGCAGGGGCCATGAACCTCCTCAGATCCCTCAGGAGTGGGCAGAAAATGCCAGTTCTCATTTGGCAAAGCCAAAGCTGGGGCCAAGTCAGCTCTGTTTGGCTTTTCTCAGAGCCAAAGCCCCTCTGGAGCTCAGCCCTGGTGGAAGAATTTGGGAAAGGTTGGATGGGATGGGGCTTGGAGCAGTCTGGGGTGGTGGGAGGTCTCCCTGCTGGGGACAGGATGCCATGAAAGGTCCTTCCAGGCCAAAAAAACCCCATAATTCTGTGAAAATAAGGTGTGATCCTGCCCCACACCCGGATCCCTGCTGGGATTAATCCTAATTTGGCTTTTAGCATCACCTGGGGGGTGCCAAGCGCTGCCTTTCAGGGCACAGCTCCTTTGGGGGCCCTCAGCATTTTGGGGTCTGAGCTGAGCTGCCCCCAAATCACCCAAGGCTGAGCTTTATAGGGTCATTACCCTTTTTATAACGCTTTGGAAACCACTTGGAAAAAGAGCCACTTGGTTTTTTTTTTTTTATTGTTGGGATTGAAACAGTTTTGATCAAAAATGGGGCGGCTTTTTCCACCTCCTGCCCCTTCCCTTGATCAGCACCTGCCCCGGGAGGAGGAAGGATCTAATGAATTGCAAGAGGATGGGACTGGCCCTGCCCTCTCAGGGCTCCTTCCATGGATTTATTTGGTTTTTCCAAGTCAAGCATGGAAAATCTTCATAAACCCTGCACCCTTGCAGCTTCTGGTGCCCCTGAAAGTGGAAACACCTGGTTTTCAAAGGGCACTCCTGACTCTGACTCGCTCTTAATGGCATATTTTGATTTTATGGATGGGATAATGTGACTGGGGGGGGCTGGCTTGCTTGGCAGAGGAAAAACTGGGATTTTCTGGGGCTTTGAAGCTTGGAGGTTTTTGGTGGAGGAGAAACTTTTGGGTGGGAGGGGAAGGGTTTCTATGGAGGGTCAGGGCCCTCCTCTGCGTGTCCCTGACCCCTGTAGAGGCTTTTTGGGGACAAAACAGTGATAATCTGTCCAGGAACGAGCCAGGAGCCACCTCAGACTTTTCATTTTCCACTTTTACTGCACCGAAACCCAGAGGAGCCCCACACCGCTCCTGCCCCGAAGCCATGCTGACTCCTCCAAGCCGAGCACGGCAGCCCCGTGGATACCCGATTATTTTCCATCTTTATCCATCCCCAGGTGCAGCAGGAATGGTCCCTCCAGGCCGTTCAGATGCTTTTAAGGCCTTGCAGAGGCGCGGGCTGCGCTTTGCGAGGTGCTGCCCTGGGGAGAGGCTTCAGCGGCGCTTTGCAGGGCTGGCAGTGAGTGATTGATGGTCAGGATGGCAACCCCGGGGCTGAGCCCTCCCTGCAAAACCCCGAGCACAGGCAGAAATCCTCCTCTCGCCCGGGGATGCTGCCCAAAGCAGCTCTGGGCAGATGGGGAGGGCGAGCTGAGCTTCCCTCTGGCTGCCCTGGGACCCTGGCAGGGGTCAGGATCCCCCTGGACAGAGCCCCCAGAGACACTGGCTGTGATCTCTGGCCATGGAAAAGAGTTTTCAATCTTACAGGATGAATTACAAGCTCTGAGTGTTTGATATAAGTAATAATTAAGTGTGGCACAGGTGTAAAAGTAAAATTTTAGGATTCTAGATTAGAGGTCCAAAGGGGACAAGATGGAGGAAATTGGGTGTGTCTTGTCCTTTTTCTCCTTCTTCATGCCCTCCATGTTTCACTGTGGTGTTGGCATTTTTCTGTTGGTTCAGGCTGGGGACACACTGTCCAACGTAGGTGACAGATATTGGCACGTTATTGTAAATCC
The DNA here is from genome assembly GCF_048771995.1 of Taeniopygia guttata. Classification (NCBI taxonomy): domain Eukaryota; kingdom Metazoa; phylum Chordata; class Aves; order Passeriformes; family Estrildidae; genus Taeniopygia; species Taeniopygia guttata. The sequence continues at coordinate 3,311,371 of NC_133048.1, read as the reverse complement.
AGCACAGGTAGTTTGTGGTATTTAATGTTTGTACCATCCCACTGAGGGCAGAGCCCCACACGCTGCCCTGCAGGACAGAGCTGCGGCAGGGCAGCAGAACATGTTAGAGATAAACAGAATAAACAACCTTGAAACAGCACAGACCAATTATGGCTTCTGCTTTGGCAGCAGGGCTGACAGACAGAGACTTTCTACAGTCTCAGAATCATCAATACCTCAGATTCCAACAGGTTTAGGGTTAAAGATGCTGGTCTCACTGATTTATGGGATCCCAGAAGGGTTTGGGTGTGAAGGGACCTTAAAACCCTCCCAGTGCCACCCCTGCCATGGGCAGGGACACCTCCCACTGTCCCAGCCTGGCCTTGGGCACTGCCATGGACCCAGGGGCAGCCCCAGCCAGAGGGACAATTCTTCTCTCTCTGAGAAAAGAATTCCTTCCCAATACCCCACCTCTGTTTCTCCTCCGTGCATTTAAAACCGCACCCCTCATCCTGCCCGTGGAAATTCGCTCTCCCTGTTTTTTACAAACCCTCCAAGGCCTTGGAAGGCTGCAGGGGAATCTCCTCTGAGCTTTTTCTATCTCCTCTGAGCTTTTTTTATTCCCCAGTGTCGAGGCTGCCTCCAGCCTTTCACTTAGAGCAGCTCCGGGGAGAGACAAAGGTGTGAACCCTCCCAAAATCTGCTGCGGGAGGGGCTCCATGCCTTTATTTCCATCCCAGAAACTTTCTGCTGGTGTCCAGCTCCTCTGAAGAGCTCCTGGCCGGGCTCATTCCCCGACAGGGAACTTGAGCAGCTTCTTTTGTTTCACCTTTTGCAGCACAAAGCAATTACAGCCAACGGCTGCCGGGCTCTGCCTCCCAAACCCGACCCGCCTTGTCACGTCCCATTAACTTCCAGTTCAGCACTGATCCCTGCCCCGAAATGTATAATGAAAGACGTTCAAAATATATCAAAATGGCATCGGTATTGATTTATTAATGCTAGGGAATGCTGCCCTAATTGAATTTAGGTCCAGGAAGTCAGTTAATGCAGCTGACAGTGATACAGGAATTCAATCTCCCCAGCGCACTGAGTTAGGACTGTTTTCTTCTCTCTTTGTTGTCAGTTGGATAAATAACAAATCAATTTAAATTTCAACGAGGTTGCTAAAAACAAGGCAGGCTCTGCCGGGGCCAATGGCTCACCCGGGGCTGGGGCTGCTGGTGAAGGTCAGGAGCTCCTCAGGGAGCACCCCTGGGTGCTCTGGGGCTCCCTGGCGCTGGGGACCGGGTTTATCTCGGGGTGCAGAGGAGGGGCTCTGTCAGGAAATCCTGCTTTGGTCGTTTTCCTGACACGGAGGGCTCCGAATCTTCTTCTCCCAACCCCACCTGCATCTCCTGGGGACAGCAGGTCCCTTCCTCGGGCTCTGGGGGTGTCTCCCTGCCTGACCTGCCCAGAAATTCCAACATTCCCTCATTATTTTGGTGGGGATGCAATCAGAAATCTCAGCAAGACATCCTGAGCCGCCCTTGGGTGCTGCCCCTCTCAGCATCCCCGTGGCTGCACCTTCACTCTTGGGTGCTGAACTCATCCATTAACTCTTGGTTCAAGCTTAGGCAACAAAAATTTGCTCCTAATCGAGTTTAGGATTAAACAACCAGCCTTGCAATGGCAGAGCCCAGTCCTTCAGGGTCGTCATTTTTAATTTCTCAGCGCTTTTATTTTAAAGCTTAAGCTCAAACCCCCCAGCCCCGACCTTAATCCTGTGTTTGTTCTCCAGCCCTGCTGGGGTTGGTATGGTCAAGGAGGCAGAGGAGTCTGAGTTAATTAAATCAACAGCTAACAGTGGAGGTTACCCACAAAAGTGAACCTTGGTGCCCCTAAAACCACTGACCAGAGAATGGCTGGAAAAAAACAAAACCACAGTTGGAGTGAAATGGAAAAAGAAATCTTCAGCTCTATATCACTTCAGCCAGCCACAGGTATCAGAATATTAATTGCTCTTTGACTTGATTTTGTTGTGGGATTAAGGGCACATTGTGGCTTATGAAGATATTCTAGGAGCCACAAGGATGGATGCAAAATCCATCTCTGCAGCGTTTCTGTGCCTGCTGGAATCCAGGATGCTGCTGCAGGAGCTCCGGGCTCCAGCTGGAGCCCAGCTCCTGCTCCCCCAGTCCGTGTGCTCCCCTCCCACTGCTCCAAAATCCAGGGAACGCCGGCTGTGCCCAGCCCTGCCTGGGGTGAGGTGCCATCGGGTGGTGGGGAATTGGGGACAGGCCACCCCGGGGTGGCACTGCTGGCAGCACGAGTGGCCACCAGGGCTGGGAGGCTGCCAGGACCCTGCCCCGGTGCTCTCCCTGTCCCGAACGGGGCTCGGGGTTTGGGCTCTGGCAGCACAGCCCGGCTCAGTGCCAGGCGGGCACTGACCGTGCTGGGGTTCCCAGGCCGAGGTCACCCTTTGGCCCAGCCCTGGTGGCTTCTCCTGGTCCTTCCTGGGCTGTCACTCGCTTTTAGGCACTCCTCTCGTGTCGCACAGACCCCGGGGAGCCGGGAGTGGAGGACGCGGTGCTCCTGAGCCCGGCCCACCCCTCATTAAGGAGCGCATTAACGAGCCCCCGTTTATTTATCTCGATCTCAGGATCTCCAAAGACGCTCCTGGACCCGCACAGGGCAGCAGAGCCCGGCCCTGTAATGGCTCATTAATGTCTTTTAAACCAGGGAGACAAGTTCGTGTTGGCAGGGAGGAGGCTCAAAAATGCTTTTATAGCAGACTGACCAGGAGTGCCTTTGTGATTGCCCCCAAATTCCCAGTGAATAAATGAATCATAGACAAATAGATGAATAATAGATATTTCAGTGGGCTGGGGACGGCCAGGCAGGGGTACCCAGTCCCTGTGGCAGGATTTCGGTGCGGAGGATTGCTGGAAACCAGGGACAGGCTGGAAGGAAAGGGGCTGCGGCACCGCAGGTGACAAACCCGGGCTGCTGCTCCAGGGGGTTCCGGGGGTGCTGTGCCCACCTGGGAGGTGGCAGAGACACCGTCCCTGTGCCAGGACAGCGGGCAGGCTGCGGGAGCTGCAGGGGGAAGGGGCCTGGGGGTGGCCGGGGCACGGCGGGGCCGGTGGGCACGGGGTGGGCGAGCCCCGCTGGCCGCAGCTCCGGCCGTGTCCGGGGTGTGCTGTCCGGCATGGTCACTGGCTGGAGGCTCCGGAGCGCCGTGCACTAGAGGGAGACAAAGCCCCACGCTCGGCCGGGGGTGCCGGGGGCACGGGGAGGGGTGCCCGGGATGGGAACGGGAACCCCGGGAGATGGGAACAGGAGCCCCATGGGATGGGAACGGGAATCCCATGGGATGGGAATGGGATCTCCGGGGGATGGGAACGGGAATCCCATGGGATGGGAATGGGATCTCCGGGGGATGGGAACGGGAATCCCATGGGATGGGAACGGGATCTCCGGGGGATGGGAATGGGATTTCCGGAGGATGGGAATGGGAGCCCCGTGGGATGGGATTGGGAACCCCAGGGAATGGGAATGGGAACCAATGGGAATGGGTGCCCAGTGGGATGAGAATAATAATCCCCTGGGATGGGAATAGGGTCCCCATGGGATGGGAACGAGAACCCCAGGGAATGGGAACCCCAGGGAATGGATGCCCAGTGGGATGGGAATGGGATCCCTGTGGGATGGGATTGAGAACCCCAGGGAATGGGAATGGGAATGGGAACCCCAAGGAATGGGAACCCCAGGGAATGGGAACCCCAGGGAATGGGAACCCCAGGGAATGGGAATGGGTGCCCGGTGGGATGAGATGAAACCCCCCCGGGGCTGGGTCTCTGCCCAGATCCCCCCCAGGTGTCCTGCTGCGAGGGCACAGAGCTCTGGGAGCTTCTTCCTTTGATCCAGGGGGGTTTCCCAGCTGGAAAAGGCTCATGGAGGGTTGGGGGGTGTCTGCATGGGGGGGCTGGAGCTGCAGCCCCTGGAACTGGGATCACAGCCCTGCTCCCAGCTCTCCAGGGGGCTCTTTGGGGTTCAGGGCTGTGTTCCTGCTGGCAGTGCCCTATTTCCACTGAGCCTGTCCCGTGCCTGGGTGCTCCTCTTCAGGTTTGTTTGTTTGTTTGTTTGTTCTCCTGCCTTTTACTCTGTTTCTGCTCTGGAGAAAACCCATTTTCTCTCCCCGAGGCCTCACTGCCACCCTGCACACTGAGCCATGCAGGGAGGCCTGAAAGAAAAAAAAAAAGAAATTAGCCTGAAAAATAAAATTTAAAAAATTAAATAAATGAAGTAAGCAGAGGCTGCTCTTCCTAGCACAGCTGAGGCTTTCCCCTCCTTTTTCCCCTCTGCTGGGGCCACAGAAGCTGAAGCACTGTTGAGGTCTCAGGTGATGCTCTTTTAGGGGTGGCAGTGAAACCTCTCACCCAGAGCAGCCCTGGGTCAGCAGCTCAGCCTGGCACGAGTCAAACCTGGCCAAATAATAATTAAAGCATCCATTGCAGCCTCTGTGCCACAGCATCGGGGTGGGGATGACCCTGGGCAAGGTTTTGGGGAGGATTCGGGGTGTTTGGGGTCAGGGTTCAGTCCAGGTGTCAGATGCTGGCTGTGCTGTCAGCCCAGAATATCCTCTGTGGTCGGGCTGAGGGCTGAGGGATGCAAACGAGCTCCTGCTTTATTTGTTTATTTGTTTAGCGCCACCGTTTGTCTTTTTTTGGCTCCTAACCCGGCCTCCTCCGAGCAGCCTCATTTGTTTAGGCGGCTCCTCTGTGCCAGGGCTTGAACAAAGAGTTTTCCTGGGATTCTCTGCAGGCACTGAGATCGCCCAGTGAAGCCAGAGCCCCTCGGTGCTGCTTGGCTGCGGTGGCTCCTCGGGGACCTGGTGGCAGCTGAGTTTTTAGGAGACTCAGAGAAGCCACAGGAAAGCCCCCAGGTCCCTGCAGGAGGTTCCAGCACCTCTGTGGGGTGGTGGAATAGGAGCACCTTTAGGAGACCTCGTCAGGGTCCCCTGCTGAGCACCCTGTGCCCTTCTAAGCCTGTTCTGCAGCACCTGTGACATCCTCAGGTGACATCCTCAGGTGACATCCTGGGGCCTTTCCCATCGCTGGAGTGCTGCTGGCAACCTCGGGGAGGGCTTTGTAGCCCGGCTGGGTGAGCCTTGGTGCTGCTGCATTTCCTCTGCCAGCTTTGGGGCAGATCCCAGCCCCTGGTGGGAAACCCGAGGGTGGCGAGAGCAAATGGAATTCTGCCCGTATTTTCCCGGGGGAATGGAATTCTGCCCATCCTTTCCTAAATGGAATTCTGCCTGTCCTTTCCTAAATGGAATTCTGCCCGTCCTTTCCTGGCAAATGGAATTCTGCCGTTCTTTCCTAAATGGAATTCTGCCTGTCCTTTCCTAAATGGAATTCTGCCTGTCCTTTCCTAAATAGAATTCTGTCCATCCTTTCCTAAATGGAATTCTGCCGTCCTTTCCCGGGGAATGGAATTCTGCCGTCCTTTCCTAAATGGAATTCTGCTGTCCTTTCCCAGGAATGGAATTCTCCCGTCCTTTCCTAAATGGAATTCTGCCCGTCCTTTCCTAAATGGAATTCTGCCCGTCCTTTCCTAAATGGAATTCTGCCGTCCTTTCCCAGGAATGGAATTCTGCCGTCCTTTCCTAAATGGAATTCTGCCCGTCCTTTCCTAAATGGAATTCTGCCCATCCTTTCCTAAATGGAATTCTGCCCATCCTTTCCTAAATTAAATTCTGCCCGTCCTTTCCTAGGAATGGAATTCTGCTGTCCTTTCCTGGGGATGGAATTCTGCCCATCCTTTCCTAAATGGAATTCTGCTGTCCTTTCCCGGGGATGGAATTCTGCCGTCCTTTCCTAAATGGAATTCTGCCCATCCTTTCCTAAATGGAATTCTGCCGTCCTTTCCTAAATGGAATTCTGCCCGTCCTTTCCTAAATGGAATTCTGCCCGTCCTTTCCTAAATGGAATTCTGCCTGTCCTTTTTCCCGGGGATGGAATTCTCCCATCCTTTCCTATATGGAATTCTGCCCATCCTTTCCCGGGGATGGAATTCTGCCCGCTCCTGCACAAAGGAGGAAGGTGCAGCTGTGGGATCGCAGTCGGCTGCAGTGAATCACCCAGCGGCTGTCCTGGAGCTGCCGGGGCTAATGCTGCTTGTGCTAATGTAGGAAATCATTAAAGATCAATGAAGGAATCATTAGCAGCGCGACGCCCTCGCCCAACCGCCCGGGCTGCAGATCCCCCACTTAATCCGGCCATAAAAACGGCACCATGAGCTCATTTTAATGGGTGTCAGCAAGATGGATTGGCCGGGGGCAGAGGTTACAGCAGCAATTTGGGAGCAGGACCGCTAATGCACTTGTAACTCTGCTACACTTTAATGCAAGTTAAACAGAAAATGCCCTGAAACCGCAGCCAGGCCTCCCCTGCAGACGCTTTAAAAGACTCTCGATGTAATGCAGGATTTAGGAAGAGAAACAGCTCCGAGCAGCAGAGGGATGGGGCTTGGTTAAAGCAAATCCAGCCCCGAGGCGGCTCCTGGTGGGGCTGGGGGTGTGGGGCAGGGGTTTGGGCTTCCAAAATTATTCCATCTCCTCTCTCCCAGCTCGCTTTTCTTGGTTCACCTGTGCTTCAGAGGGACCTCTTGGGTTGTTAAATGTTTGCTTTTCTTCAAGAGCAGCCCAATTTTGCCACTTTTTAGTGTTTTCCCAGTTTTTTTGTGTGTTTTCCCATGTGCAGGTCACACCGAAATGTGACCTGGGGCCATTCCCTGCCCGTGCCTCAGTTTCCCTGGCTGCGGAATGGAGTCACCGGGCTGGGTTGTGCTGCTGAGTGGTGCCACCAGGCACTGAGGGATTTCCAGAGCAGGGCTGCGTCCTCCTCCAGGCTGCAGCAACCCCAAAGATGGGGAAAAGCTGACCAAACTGAAATCACGGCCCTGTGGTTTCTCCTTCCTGGGGTTTGAGCTGCTGCCACGGGGACAAAAGCTCCTGTTCATTGATCTTTTTGTTAGAGGTTTGTCCTTTGGGGGCAGCGGCATATTTGGGAGGTTTAAGCCTGGTCTGGGGTAAGTTTGGGTTTGGTTTGGGTTCATTTCCACATCGTGCTACAGCTCCATTTCCAGCAGGGAAGAGCTCGTTCCCATCCCGGCCTTTAAACGTGTCACAAAGCCCCTCACAGACCCTCACAGACCCTCTTGCTGGAGCAGACCGAAATATAAGAGCAGTGTAACAAACTGAGCATCGATTTGCACTCAATTCACCCTGCTGGAATTCATGGGATTGGTGGAATCATATCATGGGGTGGCCTGAGTGGGAAAGGACCTTAAAGATCGTCCCAATCCAGGGATGATGAGTGGGTAGGGACACCTTCCACTACCCCAAATTGCTCCAAGCCCCATCCAACCTGGCCTTGGGCACTTCCAGGGATCCAGGTGCAGCCACAGCTGCTCTGGGCACCCTGTGCCAGGGCCACTGAGGAAGAAAAAGCTGGAAAAAAATGGAGAATTGGTCTAATTTCCCAGTAGCCCAGCCCAGGGCACAAACCATTCCCAGGAGCATCCCCTGATGCCTTCCCCTGCTCGGTGACACCCGATGCTCTTTGCTGCGCTGGATTTTCAACCTCTGAACATTGAATTGCAAACGGCCCAAGAGCCCCCGGCTGACGAAGCATGGAGCCCACGGACGGCTTCATAAATCTCTGGCTACCTCGGGAGGTTTGCTGGCTGTTTAATAAGTAATTCCTAATGAAAAGTGTGGGGCTGGCGATCGAGGAAGCGCTCGGGCCGCGGCTGGAAGCGTTTATGGCATTCCTGGGGCCCGGGCAAAAAACCTCTGGGAGCCCCAACCCAGCCTGGGATCCATCCCCGGAGAGGGTCTGGGACAGATCTGTCCTGCTTTGGGCTCGGGAAGCTTCAGTTTTGTGGCCGAGGAGGGATCCTGATCCCTCCTGCTCTCCAGGGATGGGATCGGCCCTGGGGTGCTGTAGGGACCCTGCTGGTGCTGCCTCCTGATTTGGGAAACCACCAGAAGCTCTCATTTTGCTGAGTTTTGTCTATTGGCTCATTTATTTATTGATTGATTTTCTATTTCGCGACGTTTTCTCCTCGTAAAACCGGCTCTGCTGATTTGAGGTTTGTTTCTTCCCTCTCTCCCTCTAGGCCAGTCCAACCCCTCCACCCGCATTTTGGGGCTCTGCCATGGGGTTCTCCAAGTGCTGTGGGGGCCTGGGACTGCATCCAAGGGATTCCAGCGCCGTTTCCACCTGGGAAACAAGGGAAAAGCAGCGCTGCCATCCCCACCTGCAGCCGCTGCCCCTCCAGGCTCCGAGAAGGGAGAAGCGCAGCCTCGGGTGTCGGAAATTCAGCACAAATCCTCTCCCCTCGGGAAAGCCCCGGCGGGGCTGGCAGCGCTGGTTTCTGCTCGAGCCCGGAGGCTGCAGGTGGGCAGGGGGGGTCACTGGCAGCCACATCCCCTTCCCTCCCCTCGGGGGGCTCCAGACCATCCCCAACCCCCGGCGACTTCCCCAGGGCGGCTCCAACTTCTGCCTGGGCAGCGCCCGAGGCTGCGGGAGCACCGGGGCCGGGCTGCGGGGAAAGCGGCGATCCCGGCGCTCCAGCACGGCACCGTTTGCTGCAGCGGCTCTGTCCGCTCCAGTTTTGGGGGGAAAACGCCTTTTTGAGGTCCCTCCAGCCCCGGGAGAGCGGGCGGGGCTGGGGTGGGGAGGGATCCGAGCTGAGCCCCGCTGGTTTTGGGGTGCCAAGCCCTGAGCAGCCCGAGGACACCCCGAGTGCGCGCCGGGGCTCCCCGCAGCCCCGGGCCCGGCGGGGCCGTGTCCCGGGCGGGTTTCACATCTCTTATCTGGGTCGCTGATAAGGGACTCGCAGCCCCGCCGGTGTCACCGCAGAGTTCCTGCCGAGTTCAGCAGCGCCTGCGGCCGTCGGGGTTTGAATCCTTCCAGGCAGGGCGGCCAGCCCTGTCCTGCCCCCGGCAGGTTCCCAGGGTGGCATCAGCAGCTCCAGCCCCACAGGAGGTTCGCATTTCCCCTCAGGCTTCAGGGGGGCTGGGGGGAAGCAGCTCCAGCCCTGCGAGCTGTGATTTTCCCCCTGAAACCTGAGAAAAACCGGCGCCTGAAACGAAACGTTTCCTCCCAGCCCAAACCTTGCTGTCGTGTTTTTTTCTCCCTTTCTGATCTGCTTTTTAGGTTTGGGCCCTTGGTGCGCTCTCTCGCAGTTCTCCAAATCGCTCGGGAACTGGGAGAAACTGGATTTGGGGTGTATTTTTCCTTCCAGAGCTCGCTGCCCTGGCCCTGCCTCTGTGCCGGTGTCACCCATCGCCACCACCATTGTCACCCACACCACACCTGGCCCCAGCCTGCCCTGGTATCCCCAAAAAACGAGTGGAACGTGGCCCTGTGAATTATTTTTAGGGTTTTTTTCTTCCCTCCCAGCTTGAGTCACCTGCGAACGGGGCCCTTCGAAGTGATTCAGATCAAATGACACCTGGGCAGGGAGACCAGGGAGGTGACAGGAGCTTCGGGGCCCTCCCACCTCCCACCTGAGGGCATCGAGACAGCCCGAAATGGGCATTTTCACCCCCAAAATGCCACCCCGACAGCCTGAGTGGCTCTGCCTCAGCCTTAGGGCTGCCTGGGGGGGGGTGACTGGGAGGACTCTGCGGGTTGTGCCTCAGCTTCCCTCACTGCTGGGTCCCTCTGCAGGGAAGTGGGGAGTCCTGAAGGAAAAAGGTCTTTGGAAAGCCTGGATGTGCATTTCCCCCTCCTCTGCTCCAGGCCGTGGGGTCAAGGACAGAGTTTTGCTCCTCCAGGGTCACTGGCAGGGACTGGGCCACCCGGGCATGGGGCTCCCGCCCCCCGCAGCCACCCAAGGGTGCCCTGGGGGCCAGAGGTGCCCTGCAGCCCCTGCCGGGGGATCCCATTTCAGAGAAGAGCTTTGGGTTTTCTTTGAAGTTTTTTTGTTTTTTTTTTTTTTTCAAGCAGGGGACATTTTATTTCTGTTTGAAGAGGAGAAAAAAAAAAAGAAAATAAAAGGGGAAAAAAAAAAAAAGCCCTTTTTGGAGCTTTATCCTGTGAAAAATCCGGCCCTGATGCGCTGCGGGGCCGGGTAGGCAGCGGCACCAACCCCCGCTGCCGGGGGCTGGCGTGGGGCGTTATTTTTTTTAAAATTATTTTATTTTTTAATTTTTCTGTTTTTTGGTCTGGTTTCTTTTAATTTTTTTTTTTTTTTATTTCTTCCTCGTCTTGCCGTGCCTGTGACTCACCCGGCGGCAGCGAAGACACGAGAGTCCCCGAGCTCGGGGACACAAACCGCACGTCTGCAGGAGGTTCCCACGCTCTGCCTTTAAATAGAGCCCGGCAGCGCTTCCTCCCCATCCTCCTCTTCCTCCCCGCGCGTCTTCCCCTTTCCCCAACCCCCCCAGAATTCAAAACCACCCCACGGGGGATTTTTCTCTCCGAGTTTCCTGGCCAAAGGCGGGTTTTTGGTAGCCAAGCCCCGGCTGGTGGCACCTGCCACTGCCTTGGGGACGAGCTGTCGCTGGGAAAGTGTCACCAGAATGGGAGAAAAAGGGGTGGAAAATTGAAAATAAAAAAGAAACGGGACCCAAAAAATGCGCAGTGGGAAAGGAAGGAGCGAGGCAGGGCACATGGAACCTTCCAGAGAGGGACAGAGGGGACAGAGGGGACAGAGAGGGACAGAGGGGACAGAAAGGGACAGGGGGGACAGAGGGGACAGAGAGGGACAGGAGGGGACAGAGAGGGACAGAGGGGACAGAGGGACAGAGGGGACAGGAGGGGATAGAGAGGGACAGGAGGGACAGGAGGGGACAGAGAGGGACAGAGGGGACAGAGAGGGACAGGAGTGACAGGAGCTGGGGACAGACCTGCCCCTCCTGTCCCCAGCTCTGCTTCTGGGGGCCTGAAGGGTAAAAGTGGGGCCCCAGAGCCACCAGCCACAGGGGACACCCCGACCTTCAGAGGGACCCCAGAACTTCAGAGGGATCCCAGAACTTCAGGACACCCAGACCTTCATGGGGACCCCCAGACCTTCATGAGGACCCCCAGACTTTCATGGGGACCCCCAGACTTCAGAGGGACCCCCAGGCATTTTTGGGGACATCCAGCCCCTCACAGTTGTGTGCCTTGCAGAGAAAAATAACCCCAGTTTTCAGTTTAAGGATGGAGGCAAAACTTTGAATTTAAAAGTGAAAGAAATGGGTGGGAAAAATGAGGTTTTTGTGGGGAAAAAAAGAGCTGAATTTCAGCCAAGCTCCAACTTAAGCTTTTTTTTTTAAATGGACATTTTCAAGCTGAAGGTTTTTGATGAACAAAGATGTGAATCTTCTCGATTGAGATGTGTGAGATGCTCTGTGAAGAGCAGATAAGAATTCAATTGAAGTAACGAATAATTCAAATAAATATATTTTTATATATATATATAAATGTATATGTGTATGTATATATTTAATTTCATGCATTTATATATTTAAGCACAATAGGAAGGTTCTGGGTCACTCAAGGTCTCCCTTCTACAATTCCATGGCAATAATAATAATAATAATACAAATTATAATTATCATTATCATTATTTAATTTTTTTCTCCTATTTTGTGACCACACACCAAAAATCTTCCCAGCATTCTGATGTGAATTTTAAAATTAAAAAGGACAACGAGCCCCATGGATCAGACCCTTAAAGCAGCAGTGTGGGATGAGAAATTCCTGGTGAGGAGGTGCAATTCCCACCTGTCCTCTGCAATCCAGGCTCGTTATTTTCGTGTTTTGCACAAATCCTGCTCTCTGCAGGCAGTGCAGGGTGTGAGGGAGGGGTTTTGCCACCCCTGTGCTGAGCTCTGAACTCATCTTGCCGGGGCAGTGGGGCCTTTACGGGGGAAAAATTGGGATTTTGGGGGGAAAATTGGGATTTTGGGGGGAAAATTGGGATTTTGGGGGGAAAATTGGAATTTCGACCTTGCTGAGACGCCCAAGTTCAGCCCTGCCCTCCTGCCCCTCAAAGTGCCACCAGCAGAGCCACCCCAGCTTCTGCAGGAAGCTCTGCTGGGACTGTGCCCACTGCCAGACCTCAGCCCAGACACAGAAATTCCCCTTTTCTGCCCAAAATTGTTGTTTTTGCTGGAGAGCGGGGAGGGCACAGCTGGACGGTGCCGGGGCGGTGCAGACGCCCTGAACCCCAAAAAGGGAAGCGAATTTCCGCGTGCTCCAGGGTGAATCAAGGACTGGGGGGCTTCAGCCTTTCCCTGCGTGGGGCTGGAAGTGGCTCTGGCCCCATGGGATGGATGATGGATGGATGGATGATGGATGGATGGATGGATGGATGGATGGATGGATGGATGGATGGATGGATGGATGGATGATGGATGGATGGATGATGGATGGATGGATGGATGATGGATGGATGGATGGATGGATGGATGATGGATGGATGGATGGATGGATGATGGATGGATGATGGATGGATGGATGATGGATGATGGATGATGGATGATGGATGATGGATGGATGATGGATGGATGGACGGATGGATGGATGAGTCCATGGATGGATGGATGGATGGATGAGTCCATGGATGGATAATGGATGGATGGATGAATCCATGGATGGACAGAAGATGGATGGACAGATGTATAATGGATGGATGGATGGATGAACCCATGGGTGGACAGACGATGGATGGACAGAAGATGTATAATGGATGGATGGATGGATGAATCCATGAATGGATGGATGATGGATGAATCCATGGATGATGGATGGACAGAAGATGTATAATGGATGGATGGATGGATGAATCCATGGATGGATAGACAATGGATGGACAGAAGATATATAATGGATGGATGGATGGATGAATCCATGGATGGATGATGGATGGATGGACAGAAGATGGATGGACAGAAGATGTATAATGGATGGATGGATGGATGGATGAATCCATGAATGGATGGATGGATGATGGATGGACAGAAGATGGATGACGGACGGATGGAACGATCCCAAGGCCAATCCCTGCTCCAGGCTCCGCGGGCAGCAGGGTCACAGCGCTGGCTGTGTGCCCGGCCCCGGTGTTCCCAGAGCGGCCTGGCGCCGGCCGGGAGCGCTGGCAGGGCCGGGACACAGTCAGGAGTTGTTCCTGGGTCGTGACCGTGGGCATGGGGGATCACAGGGATCACAGGATCACATGCCTGCTTTCCCATGGCTCGGGGCAGCCCGGCCGGCGCTGCGGCAGGGATGTGGCTTTGTGGCCTCGTGCAGAGGGTCCTGCCCCGGCCAGCCCTGGGCTCCAGCTCTGCCTTCTGCGTCCTTCTGAGATGGGTTTTGGTGTCACAACCCCACCTCTGAGTTTCCTTCTGAGCAGGAGGTGGTGGAGAGGCAGCAGAAGGAGCCAGGGATGCGATGGGAGCGCAGAATCCTGGAATGCTTTGGGCTGGAAGGGATTTAAAGCCCATCCGGTGCCACCCCTCCCATGACAAGGACACCTCCCACCACCCCAGGGTGCTCCAAGCCTGGTCTGTGACATTCCAGGGGTGGGGAATGGAGCTGTGGATGAGATGGGGGTGGGATAAGATGGGGGAAAGGGTAAATCCAGCCTGGCTTTCCCAAGCCCATGGAGCACCATGTCCCTGTCCCTGCCCTCTGCTCGGAGCTGGTGGCATCACAGACGCGTCCTTTGTACTCCCTGCAGTTAATTAAAGGCAGTCCCAAGGCAAGGAAAGAAGAGAAGTTTATAAAAACCACTTGCAGGGTTCTTTTGAATCTCTCCTTCTCCCTCCCTGAGCCAGATGAAGAAACGTCGGGGTTTAAGTCGCTTGTTTAAAAATAAAAAGCCGGCGAGCAGCAGAGATCTCACGTCTCGTCTGCAATTTCCACACAAATAGGAACTCATAAAAGCAATAGACATCTTTGTCTCAGACATCGTTTTTTATTCAATGGGGGAGAATTAAATGATTGCACCAAGGCTGGAACGTGGCCAAATAGTGAAACATTTGTTTGGGATTAGGACAAGAAATCCTTGTTTTCCTTAAGGAGCTCAGTGTCTTCTCCTGCCCGGCTGGATTCGGATCAGCTGCAAAACATCCTGGGATGCTCATCCCAGCTCCTCGTGGCTTTGGGGGACACAGCCACAGCCAGAGTTTGGCTTTGCTTTTCTGGGCACATCCAGGGGGATGGAGAGGTTCCTCACAGCAGCGTCCCGGGGATGCAGCTCCGTCCTGCAGAGCCCTGGCAGGGAATGTGCATGGAACGGGGGGATGGAGAGGATCCTCCTGCCATGCAGGACATCAGCATCCAGCCTGGGATGCTTCCAATCAACTCTAAAAATGCTTTAAATTTTATTATTATTATTATTATTATTATTATTATTATTATTATTATTATTATTATTACTACTACTACTACTACTACTACTACTACTACTACTACTACTACTATTATTACTATTACTATTACTATTGCTATTACTATTTTTAAGACTGTGGGACAGCTGACACCTCTCTGATCCAGGGTTATTTTCCACCATGTAAACGGAAAAGAAATTAAAAAAAAAAAACAACAAAACAAAACAAACAAAAAAAACCAAAACCAAAAAACCCAACCAAAAAAAAAAACAAAAAAAAGGGAAAATAAAGGAGAAACAATGATTTTCCATTCCCACTGGAAGCAGTGAGCGCTTTTGCAACATGAGGAATGTATTATTCGGGCTATTGTAAAGTAAAATATAAAAACAACCAAAATAGGAGGAGAAGGGAGAGATTTAAAAAAAAGGCCTCAGTTGGGAAGGGAGACACTGAAAATTTGGCTTTTATCCAGCAAACCCTGTCGTGCAGGAGAGTCTGGGATTGGTGAATCCTGGCTGCAGGGAGAGGAGGCTCCAGGGTTTGAATTTCCACGTGGGGAGGTGCAGGGATTCCTGTGACACTGGAAGGGACCTCCTGCCACCCTGGATGGTCCCAAAATCCCAGCAAGGAGCATCCCTGGGGGATTCACATCCCTGAGGGATTCACACACCTGAGGGATTCACATCCCTGGGGGATTCACATCCCTGAGGGATTCATGTCCCTGAGGGATTCACACCCCTGAGGGATTCACACCCCTGGGGGATTCACACCCCTGAGGGATTCACACCCCTGGGGGATTCACATCCCTGAGGGATTCACATCCCTGGGGAATTCACACCCCTGGGGGATTCACATCCCTGGGGAATTCACACCCCTGAGGGATTCACATCCCTGAGGGATTCACACCCCTGAGGGATTCACATCCCTGAGGGATTCACACCCCTGAGGGATTCACATACCTGGGGGATTCACACCCCTGAGGGATTCACACCCCTGAGGGATTCACACCCCTGAGGGATTCACATCCCACAAGGGGTTTGTGCCCAGCCAGGAGCAAACACCTCCCAAGGCTCTTTTCTCTGGGGTTTGGGGCTCCAGGGCTGCTTTTCCCCGCTCGGTGCCCTCCCTGCAGCCACACCAGGCTGTGATTTGAGAGGCCGCGTGGTTTTTGTTAAAATAACTCCAAAAAAGCTCGGACAGAAGGGCAGGGATGATGCCAGTGGCACAGCTAGCCCACAGCCCACCCTGACCCTCCAGGGCTCAGCTGGACAGACAGACGGACAGAGGCCGGTCTGGGCAGAGCTGCTCATTAAAGGATAATTAATTTTTTAATGAGCCTCACTCAGGGCTCCCTGGGGGAGGGGAGGGGACACAGGGCTCGGAGCACCCTGGGGTGGTGCCAGGTGTCCCTGCCCATGGCAGGCCTGGCACTGGGTGGCTTTAGGGTCACTCCAACCCAAACCATTCCAGGATTCCGTGATCTCCCCTGCCCTGCCAAGGCCTTCTCCAGAGCCAGCCCCGGGGGAAAACCACAAACCCACTTTCCACGCCCTGGTTTTGGAGGGTGGGCAGATGCAGGGGGAGTCAGGACGCTCTGAATTTGTGTTTCCCAGCCCAGATCCCCTCTCTGCCCGTGGGAGACCCAGAGCTGCTCCTGTTGTGTCTGGGCAAGTTCTCCATTTCCCATCCCAGCCCCAAACTGCTCCAGAGCCTCTGTGACTTCCCAGGCTGTGTCTGGGCTGGCTGAGGAGCCTCCCGTGGTGGCAGCCAGCTGACCCAGGCACCTCCTGCTTGCGTAGGAACTTTTATAAGAAACTTCTGCAAAAGCCCAGATGAGCTCACGCCGATGAACGCGGGGCTCGCTGGGGATGAGTTCCCTTTCCAAGCTGGTGGGTGAGGAGCAAACAGTGACTGAAGAGCAGCCCTAAATAACAGCGAGCTGGAACTGTCTCAGTTCATAGCCAGAAACCAGAAAAGCACCTCCTGCCTCGTTTTTAGCCTGTGACTAATTCCCCCAAATTGAGGATTTGTCTGGGCCCAAGGGGAGGTGTAAATGTCGGGTGGATTTGCAGACTGAGCCCTCTCAGGGGATTTTTTTTGGAGCTACTCTACAACCTCCAGGCTTATTGATGGGCTCTGCTGGGCAAAGTCACATCAAAGTCACACTTCCATCAGAGTCTTCATGGAAAGGTGCAGCTGAAAGAAATGTTTATACAGGAAAACACAATCTGAGGAAGGAGCAAAAGCAGCACAACCCAGAGCCCATCCAGTCAGAGCAGGGATCACATCCCCGGGGTCACTCTAGGAGTGAAAGTGGTGAATAATGGCAAAAAGCAGATTAACCTGGCAAAAATGCTGTGACAGGTAGAGGCTGAGGTTTGGCACAGGGGGAAACTCTCCCCCTGCAGCCAGGGGGTGTTTCAGGAGGGGCTTTGGAAGTTGAGCCCAGAGGTTTCTCCCCTGCCCTGTGCTCAGCCCGGGTGGGACAGCACAGCCCCGTTGTCCTCACAGTGAGGTGCAGAAGGGGCCCTGCACAGCTGGGGCTGCCCTGGGGGTGTCTGGGACCGGGGGGTCCCTCAGGGTGACCAGTCTGGGCTCTGGGCACCATTCTGGTGTCCCACAGAGGAGCTCAGCAGAACTGGGGAGTGTTTGCCCGGCCTGTGAAGCTGCTTCTGCTGAGCCGTGACCTCTGTGAGACCCGAGGCAAAAGGGAAACCAGAGTTCCCTGTCTGCCAGCAGCAGCCAGGCCCTGTCTCAGGCAGCTGCCAGACCCTGCTGGGGGGAGCAGCTGTCCTGTCCCCACAGAGAGGGACAGAGAGGGACAGAGAGGGACAGAGAGGGACAGAGACACAGCCCTGGCACAGGGAGGCCTCAGGTGAGCTTTGCTCTTGCTGGGGATGGGGCTGAGCTGTGGGATCGCCTTCCCCAAGGGTCACTTTCTCTCCTCACGTTCAACTTCCCCAAAGGGAACTTTCCACAGCAGAGCCCAGCGCAGCTCCCTCACCCCGCGGGGCTCAGGCACATCCCTGGCCAGGGTTTGGGGTGTGGGTGCTGGCCCTGCCCCAGGATCCTGCAGCACCCCGCTCAGGGAGCGCTGCCACCTGCTTTGTACCCGGAATCATCCCAACATTTCGGGCCAGGCTGCGGGAACAGCGCTGGGAAATGCTCCTTGGGCAGCACCGCTGCTCCTCCAGCCAATGCGCGGGGACAGGGGGTGGATTTGGGATTTCCCACCCCTCCAGGATGGCAGTGAGTGCTGGCTCCAGCTTTGCCAAAGCACCAGCACTCCCCAAGGCACGGAGCAGCTTGGTGCAGCGTTTTGCTGCGGCAGCAGGGCTTTGCTCAGCACGTGCAGGAGGATTTCCCTGCGCCTTGGAGCTCTGCCCAGGAGCCTTTCCGTGACAGAGCTGCTCCCAGCTCCTCTCCCTGCAGTCAGAACTCAAACCCTGTATTTCTGTGCCCCTTGTGCTTTTCTCGCCGTCATGTGCCTTTCGCTTCCTCTTTTCACCTTCCAGACGTTTCCCCTTTTTCTTTCCTTTGGAATTTTTTTTAATTTCTCCCCGTGTCGCGTTTTGGGTTCGGAGGGTCTGGCAGCACCCGGGGCTCGGGTGGCTCTGCCGTGGGAGAGGAGCCCGGGGCTCTGACCCTTCCCGGGTGGGTTGGGCAGGGCTGGGCCCCAGGGAAGGTCTCTCCAGGGGTTCCAGGAGTCCCATGAAATGCCTTCCATGGGGAATGGACAGGCTGGAGGTGTCTCCAGCCAGGAGAGCCCTCATTCCCTGCAGGATCTGGCAGAGGAGGAGTCATCCCTCCCTAAAACTCCTCCGAAACCCCCTAAGAGGGAGAAACTCCCGTGAACTGCAGCAGCTCTGAACAAAGCCCAGCGTTCCCAGTTGCGCTCCGCACCTTTGGGCATTTTTGGAGGGGATGGGGCGTCCTCAGGTGCTCCATAACCTTTGCATGAATGGCTCCTTTTCTCTGCATAAGCACATTCTTGAAGGAGTCTTGGGCTTTCATTCTGCTCTGCCCCAACCCTCGGACTCCTCTGTTCACTTGTTTGAATCAACATAAAGCTCTAACTGTTCTTTTAATATTTATGACCAGTTTTTATCTCATGCCATGCATACAAAACATACTTGATTCCTTTCCTAAAAGTTTTTTCAAGTGCAAAGTTTTAAAAACATGTGGCTTTTATTGCAGGCAGGAATGAATAACAGCATTCCACCCATAACCACATTAAATGGAACAGTAATATTCATATGCGTAAGGGCAAAAGCTGCCTTGTTTCCTATTTGCAGCCGAACTCTGAAATTAATTAAGAACTAAGGGGATCTGACAGACATTAGGATCTTTGGAGAAGGAGTGGAAGCGGCAGATGGGACCCACGCTCCGGCCGTGCTATCAATAGCGCGGAGGATGCGAGCCCCGGGCGCGCTCCCGATCGCTGCGGCGGAGGAGACCGGCGGCCGCGGACGGTGAAGAATGGCGCTTTCGTGACTCCACAACCGCAGCGCTCACGTCAGTGCCACTCGTGCTCCGGAGTCGCTTCGCAGCTTTGGAGAGCCCCGTTCGCCGCCCGGGTTCGTGCCACGCCCGCTGCCGGGGCGGCGGCTCCCGGGAGGTGACAAATCCCCTCCCCGGGGGCAGCGGGATCGCTGCTGGGTGCCCCGAGCCAGCCGGGGCTGCGTGTGGCTCCCGCAGCTCCCCTGTGGCAGTGTCCCCTGGGGATGCTGCTGGAAATGCGGGCTGGGGGCGTTGGGAGCACAGGCAAGCCCCAAAGCTGCCAGGAGTGTCACCGGTGAGGATTTGTGCAGCGCAGCCGCTTGTAGTCGTTCAGGTGCTGCCCTCGGCAGCCAGGTGGGAATCTCAGACCGATTTTCCCGCTGGCAGCACCTGAAACTCCGGCTAAAGTCTCGCTCCTGCTGCCCCGAGCGAGGATCTCGGTGCCAGGGCTGTGCCCACCCTGCAGCTGCGGCTCCCGGGGCTCTCCTGGCTCAGGACCTGCTCGGATATCAGCGCTGGGGTCGGGGCTGAGCAGGGACCCCCCTGCGGCATCCCCGAGCCCGGGGCAGCCCCCGGAGCCGTCCTGGGGCCGCTCTGGCAGCTGCTCCCTGCCCAAGAGGAGATTTCCCTGATTGATGTCGGGGCAGCCGCTGCCCTTTCCTCCGCCAGTTTCCCCTCATTCCTCCCCCGGAGCTCCGCAGTTTCCTCCCGCAGGAGCCTCTGCCCCCAGCGCCCGGAGCTGCCCCCTGGGACCCCGTTCGAGCAGTGACACTCAGGGGTTAAAAACCGCCACCACCGTGCGCCCCATCGGCCCCGGCATCTGCTGTTTGATTTATGAATGAATTGCACGCTCCCTCCCTGCGTGCCGCTCTCAGATCCCCTTCCCTGAGCTACAAAATAGATCCAGACACCCGCCTGGCCCTACTGAGTGCCGAGCTCCTGAGAGTTTGCGATGAATTTTTAATAGAAAGCTTCCTCTGAGCCTCTGCTCTCGCTGCTCTGCTGTCTAAACCAGCGGCTCTGCTGCTAAAAGAGCAGCTCAAATGAATTAAAAACTACAGAGGAGCCTGTAAGGGAAGTAATCCCAGCGAGGAATGATTTAAAGAGCTGCTGACCTCCCCGCGATGCGAACAGTAGCTTTTGAGTGTTTGTAAAGAGGCCCGTGCA
The DNA here is from genome assembly GCF_048771995.1 of Taeniopygia guttata. Lineage (NCBI taxonomy): Eukaryota > Metazoa > Chordata > Aves > Passeriformes > Estrildidae > Taeniopygia > Taeniopygia guttata. The sequence continues at coordinate 3,291,348 of NC_133048.1, read as the reverse complement.
AATCCTGGGTCTGATACTCTATTAACCTCCTCGGGAGCGCGGGGAGGGCGGTGTTGGGATAATCCCCACGTGTCGACATCTCCTGGTTTGCGGAGGACCAGAGCAGCTGGATCCCGCTGTGTTGGAAAAGCAGAATTCACATGAAAACTCCTTCCTCCTCGGGCACGGCTCCGCGGGTCCCCGCAGCTCTGGGGTGGCTTTGCTCGCCTGGACACCTCTCGCAGAAGCAGCCACGGGGTTGATTCGCTGGGCTCTGCACCTCGGGAGGTTCCCCAGACAGTTTTGGGGTTGTGGGGAGCCTGGTTTGTCACAGCTCTGTGCTTTGGGTCTCATCTTTGTACTGCTGCGAGTCAGCAGCTACGTGCAGGGCCCTGCTGTGGGTTTTGGGGTGAGGCTGCACCCCGGCACCCTGAGGGGAGAACAGGGCGGGGGGGAGGGCAGAGAGCGGGCAGAGAGGGAGGATTTTGGGCAGGGAGCAGGACGGGGTACCCAGCACAGCTGGGGCTGCAGGTGGGGGTGGCTCAGACGGTGCTTGGAGGAATCCAGGTGTGAGTGCAGCGCCCGCTCCAACAGGCGGCTCCCGGTATAAAAAGGGACCAGGGAAACGTGGGCACAGCACCGGATAAATCAGTGACGGACGGGAACCACCAGCCCTGCTGCAGGGAGCACCTCGCTCCTGCAGGGACCCAGCCCCAAATCACCCCAAAGGGCGAGCGGCGCCCGCGGGGCTCCCCCTGCCCGTGTGGGGACCCTTCCAGCAGCGGGAGGGGGAAAGAGAAGCACCGGGGCGGGCAGGGCGGGGGTGCCGGGATGGTGCGGGGGTGTCAGCATCCCGGGGGTGTCAGCATCCCGTCCATCCCATCCCGTCCATCCCATCCCATCCCGTCCCGTCCCTCCCGTCCCGCCCCGGCGGAGCCCCGGTGCCAGCCAGCGGCCGCACGGCGGAACTGCAGCCTCGCCCCGTTCACCCCTCCGTGTCCCCCCCGCCGTACCGGGGGGCACCGGGACGGGCCGTGCCCGGCAAACCCCGGCCCCGCCCGCAGCCCTGCCCCCGCCCCGGGGTTTGTGTGGGTTCCCCCCCCGGCGAACGGGGGGCGAAAAGTAGAACTGAGCCGGCGGCCGCTTTCACCTAAAAAGGGCAGAATTTGAGCACCGGTAGCGGCGGGGGCCGGCCCGACCCGCGGGGCTGGCGGGGCCCGGGGCTGCTCCCGGCGGGCTCGATCCCGGTGGTTGCTGCGGTGTAACGGGAGCTGCGGGGCTGAGCCGCCGCTCCTCGGTTAAAATAATATATGTTTATTGTTGCCCTTGTTGCTTATTTCTGGAGGAACCCGGGGGTTTCTGGGGCTGGCAGAGCCCGGCCCGGGCTCGCCCCTCGAGACACCGCTGGTGACGGGGGAAAATGGTTCAGTACTGAGTGAAGGGAGCCCAGGAAAGGAGGATTTTCTGGTGCTGGGATTTTCTATTTTTTTCTGGTTTGTTTTAAGGAAATTTGCGCTTCACACCCGGCAGCGAGAAGCCGGGAACGCCGCGGCCCGGCCGGCTCCTCTCGGACGGACAGTGCCGGTCTGCAAACACCGTCGGACCGATTCGGGCACCGGGAAACACCCGGGGAGCAGCGCGGGCACAGCAGCCTCCTCCTCTCCGCCGGTTCTGCCCCGGTTGTGCCCCCGCCCGCCGCGCGGTTCGGGGCAACCGCGGGGCGCAGGGAGCCGCCGCCTTCGTTATGTTTGTTCCCGCAGAACCGGCGGTTTCGCCACGAATTTTCTCGCCAACGGATTCCGGCCGGATCCGCCGGCCGTGCCCGCAGCCGCAGTCCCGGGGGAGCTGCCAGGAACACCGGGGGCTGCGGGTGCCCCGAGACCGCCGGCGATGGGGCGGGTCACAATTTAAAGGAGGGCAGAAGGAGGTGGTTTGGGAGCCGCGGTTTTCAGCGCAGACCGAGAGGCGAATCCCCCCCACCGGAGACACGAGTGCCGGTGGTCCCCGCGGGGGCCGCTGCCGCTGTCTCGCCACGGTCCCGCCGCCGCGGGGAGGGCACGGGCGGCGGCGGCCGCGGGAGCGCTGGGCGGCGGGGGCCGGGCTGTGTCCTCAGCCGCTCCGGACGGCGGCGGCTCCGGCCCCACCGCGCCCCAAAACCTCCCCGGGGCCGGCGGCGGCGGCGGCCAAAACCACCGGAGCCCCGACGTGCGCCCGCCGGGGCGTGTCCCATGGCCACGCCCCTTTCGCCAAAACCACACCCACTCGTATCCAAACCACGCCCCTTTACCGATAACCACGCCCCCCGCCCCGCCGGAGCGAGCTGGTGGGCGGGGCTAGGAGCCGCCGCGGGGCTCCCATTGGCTGAGCGGCCCGTCCGTCACGGCCGCCCCGCCCCGCCGGGGCCGGCAGTAAATACGGTACCGGGAGGCGCGGCGGGGCCGGCAGCGGGGCTCGGGCTCGGCACGGGGATCCGGCACGGGGATCCGACAGCGGGGCTCGGGCTCGGCACGGGGATCCGGCACGGGGATCCGGCAGCGGGGCTCGGGCTCAGCATCGGGAGCGGCACCGGCGCTCGGCACGGAGCGCAGCTCACCCACCGGCGGCGAGCCCCGGAGCCGCGCGGGACCCCATCCCCCGCGCCGCCGTCCCACCCGCGCCGCCCCGCTGAGGACGGCGCTCCGCCGGCACGGAGCGAGGCAGCGCGGGGCTCGGCCGCCCCCGCCGCCGCCCGCCGAGCCCCGCCGGGTGCCCGCCCGTCCCGCCCGGCTCCCCGCCGCCCGCCGTTGTGATGCGTATTCCCGTAGACCCGAGCACCAGCAGGCGCTTCACTCCCCCGTCCACGGCCTTCCCCTGCGGTAAGATGGGCGAGAACAGCGGGGCGCTGGGGGCCCCCGCGCCGGGCGGCCGCGCTCGGCCCGAGGTGCGCTCCGTCGTGGATGTCCTGGCCGACCACGCCGGCGAGCTGGTGCGCACCGACAGCCCCAACTTCTTGTGCTCGGTGCTGCCGTCGCACTGGAGGTGCAACAAGACGCTGCCCGTCGCCTTCAAGGTGAGTCCCGAGCCCCGGTGCCTCGCGGGGACCGAGCCGCGACCCGCTCGCCCTTTCCCCTCCGCCCCTTTCGCTTGAAATCTCTCCTGACATCGCCGCCGAGGGAGCACGGGTTATTATTTTTAATCAAATAGCCCAGTTTATTATTTTTAATCAAGTCTCCGCATTGCCCCGCGGTCACGGCATCTTAGATATTCCGTACAGTTAGGAGCTCTCAGGCAACTTTGAAGTTTAATGAGCTGGAGGTTAATTACCTTCCTGGGAGAGGGGGAGCGAGGCAGGGAAGGGAGATTTAATCTGCAAAAAGTGGAGCGAAGAGCTGAATCCCCGGTGCCGGGCTGCGCGTCCCGGGCTCCCCGGGGCACCCCCGGGCTGGGCATCGCCGCTACCCCCGGACCGGCCCGGGGGAGCCCAAACCGAGCCGGGGAGAAGCGAGGGGAGCCGGGCAGCGCCGTCCCGGGAGCCCGGGGGGCTGAGGGGGGCTCTAAACCGGCTTCCCCCGGCTCCGGGCGCTGCTCCCCGGGAGGGGTGGGGGCCCTTCCCCGGTCCCGGCGCTTCCCCGGGCCGGCCGCGGAGCTCCGGGGCCGCGCCGCGCTCGGCAGCGCTTTATTTCTATTTATTTTCATCCCGAATCCAACCAAATAAACGCACAGACTCCTCCGGCCGGGCCGAGGGTGGCCTGACCCCCCCTTCACCCCCTCCCCGCGGACCCCTCGTCTGCTTTTAACCCTTTTCGAGCCCATTTTCCCCTTCCCCCTCCGCCTTGCTCAGCCCCTCGGGGGCTCGGGCTGCTTTTGCTTTTGCTTTGGGGTTTTTTTGGCGGCTCTAGCGCAGGTTGGCTTCGGTGAGGGTTGATTTGAGGCTGAAATGCTCTGGCCCTGCCCTAGGTCGTGGCGCTCGGAGATGTCCCCGATGGGACCGTGGTCACGGTGATGGCGGGGAACGACGAGAATTACTCGGCGGAGCTGCGCAACGCCTCTGCCGTGATGAAAAACCAAGTAGCGAGATTTAACGACCTCAGATTTGTTGGGAGAAGCGGCAGGGGTAGGTACCGGCCAGGAAATGGTTGGCCTTTTTATTTTTATTTTATTTATTTTTTTAAGAGGAAAAAAAAGGAAAATGAAAGAAAATGTTTATCTCTTTTCTAATTATTTTATTATTATATTTTATAAATTTTACTTAATTTTTATATTTTATTTTGTTAGGTTTTTTTTATTATTATTTAAAAAATTTTATTCTATATTATATTTTGTTCCAACCGTGGTTTCGTTGGCGGGAGAAGCCCCCCAGCCCCAGAGCGGTTCCCGAGGATGAAAGGGATGCAGGAAGGATGCGGGAAGGATGCGGGAGCAGCCCCGGCCCCGCCGGCAGCTCTGCCTCGCTCCCCCCAGAGTTTCTTCGGTGCCGAGAATGGGCGGTGCAGATAAAAAACAATTTAAAATACAGACTTAAATATATCTAAATATCTATAAATCTATTAAACACAAATAAGGCGGCCCCAGCCCGAACCTTCCCCAGTTTCTCCCATCACGCAGGAGGCAGCGGCGGCTGCTCGGTGAGCAAACCCCACCTGGCAGCTCGGCTTTAAATAGCGAAAATCGAGAGTTTAAAGTGAAATAATAACGCAGAGCTCGGCCTGCAGGGCTGGCACGGGAGGGAGCTGCGGCTGCTCGGGGCTTGGGGGGGATTTTTCTCATTTTCCCCCAGCTCGTGGCAGGGAAAAGCAGGACGGCAATTTGACTTCTCCAAACAAATCCGTCCGTGCCACCCGAGCAGAGGGAAATAAATCCCCTGGAAATGTTAAACACGGAGCCCTGCCTGCCCTCCCCGTACCTGAGTTTCCGAGGGTATAAATAGAATTTCAGCATTTCATCACCAATGAACATTGCAGATCGAAGCACTCAATCCTGCGTTTGAGCCCAAATAAGAACTCTATATTTTAATGGCCATATGGCAGCACTTTCTCAAAGGCTTCAAATGTATACACACAGTGTCAGATATATTTTGACTTCTCCGCATTAATTAAAAGCAGTGATGTTAGGAATTATTTGCATGTAATAACTGTTTACTTGTTCCTCTTTATGAAACTTGAATAGTTTACATTCTTTCATACATTTCCTTTTTCCTGTTGGCTCCTTCTCCATGTTGCAGTTTCTTTAAAACTCTCCACTTAACTGGTTGCAGGTTGATGGATGGAAAATGTTTTTCTTTTATGAATTAAGCTTTCATTTCTGTAATCAATTATTCTCTTTAGCTCTTTTCTTTCTGGTTGGGCTTGTTCCTTTTTTTTTTCTTTTTTTTTCCTTCACCCTCGCACAAATTTCCAAACTGAACGCAACCCAATCTCAGCGTGACTCTTGAATTCATTATTAACTTTCTTCCTCTGCCCTCTCGAGCTCGGAATTCGCAGGAGTTGGGGCTCATAAAGCCCTGGGTGAATAAATCCTTCCCCGGGCAGTCTCACTCCAGCAGCGCCGGCACCTCCGCTGCCTTTAACGGGCGGGACTCGGCCGCTAATTATTTTAATTTTTTTTTTTTTACATATTCGTGTGGGGTGAGGCTTTTTCATATTCAGAGAGGAACAACCCCACCGGGGCTCCGTGGGGATTTCACTCCCTTGTCTGGCGCTGCTTTCCCGGCACGGGGCTCTTCCAGAGCAATTTACTGTGAAAAATCGCTGCTATTGAATTTTTATTTTGGGTGTCACACTCGCTCGGCCTTGTTTGGCTCCAACCCTGACAGCCCGGTGCTGCTTTCATTTATTCTGGCAGAAATTTGGAGTCGCTGTGGAATATTTCCCTGTGTGTGTACAAATGTTTGTGTAAATCCGAAGCGGGGACGTGTGGATCCGTAAACACGGATCCTGCTCCAGCCCTGCCGTGTGCCCGAGCTGCAGGAGCCTGGAAAAGCCCGGCAGCCAGGCTCTCCTTGGGAAAACACCACTTGAAACCGGCCACATTTGGGTATTTTTAGAAATAAGGTGTCAGGGATTATTCCCCGGCGCTGTGAGCTGGGAAGAGCCGCTCCTAATTCCCCTGCCAAAATAAATTCCCATCTCCATGTGCAAGACAAAGATTAAAAAAAAAAAAACAAAACAACAAGAAAACAGACTTTTTTTACTCAGATTGAGCTGTATAAAATGAAAATTATCCCTGCTGATTGAGCTGTATAAAATGAAAATGATCCCTGCTGCATCTCCCGGCTGGGATCTCCCCCCGGAGCATCCCCCGGAGCCGGCGGGGCTCCCAAACCCGCCCGGGAGCCGCGGTCCAGCCCGAGGAGCGGAGCCGGGCACGGGGGGGGACGAGAAACCCCAGCCCGGCTTCCTGAGAAGGCGGGAAATGACTAAAAGTGATGCTGGGGCAGAATCGTCATTTTCGGTTCAGGGCAGACTTTTTGAGAGAGGCAGAACCGGCCCGGCCTGGGTTTGTGTCTGCAGCGAGGGACTCCGGGGCAGGGAGGTTGTTTCACGTGGAGGATAAAAAAATAAAATATAATAATAATAATAATAATTAATAAATCAGAATTAATGCATATAAACAGGGGCACGGAGGTGCCGAGCTCAGCTCTGGGGTTCTGTGCCTCACAACCGGGTTTTGCTGCCTGCAAACTCTTCCCTCTGCTCCTGCAAATTCCCAAAATAATCGCTCCTCATCCTCCTCACCCCGTGCTCTGGCTGTGCGAAGGTTTTAGCCTCAAGCCCTCGCTGCTGGTTGTTTTTTCCGTGATCCTTGTGGATTCAAAGTGAAATAATTCTATTTCTTTTGCCCTCCCAAACGCTCCTGTCTGTGCAGAAAATGAGCTGAAGGTTTGTGCGTTGTTCAGTGCTGGTTTGAACGCAGAGCTGAGGCAGGGACTGGTGATTGCTGCCACCCTCAGAGCCTGCATTCCCTCCTTTCCGTGCTCCAGGCAGGAATTCTCCCACCTGCGAGAATTCCAGCATGTTCTCCGGGGAGAAAATTTCATTTTTTCGGCTTATTCCTTTTTTTCCCTCCTAGCTGGATAAATCCTGGTTTGTTTTGCTGTGGCTATTCTCAGATCCGACCCTGTAGAGAGACGATGGTCAGGATCTGAAAAGCCCTGATTGCTTCAGGGGGAAAGGGAACGGAGGTGGTTTCTTACTGCTTTTATCTGTGGAATAAAGGCTGGAGAGCAGAAATCCATCACAGCAAGGTCTATACCTGATATCCTGCCGAGGTTCAGACCTCTGATACCTTTGAAACCCCGCGGGAATTACTGCTGGGGCTTGCTCAGAGTGGTTTGTGTGGCCTCCTTCCTCTAGCTGAGGGTTTCCTGAATTTGGGGAGCCTGAGGGAGAGCTGAGGCCCTTCCTGGGGGTTTAACAACCTCCCCTGGAATGGACATCGAGCCCCAGCCAGGCCAGGCCAGGCCAGGGGGCTGGGGTGAGGCTGCAGGATGTGAAGAGTTTGGGGTCAGGGTGGGCCCAGGGCTGGTGACACTTCTGTGGTGATAAAGGCATTTTCAGGCTGCGGATGGAAACTTGTTCTGCGGGGGCAAGGGGGGATCTTCCTGCAAAATTTGGCTCCCAAGAGCTTTTCAATGCTTTTTTTTTTTTTTTTTTTTAATAAAAGATGACAGGTTGGTGCTTCAAAAGCACCTCTGAAATGCTCCCCGAGGGTATCCAAACCTTTCCCAGCAGCAGATTGCTGCTCTCCGGGCAGGGCTGGGAGAGGGGACAGTCCCTGCAGAGTTGCCTGTCTGGTGACCGCTTCTGGTGGCCAGAGCTGGCCGGATTCAGTTCCCATTTTGTAGTTCCCAGTTTTTAGCCCTCCCGTGGGCGCCCTCATTGCCGAGGCCAAGCACAGCTCCCCCTAATTTGAACATCCACAGGGCCCTGGATCCCCTGCAGGCTGATCCCAGCTCCTTCCAAGGGAGCATCCCAAGCTCCAGCTCACCCCGGAGGGGATCCTGCATCCAGCGCTGCTCCAGGGCTGGGTTACCAGGGAAAAGGGGAAATATCCGAGTGGGAAAACCCCGGGAGGCTGCCCTGGGTGGAGGGGGGCACGAGTGACTTTGCCCAGGGCTGTGTGTGCAATTTAAGGAGCAATTGCTGCTTGTTAAACGCAATGATGTGTGCGGGGATTTGTGTCCGAGCCCGCTCCTGCTGCCGCCTCTCTCTCCCACAAGAGCTGAACCCATGTGGGATCCTCACTCCTGGTTTTTTGTTTTTTTTTCCCTCCCTCCCCACCCTCCTTAGGGAAAAGCTTCACCCTGACCATCACCGTGTTCACCAACCCCACCCAAGTGGCCACCTACCACCGAGCCATCAAAGTGACCGTGGACGGACCCCGGGAGCCCCGCAGTAAGTGAAGGGTTGGGTTTGGGGTTTGGGATTCGGGTTTGGGGTTTGGGGAGGGGGTGCAGGTCCGAGCTCTCCGTGGCTGAGGGATGCAGGACACGGAGCTCAGGGGTGACATTGGGGTGCTCGGATTTTCCCGTGTGTCCCTCCCTGCCTCCTGCTCCATGTCCCATCACGGAGGGATGGCTTATAGCTCCCTAACCCATCCTGGAGGGATGGCTTATAGCTCCCTAACCCATCTTGGAGGGATGGCTTATAGCTCCCTAACCCATCTTGGAGGGATCATTTCCCAGCTCCAGTTTGGGATGTTGGGAAAACTCTTTGGGCTTTTTGATGGCAAAAGCACCAAGGGCCCAGCCTGGCACTGCACAGGGGGCTTATAAACCAGGGGGGTTATGAAAGCAGAGCTCCGTGCTCGCATTCAGGGGCTGATTGCTGGTGATTAAACTGAAAATGGTGCAGGTTCCCTGGGTGCTGAGGCGGTGTCTGCTCTGGCAGAGAGCTCCTTCGCCTCGGCTGCGCGGTGGTTTCGCTTTGGGGCCGTCAAAGGCTGGGGCTGGCAGCGCCTGCGGCCGGGGGCTGAGCCTGGAGACACCAGAGAGACTCTGCGACCGCAGGAGCGTCTCTGTTGTGCTGGGGAGGCTCTCCCGGGGGCAGGATGGTGCCTCGTGGTTGAGGGAGGCTCCGGGAGCTGCCCTGCCTGGGTTGGCTTTTGGCGTCGGGCTGCTCGGAGCTGCCCTGGGCCTTCCCAGCCGCCCAGGACCACACTGCCGAGCTGCTGCCCGCAGGAGATTCTCTCACCACGAGGATTCTTTGCCCTGTGGGACCCCCCTGTGTGGTGGGATCTTGTCCCTGGGGGCTCCATCTCCGGCTTTGCGCTCTGGCTTCGCCTTCGTGCTCGCTCAGCAGCACCCCGGGACTATAAAGCCGAGATTGTTCCCTTTGCGTGTGAGGCTGCAGTGGCCACATCGAGGGGAAGGGTTTGATCCTCCGAAAAACGCCTCCAAAAACATTTGCTGTTGATGCTGTCGCTGGGCCATCAGTGCCCCTTGATGTCAGGCCAGGTGGAGGCCGTTACCTCGGCCCGGGGGTTTCGTTTGCGTCGGGCTTTGGTGGATTTTCCCCCTCCTTGATTTCATTTTGGAGCCTGTCGAGGGTGGATTTAGAAGCTGGGATGCAGGAAATCCAACGCTGCTGTTGTGGGGTTTTTTTTTAAGCCAGAAACGCCAGGCAGGTCCCTGGTGTGGGGAACCTGTGGGTCGTGGTGGGCGCTGGGGCTCAGCCCCAGGGCTGGGCAGGGAATTTCACAACTCTGCCAGGAGTGTCAGGAATAGAAACCAGCCCTCCTGACTGCTGGCTCAGCCCCTTATCAGATCGTCTTTCTAATAATAATAATCATCCTCATCATCCTCATCATCAGGAATACATAAATAATAATACAAGGCGAGATAGTTGCTACTCTTGGAGCTCGGTTTGGCCTCCCCGACAGCCAAACCCTGGTGAATCACACCTGTTCCTCCTGAATTTCAGCATTTCACCCCAAAGCTCCCCAGCCCTCATTTCATTTCAGTTTTCTGATATGGAAGCCGTGGCAGTCGGGCCAAAGCCGAGGATGGAGCAGCTTGTCCTGGTGTGGGGTGCCCTCCCTGGGACACAGCCCAGCTGCAAGGGCAGCATTTTTCTGGGGTTTTCCTTTTTATTTTGTGACGATTTCTGGTCCTCCAGTTGTGCTGGAAGTGTTGGCTCCTTGAGGAGATCTGTGTGGGGTTTATTTGCTGCTTGTGCTCTTGCATTGTGCGGCCCCCAGAGTTGATCTCTCCCCCATTCCTGCACCCCCAATCCATGAATTACTGATAGAAAAGGTTTAGACCCAAACTGTGGCTATTTTGGAGTTCTTTTCAGGGAATCATAGATTTATTGATCAGGTTTTGGCTCCCAGTTTGAAGGGCTTGAAGTCTTGGTTGCCGAATTTCCAGTGTGGGGAAAAAAAAATTAAAATAATTCCTTTTTTGCCCCTTTCAAATGAAGACAACAATTTCAAAAGAGAATGAAACAACACCTTTCTCCACTTCCTGCTCTGCAGAAACGCTGGGTGTGGAAACAGCAGCTGTAAAATGATCCTGGAAAGCCGAGGTGCTTTTCCTGGTTCACCTGCCACTGGGTGGCTCCCGGGCACAGCACCCTGGCACATTGGCACCCAGGGTGGCATTTGGGGCTGGCACACGCCTTGGGATCCCCCCTTGGGCCAAACACCGAGCCTGGGGCTGCTCTGCCTTGTTTGGCTGCGGGAGGTGAGAGCTGCCAGCGGGAATTGCAATTTTTATTTGTATCTATACATACTATATACGCCTTTAAACATATATATGTAAATGCTTGTGTGTATATGTGTGGGCATAAAAATATATGGAATTTTTTCCCCTTCTTGGCTTCAAAAGATGGGCCACGGTGCGTGCTGGCTTCTGGTGTGAGGATCAGCACTGGGCAGGGCTGGAGGCTGGTGTGGGGCTGGTGGAGAGGACAAAACCCATCCTTAATGTGGAAAGAATTGGCCATTTGTCTTGGTACCCTGGGAAAGGCCCGGGCAGCATCTTCTCAGCTGCAGCAGAATCCCTCCAGCCAACCTCCTTGTGGGGTTTGGGGCCAGGGCTGCGGCCGGGCTCCAGCTCTGGGCATCCCATTCATCTTCCACCTCTGGCCATCGCTTCATCTCCGCCCTTGAGCGAGGCTTTTGACTCAGGCTGTGCCCAGATCAAACTCCTGAGCAGCCTGGGTGGGGATGGTGGGAAGCCAGGCTGAGGGGCACAGCCCTGCCAGGGCAGAGGAGGCTCCCTGGGCATCCCCCAGGGGTGCCACCAGTCCTTCAGCATCTCCTCCTCGGGCTCCTCCCTGTGCCCTGCTCGCTCTGAGCTCTTTCTCCTTCTGCTCCAGCTCTTCCTGGCTTAGATCTGGACAGGAAAAAAAAGGGACATTCTGTCAAGTTGGCACCTTAGCTCTAAACAAATAGCACAGCGGGTGCCAAGTGTTGACATACTTTGTACAAACAGGAAGTAATAAAATATTTGAACTTCCTGTGGAATTTCCTTCTTTTCCCCCCCTTTCTGCAGCCCTGTGTTCAGCAGGAGCCCTGCTGCAGAACCCATCTGGCATCTGCAAAATAATCCCCAGCAGGCAGAAGGTGGGGAGCTGAAGGGCTGGGAGCTGCACAGGGGTGTTCAGGCTGTTCCTGGGGAAAATGGAGCATCCCCAGGGCCTCCCCTCACTCCCACCTGCTGCTGCCTTCCCTTCCCCTCCCTTTTCCTTCCTTTCCTTCCCAAGGCTCTCACCTTCTTTGCTCTCGCTTTCCTTCCTCCCTCCCAGCTCCCTCTTGCAGCTCCAGCCCCTTTCTGCCCAGAACTCTCCTGCAAAACCTTTTTTCCCTTTTTAAATTCCTTTTCTCCCCTCTTAGACTTTTTTTTTTGCTACCATTCAGTCTTTAACCTCTCTCTCCACTTCCTAAATCCCTTTTGGATTTAATCCCTTCTTCCTGACCCCCACCCCATTGCTGCTGTCCTTGCTGGGGAGGAAAGGGAGACCAGGAGGATTTGTGGGTCTCTGTGTCCCCCCGTTCCCCGGGGTTTGGGGTGCAGGAATTGGGGTTTGGGGTGCAGGAATTGGGGTTTGGGGTGCAGGAATTGGGGTTTGGGGTGCAGGAATGGGGTTTGGGGTGCAGGAATAGGGTTTGGGGTGCAGGAATGGGGTTTGGGGTGCAGGTTTGGGGGTGCAGGAACGGGGTTTGGGGTGCAGGAACGGGGGTTTGGGGTGCAGGAATGGGGGTTTGGGGTGCAGGAATGGGGTTTGAGGTGCAGGTTTGGGGTGCAGGAATGGGGGTTTGGGGTGCAGGTTTGGGGTGCAGGAACTGGGTTTGGGGTGCAGGTTTGGGGTGCAGGAATGGGGTTTGGGGTGCAGGAATGGGGGTTTGGGGTGTGCAGGAATGGGGGTTTGGGGTGCAGGAATGGGGCTTGGGGTGCAGGTTTGGGGCACAGGAACTGGGTTTGGGGTGCAGGTTTGGGGGTTCAGGAACGGGGGTTTGGGGTGTGCTGACACGAGGAGCTTGGGATGGGGATGATGAGCAGTTTGAGGTGTGCAGACAGGAGGAATTTGGGATGTGAAGAATCGAGCAGTTTGGGATGCACAGGGGGTGGCACCCCCTTGTCCCTCCTGTGGAGATGTTTGTGGCATCGCTGTCCCCACAGTGCTGGTTGCCTCACCCCATACATTGTGAACTCTTGGCTTGAATTTGAGGTAAAAAAAGCTAAAAACCATGAGAAAGATGGACTGGAAAGGGGAAATCTTGTTTTGGCAGCGCTGTGGGAAGGCTGGGATGATGTTCTCTGGCACGGCAGCTCCAGGAACTTGGAGATGGTGACATAAAATACTCTCAATCCAGGGACGCAGGGAAATTGGGATTTACTGAGTGGCAGACGATTGTGGGTCAGTGGGAACAGCCCAAAATAGCTGAGGATGAGGAAGATGGAGTGGGGTTATGGGATGGGAGCCAAAGAGGAGCAGGGACAAAATGATCCCCTGTTCCCATATTCCTATGGGCAATTTCTGGGCTTTGAGGCAGAGATCCTGTGCTTTCTGCACATTTACCCTTGGAGATTTGGGGAGTGCTTGGAGAATAAATTATTGGAGAGTCTTGTGCCTCTCAGAAGCTTGAGTGGAGACCCAGGACAGGGTGGGTTGTGCCAGTATTGTCCAATTCCAGATCTTTATCTTGGCCAAAAGGCTCCCTTGTGGGACTGCGTAAAACTTGAGCTGGAGATGTTTTCTGTGATTAAAAGCAGACTCGGTGCTGAAGTGCTCCCGTGGGGTGATAGTTTTGGGCATTATTGAGGTCTTTGTTTTATTCCCCTGCTTGTCCTTAGCTAGAAATAAATACACAGACAGTTCCCAGATTGTCTGGGAATAAGGGAAAAAAAAAAAAAGGAAATGGCAAAAAGAAGGAAAAAATAGAAAAAAAAAAAGCAACAAAATCAATCCAAGATAATTTGAATAAATAAATGACCTCAGCTCTTCCTGAACAGTGATTTGTCCATGTCATATTGCTGCGATCTGTTCTAATTTAATACTTAAAACAAGCTGATTTCCCACTTCTGGAACACTGTCCTCTTCCCTGGTGAGGAAGAGGAGGAAATCCTGAGTGGCCCTTTATGGCTTCCCTATTGCCTGAGCTCTGGCAGGGCTGAGGCTGGTGGAGGAGGGTGTTGAGGGAAGCCGTGTGCCCATCCCGGAGCTGTGGCACCGCTCCTGCTGCTGAGGGCCCTGGCTGTGCTTCCCTGGGGTGTCCTCACACAGCCCCTGCGTGTCCTTGGGGTGCTGCTGCCAGAGACATCGGGCTCATCCCAGCCCTGCTCCAGCCTCTGCTTTTGTGGAGCCTCGGGGCTCCCCAGTTCCTGCAGGAGCCTTTGGGGGATCCCTGGGGGCTGCAAGAGCCTTTGGGGGGAGCCTCGGGGCTCCCCAGTTCCTTCAGGAGCCTTTGGGGGATCCCTGGGGGCTGCAGGAGCCTTTGGGGGATCCCTGGAGGCTGCAGGAGCCTTTGGGGGATCCCTGGAGGCTGCAGGAGCCTTTGGGGGAGCCTCGGGGCTCCCCAGTTCCTGCAGGAGCCTTTGAGGGATCCCTGGGGGCTGCAGGAGCCTTTGGGGGAGCCTCGGGGCTCCCCAGTTCCTTCAGGAGCCTTTGGGGGATCCCTGGAGGGTGCAGGAGCCTTTGGGGGATCCCTGGGGGCTGCAGGAGCCTTTGGGGGATCCCTGGGGGCTACAGGAACCTTTGGGGGATCCCCAGTTCCTGCAGGAGCCTTTAGGGGATCCCTGGGGGCTGCAGGAGCCTTTGGGGGATGCTCAGGGCTCCCCAGTTCCTGCAGGAGCCTTTGGGGGATCCCTGGGGGCTGCAGGAGCCTTTGGGGGCTCCCCAGTTCCTGCAGGAACCTTTGGGGGATCCCTGGAGGCTGCACGAGCCTTTGGGGGATCCCTGGGGGCTGCAGGAGCCTCTGCAGATCGCTGCTGGCTCACAGGAGGTTTCCCTGCCCATTTTCCCATCTCTAACACGTTTTGATCCCAGGGGGAAATTTTGCCCCTCGGGGACAAACCCAGCCTGGCCCTGGGCTCTGTGGTGGGGCTGTGCAAGACCCCCAGCCCCAGTGGGATCTCAGTGGGATGTCCCAGGGGACGCCAGGGTGTGGAGAATTCCCTGGGGAAAGCAGAACAGGGATGAAAGTTGCCTGAGAGTGCTCCAAGCACTGGCTCTGCACCACCAGGGCCTTTGGTGCTGCAGCTCGAGGCTGTAATCCGGCCTCAAAAGGAAAAACAGAGCAGCTGAAGTGATCTGGGCTCCAGTAAATAATCCTCTAATTATTTCATTCGCCACAGTAAATTCCACCTCTCTTCTCCAGTCGCCTGCTGTAGCAACTTCAAAATCTTTTCACTTGAAAACCACCAATATTTTCTAAGTGCAGCGATATTGGGAGTCAGAACAGGGAAATTATTTTTGCTTGCGTCCTACAAAGGAATCTTTGTTGGGATTGGTTGCAACACCTCCTGCTTTTGAAAGCTTTGGGAAAACCCCAGGGCACGGTTCTGGGCTGGGGTGGAAGAGGCAAACCTGGCCCTGGGGTGGCTTTGGAAATAACTCAGAACAGAGAATTGGCATTGGCCCTGTATTTGGGAGAGATAAACTGATCAAAAGGGTTTTCTGGTGGGATCTGGTGGTCATTTAGGGATGTTTGGGGGGTTAAGTTGCATTGAAAGGCTTTTTCCAAGAGGATGTTGGCGGTGCTCTGTGTCGGGTTGTGTCAGCAAAAGAAATTCAAATGCAATTCCAGCAACCAAAGGAATTCCTGCTGGATCCAGCAGCAAGATCTGAGGGGAGCTGTGCAGGAGGATGAGTGGGCCGGGATGGGATGCAGGTGGCACCAAAAAAGAATTTTTGTGAGCATCACAGCAAGGCCATTGGTGAGCTTGGCTCCTTCCCAAAGGAGCAGCGTTTTGCCCCGTGCCTCAGTTTACCTGTCTGTAATTCCTGGGGGCAGCAGGGGATGTGCTGGAGGCTGGCAGGGAGGATTTGCAGGGTTATTAATGCAGCTGCCTCAGGCAGGATTCAGGAGCTCGGGAGGACAGAGCAAATCACAGATTGGAAAGGAGAGAGGGGGAAAAAATTGCCAGTGCTAAAAGGCAAGTTTCGTTTCAGGGAAGACAACAGCTAAAGGACCAGAACTATCAACCAAAACCACAAGATCACATCAGATGTCAGGCAGGACACATCTTGTTTCTCCCTCCCGAAAGGGCTTATCAGCACAACCAATCACTTTAATGATGTGGCGGAGGGAGGAAGAGGATTTGACTCAGAGTGAAATGAAATTTAGTTCCTAAGACCCTTCTCTTCCGCTGCAGTCACCTGTCCTGCAGGCAGGCAGAGATCAATCACCTCCTGCAGCGGAAGGGGCTCAGACATGAGTTTGCATTATTTTCTCTGACTCTTTCCAGTGTCTCTGCGTGCAGGAGCGGGGCAGAGAGGCGAGGAAGAAGAGGGACACAGCGAGCAGGGAGTGCCCTGGTGCCTTCCCAGCCTCGGGGGACGGCGGCAGTGGGATGGGAACCTCCGTGCTGGGAGGTTCCCTGTTCTAAATCGGATGTGGGAGCAGGGAACCCTTTCCCATGGTCAGTTCTGCTGCCTTGCTTTGGGGAGCAGCATTGCAGGGAGGATGAGGGTGAGGGTGAGGATGAAGGTGCTGTGCAGGTGCCATCGCTCTGGGGCTCCTCCTTCCAGTGCAAAGCTCAGCGGGAGCTGTAATTATCCAGCAGGATAACAGCAGCCAGGCTCTGGAGATGGAGCTTGGAGCTCAGCCCTGGGATCGAGGGGATCAGTATTCAAATTCCAGGGCTCAGCTGCAGCCCTGTCTGAGGGGAAAAGCAGCGCTCAGCATCCTCAAACCTTGGGAAAATTCAGGTCTGTTCCCAAAGGCACAGGCCGGGCTGGCAAATTGCTGCTCCCTCCCCACAGCGCCAGGGACATCTCAGCTCCATCAGCTGAACCACGGCACATTCCTTGCACAGGGCTGAGCCCACAGCTGGGCCTCCCCATCCCGGGCACGGTGTCCTTAACCAGTGTCACCCCAAGGAATCTGATGTGCTTGCCCTAATGGAACAGGTTGTGAACTGGGAGGAACCAGCTCTACTGGTAGGTCCCAGTCCAGGTTGTTAGATAGCAGCAGGAACTCACTGGGACTGGCATCTCTCCATGGATCTATGGAATCTGAAAATCTGATCTCAGCCAGGGCTGAGGCAATACCAGCTGGACGTCCTTGAGATCTGTCTGCTTCCTCCCAGCGCCCAGCTCAGAAATCTTAGAATCAGGGAGTTTGCCTGATTCCATGAGAACCAGATCACAGCCCATAAGTGAATTTTGCCTTCCTGGAATGGGGAGTGACTGCAGAGAGGCCATCGGGGCTGGTGGTTTTTGCACCCTGTTCTGAAAGCTGCCCGATTTCCCGCAGATGTGCACCCACCTGCTCCGCTGTGACACCCGGGCTGCAGCTTTCATATCTGCAAATCACAACTTCTAACCCCCACCCAGTTCACTCTGCAGTCTCAGGGGCAGATTTTCAGAGTTCTTACTCTGGATGGAAAAAGGCAGGAAAGCACTGGTGAGGATCTTCATCGAGGCACAAGTGGGCTGAATGCTTAAACCTGATGAATTTTACCCACTGCTGAGAATACCCTCAGCTTTCCCTGTGTTCTGAGGGGCTTCAAATATTTTTGCAAATCCAGAAAGACTCTTGAAACCCTGGGAATAGGGATCCCATGTCCTTCAGGCATTTGAGCCACAGTTGTGTGGAAATTCAGGCATGATTTTCCCTTTGATTTGGGAATGGGCCACAGCTCCCACATCCCCAGAGCTTTTGGAAGTACTGCTCTGGATTTCTGTTTAAATTAATGCCCTGCTTTGTTTTCCTTCCAGAGGGCTCAGTTTTGGGGATTCCCAGCACAACCAAGGCCCTGATGGGGTTTATCAGAGACTTGCCAGGGTGGGCACAGGGTGGGCAGGGAGAGAGGCAGGGGTGAGGTCTCAGCGCTAACCCAGGAGTGAGAGGAGATCAGGGGCTCCCAAAGCCTCCTAATCAATCCCAGCCTGCCTAGAACGAACATCTCTCCCGCTGCTGGAGCTTCAGACACTAAAAAACCTACTGTAAATGCAACATATCTCTGTGCTTCCTGCCAGCTGGCCCGGAGCCAGCCTATTTCCTTCAAAAAGAGGGATATTTATTTTCATCCTTTTAGAGGCAGCCAATTCATCTCAGACCACCACCAGCTAAAAAAGCTTTATAAATTAGCAGCCTTTTTTTCTTTCTTTTTTTTTTTTTTTTTTTTTTTTTTCCCCTTCCTAATTCTCTCCCCCACCCCTTTAAATATTATTTTCCTTTGGTTGTTGGTGTGAAGGCTGTGCCAGGACAAGCGAGCCGGGGCGCATTGCGCCACACTCCCCTTTCTCCCCGAGCTGCAGAAAGACAGTAGCAGCAGTGTCTCACCAAAGCCAGAGGAAACCAAAGCAAAGCCCGGCCGTGACTGATTCTCCTTCCAAATGGCGTAAGCAGACCAACTTCAAACATGTGAATAATGAGTTATCTGTGCCTGACTTTGTTCGGCAGCACAAGGGACGGTGCCTCCCAACAGTTCCCTCCTGCTCCCTCCCGTGAACTCCTGGGCTCTGAGTTTAGCAGTGGGGTTGGCTCTCACTGGGGCTCGGAGGGCACCGCCGTCATCCTGCGTCACGTTTGAGTCCCTTCCAGCTCCCTTCCAGCTCCCAGCTCTGCACTGGCCTCCCCTCCCTGCTGCCCTGGCACTGGGGCTCCTCCGAATTCCTCTCGGCTGCGCATTTCCCGTGGCAGGTCTGGAGCTGGAGGTGGGACTCCAGGGAGCAGCTGAGCCGTGTTCTTGCCCTGTGTTGGAGGAGTGCAGGGATGGAACCAGCCCGGCGTCGGCTGCAAGGGACAGGCCTGCTGTTCCCATAACACGGGCGTTTCACATGTGGCTTCTTTCTGGAGCACATGCTGGGACTTGATAGTCTAGCCGAGACTCAGGCTGGGAAAAAATTCCAGCCTCTGCAGAGGACTGGTGTGTCTCTCTGAAGTACCTATTCCGAGGGCTACGGGAGGGATTTGAAAGGTGTTTTGCACATGGAGACGGAGCTTTATCCACTGCTGATTCCTTTCTTGTGGTCCCTTCTCATGGACGTGTAGAGACTAAGCCATGGCTTTATGTGCAGGGACTGCTCCTGGTGAGCTTGGCTCAGCCCTGCAGTTAGGCTGGGAATATTTGGGCTGAGCCTTGGTGAGAGGATGGTGGAATGCCAGGGGGATGCTTTGAAGGAGGCTGAGAGTGGCTCAAGCTGCTGTGCCAGCCCATGCCACCTTCTCCTGGCTCTCATCTCCTCCTGTCTGGAGCTGAGGCAATGATCTGCAGTGTGTGTGTGCTCAGGAACGTCCCTCGGCGTTTCCTCCGCTCCAGCTTGCCGCCAGCATTCCGCAGCCAGGATCCCAGGGAGGGCCAAGTCACTTCCCAACATCTGCTGTCCCGGCCCCGGCAGCACGGGGCTGAGCCGGGGGCTGGGGATGAGCGTGACACCCAGCTCTGAGCCCAGCAGGGCTGCGAGGAGGCTGGGCAGCTCCTCAGCTCTCATCTACCTCCATCTGCAGAGAAATCCTGGAACTGGGGCCCCCGCTCACCCCACAGAGTGGTTTTGTAATCAAATCTCTCAGCTCTGAGATTTTGGTGCCACTCGAGACATGAAGCTCCTGGAGCCCCTTTCTACCCTTGCTCAAATTAATATTCTGCATCTCAGTAATCTGAGGAAATCAGCTGCTTTTGGAACTCCCCCTCCACAGCCTGGAAACCCCATCCCGGTCCTGGCTTGGGAAGCCACATCAGGTTGCACACTCCTAGAAGGAAGAGCAGACTCTGTTTGGTCTTTGAAATATTTTAATGCAGAAGGCATGTTGTTAAATCATAGCTCTGAGGGCCTGAGCTCGTGTGGCACACACTGTTTCGCCGTCTGCATTCCAAGGAAACACCCAAAACTTCCAGTATGCTTCTTATTACTGGCCTAAAGTGTCAAATTCACGTCGGCTCTTCCAGCTGGGAAGTGTTCAATGGGATAGTTTGTTTGATATGCTGATACAGATCTTGTTATTACATCAGGATCGGAGGTGATCTGTCAATGTTTACATCATGTCACGTTCAATACCGGAGTTAACCGATTCTGAAACCCGATCCAGCGTTAAAACCCTGGCGCTGCCGACAAGGAGTGCCCAAGGTCAGGAGCTGCCACCATTTCACCGTGCTGGGCTCTGCTGTTTCCATGAATATTGACCTGCAGGCCAGTGGTGGCCCAGCTGGAAATGCAGCGCAGAATCTCCAGCCCCAGCAGTGCCTTTTGCACCCCAAAATTCACGGGTCGGGGTGATTAAGGCTTCTCGGAGAGATTTCTTGGGATGAGGGCTGGGGCTGTTTGAAGTTGAGTGAAAATCCGCCCACTGGCTTCGGGAGGCTTTGAGTCAGTGCTTGGGTGAAGGTAGAAACCACCATCCTGTTCTCTAAGGTATGAGCTATTGTTCACTGGTTTCCTCTCTGTGACAGCTGTGGGCAGATGGGGAAGGGCTTTTAATGAAG
Organism: Taeniopygia guttata; assembly: GCF_048771995.1. Classification (NCBI taxonomy): domain Eukaryota; kingdom Metazoa; phylum Chordata; class Aves; order Passeriformes; family Estrildidae; genus Taeniopygia; species Taeniopygia guttata. Next base: position 3,271,298 of record NC_133048.1, on the reverse strand, counting down.
CCAACCGCTGCAGAAATTAAAAAGCTCAGGTTGTTCTGATGAAAGAAACCCATTAACAGCGATTCTGTCTTGCGTGACAAAGTCTGACGTCCCCAGCCCTAAGTGACAAGTGGCAGGAAGTCCTGGGGAGACAGCCTGAGCTAAAGAGGGCTGGCAGGCCAAGCTGGTGGTTTTTAACTCATTCTCTGCCTTGTTTCACAGGGTTTGAGGCTGCCAGGTCCCACATGTGGGGACAAGGTGGGACACAGACTGGAGAGAGGCTGGGAAGAGCTCTGATCCCACCACCCCTGTGTTTGCCTGACTTACATTTGCATCAAGTTTTCCACTTCCTTTTCAGCAGGATAGTTTGGGGGGTTTCGCTGGTAGCTGCTGTGTCTCCCCACAAACCAGCCCCTTCTGGAGGGTGTTTGCTCCAGGCTGGCAAAGCCCATGGGGCCGTGCCCACGTTCAGACAGCGCGGGCACAGGAGCAACCACAGTGCAGCATGACACAGGCACATGAAGCCCTTGGTGGGGCTGCATGGCTGAATAATCTTTAAAAACATTATCAGCATAGAGATCACTTGATATATTTTTTCAGGATTTTCCCTGTCACATGCCAGATACCACCACAGGACAGGGTTTGTGCTGAGATAGAGGAATTTAATTTTTATTAGATTTCTGGGGAACTTGGTCTTTGAAGTCCTTTTGGCTTTCCTGCGAAGCTGTGTGCAAAAAAACTGGGTAAAGGTGAAATATAACACTATTTTTCTTCTTCTGTGCTTAAATTTATAGCGAAACACATAAAATGTGGGCTAAAACAAGACATCTCAGTGCACACACTTTTCCCCTGGAGAAGCACCATGTGACAGATGCTGCTCACAGCTCCAAAGGCCCTGGATAATGCAGAGGTGCCTGAGGTCTGGGGACACACAGAGATGAGAAGAGATCATTTATGGTCTTGCTTTCGGGTTTCCTTGGTTTGCTTCACACAGCAGGGAAAATACATTTTCAAAATACCGCTGGGTTTTTGCTTTCTGCTGGGTTCTCCTCCCCAGGTTTTCCTTTCTGGTGCCAGCACGTTTTCCCTCGGTTTGGACTGGAAATTTGGGGGTTATAGAGCTTGGAGGGGATGGTGGGGCTGGGATTCTGGGATGGGTTTGCTGGTGGGACACACATGGAGCTCAGCTGGGAGTGTGAGCTCCCATCCCATCCCATCCCATCCCAGTGTCCCCACAGCCAGCCTGGCAAGCACAGCCTGAGCCAGGGAGTGGGAGATCAGGAGATACCCGACGCTGGATTTAAAGAGAGGGAAGTGTGGGGACTTTCTGTGACTTTGCTATAAACTGACACAGCTCACAGAGCTGTGCAGCTGTGAGGGGGAAGGGCAGAGGGGTGCGGGCTGCGTTCATCACCTTTCAAACGCGCTGCTTTGCTTTCCTTTTCTTCTTTAGAAGCCACCAAGGGCTGAGCTTGGCTTGGTGGATGTCGGGCTGCAGGATCTGATAAGGCCCAGCTCTCTGAAGTGCTGCAGAAGGGTTTCTTCCCAGCCTCTCTCCCAGCGTGCCTGCACATCCCCAGTGCCCCGAGCGCTGGGACGGTGCCGGGACGAGGCGCTGCCACCCGGGGCAGGTCCCTCCGTGGCAGGTGCAGAGAGCTGTGGGTGTTGTGGGGCAGAATGGCTGAGGCAGGGGAAGAGCAAGGAGAAGCCAAGGTCTGAACCCCGCACCGATGTAAAGCTGAGGCTCCTCTGGAGCACCTCCAGCTTTGTGCGGGTGTAACTGAGACTGGAATCCGGTCCGGAGAGAGAGAAGCTGTTTGGCGATGATTAATACAGTAAAATGTGAAAGTTATGTATCAAGTGCGTTTCATGCGCCTCTCGCCTCGGGACAATTAGCATAAATTTAATAATTATTGCCCTGTGCCAGCAGCTGCTACCTGAGGAGCTGGGAGTGCTTTATGAACGCTCATTAGCTGCTGCCCTGCCTGGGGGAGGCAGGGGATTAGTCTGCCCGTTTTATGGGGAGGAAAGAGGAGCAGAGAGAAGCAAAGTGAGGTGGCCAAGGTGGGGTACCAGCGAGGGCTGATCCCATCCCTTCTCTGCCTTCTCCAGCCCCACTTGGCTCTGACTGAGCTGGGTGGGCACATCTGGGAGGGGGCTGGAGCAAGGCGGGAGTTTGTTCTTTAAGCAATGAGCAAACGCTGTAGAAAATAGTTAAAATTCGATGTTTGCTGGTTCCCTAGTCCCCACTTGGCCAGGACATGGTTTCTCCTGCCTTGCACATCTCCCCTCCGTGTTCAGAGTCAGTGAGGGCTGGTGGAGGTTGTTCACCTAGACAGGGGCATCCTGATCCAGCTCCTTGACTGGAGACTTTCTGGATGATCTGGAGCCTCCCCTGTGGGTCACTCTGTGTCCACCTGCCCCGGGAGCTGCTCTCTGCCGGGGCTGGCACCCATTATCCTGTGTGAGTAACAGCAAACCACAGAGACAGAGGCTGCCCTGGCTCCCCGTGTAACCAGGGTGCTGCAGCCAAAGGGGAGCTGATCAGATACCAGACTCTTTTATCATGTTCCAGGGCACAGACAAAAGCTGGAAGACCAAGCCAAGCCCTTCACCGACCGCTACGGAGAGCTGGAACGGCTGCGCCAGTCCATGAGAGTCACCCCGACAACGCCCAACCCCCGTGGATCCCTCAGCACCCCGAGCCACTTCGGCTCCCAGGCTCAGACTCCAATCCAAGGTAACCACCTGGCTGTCCCAGTGTCACCCCCAAACCCTCGTGTTGCTGGCATGGCTGAGGGGGAACAACCCTCAGGATGGGATTTTAGAGCTGGAGTCCAGCTCTCCCCTAGTTAAGGAGCCAGGGAGGAATTTGTGTAGGTTTCTTGACTTCGGATGCCTTTTTGCACCCATCAAGTCACTTTTTGCACCCATTAAGTGACTTTTTGCACCATTAGATCTGGGTTTTAGGAACAGCTGAGCAGCAGCAGTGCGAGGGAGGTGAGAGCAGCACCCTTTGAACCCAGCAGCTCCTCTGACATGAAGGCGGCCGCGCTATGGTTATGCATCAGCCAGAGAGGCTGTTCCGTGCTTTACATGCTAATCCCAACGGTTTCTTATCATTGTGCGGCTGCCAAGTGTGGTGATCCCTCGCCCAGCTCCAGCATAATTCCCCACACGGATGCACACCTGCACGGGCACACACACACACACAGAGCTTTGCTCTACCCAGATCTGCCAGCGGCAAAGCGCGCCCGAGTCCCTGGGCGTTCCCCAGGAATCCGCAGCTTGCTGCCAGGACAGGGGCAGGAATTGCCACTGGAGTTACCTGACAGAGATCTGGCTGCTAATCCTGGAGTTTCAGTCCCAAACTAAGCAAGGCATTAAAATATCTCAGCTGCTGTGCTGCTCCTGTCTTTCTGCACGGGCAGATGCCACCAGGATGAATTAAGAGACCGTTCTCCTGTCCTTTTCTGTGCTGCTTTTGCAGGCACTTTTAGTCTCACTGGTTCTTTTCCTTCAGCAGAATCAGCAGAGATACTGGCAGGTTTTCAAGGAACAGCATTTAAGCTGTCTGTATTTTGAATTTCGGTGAGAAGTGCCCTTTCTGGGAAAGTTTCATAGAAAAAGCTCCCAAAACCCTCGTGCTGTGTTTCCAGAAGGGATATGGTTGTTTGAAAGGCTCGGTGTCATTAGCCAAGAGGGGGTTTTGGGTGTAAAAACATGTTTGAAAATGTTACCCGAACTGTAAAAGCTGTGCCGCTCCTCCCAACCCAAAATTACAGAGAAAATTTAATTTCTTTCTCATTGAAATGCAAATCTCCACGCTTGGAATTTTCATTGATATTAGCAAGGTTTATGAGAAGAACATGGGCATTTTGTGTAGGACTATCATTTGGCTTTTTTAAAAAAAGCAAGAGAGAGAGAAAGAGTTTTCTAGGCTTGTCCCCTTGGCTGCATCATAAAGAAAGAGATTCTTGGGGGAAGAAAAAAAGATTTGTATTTTAAATTAGCACAGCCCCCTGCAGTGCCAGAAACCCAAAGAGCGCCGTTTGGAGCAAAGAATCAGGTGATGACACAAATTCAACGAGAAAAAAAATGGAGTTGGCCACAAGCTACCACCCCTGCCAAATTCCCAAATGTCAAGTGACAGCAGGAGTGGAGACACACAAAATTAGCCTCTGAAATCATTCCTGCGGAGTGAATCCGAAGTCCCAGGAATGCTGCAAAAGGCGGTTTGTGCACGCTCTGCTCTTGGCTCCCTTGTTCCCAAGTCGGAGGAACCGTCTTAAAATGACTGTGGGTTCCTACCAGCGTAACTCGGAGCAGGACCAGCTCAGTAATTTTCATCTCAGCCCTGTCCTTTTGACACAGCTCTGGCTATGACCAATCATAATCATCATTTTAAAAACCCCTCTTTCTCTCGCACACACACACACACGGCTTATTCACAAAGATCATAATTTTTACCCGAGCAAGTGGAGCCCGGCCCGTGCCAAGAACAACACGGGAGTTAACAGGCCTGTAATTCTCACGACTTGGCACGTTCTTGGGTAACACACAGGAGAGGCCGATTAGTGGGAAGCAGAACGAGATACCAGCGGGGAGGGGCCATGGGGCAGGCTGGGGTTCATCCGGCCCCCGCTATCTTTCATGGGGTGCTTCCCAAGGTTAATGTTTTTAGCATCCCTGTGCAGGGATTAAGAGGGAGACAAGGAGGTTTTTCCCTCCACCAGCGCCCGGCTCCCTCTGTTTGTGTGCTAGGGGTGCTCAGCTTCCGTGTTCTGCTGACCAAGCTGTTTGCACAAACTTCCTAATCCGCTCCTGGAAAAGCAAGCTGGGAGCTGGGATGCTCAGGAACAGCCCCGGCCACTGCGGGGGGATCCCAGCACCTCAAATCCCTGCACATGGCACGTGGAGTTAGGGTTTTTAGGCAGGCAGGAGACAGTGTTTGTCTTTGGGAGAACTGGGGCTCTTGGGAGATGTCTTTGCTCTGGCCCAGTCCAATCTCTCCTCCTGAGGAGGGAAAGCCGTGGCCGTGGTGGAGATCAGGGCAAGGACGCCGCTGGGAGTGGGAGAAGGGTCTGGCCCTCAGCCACTCGCAGAGGCTTTCAGTAAAGCAGCCCCTGGAGGTTATAAATAGCCCCCATGTAAAATGATCATCCTGAGGTTAAATGGTCTCAAACCAAAACCCTCCCGGTAAGAGAAAGCCGATGGTTTCTGAAGGGCATGCCAGGAAATACAGGAGGAGAGAGCACGGCTCCGATACTGATCCTGCTCTCTCCAGTGCCAGGGTATTTCAGTGGCTCTGGCCTTGCCTTGCCCCACTCAGACAGGCAGAGATTTGATTCCTTCCCATGCCTGTCCCCACATGGGATGGACACTGGCAACCCTGCACACACCAGATCTCATCCCACTTGTGCTGCTCTGGGGGTAAATAGGGTAACTCTGGGTTCACCCATGTAGCTGTGATGAGAATCTGGCCTAGTGCTGGGCAGGTCAGACAGGCAGATCCCCATCCCCATCCAGCTCTGCCTCCCAGGCTTCAACCGAGCAGAGCCTCTGTGGAGGATTTGGCCAAATGCTTCTCCAGAGAGGTCTGGAAAATCTGAGTGTTTGCAATCCCAGCTCTGCCATCCCCACAGCGAGACACCAAGCTGTCATTAGGGTGGCTTGAAATGGTTCCTTATTACGGGGCACGCGAAGCCAGAGCCTTGCGTGCCTGCTTCAGCTGAGTTTTGCCTTTTAGCTTAAAAAAAATCCAGTAGCTCTCAGAAGTGAAGCAAGACTTAAAGGGACTTCTGTCTGCCTTCAGCAGCTTCTCGGGGTCCCCTGGCTCAGGGGAGGTGGGCTGGTGACAGCCACACATCATCCCCAGGAGCAGCCCCCAGTTCTCTGTGTCCTCCCTTGCCTGTGTTTCAGCAGTGGTTTAGGCTGAACCATTTTGTTCCCAGCACAGCAGAGCAGGACCGCCCACACTCGAGTTCTGTGGTGGAAACATCTTCAACCACTCAAAAGCAATTGTGTGCCTTGTCCAGCAGCATGGAGGGGCCTTGCATTCACCAGGACAATTGCAAAGGGATTTAAAATTGGATCTTCTCAGTACCAGAGCGAGCTCTTTTGATTGATGCACTTCACGTCCCCCTGCACACTCTTGTTTTTGCTCCAGAGAAGCCAAACTCCCTTGATTTCACAGGGAGGACAGTAAAGTTAGATCCTTTTGCAAGCCTCTCCTAGCCCTAGTGCCTGTAGAATGGTTTTTGGGAGACTGTGATCACTGGTGAAGAGCTTCAGGTCTCCTCATCTGGAATTTGCTCAGCTTCTTTCCCAATCCATTACTTTCAGGCCAGCATAACATTTTTATCATCAGCAGAATGCTTAATAATATGCCTTTAAAGTAAAGTCTTCCTCTCTCTTTTTCTTTTTAAATATACATTTTTAAAGTATTACATTACTTTTAAGAAGCCTCTTGGCATAGGCTGCAAGTGCCCCTATTGTTTCCGAAATGCAACGTGGCTGCTCTGAGGTTAAGTCCTGAATTATGGGCCCAGCAAATACACTGAATTGCTGCTTCCTAATCCCTGTTCAGATTGACTTATGGTTTCTTTAAAATATCCGTTTCTTAATGGATAAAAACATTCTACCACGGGCAGAGACTAAATTGTTTCCAAAGGAAGCTAGGCAAGCATTAGTGGGAAGAAAACATATTGTGGGATTCAGCTTCAGCCTCAAAGGAAGGAACATGCTTGAGATGGGTTTCCTGCCTGCTTTCAAGCTTCTGAGTCTATCTTTAAACTGCTTTTCTGCTCCTCTCCTTTATATTTGTGATGTCCCTCTGGCGAATTTGTCATGGAACTGTCACAGGTGAGCCACAGAGCAGTGCTGGGCGGGAGATTCCCCCAGGACAGAGTCCAGGCACCCGCGACCGCTGCGTTTGTGCCAGGGACATGTGGCCAACCCCAGCCACAGCTCAGGGTGCTGCCTCCCTACAGAGCAGCCAGGAGTCCCTCGGAATCTGCCTCAGGGGTTCCATCCTGCCTTTAGCACGGGATTTTCCAGTGTGGAGCGCCCAGCCCGGGTGCCGCTGGCCTTGCCGGGCTCCTGGAGCCCCTGTGCCATCCATCACCCCTCCGCAGTGGGATTCCCATGGCAGACGTGGCCTGGCCCAAACCTGCTCGGCAGGCAAGGTGGTCTAGCTGCAGGCTGGGTTGTAAATCCAGCAGCTTCCTTTTATGTAGTCAGGGCTTGTTAATTTGTTTTAATACCCTTTGAATGCAGGTAAAGAGCAAAGCGCAGGCAGGGCGGAGGGGAGTGCCCGCGGTCCCCGCTCAGCCCACCCACCCGCTCCAATTAGCACCGTTATTCATTAGCTCGGTGGGATGTGCCGGGCAGGGGGATGTGGGCAGAGGGCTCCGGGACGAGCCAGGCTGTGCCGGATGCTGGGAGAGCCGGGCTTGTTTAGTCTAGAGAAGGGCAGGAGGGATGGAGCAGGGCTGAGTGCTCTGTGTAAATACATCGAGGGCGTAAACACGGCCAGGCAGAGGAGCTAATGTAAGCTCTGGAGGACACTGCAGGCACAGGACATGGGGTTGAAGTGGTTCTGTGCAAATCCACACTGGAATTAGGAGCAGGGTCCTACCCAGGATGGGTCCAGATAATTGGAGCATCCCAATGGATCTGGAAGGGTTTGCAGAGGAGGCCGAGATGCAGTGCATGATTCACTGAGCTGGGAATCCCTGCTCTGCTGCTGCCCAGTGTATTTTGGGTGGGAGAGAACCCAGGAGCTGGGTCTGCGCTGCTCGGCGGGGTGGGTTTGGGGCCGCGTGCGTGTGTGCACGGCGGCACACGGCGCTCAGGGAGAATCACCAAACTCGGCAGCAAACGTGCTTGGCAGTGTTGAGGTGGTGCCTGGCGATGCTGTGATAAAGACCTGTGTGTTGTTGTGTTTTGGTTTGGGGTTTGCGTCTTTTTTTCAGCCTCTGCAGAGGAAGTCCGCGCACCCAGTTTGTGAGCTGGTTCTATCAGATACAGAGCAGTGCTCCATGGGCGTGTAACAACGGATGCTGTTCACACCCTCCTTTTTTTTTTTTCAACACCTCCCCTCCTCCCTCAAAATATATTTTGCTCTGTTTTACGTAGGCTGAGAGGAAGGGGCCGTTTTCTTTTTTAGTTGGCTCTGACTTGGAAACAAATGAACTTGTTAACATACGTGACAGAGGCGTGAGAGCGTGCCTGCATGCGTGGGTGGGGAGGAGAGCGGCGCCTTCTCTAGAGATGAGCTGGGCCTTCACAGATCAGATGCATCTTGTGCACCTTCCCATGGAGATTCTCTCCTTCTCTTGCCCACCTGCCTCTCCGTGCTCCCACATGGAGTTATTGTCATCAGGGGAAGGATGCAGTGCGGGACAAAGATCAGAAAAAAGCTCAAAGACGGCTTGGAGGTCCAAGCGTGACAGAAATGAGCAGAGAAAAACCAGCCAAAGGTGTATCCAGAGAGGGAATGTCTATCCCCACTGTCACACACGTGCTGGTGTGTTATATACAGAAGCATAAAGTATCATTAGTGTTTACTTTGTCGTCAATCATTGTGCAGTGAGACAGGAAAGCAGGGCTTTTTCCCCTGGGGTAGATTTTTCATGACAATTTTGCAAGGCACACATATGCATAGAATTAGAACAGTGATCTATGGCCAGGCTGAAGATATTTTATATTCTATACAGTTGTAGAGTGCCACACTATCAAGTTCCCTTTGAGTTCCCTTTATTCTCTGTGTGCCTCACACACTGTGAGTATTTATCCACACAAGCTCAGGTTTGTTGCTGGCTGGGTTCATCAGCCACTGTGTGCTCCCCATATCTCTAAGGTGGGGACCAGGTGGTATCTGGGGTGCTGAGGAGCTGCTCAGATTCCCCACGTCACTGCCTGGCCCCAGATAATCTGATTGTGATGATCCTGCTGTACATCAGGCCCAGTGCTGTGCTGTGCCATGTGCCTGGGGTGAGCTGGTTGTCTGGGTACCACTGCAGCACTGAAGAGGTCCTGATGTTGCTTTTGCTGCCCTTTCTTCCCTCCTGGCAGAGCAGATGTGTTCCTGGGTTAGGAGGTAGTGGCAGCACCCACTGCTCCTCTGGGATGGATGCACATCAATCCCTAAAACCAGCTGCAGGGTCCATTGCCTCATCTCCTTGAAGGCTTCCAGGGACCTCAGAGCAGATCCACCAGCCTTGACCCCACCAGGGTGTAGGGACCAGTTCCACTCCATGCGAGGCAGCTCCCAAACCCAACGTGGTCTGAAGGGAGGCGGCTGAACACACCCAGAGAAACCTCTGTGGTTGGCAGCCTCACGAACCAGCCCTTCCCACCTCCTGGCCAGCCCTCACCACCATGACCCAGCTGAGGTTTGGCTCCCATCAGGGGCATCTCTGCATTTATCTGCTGGCCACCCACCCAAGGAAAGGGCCTGTATTGTCTCTGAGGCAGAGAGAGAGCTGCTGTGTCACTGCAGTGCTGTTGTTTTATCTGGAAATGGGCTGAGCAGCTTTCAAAGCATGTTTCTATCCGGCCCCTCGTGCAGGGGGGACTTGGGGGTCCTCAAAAAGTGCAAATTGCAGCTGCACAATTAAATCATGGGGTGTGTCCCGGCCTCCCCGGTCCCCGGGGCAGCTCAGCCCTAAGGAGGAGACAGTGGCATTACTAATCAGGGCTTTGACCTTTACATGGCTTTTATTTAATACACATTCCACACTTCCCCAAACTCCCATCCAAAACATTGACATTTCCGCTGATAGATTGGGTCAGATTTTGGAGTAGTTGGGGGACTCAATTCACTCTTACAATGGTTAAATTCTTACAGCTAAATGGGCTTATTCAGTTAGTGCAGCAGCTGGTGTGATTTCGAGAAGAAAATAAACATTTCCTTCAAATATTTTGATTGGCAACTGGACAACTGAAGTACTCAAGCTCGGATTGCCAGGGTCCAAAAAAGCAAATGGGGGCTGGACGGCGAGTAAGCGAGGGAAAACCGTAGTAAATCCTCGGAGGCAGCAGTACGGAGCAGATGTGTGTGAGATGTGCCGGGGAAGGGGACAGCAAGAAGGGGTTTTTAAAGCCCATTTTGAGCTGTGATTCCAAAGGGAACGCAGGGTTCGAGGTGCAGCTTCACCCACTCCTTGTTCCCTGGCTTTGCTCAGCAGCTGCTTGCTCCAGGTTGCTGTTTGATCCTGGCTGTGGCAGAGGGTCCTTGCTGCTGAGTTAGGTGGTTATGGAGGGTGTTAATGGCCATGTTTTAATTGGATCTCGCTGGGGTTGTTTCAGTGGAGATTTCCTCGCGTGCAGGGCAGGTGCTGGGGCTGTGTGGCTCCGATCTGAAGCAGCCAGGATGGAGGGGCTGCCCTGAAGTGAAGGAGATGGGATGGAGAGGAAACCTTGAGGCGAGGACCAAGATGGAAGGGGCAGTTGTGAGGTGACAGCGCTGAGGTGGAGGGACAGCTGTGAGGCAAAGGAGATGGGATGGAGGGGCAGCCCTAAAGCGAGGACCAAGATGGTGGGGAAACCCTGAGGTGAAGAACATGGGATGGAGGAGAAACTCTGAGGTGACGGAGCCAGGATAGAGAGGGTGCTGAGGTGAGGGAGCTGGAGAAACAATTGTGAAGCAAAGGAGATGGGATGGAGGGGAGCCCTGAGGTAAAGGAGGTGGGATGGAGGGGAGCCCTGAGGTAAAGGAGGTGGGATGGAGGGGAGCCCTGAGGTAAAGGAGGTAGGATGGAGGGGAGCCCTGAGGTGAAGAAGACAGGATGGAGGGGAGCCCTGAGGTAAAGGAGATGGGATGGAGGGGAGCCCTGAGGTAAAGGAGATGGGATGGAGGGGAGCCCTGAGGTGAAGGAGACAGGATAGAGGGACTGCCCTGAGATGAAGGAGATGGAATGGAGGGGAGCCCTGAGGTGAAGGAGACAGGATAGAGGGACTGCCCTGAGGTGAAGAAGACAGGATAGAGGGACTGCCCTGAGGTGAAGAAGACAGGATAGAGGGGAGCCCTGAGGTAAAGGAGATGGGATGGAGGGGACCCCTGAGGTAAAGGAGATGGGATGGAGGGGATCCCTGAGGTAAAGGCCACATGAGGGAGGAGCAGCCCCGAGGTGAAGGACACAGGACACAGATGGGCAGCCCTGAGGTGAAGGGCACAGGTCAGAGGGGCTGCCCTGAGGTGAAGCAGATAGGATGGAGGGGAGCCCTGAGGTGAAGGAGATGGGATGGAGGGGAGCCCTGAGGTGAAGGCTACATGAGGGAGGAGCAGCCCGGAGGTGAAGGACACAGGACAGAGGGGCAGCCCTGAGGTGAAGGACACAGGACAGAGCCCTGAGGGCCCGGCCCCTCTGGCGGCCGCCTCCTTCCCGCCTCCTTCCCGCCTCCCCCCCGCCTCTTTCCCGCCGCCCGCCGGGCGCCCCCTGCTGGCCGCGCGTCCCGCTCCCCTCAGGGGGACCCTGCGCGGGCCGCGGCCGCCGCGGTTTTGTTTTTAGAGCGGTTTGAGGGTTTTTATTTGTAGCCTCAGACCGGTCAGGGAAAGCTGGAGCTTTATTCTGAGCCAGACATCGAGCGCAAGGCCGGCAGGGGTGAAAGCGAGCTGGTCGCGGCCACTCGGATGCCTCATAGCTTTGCTGGGCATGGATTTCGTTTGAGGGGTTTGCTTTTTGAAGGATGTGAATTTGCAGATGGCAGCCCTGCAGAGTGCCCTGGCCAGGGGTTGGGAGCCTGGCAGAACTGCTTCTCTGCCCAACCTGATCATCTCCAGACCCCACAGCCTCGTTGTGCCTTGCCCGTCACACACACAGAGCCCATAATTAACGCTCTTACATGCTCCTGTCTAAATTAGTAGCAGGGACCCACTGCCAAACGCCGCAAGTTCAGGCCAATAAAATGTAGCCTCTAAAAAAAACCCCTCTTTGAGTGAGTTATAGAGGAAAAAGGAAATGTGCCCTGAGCGCTCAGGTTTGATTTCGATTTGCATTTTATGGAATATTATTTATAGAGCTGTGAAAAGTAATGAAGGAGCGCGGTCTGAGCGCTGGAGATTGTCATCTGGCAAGGCAGCGAGCAGCGATCTGGGTGTTTGGGGGCTGAGGGGCTTTTGGGGCTGCTTTTTCTCCGAGTTTAAGGGGAGGCATTCAGAAGACAGCACTTTTTCTTTCCAGCCCAGGTGCAGGCGGGATTTCTGCCCCATGGTCCTGTCTCAAGCCATGATGCTGCTGGATTGCTGCCGCCACGGGGCTGCGGTCAGGCTGCTTCTTGCAGAGCTGGTCTGCAAACCTCAGCTCCCTCAAACCTCAGTGCCTGGCAGCAGCTGTGGCCGCAGCACGGCTTTGGGACGGGGCCCTGCTGGGCTGTGAAATCAGGCTGGGAGCGCTTTTCCCACCGCTGTGCTTTTCCAGCCAGCCCAGCGTGGAGCAGGGCTGGCCCTGTGGCCGGGCAGCCGCTTCCACGGGCGCTTTCCAACGCCGGGTGTGTGCAGAGCGGTGTGGTTCGGGACAGCTTTGAGCTGCTCCTCTCTTATCTCGCCCCAAAGCCGCAGCCACGTTCACAAACCAGGTGCTCCCCCGCCTTTCCCCTCCGTGGAGCCTGCGTGGGAAGGCAGGCGCTGCTGGGCGCCCGCAAAAGGGCTGCAGGGGAGGGAGGGAGGATCCTCCCCTTCTCCTTCCACTGCTGAAGGACTCACCTGGGATCAGAAGGGAGGTTCACACCACATTCCCTCCATACCTGCTCCTCCAGAGTGTGCCTGTGTCACTAGGTAGCTGGAAGGGATTAAATCAAGAGTTTTTTCCTGGGGAAATGCTTTGGGGCCTGGGACGCCAGCCCTGAGAAGTTAAAAATGCTTCATTGTAATAAATAGATCTAAAACACACGTCCCTGTGCATGCAGAGCAGCCACACAATCCTCTGGATGTGTGTTTGTATGTATATGCATTTCCAAAACCAACAGTCATGTTTAGCATACTCACCTCACATTCTCTTACTCCGAGGGATACAAAATCCAGCTGATGTGACCAAAAAAAGTCGCTTTTGAAGCTGGGTGGCATCCCACTAGCAAAGGAGAAAGGCTCTGCTTTTAACAAGGGGGAAATAGAGGAGGCCTGAAGGACAGAGGTTTCACTCTCTCCTTGGAGAGCAAACCTCACTTCTCTCTGCTTTGGTGCACCAAGGCCAGAGGCTCCTGGGCTCTGTCTCGGCCTTGGGACAGCTGAGAGAGCCACAGGAATGCCTCCAGCTTCTCAAAAGAGGATTCCTTTGCTGTGGATTCCCACCTCTAACCTGGGGTCCCTGCAGGAGGAAGGGATCCCTTTCCACTTCTAAGCTGGCTGTGACCCCCTTTGGGTTTAGACCCTCCAGGAAAAGGTGTGGGGTGCTCCATAATCCAATGGAGCTGGGGAACATTCCCACCATAAGTCTCCCTTCCCCCAGCAGAGAGCCTGAATTTCTCACTCTCTTTATGCTCTTGGAAGGAGAAAAATACACAGAGAACTGAAGCAGGGGGATATAGTGGCTCCTGGCTTGGGAGTTTTCAGCTGTGTGTTTATCAGCTCCATCCCCTGATGGTATCAGCACAAACAGGCCACCCACAGAAGGCTTAGCAGGCTGGTCTGGGCTCCAGCTTTTCCTGCCTGTCTCCGTGTGTGTGTGTGTGTGTGTGTGTATACAGCAGGGATGGATGATCCCAGGGCCCGGCCGTCTGGGGCCTGCCTCCATTTATTTACTACACAGCTGATGTCATGGCTAAACATCTTTTTTCTGTGTTTATGGGGTGTGCTGCTTTAATCTGCCTGAGATGAATAGACTCCTAAGAGAAGTCAGCTTAGCCATGTCCCTTCTTGGATAGGAAACAACAAATTTTAGGACAGGAAATGGGAGCAACTTAAACAAATGGCTTTAGGGTTTTTATTTAAGTCCCTCAGCTCTTTTCCTTGGCAGACCCAAGAGGTGCTTTCCCTTCTGATTCCTTGGGAATGCTCTAACCACCCCCTCTCCTCCTGCGCCCCGGCAGGAACGTCAGAGCTGAGCCCCTTCTCGGATCCGCGGCAGTTCGAGCGCTCCTTCCCCACGCTGCCGGCGCTGACGGAGACGCGCTTCTCCGACCCGCGGATGCATTACCCCGGCGCCATGTCCGCCGCCTTCCCCTACACCGCCACGCCCTCGGCCACGGGCATCGGGGGCATCAGCATGACCAGCATGCCCACCACCACCCGCTTCCACCACACCTACCTGCCGCCCCCGTACCCCAGCTCCACGCAGAACCAGAGCGGGCCCTTCCAGGCCAACCCCTCTCCCTACCACTTGTACTACGGGACGTCCTCGGGCTCCTACCAGTTCTCCATGGTGGCGGGAGGCGAGCGCTCGCCCACCCGCATGCTCTCGTCCTGCACCAGCGCCTCGGCGGGGAACAACCTGATGAACCCCAGCCTGGGCGCGCAGAACGACGGCGTGGACGCGGACGGCAGCCACAGCAATTCCCCCACCGCCATGAGCACCACGGGCAGGATGGACGAGTCCGTCTGGAGACCCTACTGAGGAGGAACTCGGCTGGGCACCCGTGTCTTTGACTTAATCGGCCACCGTGGCTCCTCCTGGGAGCGACCAAAGTCATGCCAAGGGAAAAGTTAAACCAAAGTCTTCCAAACCCAAAGCTAAGGATCCTCTGCATGTAGACATCAAGCGAAGATGGACCAAGACCTTCATTACATTTCAAGGTGAACACCTACGAGGCTTGAATGTGTCGCTTGATGTGGTTCCTTCTATATGTTTTAGGTATGTGGATTGTACATAGGGAAAAAAAACCCCAAGGACGTGTGGAATCAGATGTTTGGTACTTGCAGAACACTTCTCATTCATCTCACACCTCTTCCCCACACAAAGCATTCAGAAGTGAGGAGAATCTCACCCTTCCTCTGCAAAATGGTTCAGAGAAGAGAAGACACCAGGAAGTCATCCGAGCCATCTCTCTGCCAGTGCCGGAGGACTGAACTTAACTTAAAAAAAAAGGAAAAAAAAAAGAAAAAAACCCCATTGTCTCTTGTCCTTCCCTCCCCGCTGGTGAAGGGTCCCTGATCACCACAGAGCAGTGGGGTTTGCAGCACAGCCAGGGGCACTGGGGCTCAGTCAGCCACGTGAACAAGAGCTGTGATGTGATTATTGTTATTATTTGTTGACGACACAAGCTGTATTATTCATTTTGGTGTCACTGTTGTAGTTTGTCAATCAGTAACGTGGCTGACCCCGGGCCTGGCTGACCCCTCCCCTCCATGTTTACACACGAGATGTACTTTTTATGGAGATGTTTTGTTTTTTTTGTTTGCTCTCTTGTCCTGACCTCACCATTCAGCTCTTTGCTTTCCTTAGCAAACCTCAGTGATGGTGGCTGAAGTGAAGGCGGCGTTCAGGACAATCTGAGACGTTTGAGATGCACTTCCAAGGGGCTCAGGAGCCTTTGGCACGGCCTTGCATCCGTCCTCCAGGTGTTCCTTTCGTCCCCTCAGAGAGGCAACACTCACAGCTGGTGGCAAAGCTTCACAATTCTGTTCTAGTCCTTTCCCATGTTCTCACCCAGAGAGGATTAACACAATTTTTTATTTTGATTCACATGTCTCAGTTCATCCTGAAAGCTCTGAGATCTGGAGAAAGGAGCAGTTTCTGCTCCTGGTGGTGGGAATGTTGTGAATTGATGCTGTGCAGCCTCTTCCATCCCCTCACCCTCCTGTCCTTCCCCAGGTGACCCTGAGCACACGATCTCTCTGTAGAGGGGGCACTCAATGCCGCTGGTGGCGGTGGCATCAGGTGGCATTTGCAGGAACCAGGTCTGCCAAGCAGCACACACCCTCACAGCTGACACCACAGAGATTGCAACCAAACAGGCCCATGGTGGAGGGGGGCTCTGGGCTCCTCCAAGGCTCTGATGCACAGCACAGGGTTTGTCACCTCCTGCAGGCCACCTGTGCCCTCTGCTGGCATGAGAATTGGGGCTGGATTCAGGAGTTTTCATGCTGGCAGGGCTGGGAGGGCACAGACAGATTCCTGAGGATCCATAACTGCAGTGCCCAGTGCCCTGCAGAGCCCTCCCTGCAGCCAGAGGACAGCCCCAATGCCACCAGTAACCACGCCTTTCTTTTTCCACTTCTCCCATAAGCAGAAGAAAATCTTGCCCCCAGAGCTGCCCTCCTGGCCCCTGTGCCTCAGTCCCACCGTCCCAGCCTTGTCACCTGTCACCAGCTCCCAGCGCTGGAATTGCACTACCACAGCAGGGCTGGAGCAGCACATCCTGGCTGCCCTGGAGAGCTGCCATGACCACTCCGAGTTCCATAAGCAGCGAAGAACAACTCTTTTCAATAATAATAATAATAATGATAATAATAATCTTTGTTTTTTAATATAAAAGGCCTTACCCCGGCATAACTGCAACCTCCACTCGCCTTAGCGCCGGCACTCGCCGGCTCTGCAGCTGGACAGGGCAGCCTGTGTTTTAATGCCTTTTTGCATTTGTCATCCTGTCCCACTGGTTGAAAGCACAAAGGAAACAAGGCATTCCTAGTTGTAGGTTAATTTAAGACTATTTGTAGTAAGTTTTAAAGGAGAAAATAATAAAAAGAATGGCAATGATGTTGTTTTTATGACATATTGTCATGTGAAGGTGTAAATATATGCACCTCTGTTGTATGCAAATGGTCATGAGACAGGCCAATGTTTTTTGCTTTGCACTATAATTTGCTTTTTTTTAAAAAAAAAATGCACAATCGCTTGTACAGTAAAGCCCCTTTGTCTGGCTCACAGAATATTTAACTATAAAATCTAATTTTTGGTCTTATTTGTTATAATAATATAATTCTTAAATGTATTGAAGGATACAATTCTTAATAATGCTTCTAATACTTGTATGTGCAGGGTAAAAGATCACCAGACTAAGGAGATGAGATCCGAGATCTTTGTAGATAAAGAAGGCTAAAGTTGTTGGGTTTTTAACGGCGTCTTCTGATGGACATTAAAAAAACTTGCTAGTGATACCAAAAAAAATGTGGTTATTTGTGTAATACCCCAGCCCTACTTGAAGGTAATGCCCTATATTTAATATGTAGCCCAATTTTTAACCTGTAGCACTTGTCACTGGGGAGGGGGGAGGTGGGGAGGGCAGAGGGGGAGGAAGAGGAGGGTCTGCTCCTGCAGAAGTCACCGGGGAAGCTGCGGCTGGAGGAGTCCCCCGGCTCTGGCTGGCGTGGGGACAGAGCCGCGGCTCGGGGACAGTTCTGCTTTTCTGCTCGGGCCGCCCTGTAATCCTGTCCGTGCCATGTGGAACAATAAACTAATGGTTACAATGGCCCCGCCGCCTCCCGCCTGTCACTTCTCGCCGGGGGCCGTGCCCGGGGCAGGGAGGGCTCCTCACGGTGCCCTTTTTGTGCCCAGGGCAGGGAAAGTTTCTTCACGCTGCTCTTTTTGTGCCCCAGTGCCAGGGGAAGGCTCCTCACGCTGCTCCTTCTGTGCCCTGGTGCCAGGGGAAGGCTCCTCACGGTGCCCTTTTTGTGCCCCAGTGCCAGGGAAGGGCTCCTCACGGTTCTCCTTCTGTGCCCTGGTGCCAGGGAAGGCTCCTCACGCTGCCCTTTCTGTGCCCAGGGCAGGGAAAGGTTCTTCACGGTGCTCTTTTTGTGCCCTGGTGCCAGGGAAGGCTCCTCATGCTGCTCCTTCTGTGCCCCAGTGCCAGGGAAGGCTCCTCAAGGTGCCCTTTTTGTGCCCTGGTGCCAGGGAAGGCTCCTCACGGTGCCCTTTCTCCAGACTCTGATTTTTGGCTCATTCAGAGCATCCCAGTACCAGGATGAGCCGGGGAACTCAGCACCAAAATTATTCCCGAGCCCGGGGCAGCAGCGCCGGGGCATTCCCAAAGCTCTGCCTCCCCTCTGCAGCATCTCCTGAGCGCTGCCCACAGCAACCTTTGTGTGGAAAGAGGAAAAAATAAAAATAGGAAAAGCCCAAACCAAGCCACAATCAATGCTCGTACCCAGCTCCACAGCCCTGGCCAGCAGGAATATATTCCAAGGAAAATCCCAGAGTTAGCTGCCTTTTCTTCACAGCTACTGGGAGAGGAAACACCCCCAGGTGTAGCTGATATTTACAGGAACTTTCTGTTCCAAACTAATCCCTGCTTTTCTCGCAGCCTCAGAGCTGCAGTGGGAAGAGTGGAGGGGAAAAGAACAAATAAAAAGGATTTTATTGCATTGTCATGCACTGGATTACCCGTGAAATCCATGGGGTTCAAGTGGGTTTGGCGCTGGTGCCCGTGGAGGGGATGAGGATGTGTTAGGCCAAAGCAAAATCCTAAAATCAGCAACCTAAAATCCTGATGGGAGGCCCAGAGAGCTGATGGTGTTAAATATGCCCAGCACCTGAGGGCCAGAGGGCTGTGATTTTTATATGGGCATTATTTTTATATGGGTATTATTATTATTTGTGTTATTCTATGGGTGATATTTTTATAAGGCTGATGTTTTTATATTGGGGATATTTTTACCCTGGCCACCTACAACGTGCTGCTGCTGCATTGTGCTTCCACACAGGTTTTGCCCCAATTTAATGAATTTAAATGGGAGAGCTGGACCCCATTACAGCAGCGTGGGGTTGTGGGGTACATCAGCCTCTCCCAAAGGCTCCCAAATACCCAAAGGCTCCCTGTATTTCAGGGGGAAGCTGAAAAACTGGGCTGGAAGCAACAGCGTGGGGCAGTCAGAGCAAGAATGTTTGGATTTTCTTTTGCAACAGAAAACAGAAAGGGGGAAAAAATAGCTGGAGCTTGGAAAGCTATTTTTTTGAGCATTCAGATTTTAAATTGTGTGGACTAAAAAATCTCAGGAAAAATGAAGACTATTTCCTTTGAGATCAGAGCTAACAAAAGTCTCAGCAAAAAGCTTGTTTTATTGTCATTCCAGCCCAAACTCCAAAGCCCAGCCTCTCTTTTAATGACTCTGTTGTGTCCAAACTTCCTTGGTAAATAATCTTTTAACTTGCACGAATTCTGAGACTACACAGGATATAGGGGAAGGATCCTGGCTCTTGTCTTGCCCACATCAAGCCCTTAACAAACCGTGCCCAAACGAGCAATCAGCATCATTAAGGCCCAATTCTGTTCCTCTGAAATAAGAATGAAATCCTGTTCCTCAGATGGCCCTGAGAGGTGCAGAGCACCCACCCAGCTCTCCCAGGGACCCCCTGCACCTGCAAAAAATCAGCCTGGTGGGCACCCAGCTGGAGCAGAGCGAGGTTCCCACTCTGGCATCTTCTCCAAGGGCATCCATGGGGGGTTAATCCTCCTGCAGGGCCTTCCTGCTGGAAAGGATGGGGGGTTTGTGGGGCTGGGGTGGGTGTTTTTGTGAATGCTGCCTATTTAGAAGCTAAATGATGGAAAACATGGAAAATTCATTAGGGTGTCTGGGCAAGTGTTGGGTTACACGTCATTCACATCCACTTACTCAGCGGGACCTCGCGCCTTGGGGGAGAGATATATTTATATACACTTATATACATGGATTTTATATAGAGGAGTGGTTGGGGAGTTTTTTTCCCCTCCATTTAATTTCCAGACTGGCACAAAAATGAGACTTTTTGCCTGTCTTCAAAACTCGCTGTCCCCTCGGCCTGGGCTCGCTGGGCTCTGTCCCCTTCCCAGTGCTTGGAAAAGGCAGGAGCTGATTCCAGAATCCACAAAGGGCAAATCCATGGCCAGGGCAGGACCTGCAGGCTGAGATCCCCAGCTGGATGTTCCTTCAGTGCTGGCTGGGGGACGATCAGAGCTGCGAGAGGAGCAGGGGGTGGAGGTCTGGTTCAGTGCCTAAAGGATAAAACCCAGAAAACCCCCCAGTCCTTCACTCCTGATAACTCAGAATTTCTCCAGTTTGCTGCAGTACAAAACCAACCCGACAAAAGCATTGTTCCAAGGCCATAGGAGATGTTTTTTTCAGGGTGTTTCATTTTTAGGGAGCTTTTTCTCCCCATCTGCAGCCTGTCCTGACACCACCTTCCAGCCCTGAACCACATCAGAGCTGCCACCAAGCAGGGCCATGTCACCTCTGATGGCACCTGAACCTGCACTCCAGCGCTGGCAGCCCCAAAAACCACATCTTGAAAGCCTCAGCAGGCACCTCGTGTGCTGTTCTGTGATTTAATCACACATTTTATTTTTATTTAGTCCATGCAAAGCAAGGCCCCCGTGTAACTGTTAATTCCTGCCGACAGCAGCCTGGGATGCAGGGACGGCGTTTTCTTGTGCAGAGGCTGGGCCGGGCCGAGAGATCAGAAGAGTTTAAATTCAAATAGGCTCATGTGAGTCTTTATTCTTGGCTTAGCCCACAGAGGCTAAAAACGCCGTTCAGCGACGCAGCGCCGGGATCCGGCCGCTGTCAGACACCCGGCCCCGAGCGCAGCCCCACTTCAAAGCGCCGGGGCAGGGCACGGTGGGAGCGGGGCCTCATTAACCCGGGATGGCGTTAGATGGGCTGATAGCGGCTCTAATTAGGGCAGGAGCGGCGGGCAGCGGAGCCGGGGCCGCGTCCCGTGGCGGAGTGCGCGGGGCCGTCCCGGAGCATCCCCCAGGTGAGCGCCCCGGGCGGGCACCTGCTGCGTGGGCCGGGCTCACGCGTGACCGGGCAGGTCCCGTGGCGGCTCCCGGAGCCTCCCGGAGGCACCCGCAGCACCCACGGCTCCTGCACCTCCCGCCGGCCCCACCCGGGCACCCGCGACCCCCGGGATCCGCCCGGGGAGAGCGGTGGGAGCGTCCCCCCCCCCAGCTCCTGCAGCCCCGAGGGTCCGGCAGGGCTGTTGGTGGTGTTCCCCGGGCTCCTGGCGGGCAGCGCCGTGTGCGTGGAGCCCCACGGGGCTGGAATAGCCACGGGTGTCTCGGCTGGGCAGCCAAACCATCCCCGGGATGGCACCGCGGCATCAGGAGAGCGCTGGGAGCAGCGGGCGCTGCCCCGAGCTGCTGCCCAAAGCACCACCGCGCAGCAGAGCAGGAGAGGAAGGAAACCCCGGGCATATTTTGGGGCTGGATGACCCAAATTGAGGCCCTGTGAGCACCCAAATCCCGGCCCTGTGAGCACCCCAATCCTGACCCTGTGAGCACCCCAATCCCGACCCTGGGAACACCCCAATCCTGGCCCTGTGAGCACCCCAATCCTGGCCCTGTGAGCACCCCAATCCCGACCCTGTGAGCACCCCAATCCCGGCCCTGTGAACACCCCAATTCTGACCCTGTGAGCACCCCAATCCCGGCCCTGTGAGCACCCCAATCCCGGCCCTGTGAACACCCCAATCCCGGCCCTGTGAGCACCCCAGTCCCGGCACTGTGAGCACCCCAATCCCAGACCTGTGAGCACCCCAATTCTGACCCTGTGAGCACCCCAATTCTGACCCTGTGAGCACCCCAAACCTGACCCTGTGAGCACCCAAATCCCGGCCCTGTGAGCACCCCAATCCTGACCCTGTGAGCACCCCAATTCTGACCCTGTGAGCACCCCAATCCGGGCCCTGTGAGCACCCAAACCCGGTGGGGTGGGCGGCCCGGGATCAGCTCAGGGTCTCCATCCCCTGCGGCGGTACCCGGACCCCCTTCCCCAGCCCGGCCGGGCTCTGGCGGTGCTCCAGGAGGGATATTTCACACCAGCGCTACCAGGCGCAGTATTTCCTTTCCATCCCAGCGATTTGCAAAGCCCCCGGGTCCCTGCAAACATACACAGGGAGGGTTTTAATTCGGGCAGCAAAATAACCGCAGCAGAGCTGGGTTTGGCTGCGGAGGGCGGTCCCGGAGGTGCCGGTCCCGGTGCAGCTCCCGGTGCAGCTCCCGGTGTGTCCCAGGGGCGGCTGCAGCCCAGACCCCCCCTTGGCAGGTTTTGATGTTACGGTAGGGAACACTCAGGGGTTTTTTTTTTTGGTTTTTTTTTGTTTTTTTTTTTTCTGTCTGCCATGAAATCGATACAGTAATTTCATTTCTCAGTCATAAATGAAATGAGCTGTAAAGCAAAGTTGGGTGTTTAAGCCAGAGTGAAAGAATGAATTGTTCTGATGAGGGACGTTAACGAAGGGATTAAATGTTCCTGCGAATCTTGGGGGTCCCCAGGCCGCCCCAACTGTCACTGGGCGGTTTTGGGGCTCTCTGCCCTGCCTGGGTGGGCACAGAACTTCACTGAGCCCCACCAGGGACCCTCCAGGCATGGAGATACTCCAGGGGGTTTGGGGCACCGGTGGCCAAGGGAAAGAGAGCAGAGGGAAGTCCTTGTGGGATGGGGCCAGTGGGGAGCTCTGCCAGCCCCTCATCTCCTCATCCTCATCCTCATCTCCTCATCCTCATGTCCTCATGTCCTTATCCTCATCCCCTCATCTCCTCATCTTCTCCTCATGGCAACGCTGCCACATGGGGATAGACTGAAAGGAATGGGAAAACCAACCCCAAACCAAGGAGATGTTTGTTACCAGCAGCCTTTCAGCTGACCCAGAGCAATGGGGGTTTTATTTATGCTGTTTTTTTTCACGGGGACACAACCCCTGCTGCTTTCTGAGGAGGGTGGGCAGAGGTTTCCGCTCCAGGGGCCGGGCAGTTCCCAGCTCAGGGGATGTTTTTCCTTGCCACGGAAGGCAGGAGCTTTGCCCAGCTCCACACCATTAAAGGTTAAGCCCAGAATTTGGGCTTTGCTTTCCTGCCCACAGCCTGGCAGCCCGACCTCGGGAGCCCTCCTCTCATGGCAAGCACCCAAGACCCCCAGCTCCCCTCCTGCCCTTGCTCCAACATTTATTTTCCAGTGGAAAATAACCCAGCGCTGATCCGGAGCACTTTGACAAGTCCAAAAATATGAGTCCATATTATCTTTAAACCAGTTTTAAAAAGCCCCACAGTGAAAGCCCTACTGGGGCAGGAGAAACTCCAGCCAAGTTCCCCATGTCCGCCCCCTGCTCCAGTTGTATTCCCCTGGAAATCCTCGCAAAGAAAAACACGGGGCCTGAAAAAAAATTTGGTTTTCATTAAAACCCTCGAATGTGAGGGGTTCTGTAGCTTTCAATGGGGCTTTGATTCCTATAGATGATGGAATGTTTTCAGAACATTTAAAAAATGTTCTCCACCTTTCTATCTTCTATCGGCGGGGAACTGCACCGGGTTTTTCTGCCTGATAGAAGTGGCGAGGGCTGGAGGCAGATCCAAACCCTTTCCTTTATTTACCTTGAGGTTTCGGTTTAAAAATGTGATGATATTTTCTTGTGGCTTTGGAACCAGAGGAGATAATCCACGTCGGGGGAAAAGAAATGGGCGGATAAACGCTGCAGGAATTTTTTTTCAAGGGGGATTTTAATTATTAATTTTTTTTTTCCATGGAGAGGAAGCGGGGTCACTCAGCACATGCAGGCACCCACGTACCTCTCTGAGCCCTTTCTGGGGGAAGCTGAGATGCATCTCCAACCTTCTACATCATCTCCAGTTTTGTGGAGATTGCCTGAAGAGATGATTTTATTGCTGTGTTCCTTCCCTGCTCCTGAGTGCACCAGCTGGTGGCTTTTCTAAATCTCCTTTTATAGGAGAGCAGCTTTTTAATGTCATTTAATTCAATTTTTTTAAGTGAGTGTAAAGTGGGTTCCTGGCCTTGGCATTTTTGAGGGTGAGGTTTAAAGAGCTGGAGGGAGCTGAGGTGACCCTTCCCATCACCCCCAACCTCACCTGGTGCCCTCGATGCCCAAGGAGCCCCAGGGTGCTGCAGGTGCTCAAAAGCCAGGCTGGGACAGCCCCGTGTCCCCTCCAGGGCCAGAGTTCCTTCCCAGCCCGGGGAAGGAACCATCCCCAGGGCTCTTTGCTTCATTCCAGCTTTTCCTGCCGCTGTGTCCGAGCCACCACCCAGTGCCACCCCCAGACCCCCCAGCGCTCCCCTCCTCGCACAAACCCCACCCCAGCTGGCATTTTGGGGTGCCTTTGTGCTCGTTCCTGCAGGAAACCCCAAAGCAAACCCCTTTCCTGCACTCGGTGGGGCTCTGGGGAGGAGGAAGAGGAGGAGAGGGAGGTGCGAGCCCAGCCCTGGTGCCGAATTTGGGCACCGTGCCGGGCCGGTCGGACCGGTCGGGCCGGCTGGGCCGTGCCCGTGGCACCAGACACTCCGTGCTCACCCCTGCCGCTGTCCCTGCCCCTCCCCAGGTGGCAGCTCAGCCTGGGCTCCGTCCCCCAGAAAGGGCCACCCAGGCTGTGTGGCCCGGTGCCACCGCGGGTGCCCGGCCCCGCTGCCCTGCAGCACCTGCAGCGCTCCCAGCCTGGCTCTATCCCAATTCCTTCCCGGGGGATTCCAGGGATTTGGATAAACCCCAGCGAGCTGAGCACCGAGTGCCAAAGCCCGGCTCCAGCCCTGCCCTGCTGACCCAGCGCCTTGGGAAGAGGCTTTGAGCTGGGCTTGGAGCTGGGCTTGAGCTGGGTCTGGAACTGGGCTTGGAGCTGGGCTTGGAGCTGGAGCTGGAGTTGGGTTTTGGGCTGGAGCTGGAGCTGGAGCTTGAGCTGGGCTTGGAGCTGGAGCTGCTCCCGGAGTCAGGGTCCCTGTGGGTCTTGGGTCTGAGCAGCAGCAATCTGGAGGGGCTGGGATGTTCCATGGGATGTGGTTCCATGGATGTGATTCCATGGATGTGATTCCATAGATGAGGTTCCATGGATGTGATTCCAGGGGATGTGATTCCATGGATGTTGTTCCATGGATGTGGTTCCATGGATGAAGTTCCATGGATGTGATTCCATGGAATGTGATTCCATGGGATGTGATTCCATGGATGAGGTTCCATGGATGTGATTCCATGGATGTGATTCCATGGGATGTGATTCTATGGATGTGATTCCATGGATGTGATTCCATGGATGTGATTCCATGGATGTGGTTCCATGAGATGTGATTCCATGGATGAGGTTCCATGGATGAGGTTCCATGGATGAGTTACCATGGGATGAGGTTCCATGGATGAGGTTCTATGGATGTGATTCCATGGATGTGGTTCCATGGATGTGATTCTATGGATGAGGTTCCATGGATGAGGTTCCATGGATGAGGTTCCATGGATGAGGTTCCATGGATGTGGTTCCATGGATGAGGTTCCATGGATGTGGTTCCATGGATGAGGTTCCATGGATGTGGTTCCATGGATGTGGTTCCATGGATGAGGTTCCATGGATGAGGTTCCATGGATGAGGTTCCATGGATGTGGTTCCATGGGATGTGGTTCCATGGATGTGATTCCAGGGGATGTGATTCTATGGATGTTGTTCCATGGATGAGGTTCCATGGGATATGATTCCATGGATGTGGTTCCATGGATGAGGTTCCATGGATGAGGTTCCATGGATGTGGTTCCATGGATAAGGTTCCATGGATGAGGTCCATGGATGTGGTTCCATGAATGTGGTTCCAGGGGATGTGATTCCATGGATGTGATTCCATGGATGTGGTTCCATGGGACGTGATTCCATGGATAAGGTTCCATGGATGTGTTTCTATGGATGTGATTCCATGGATGTGATTCCATGGATGAGGTTCCATGGATGTGATTCCATGGATGTGGTTCCATGGATGTGGTTCCATGGATGAGGTTCCATGGATGTGATTCTGTGGATGAGGCTCCATGGATGTGATTCCATGGATGTGGTTCCATGGATGTGATTCCATGGATGAGGTTCTATGGATGTGATTCCATGGATGAGGTTCCATGGGATGTGGTTCCATGGATGAGGTTCCATGGATGTTGTTCCATGGATGAGGTTCCATGGATGAGGTTCCATGGATGTGATTCCATGGATGAGGTTCCATGGATGAGGTTCCATGGATGAGGTTCCATGGATGTGATTCCATGGATGAGGTTCCATGGGAGCCTGGCCACGGGGCTGCACTTCCCCAGGCCGGGATGAGCCCGTGCCAGGCGGGAACAACGCGGGGTCCCACGTTCTCCTGGTGCCCCCCAGAGCTCCTGGGCTGCCCGGGCAGGGCGTGGGGCTCTGCCCATCTCGGCTCCCGCCCCGGGGCTCCGGGAGCCGAGCAGAGCGGAGTGGGAGTGTGCCAGAGCTCACGTAGGCAGGAGGAGCTGCCGCCTCTCCAGGGCGGGATGAGGACGGGATGAGGACGGGACACGCTCCCTCTCACTCGGGCAGGAGCAGCAGCAGGAGATGGGGCTGGTTCTGATCTGGGAATGCCCAGAGCCCCCGAGCAAGGAGCCAAACCCAGCCCCAGCTCCCCCCTGCCACAAGAAATGCAAACATCATTAATTTTTTAATATCTAATTAAGAAGTTTTAATGTGCTCACCCAGCATGAGGGGCACAGCGGCTGCCATTGGAGTAGAGTGGTTATAAAACACCCCCACGGAGCCTCTGTGGATTTGAGGATCTTTGTTAATTGTTAATTAGCACGTGGAGCTGGGCTGGGTAATGTCCAAGGACCTCGTGGTCCTTGTGTGGCCATGGAGCAGCAGAGCATCCCAAAGCAGCATCCCAAACCAGCATCCCAAAGCAGCATCCCAAACCAGCATCCCAAACCAGCATCCCAAAGCAGCATCCCAAACCAGCATCCCAAACCAGCATCCCAAACCAGCATCCCAAACCAGCATCCCAAACCAGCATCCCAAACCAGCATCCCACAGACTGGGGGCTGCTCTGGAGCTGGGCAGCCACAGCTGAGCCCCCCCAGGTCCCTCCCAAGGCTCCAAACACGCTGAAATGATCCCAATCAAAGGCTCCTCTGTAACCCAGCCCAGGGCTGATCTGTGCCTTGAAGAGCTCCAGCATTTGCCTGTGTGGGGAAAAAAACCCTTATTAGATTAAAACCAAGCCCCTCTGCATGAATCCTCTCCCTCTTCCCAAGCCCAGCCACTTTAAAAGGCAGAGATGGAAGAAAAAAATAAAAAACAAACTGGGATAGGTTTAAAGAACTCAGCCCTTCACAGGAGATGCTTCAGCCTCCAGAACTCCACAAATAAACTTTGCTTTCTACTCTGACTCGTGGCACAGTTTTGGCAAATTCAGAGCCCCTCAATGCAGCGTTTCCTGCATTCCCGATTTCTATTGGAAGCCTTGGGAAAATATACAGGTGGAGGGAGCAGATTTAACTCTTTGCTCCCCAACCTCACCCCCGAATCAGGGGCTGCTCCAGAAAGGACCAAGGGTCTCGGATGGGGAACAAATCCCTGCCTCAGCAGCACAGGGAGATGCTCAGGACGGGCTCAGAGAAAAACAGGAATTGGGACTAAAGGAAAAGACTGGAAGGCAGGCTCCATCCCAGCTTCCCACTGCCTGAGCTGGAGCAAACCTGGGACAAGAGGGTTTCCATGCCCACGGAATGGCCCCTGGCTGGCGTCAGCTGCAGAAACCCTACAAGGCTTTACGGCTGCAAAGGGATTTTTATTCTGGGTTTTTAAAACAAAAACCAGGGTAATAATGATCATTTTTGTGTGAGGAACCACAGCCCCAAGCCTCAGGTGAGGCTCAGGGAGGTCTGGACTGGCCGAGGTTCATTGAGGAAATCCCAAGCACAGCAAGTCCAGTTTAATTCCCTACAAATGCCAGCGGCCCCGCTGGCCACAGCTTGGCTGGAAAGCCAAATAAATGCAAATAAAGTAATAATAATTAAATAAAATAACAAATTTAAAATGTCAGCCAGACCTTTTGGGCCTGGACCAAGCAGGAGGAGGAAATTCCAGCCCCTCCATGCCAGCTGCCACCACAGGAAGGTGCTGGAGGTGCCCAGAAAGTGGCTGGTGAGGAATGCAGGGGCTGGGCTGAGCAGGAAGGACACATCCACACCAGGATGGAGGGGTTGGATCCAGCCCTTTTTTCCCCTCCAATCCCAGATATCAGCCTTGGCCTCGCTGGAGCGCAGGGGCAGGAGCACTGGACGTGTGTCAGCCGGGACATTGCTGAGGGACAGATCTGTCCTGGAGCTCCCAAAGGCCTCCCAAGAGGAGCAGGAGCTCCAGACCTCCCCGGGGAGCGCGGATGAGCTGGCAGGGACACAGGGTCAGAGCAGGGATCCTGTCTGGACCACGGTGGCTTTGCTGGTCCCCTTGGCTCCAGGGCCACCAGCGTGCAGAAAATCCCTTTCCCAGCCCGCAGGGGCCCGGGACAGCTGCGGAGGGAGGGGATTACTCATCTCCACGGGGACTGCGGCTCCCGGGGGAGGAAAGGATGTTCCCCATCCTCCCCTCGCACCAGGGATGGATTTTTTCCTCCCTGGGGCCAGCTGGGACCTCGCTGAAGGACCAGCTCGGCAAGGGGACCTCGGCCGCTCCTCAGGCACCTCCTTCACGCAGTGACGGGGATTTGGAAAAGCCAGGGGAGCACTACGGGGCTCGGGCTGCCCTCCCCGGGCCGGGACCGGCTGTTGGCCCCTCGGGGCCGGGCAGGGCCGGAGCCGCCGGTGCCGCTCCCGGGAGAGGCCGGCCCGGGGCACCGAGAGCGGCGGGCGCGGATCAAAGCGCCCGGGAGGTTTCGGAGCGATGGATGAGACACGGCGGGAGGGCGAACAGCCAAAAACCTGCCCCGGCTGCGCCGTGCGGGGCTGCGGGAGGACGGGCAAGGTGCAGGCTCGGAGCTCTGCCCCACTTCCAGGCAGCGACCTCGGGCGCTGCTTTCATCTCGCTCCGGCTCGGCAGACGCGGGTGAAACGCTGCCCCTCGGGGCCGAGGGGAGCAGGGGTTGGCACCGGGGGCTGTGCCAAGGCTGAGCCGCTCCAGGGCCCGGCTGTCCCAGAAGCACCAAGCTCGGGTGTCCCCAACAAACCTCATCCGCTCACCCCAGTCCGGGAGCATCCCCAAACCCCCGTTTGCTGTAAAAGAGGGGAGAAATGCAGAATGGAGTCCAGCCTGGCTTTGCAGCAGGGGGAGGAAATGTGGGAGCTCCTGCACTCACCACCAGCCCCCTCCTCACACCTCCAAGGGATGGAGGAGCAGCAGCTGCAGCCGAGGCCCTCTGGGGAGCAGGAGCAGGAGCCGGGCAGGAGCTGCTCCCTTCGGGCCCCAGAGCCCCGGGATTCACACCCTGCCCAGCTGTGCCCATTTCCATCTCCCGGGCCCTGTCCCAGGCCCGGCTGCCCCCGAGTCCCGCTGGGGTTTGCCAGGACGGGAGGAAAGCACAGCCCGGGGAGGTGAGCGGGGCATTGGCACAGGCACTGCAGGGCAGAGAGCAGGAAAAAGGGAGCCTGAACCCAAACCCACACTCCGCTGGTTTCTGGGAAGGGTTTGCAGTGACCACAGGGAAAACACACAGGTCTGGGCAGCTGCCCCGGCTGGGCAGCACCCGCGGGGTCACAGCCCGGCCTGGGGCCTGGCACAGCGGGCAGTGCCAAGGAAACGCAGGAGGGATGTGCTGAGCCCAGCGCCGGCCCTTCCCTGTGGTCCCCTCCATCCTTTCTGCATCCTCCAAGCTCCACCAGGACTTTTCCCTCTTGGACAAGCCCTTCCCACTGCCAGCGCCGCTGTTTCACAGCGAACCCGGGTTTTTGGGAGCTCTGCTGGGCACATCCCTCACCGGCGGCGGCTGCAGCGTCCCCAGCTCGCCGGGAAAGTGGGAGAGGAGGCCGGGCCCAAGTCCCGGTTGTGAAATAAGCCCCGGTACCTGCCCGGCTTTGAAATGCAAAGCGCCCGGCTCCGCTCCGGCAGCGCCGCTGCGGTCTGGGGCCAACAAAGCCCTCGATACAAACGGGCTGCAGTTGCTGATCAACGAGCAGCTTCAGACCGAGAGGCATCTCGCATGCAAATGGGCTTTACCGCTAATTAAATGCACAAAGGAGATTTTTCCAGGCATCCAAGGTTGCTCCTGCGGAGTCTGAACTCCCACACGCGCACACACCCAGCGCCTCTGCAGAACGAGAGCTTTTTCTGCGCACAAAGCACTTCATTTCCATGCGCGTGGATTGGGCAACGCTGCCCTTCCCGGCTCCCTGCCCTGCTCCTGCCGAGGACATCCCGATCCAGCAGCGGCTCTTGGGGTTCCCAGTTCCACCCCCGTGTCCTGGGGATCACAGCACTGGGACAATTTCAGCCCATTTCCAGGCTTGCTGGAGCTGGGTGAGGCCTCGCAGGTGCTCGGTTTGGGGAAAAGGTTTTGGTTTGAGGGAGAAGACCCACAAGGTCCCATCTCCCAGGGGGATCCATGAGGCCACGTACTCTCCTGTCCCATGAGGATAAATCCCCTCTCCCCTAAGGACGTGGCACTGGTGATGCCCATGAGCCAGGCCAGGGATTGCTCTGCCCCAGGAACAGCACCCAGATCTCCCCCTGGGCTGACCCACAGCCCCTTCCTGCCATGGGGCAGCCCAGGGAGCACCAAAACCTGTGTTACACGGCCCAGGGAACACCAAAACCTGTGTTACACGGCCCAGGGAACACCAAAACCTGTGTTAGCCCAGGGAACACCAAAACCTGTGTTACACAGCCCAGGGAACACCAAAACCTGTGTTACACAGCCCAGGGAACACCACAGCCTGTGTTACACGGCCCAGGGAACACCACAGCCTGTGTTACATGGCCCAGGGAACACCACAGCCTGTGTTACACAGCCCAGGGAACACCACAGCCTGTGTTACACGGCCCAGGGAACACCAAAACCTGTGTTACACAGCCCAGGGAACACCAAAACCTGTGTTACACAGCCCAGGGAACACCAAAACCTGTGTTATACAGCCCAGGGAACACCAAAACCTGTGTTACACAGCCCAGGGAACACCAAAACCTGTGTTATACAGCCCAGGGAACACCAAAACCTGTGTTACACAGCCCAGGGAACACCAAAACCTGTGTTACACAGCCCAGGGAACACCAAAACCTGTGTTATACAGCCCAGGGAACACCAAAACCTGTGTAACACGGCCCAGGGAACACCAAAACCTGTGTTACACAGCCCAGGGAACACCAAAACCTGTGTTACACGGCCCAGGCAACACCAAAACCTGTGTTACACGGCCCAGGGAGTACCACAGCCCCTCTCCCCTCCTCCCAGCACACCCAGACCCCCAAAGCCAATCCCACCCCAAAGCTCCTCTCTGCAGCTGCCCCGGCCCAGCCGTGTGGGGCTGTGCAGTGGGGCCAGGGCCGAGGGATGCTCGGCAGGGTCAGGAGGGGCTGTTGGAGGAGCAGCAGGGACACCCCAGAGGCTCCCAGCCCCGGGGGGACACAGGGGACACTCAGGAGTCAGACCCGGCCACGTTTCACAACCACCGGTGGCTCGGGCTCCCTCCGCCACCACCACCCACACTCGGGGTGTGTTTGCAATGCCGAGATGTCGAGTTTGTATCTCCTGCCCATCTCCAGCTGAAGCATTCCTGCCTGTTTACTGGTCCTCTCCCCCAGTCACAGGATCCCAGTCCAGCAGAGGAGCTTTCCTTTCCTGGGGACATCTTGCATTCATTAGGACATGTTGTTATTGACTTACAAGGCTGCTAATTCCCAAGGTCCAATTTAGCCCTCAAAACCACCAACATGTGTGCTGCGGAGTTGCTACATCCCTGCCAGCAGCCAAGTGTGCTCAGCAGGCACAGAGGGAGCCCAGATTTGAAGCCGGGGAGGTTTGGGAGCTCTCTGCTCCCAGCCCTGAGGGGTACCTGCGCCGGTGGCTCTGCAGGGCACACGGCCACCACACCAGCCCAAATATTCGCCCTCTGCAAATGGGGAAAATCAGATGAAAAGCAGCTGGGGAGATGCTGTGGGGTGACGGGGACAGGCCAAGGGGGGACAGGGGCAGCTGGAGCCCGAGTGCAGCCCCGGCTCGGGGCAGGTGTGGCCCGGGGGTGGCAGGAGCGAGGCCCAGGGCTGAGGGGGAGCCACGGGTGGGCTCCTTGTCTGCATTTTCCAAATCCACGGTAAAGAATTCCTATCCCTGTCGGCCATGAGCTGAGAATCGATGCTCCAGAGGAGCCGGGTTTAGGTCCGACAGGTTCGCTTAACTCCCCATCTCGGGCTCTGTCTCCCCGCGCCGCTCCCGTAGCCGCAGTGCCCATAAATAAATAAATATATAAACACGAAATGTACAGTGTGGCGAGAGCGAGCTTAACTCGGGGCCCCGGGGGCACTGAGTCACTTCAGACGGGAATTAAAGACTGGTGGCTGAGGCAATTCCAGCCCCCGGCTCCGGCTCCGGCCCCACCCCGGCCGGGAAGCCGCAGCCCCGGTGGCGGAGCCGCATGGAAGCGGCGCCCGGGCTGGGCACGGCCTCGGCCGGGAACCCGCACAAAGGGCACGGAGCAGAGCTGGAAGTGCGGGTTCTGCCCCAGCACGACCCCGCTGCCGCCTTCCCTACCCAGGGTTGGTGGCTTTGGAGGGCACCGGGGGCAGCACCGCCTTCCCCGAGGGTCCGTGTGGGACAGGAGCCCTTCAGAGAGGGCTGGGGACCGTTTCTGTGGGGCTGAGGTTTTCCTTGGGGGCACAGGGACAGCAGCTCTGCCATGGGCCCGGATCCCCATGGGATCAGCAGAGGTGTGGGGTTGGCATCCCGAGGGGTAGCTGTGCCCCACAGCCCTGGGAAGGGGGCAAAGCAGCACCCAGGGGGCTTAGGCAGCTCATGCACCTTCCTGCAGGGATCCTGAACTCCGGGAATTGGCTCCAGGCTGTCCCTGAGTCCCAGGGATGGGCTCCAGGCTGCTCCTGAACCCAGGGATGGGCTCTAGGCTGTCCCTGAACCCCAGGGATGAGCTCCAGGGCTGCTCCTGAACCCCAGGGATGGGCTCCAGGCTGCTCCTGAACCCAGGGATGGGCTCCAGGCTGTCCCTGAACCCAGGGATGGGCTCCAGGCTGCTCCTGAACTCCGGGAATTGGCTCCAGGCTGTCCCTGAACCCAGGGATGGGCTCCAGGCTGTCCCTGAACCCCAAGGATGGGCTCCAGGCTGTCCCTGAACCCAGGGATGGGCTCCAGGCTGCTCCTGAACCCAGGGATGGGCTCCAGGCTGTCCCTGAACCCAGGGATGGGCTCCAGGCTGCTCCTGAACCCCAGGGATGGGCTCCAGGCTGTCCCTGAACCCCAGGGATGAGCTCCAGGCTGCTGCTGAACCCCAGGGATGGGCTCCAGGCTGTCCCTGAGTCCCAGGGATGGGCTCCAGGCTGTCCCTGAACCCAGGGATGGGCTCCAGGCTGTCCCTGAACCCAAGGATGGGCTCCAGGCTGCTCCTGAACCCAGGGATGAGCTCCAGGCTGTCCCTGAACCCCAAGGATGGGCTCCAGGCTGTCCCTGAGTCCCAGGGATGGGCTCCAGGCTGCTCCTGAACCCAGGGATGGGCTCCAGGCTGCTCCTGAAGCTCAGGAATTGTCTCCAGGCTGTCCCTGCTGTGCGAGTGTCGAGGCCCTTTTGGAAATCAGGCTCCTGGAGTGCTGCAGAAAAGGTCAGGAGCTGTTCTAGGAGCTCATTCCCAGAACCAAATCCCAGGAAACCCAGCCCTGGGCTCCTCTGGAGCATCGATTCTCAGCTCATGGCCAAGAGGGATGGGAATTCATTACCGTGGATTTGGAAAATGCAGATGAAGAGGAGCCTGGGCAGGACAGAGGCACCTCACTGCAGGCAACCTGTAATTAAAGGGTTCAGCTAACTCTTCCCAGGGTCAGGTCACCACTGCACTGCCCCTCAGAGCACTTTGTCCTGGGAAAATCCCAATCCCAGCCACAGCTGGGAGCACGTGGGTGACATCAGACCCAGAGAACCACCTGCTGATCGACCAAGATGGGACAACAACCAAAAAGGTCCCTTTTGGCATTAAAAATCTACATCTCGCCCTTGGAAAAGCAAGCCCAAGAGCCTTTGGTTGGGGATACACATCTCCAGATGCAGCAGAGGCTGAACTTTCATGGAGATCCAGGAGAGGTGGGAGAGGGTCTTCCTAACACACAGCCAGCCCTTGAGAAAGCTGAACTGCTCCAAATTGGTTTTAACAGCCTTAAAGCAGCAGCTGAAAAACCCAAGGGGATCGTTTCCTCCTGGACGTATTTGGGAACGTATTTATTTTATACCTTGTGAAAAAAAAAAAAAAATTCCAGGATGTAAGTGAGAAGCCAAGAAAGGGAAAAAAAAAAAAAAAAAAAAAAAAGAAAAGGGGGGAGGGGGAAAGAAAGAAAACAAAATTGACTGGGCCTGTTTTCCGTGCAGTATTAAATCTCCAGCACACAATGAATCATGCAGTCCTCGGCCTAACAAGGAGGACTCCAGAAAGTCTGTAGGATGAAGGAGTCACTGGAGACTCCAAGAAATATGACAGGCTTGCTCCAAAGTGCACAAAAGGTTTTTTTAGTAAGGGAGAAAGAAAAGAAAAGAAAAAAAAATCTCTGAAATGACAGCCCTACACCAGCTTCATTTGTATAATCCCTGTCAGGGCGGGGCTGGTGCAGCAGCAGATGGCAGAGCCCCAGCGCAGGAGGGATGGGAACTGTCCCAGCTCCAGTTCACGGTGGGACAGGGAAGGGCAGGCCAGGATGGGCCCACAGATCCCAGAGAAGCAGGGCTGGAGTCACCAAAGCTGCTCCCTGGCCCCAATCAGCCGTGTTTCCCCAGAGCACAGCCTCCACCCCATGGGGGCACTGCCCCAGCAGCTGCACATTTCTCCAGGCATCCAACCTCAGTCTGCACCTTTGGTTTCCTCTCCCTCGGACAGCAGTGCCCTCCATGGGGAGTGCTGCCTCTTCCCAGGCCTTGTTTCCCCCTCTGTCGCTCCCTCTCCCTTCATTTATCCCACACCAGGCTCCCAGTCCCTCCTCTCTTCTATGCACTTCCAGGAAAAGCCACTTTAACCTCTCAGGTTTGACCTGGGGGCAGGAAAAGCCTCGGGGCAGCTCCAGCAGCTCTGGCCCAGCCTCTCCAAGCTCTCCCCCTGCTCAGGATGTCCTTCCTGGCTCTGGGGCTGGACATCCTGAGGGATGGAGCGGGAGGAGCATCCCTGCAGCTCTGACACTGCCTTGGGTCTGCAGGGAGGGCGCAGAACCAAGAGCTCTCCAGGATCTGAGGAGCCCAGGAGCTCTGGCAGTGATTCCAGCGCTTCCAGAGCCTGTGGAAGCCAGCAGGGAGAGCCAGGCCTGGGCACGACAGAGACCCCTGACCACGGTGCCACCAGGATTTATTTATCTGCTCCTTGAAATCAGCCTCTCCTGCCCCTCTGTAAAACCCTTGGGGTGTGCAGCAAGAGGCAGCTGAGGGTCCTGGGGAGGGCAACCCCTCCTGCCAGGAGCTCCTTTCCCTCTGTGCCCTGACAAGGCTCAGCTCCAGGAGTTTGCCCACACATTTGGGCCAGGGTGAGCCCCAAACCCCGCGGTACAGAGCAGGGAATGTCACACCCTGCCCGGTCCCAGCTCTGACTGGGACTGCTCCTCTTTGGAACATGTGGAAGGAGGAATGCACAAGTCAGCACAGAGCAGGGCAGGGGAAGAAGGCTCTGGGAGGAGGGGGCTGCCCTTTTTTTGGGAAGAACAGGCTGCAGCAAGCAAAAGATGGAATTGTCACTCGGCTCAGCTGGGCCACCATTCAGGCAGCAAAACACTCTCTGGTTTTGCTCCATCACCACCACCACAGACCCTTCCTGCAGCTCCCTGGAGTGACTTTGGTGCAGGATGGATGCACTAAAGACCCGGGGAGGGGCAGAAAGCTCAGCCCTGGGCAAGCACAAGCACAGCAAACTCGTTCCTTGGCCTTTCATCTGCTTAATAACAGTCTCTGTGGCATCCAGAGAAACCTGGGAATGGCAAAGAACATGAGCTCGTCTAAAACAGGGATGGATCCACCTTCTCCTCATGTGCTGGAGCACAGGGAGCTCCAGTGGGGACAGTGACCCGGGGAGAGGCAGAGCCTGGCAGCAGCTGCTGTGCCACCAAAACCTCCACGGGGTTTAAGCCCTCCTGGCTCCCCTGCGTGGGAAATGGAAAAAAATATTTGCTCTGATAACCCCCAAAGGGTTCAGGTCCAGGGAATCCCCCCAAAACCATCCCAAAGCACAGCAAAGCACCAAAAGGAATCCCAGTCTCCATCTGTGGTCTCCTCTGTATCCTCAGAGTGCAAAGCACAGCTCAGCACTTCGGAGATGTGGCAGAGCCTGGGATGGAGGCACAAATATTTCTCCAAGCCAAGCCCAGACGTCGCTGTGTTCTCCCCTCAGGATCAGGAAGAAAATCGCGGAGGATGCAGCAGGAGGGCAGCGAGAGGCAGCGAACCTCGGCCGGGTGGGAGGTGCGGCCTCAGAGGAGCCCCGGAGGTTCCCGAGCCAAGGCTGACCTCCACAGGCCGGCGGGATCATCACAGCTCTGGGATCATCACAGTCCTGGGACCACCAAAAACCCGGGATCATCACAGCTCTGGGATCATCACAGCTCTGGGACCATCACAGTCCCAGCATCATCACAAACCTGGGACCGTCACAAACCCGTGATCATCACAAACCCGGGATCATCACAGCCCTGGCTGCTCCTGGCACCAGCAGTGCCCAGAAACATCCTCAAGCCTTGCCCACAGCTCAGGCCTTGCCTCCACCGGCCTGTCCCAGTGCCACCAAAGCTGGGGACACCCGTGGGGGCTGGGAATTCCTGCAGCATGTCCCAGGGAGACACGGGAGATCCTGGGCTGGTTCCTGCTCTCCATCTTTCTGCTACACCCAGAGCTCTTCCTGGGAGTCTTCCCCACCGTTTCCTGCTGTTCTGGGAATTAAGAGAGTGTGAGAGATGGGAATGCTGCAGACACAGAAGGTCTGCAGTGCACAGAGCTGTGGCTCTGACAGGATCTGCAGGAGATGGAGCCTCCAGGCCAGGAGTTGATCCAGAAATCCCAACTGCCCCAAATCCACATCACCTGTTCCAACAGCTGACAGCAGGCAAGGACTGTTTACACCTTTGCATTACTGGAAAGGCTTATCCTATATCCCAATAATAATAAGGTAGCAATTTGAGGATTGGGGTTTTTTTCCCCTCAAAAAGAGGGAAAGACCCCATGGGTGGAGCTGATACCGAGGCTCCTGTTCCAAGAAAGTCTGAGCAGCACAGCCCTGCCAGAGCCAAGCATCCCTGGAGGGCAGGGGCAGCTCCAGCCTGGCTGAGGTTTGCACCAACAGCTGCTGCTGTGAATTCCTAGACACAGCCTCTGCCTCCTCAGAGCCTGGGGTTTGTCTGGGTGTCAGCGCCAAATTCCAGAGCGGATCCGCTCTGCCCTCGCCTGTGATGGG
The DNA here is from genome assembly GCF_048771995.1 of Taeniopygia guttata. Classification (NCBI taxonomy): domain Eukaryota; kingdom Metazoa; phylum Chordata; class Aves; order Passeriformes; family Estrildidae; genus Taeniopygia; species Taeniopygia guttata. The sequence goes on along the minus strand of NC_133048.1, from coordinate 3,234,138 downwards.
AAGGGAAACCTGGCAAGGGCCCCATGGAAGGGCAGCTGGAGCTGCTGCTGGGGGCTTCAGAGCAAGGGAATCAAAGGAGGATCAGCCAGAGACTCGATTTAATGCCTGGGGAGAGCGAGCAGAGCAGAGCCAAGGGCACAGGAATAGTTTGCAGGTCTTGTGCTTGAGGACACGGGCCAGACGGGGGCTGCTCCGTGTCCCTCACCCCACAGCCTCCCCCCAGGCCTTGGGGTCTCACTGAGCCCCATTTCCCGGCTCTGGGGCAGCCCCAGCTTCCCTCAGAGCTCCCAGCCCAAGTTGTCCCACCACCACTGTGACCACCACCTCCCCTCGGAGAGCTGCAGGGCAGCTGTGCCCACAGCACACCCAGCGTTCCAGGGACCAGGTTTTCCCTCTCCTGATGCGGGAACAAGTGATGCCAATGGGAAAACAGAGCCCCCAGACCTTCGGGACTGCTGCGCCACTGGACTTGGAGCCTCGCTGACCCATCCTGCCTGGCCTGAGTTTACAAGAGGATTCACTGGGCTGGTGCTGTGGGGGCACGAGGAAAAGGCTCCCATGGAAAGCTGAGGAAGCCCCTGGCAGAGTTTGATGCGCAGGCACATCCTGCAGAGCCAAGAAATGCACCCTGGGCTGGGCACGGATCAGCAGCACAGCAAGGCTGTAAATCAAACCAGAGTCCAGCACTGACTCCAGCTTGCCCACTCACAACGTTCCCATTCACTCCAGGAAACATCCCCAGCAATACCATCATTTGCTGTCTGGCAGTTCAGGCTGGTTTCCCCTCTGTTGAGCCAACACTCCTGATAAAGCCGGGAGCCTTCCGGCTGCTCTCCCTCGCCTTTCACTCCCTGTTCCAGCCAGCGTGGCCAGAGCAGCCACCCCGGGGGTCAGGAGTGCTGGATTCCCTCCTGTTCTCTCTGCACAGGGGTTCTGCTGAAGCAGGCACAATAAAATCAACCCTTGGGAGCAGCGAGACCACGGCAGGAGCGTGCAGAGGGGCTGTCCCATCCAAGACACAGCTTTGCCCTGGGGTCAGGGCTGGAGAGCTCTGCCCCAGGCTGGGGACTCACCCCAGGGCACCCAGAGGCAGCTCCTGTGCCCAGGGAAGCCAGAGGGACCCCCAACGATGCCGTGGAGCTCAGCTCTTCCCGGGAACCAGCCCCGACTTGCCTGGGATTCAAGGCCCTCTCTTATCTTCTGCGGCAGCTCGGGCTCGTTGTGAAATCTCCCCACTGGAGATGTTAGCAGCCAGGATTTATGGCTTCTGTAGTTTCCCTTTCATGGCTCCAGCTGGGGAAGCGCTGGCGAGGGATGAAAGGTGCTGCTCCGGGAGGGATGTCAGGAGAGCACTTCAAAGGCTGCCGAGACACCGAGTCGCGTTAGGATACTCGGGATCCTTCTCTTCCATCCATCCAGAGCTTCCAGCGGCCTCTCCCTCCTCAGGCACAGCTTTAAAACCAACTGGGGACAGAGTCAAGCACCTGCAGCTCAGCTCTGGAGCAGGAGCTGCCCTCAGGAGCCCCCAGCAGGTTTCTCATCACCCCCAGACAGTGAAATGCCAACTGGCTCAGGCAGGGCAGCAGCACCACAATCCCAGAGGTTTCATGGGAAAGAGGAGCCAGATCTGCTCATCAGGGAAGTCTGGGCTGGAGGGGAAGGCCAGAAGGAGCCTGAGAAGGGAGTTTGGCCACTGCTGCCTCTGGATCACGGCCCCCTCGGGCAAGTCACGCTGTGAGCAGCTTTGCTCATGTGCATCTTTCACTGCCTGCTGGGACAAAAGGATCTCAGAGTGCCTGAGCTGGGCTGTCACACTCTGGTGCCTGGAGGGAGCCAGGGACAATCTCCATCCTGTGAGCTGCCTGCAAGTGTGCAAAATTTCTCCTCAAGGAACCTCACAGAGAACAATTCACCCAAAGGTCACAGCAGCATTATTTCCCTCTCCTCCTTGGCTGCTGACTCTGGCTCCAAGGTCACAAAAAGCTGGGAAATTAAAGCCCCATGAAGAAATCTCACCCTGAACACTTCAAACCCATCAAGCCCATGCATGGAGCCTGCAGTAAACGTTCCTGTGCTGTTGTGGATCTGATTCTTGGGTGAGTGGGTGCAGCAAGATGAAGAGCCAACCACTGCCCTAAAAAACAACCAAACACAGACTGCAGGAACTCCCAGAACCTATAAGAGCTATTGCCTGAGGAAATTAAAATTCAGAAGTAGCTGAAGCAGCACATGCCTGCCCACACTTTAAATCCCCAAAAGCTCCCAGCACTTTCCTGCCCTCTGTCCTTGCCTGGGCATCGTGGCTCCTGTGCCACAGGTGATGCCACCTGGCAGCCAAACAGCAGCTGAGGTTGCCCAGGTGCCCTGAGTGACAGAAAGAGCAGCACAGGCTCCATTCTCCAGCTCCAAACACATCCACAGATGCAGACCAAGGCAGGCAGGCTGGATGGAAAAGCCCAGCTCCAAGGCACAGAGCAGGGCTGGGTGCTCACACAGCTCTGGGACCCTGCTGGAGCTTTGCTGCCAGCAGCCAGAGGAGCTGATAAACTGCAGGCACTGCGGGCAGCACTGCTAAGAAAAGCCAGTTTCCTCAGAGCACGTGTCCTTGTCCTCAAGCAGCCTCCAGGGCAGTAACCTCAGGTCCCCTCTTCACCCCAGGAGGCTCCTGACAGGAGGTGCAGCAGTGCTGGGAGTCCACACATGAGGGTTTGGGCCAGGGCAGGCTCAGCAGCCAAGCTCTGCCCTCCAAAGTGTCCCCCTCAGCTCTCAGAGGGAGATGATTGTAGCTACACATTGGAAATACCACCAAAACCTTCCAAAGGAAATGATTGCTTTGAATTTATGAAATTAAAAAAATTGAAATGAGAAAACACCCAATGAAGGAAAGGGGAATAGTTCACCCTACATTTTAATTACCCTACATTTTCACAACAAATGGGAACAGCCGGCCTGACACAGACAAGAAATGAACTCATGGCCTCTAAAGTCAACTCCAGGGATCCAATTCATCCCACTCCTCATTAGGCTCTTCCCAAAGAGAACTTTACCCCAAAAACAACCTCCAACAGCTGTGCAGGAGCTCCACGTGGCTGTTCACAGGGCCCAGCTCCTCTGCTCTGTGTTTAAAGGCAGCAAAGCCTCTAATGCAGCTCAAAGCCTCAGGCAGGAAATGGTTCAGGAGGACAACTGGGGGGTCGTCATCTCTTTCCTGGCATCCCATAATGGCAGGAGTATCCAGGAGCTGGAGGTCCCCTAGGAGAGCTGTGTGCACACAGCAGCTGGGAGAAGCTGTCTGGAGCTGCTGGGCTCCCTGCAGGAGGCTGAGGCTGCTTGGCATCAGAAACAGGATAGAGGCAGCAGAGACATGGAGGCAAGGCAGCAAAGAAGGAGAAGCTGCAGAGGATGGAGGGTCCCTGATGCTGGAGTGGGGAGCCAGGACTGACCCACAGCAGTTCATGTCCCTCTGCACTCTGGGCAGAAGAAAGAAAACCACAAATAACATCTGTCTGCTCCTGCTTCACCGCAAGCACCAGCCCTCTGTGAGACCCTGGGCACGCCCTGCATGGTCCAGGTCCCATCTCCTGTGGGCAGGCCTGGCCCAGGGCTGGCAAAGCACAGCAGATCAAAGCAGCCCCTCTGCTGAGCCTTGCCCCAGCTCCCTCCCTGGCAGCCTCTCAGCCCTGCTGCCTTCGCTGTCTGGCTGCCCCAATCAGCAGCTTTAATCACTGAGGATCATTTAGATTTAGAACATTGCTGCGCTCTGCACCCAGAGCTCAGCCCCATAAATGATTTCTCCTCTCCCCCACATTCCCCCCACATGGACAGGGATGTTTTCAGACTCATTAAGAGGTGCAGTATCACTTTAATCAGCCTCTTTAAAATAACAATTCTGCGCAAACTGACAAAGTCATTCCCTAGGTCCTGCCAAGCCCTTTGCCGTAGGCAAAGGAGCTGAGACGTCCCTTAGCATCAATTTTGTTTGTTTATTTATAAAGTTCACATGTTTGATCTTTGTTTAGCAACTGTTTTCATCTCCCTGTCCAGTGGTAAGAACACAGCAGTTCTTCTCTTGAGTCAAAGAATCATGAGTTCTCTTTTCCCAGCTCTGGAAAGCATCCAGCATCAGCCTGGAGAGCTCATCCCAAATTTAGGCAGGCCCAGAGCAGGAGGCTCTGTGGGGAGGGCTGCTCCCCTCCACTGCTCACCAGCTACAGCCCAGGCTCTGGGTGGTGAAATGAAGGTTTTTAGCAATTACCTGATGACTAACTCACCTCCATGGCTGTGATTTCTTTCAAACATTGCCATCACGACCCCAGCTTGCTCAGTCACAGCTTTTGGCAGCCCTGGAAAAACACTAACCCAGATTAAAACACTTTGGTACTGCCAGAGCTGCTGCATCTTATCTGAAAGCAAAGACAGCAAAGAAACCCATCTGAAACTCAGAACAAGAGCTCTGAAATCCAGTAATTCTATAATGGGATCAATTCAATCTCAACTCCTGAAGTGGCCACTCAGGGGATAGAGTTGAACCAAAGTTGAGTTTGTTGTTTTGTTTTTTTTTTTTTGGATGTCTTTTAAATCAAATCTCACAAATCTCCAAAAACCTGCATTCCATAGAAGAGCAAGCTACCAAGATCTGTTCTTAACTTTCCACTGAAATTCTGAAATAAATCACCTCACTTCTCCTAAAGAAATTGTGGAAAGTCATTATTTCTCAGCTTGTTCTTAATTTTAAGGAAGTTCTAAATTTTCAGGGGCACCACAGCTGGTTATAGTGTTAGAAATAACACTAATTCTGCCTTAAATCACATCATCACTGAAAAAACCCTAAACCCAAAAGCCAAAAATGGAGAATATAATTACTAAGTTGTGTTATGCAGCTCAGCCCATCAACCTGCAGTCCTGGATTTCACACAAAATCTTCAGAAATAAGAGAAAGATCTGCTTGGTAGTGAAAATATAATTTTATTTAACAATAGCTGCCAGCAGTATACTGGTATATCTGTAAAAGATGTTCCAGAAAGTGAAAGACATAAGCAAACTACAACAAATTGTATCAACTCTTCAAGTATTTCTGCAAACCACGCTCCAATCCTTGATGTCCTGTCTTGGGAGTCTCCATCCCCTCATCCTGCTCCCACCCCCTCCAGAAACAAAACTCAGGAGTTGGTGGCACAGGTTCTGAGGGAGTTGGAGCATTTCTCACTTGGGTTTCAGCCTTCTCCTGAAAAACGTTCACAGGATGGGTTCAGGTGGTTCTGAGTGGCAAAGGGAGCTCAGCAGAGTTGGCTGCACTTCCCCACTTTTTGTTCTGCACCCAGATAGGCATCAGTGGGTTTGGCTCCAGCAGCTCCCATTTACTCCTGTCTGTGCTCCTTTGATACCAAATGCTAATTTGCTGCTTTAGCATAAAAATTTGATTACATCTCTCTCCTTATCAGGGAGCTGCACGCAGCTCTCGATCAGTTTGGACATGCCCAGTGTGGAGAAAACACCGATTTTATGGGAAAATGCAAAGCTGAAAGCTGGGGCTGCCCTTGTGGGACATCCAGGAAAGGGATGGACAGGGAAGCTGTGGAGGGGCTGGAATTGTTCCACAAGTCCCACACGCCTCTTGTTCCACAGGCAGCCTTTCCACAGCAGGGATCTCCTCAAGAAGGAAAGCTTTGTTAAGGGGGGAAAAAAATAAAATAATAATGCACCTAGGATAATCTGTTCTCCCACACAAAAACAGGGTGCAGGTGATGGATTTTCCCCTTGTGTTCAGGGAATACACAAGTCACCTGTTTTAATGCGAATTTCAGCATATTTCAGCTTGAGAATAAAGTAAGTTATTCAGCATGCTAATACATGCAACCAACTTGCAAACTGGAATGCCTACTTGAAAGGGTAACTGCTGTTTTTAAATTGGAGAAGGGGCTAGAAGCAGCATTTTAAATTTAAACAGGGGGTAGATTAATTGCTGTTTGATGAAATTAAAAATGCATTTAAAGATCAGATTGTAAACAAGTTGACAGAAGTCAAGAATTTACATAGTTATGAAAGGGCTTTTTTTAATTAGTGTGGAGCTGGTGATTGGGGCCAGATGAAAGTGCTCTGCCCACACCAGACGCTGCCGTTCCCCGCTGCTCTGCAGGGATCACCTACGGAGCTGGAGCTGCTCCTCTCCACCAGATTCCTGCTCCCTCCCGAGCCAGAAGGGGCTGGGCAGCTCCTGCCACAACAAAACTGCAGCAGGAAGCCTGAGAGACACCCAGGACAGTTACCATGCCAAGCTGGTGCTCATTGGAATTCCACCTCCGAGGGAAAGGCTCCTGTGTGCTGAGATAAGGAAGCCGCTGGTCACAGACAGAGCTTGAACTCTGTTTACAAGCTCTCAGACACAACTAAATCACTGAGGGAGAGGGGGAACGGTTTGAAGGCTGCCTGAACAGCAGAGGGAATGGATTATGTCAGAAGAAGCCTGAGCTGGCGTTGAGGGAGGTGGGGGTTGCTTGCAGCACCCCAGGAGCTGTGGGTGCCCTGCTCTCTGCACTCCAGGGATGATTCCCTGGGAAAGGGAGAACAGCCTGACTCCACAACCCCATCAACACAACTTCCAAGGGCCATCCTGATCCGTTTTTGAAAGGAGAGCTGAAAACTTGACAAAGATATGCCCACAATCACGTGTTTCCTACAGCTCTGTGAACCCTGTGGTGGCCAAGAGCACCAAACCAAGGAGGGTTGTGTTTGGGGTTTCTTCACCCCATGTGGCATTAAAAATGCTGCTCTCTAAATAAAAAAGTCATTCCTTTTTCTAGATGTCATGTTGTAGCAGAGACTGAAGCCCTACAGAGGATCCTTATGGCTGAGGATCTTTATTCAGGAGGGGAACATGACATTAGAACAGAGTAATTATTAAAGGGCTGCAGTCAAGGTTCTCCTCCCAGGTCACTCCCCAGGATTTCCCTCTGTGCCTAAACATTCCTGTAACAAATCAGAACAGGGATTAAGTGTATCTAAGAGAGTTGCCTTTGAAAGAGATGTGACAGGATTGCTAAGTGCCTTTATATTGGAATTCTAGCTCTAGGAAGGCAAGGCACCACAAGCCAGGCATACAAATATGGATCTGGTTCTCTACCTCTTCTATGTCCAACTAACTCCATGGGTACATAAAGTAGCAAAAGCAGGATGCTTAGAAAAGTCAGGCTGGTTTTCAGAAAGCCAGTGCTTTACCAAAAAAAAAAAAAAAAAAAAAAAATTTAGTGTATAAAAGTGTTTGTGTGAGCATTTCCACGTTATTGCAGAATGTTAAATATTCCAAAAACAACCTAGCAGGAATAGCACTTTCCAGCTTCTAAAATCAGTTAAATATAAAAGTATCTTTACAAAAAAATAGGCATATAAGTCTAGCATTCTTTGGAGTTGTTTATGATGGTCTTTTAAAAATAACCTAGCAGTTTATTTCGTGCATCAAAACCATTAATTTTAAACAAGAAAACTATTCCCTGGTTTAGAAACATTTGAAAATTGCTTTTAAAAAAATTGTAGTGCTATTCCTCAGTGTTGCTGTAAAAAGAATTATGCATAGTAGTGCAATGATTATGAGTATGCAAAACTGCAGTCCAGGTGCACAAAAACAACTGGGATAAATTCAATGGAAAGGACTGGATTCCACCACCATTTCTTTACAAAATCCCAAGATTTCCTTTCAGGAAAAAAAAAACCTACTATCATTTAAGGCAAATGTTCTCTTTAAAGGTCACTTTAGCTTTCTTCAGAGAAGAAAGGGCATTAAAAAGTTCCCATTTCATGGCTCTCAGTCCATTTTGCATCACTAATCATTGCACTGCTATTCCCCACCCAGAGTTAGGACGCTACAGTTTCCATGGATTTGGGCTATGACAGAACAGATTTTTAAGTAAAAATCACCAAAAATACCTATACAATCAAAAAGGCTCTTAACTACCAAAAAGAAAGCCACTTGCAATTCTTAAGGTGAACAGAGGGCAGCTTCCAACTCTGTTGTTTCCTAATGGAAAATCCTGACAATTATTTGTTTGCTGCAACTCAAAATTCATACAATGCAGGTGTTTAAATCTCCTCAAGCTCTTGAAGACACAAAAAACATCAACTCTGAGCTTTGAGCTTCCTGCTCCAGCTCTCAAGCCTGGATTCAAACTTCTCTGATGCTGAGGTAATTCAAATCCAAGGTTGACATTGAGTCCATTCTCAACCATTACTATGACTTCAAATCCAAGAAATTTTTAAAAAACACAACAAAACAAACCAACAAAACATCGCCAAATATTTTGCAAATGGCTCTTTTGGATACTAAGTTCCCTTCTCTATGTAAATAGGATAGACAAGCAGGTACAGTTCAATGTGTCACAGGCATGACAGGTGTGTACAGATCTTCTGGAAAAGCAATAAATTCCAAAATACATAAATATTCCTTGTACCATACAGTGAGACAGGATCCTAAACCAATTCCTGGACAAATCATAGACTAAATGTTTACAGAGAAAAGCAGCAGGGGCAAGCCAACCCTTCATACTGAAGAATCCAGTCACCCCAGTGCAACGGGAACACAAGACTGCATCGATCATACTCAAAGGCTGTGAGAGGAGGTCAGGAAAAACAAGCCTGTAATTAAGTCTGCAAACTTTAGGTAATTACTGTACCTGGTCTATCCACGTGACTTGGAGTAACTGCGAGTTCATGCAAAAAACAATTGCTATTGATATGAAAAGAGCAGTCTGTTAGAAGCATTGTTACGGGATATGCAGGACCTGGTCCTCTGCAAGTGCTGGTTACTTGGTGAGTCTCTTGGCTACGTCACTGTAAGCTATTTCAATCTCCTTGTCTCCAGGACAGGTGTTGGTGAACTCATCCCTGCTGTAAGCATTTGTCAGGTATCTCCAGATCCCTGTCATCTCCTTGGGAATCTCGAAGTTGCGGTATTTTTTGGCCACCACCTGGAACACAAGAATTACGCTATCAATTTACATCCTTGACTTTAAATACTTTTCCAGCCTTGGCCACTCTCTTGTGAAGTTATCCTTCCAGCTTGGACGCTTGGGATGACTCCTGAAGTTCCCAGAGGCTGTTCCTGAGGGATGCCCCTGGCCCCGGCTGTTCCTCAGCGCTGCTCCTGCCTCGCTCCCCTTGGGGCAGTGATCACCTAGGGAAACTCTTCCGCAGGCAGGCAGAAACTGAGCCTGTGGCTCCATCTGCAGTACAGACCTGACACAGATCACTGCAGGCAGGAGGAGGAATCAAACCACACTGATGTGGGCACATCTGCACTCCTGTGCTTGTTGCAGGCTGCCTCTTCCAAGATTCCAACTTGCATTTTTTATCCAATCCCTTTACTTCCCACTGTGTCATGTACTTTGTTCTGGAGCAGTTTCCTCTACAGAAGTGAGCAGACACCCACTTCAGCCATTACCTGCTCCCCTGATCTTCACCCTCCTCCTCCTTGTGAGCTCTGCAGCTCTCTGAGACCACGAGGTCAGTGCAGGGAAATGGGGTTTGGCCCCTGACATTCACATCCTCTGCTGCCCAGCCTGCCCCAGTTTCACACTGCACTGAACTCCACTGCTCAGAGCCCTTGTGAATGACTCAAACTCTGCACAAATTCAGCTGCTAAAAGTGCACTTAAGCTTACAAACAGCTGCAGTTAGCTGGGCTCAGGAATGGCACAAACCACAAATATTTTCTCCTGCATTTTCCCTTGCCACTCCCCAGGTTTTACCTTGACAATGTGCAGTTTGGGCAGCAGGTTGCAGTCGGCCAAGGTCATCTCGTTGCCATCCAGGAACTTGCGGGTGGAGACTGTGACATCCTCCAGGCTGTTCTCATCGATCTCGTCGGGCAGAGGGGAGTTCAGGTACTCATCCAGCTTCTGCAGGGTTTTCAAGAGGCCACGTTCTAAGGCTGCACAGGAAGGAATGATCCAAAACAAATATTAAACTGAGACTGGTACCAGATCTGAAATACAAACGCCACGGCCCTGAAGGATTTGTAACTCTTGGTCAGTTTTTTTGTGCCTCTGTGCTCACCAGAACACTGAAACTGGACCAGAATCTCTTTAAATATCCCACATATGCTGTTTATTTAAAAGCGGGCTAATATAGGAGCTTGCACTAATTTAAAATACTGCAAGACTGCCCACAAGGGTTTATTTTTGGTTTAAAAAGTGGCTTATGTCAGTTTCTTAAGACTGTGCCTAACTGGCTTAAACTGATTAGAATTAAGCTGTGCTGGGGTTTATATACATTTAAACATAATCTGTTTAATGTCACATGCTCAGCAAACAGCCCTGACCAACCCAGAGCACCCAGGCTGGAGCTGGAATACAGCAGGATATGGAAAGCAACAGCAGGTTTATGGAATGCAGCAGCAGAGGGCAGCACACCCCATAAAAATCCCCGTTTATTTCCCAACTATTTACAAATATTTTGCATCTCTCCCTTTGAAATGCAGCAGAAAGGAACCCTGATTCCCTGAATTTGGTTTTCTCTCTAAGTACTTTGAGGACAAAATTGATTTGTACTGAACTACTTAAAGGCCCAGCTGTGAGTTCTTTACCCCTTATTGATCCCTCATGTGAAATCTCCTGTTTTCCCTCCACACAGAAAGGTTTTAATCCTTTAATGGAAGTGACACGAACTAAGCTTAGCTCAGAACTCTGAATGGAAGCCCTCAGTCCTAGAGAGGTGAAATAAGAGCAGCAGATGCACAGAAATCCAACCATTGGGGCATGACACAAACTCTGTCTGAAATTTGCTTCTGGATGTTGAAATATTTATCCTTCATTCAAGAGTTTTGAGTGGCTGCTGCACAGAGAAGATCCAATGCAGGGGATATTTATGAACCATGCACACCCCACTGAAATTCTGATTGAAAGCAGGAGTTCACTGTCCCCCCAGTGACCCACCTTCATTGGCTTCCGGTCTAGAGTTCTTGATAAAAGCAGAAAATTTGGCAAATATGTCCATTCCAGCAGTGTTGGATTCTGGATGCTTTGGTGAGAGTTTCAGGTACCTGAAAAGCAGCAAGGAGCAGATCTACAGCACTTTCAGCAGAATGGTGCTCACTATCTATGAACTAGCACAAAATGGGACTTTGTTACTGATTTATCCTTTTCCAGACTGGCTCCTGAAGTGTAGTATAGTAGTAGTAAACACATTAAACACACTTAGTAGTAAACACAGTAAGGTTTTTAAACCCAGCACTTTCCAGAGGGACACCAAAGCACATTGCTGCTTTCTGAATGAGACACTTGGTACAAGCAGAGTGTCTGAGGAGCCCAGGGGGCACACACACATCTGTAAGCAAAATATAGGGTTTTCCATTTCAATTAACATCAGAGAATTATGGACTCCACATATTTCAAAAAAAAGCCTGAAGTTTTGCTATGCTGAAAAGACAAAACTGTCAAAGGCAGTGTCTGGATCTGCCTGCCAGCTGAAGAGTAGAAAGCCAAGAGTCTGGAGAAAGTTTGAACACATTAAAAAACAGTCCCACTATAGGTTAGGCCTAAGTTTTGTACAGCAGACTCATCTTCATTTGCATTATTTGAACACAAATGTGCCTGTCACCAAAAGGAAGAGTTTGAAAGTGCAGAAAGGATGACCAGGGTATACAAAGGATAATTTAAAAATAATCTTAGAGAGAAAACAGTTTTTGATCTAAAGATGGGGGAGCTGAAGGGAGGAAGGTATGACAAGCAAGAACTATCCTCCATGTCTTCAGTTTATTGATGCTGAAGAACACCTTACTTAGGGCAGCAATCCCCTGTGAGAACCGTGCCTGTCTGAGGTGACAAAGCATCAGTTTAACACTTACTTGGGTGGGGCCAGAACATCTTCCAGGAACTCTTCAATCTTGTTCACGTCTGTTCTCACTTCCCCGTTGTATGTGATGAAGGGTGGGTGAGTGCCTGGAGCCAGATTCTGAAGGTCTGCTGGTTTCCTGGCGTGAGATGCAAACCCATGAGGAGCAAGCAGGGCACAAAATTTCATTGCTTCAACCACAAAAGCACTGCTGAGGTTTCCACATCCTCAGTTTTAAATAGACACCACCAGTTTACTTTCTAAAATGAGAGTTTACAACTAAACATTTTGAATACACTTGCTAACAATTCATTTAAAACAGTTAAAAATAATTGCCTCCTACCTCTGGCTGTGTTTATTCTCAAATCAATACAGTGTTGACTAGAAGAGGGATACCTGTACACACATCACACATTCTCCCTCTTTCCCCAGCCCTACAGAAGAGTTTATATATAGCATAATCTGTGCTAACCCTCCCCCCTCACACAGAGCTGCTCTGGAAAGAAGCAACTTTGCTCCAGCCCAGTGTATAAAGCATTTATTACGTGCCCAGGGAGTTTGGGTCCAGGCAGGCTGACAGATGCTCAAACATCGTGTTTAAAATGATGCTTCAGTTTCCTCCAGTGAAAAAAGGAATTTACAAACAAGAGCAGCACACCTGGGAGAGGAATCCCACATTAGGATTAGACATGAGAGAAACAGCAAAAAGCTGAAATACTCAGCCATTTCTAGCTTTATTTCTAAGTAACATTTCTCTCAGGTAGAGCAGAGCAGAGCCACCACATCCTGCTGGCCCAGCCACAACAAACTGGCCCAGCTGAAAACTCTGCCAAGGTAAAGCTGCCCCTTGGTTCCTGCTGAACAAATCCAGGCTGGACCATAACCCTGAACTGGGACTGAGCCCTGTCCAGCGTGGCCACGTTCCTGAGCCAGCTCCAGGCATGCAGGAACTGGATTTCCTGGAAACTGCAACTGCAGTGCAAGAAATCCTCCTGACAACACCAGACAGGGAAACTGAGCTGGTGACATGCACAGCCCCAGTCCTGCAGGGCAGCATGAGAGAGCAGCACGTTCAGGGAGAGCAGCTGGACCCTAAACTGAGCCCAGCTGACAATCGATCTTGTTTTCCATCTCTTACAAAATTAAGAACCCCAGTCAGAATGTCATGTCCTGCCCCTTTTATAGAGCCAAGGGTGCTTACTTGTAAGACTGAATGAGAAAAGTGATTTTCATACTTTACCCTGCTTTAAGCCAGGGGATGGAAACCTTATGAATACAGGAATTTAACTATTTTCAATTTTCAAGCTTCTGAGAAGTTATATCTCACTAAGAGCTGCCACCAGTCTCTCACTTTTAGGATTTAAAGTCTGTCATTGGGTAATGCTTTAAGTAGCTTAACACTTCATTTAAATACAGCTTTGTAACTCCCAACAATTACAGGAAGTCATCGTGGCTCCCTTCCAGTTCCCCATGTTGACCAGATAAAATTCCTCAAAAGGAATGTTATTTTAAAAACAAACAGGGACAAGACCACAGGATCCGCAGGAATACTATCAAAGGCAAGCTTTAGTTCAGAAACAGATTATTCCAAACAACTACCCAAAAAAGTTTTCCAAAGAACCAGAGTGCATCTCGGAGTACTTTATCCATCCAGGCAGACCACCTGGATCTTTCATCAAGAGAAAGAAAGCAGAGATGAAGATCCCACAGCCCAGGCCCAAGCATAACTCAGGGTTTGATTTCCAGTTTGCTCCTCCTGCCAGGAGATCCTAACCAAGCCCTTGGAGCACAAGCACACAGGAACAGCCTTAAAAGGCTCAGAGTACAAATTCCCTTAACAGTCAAACAAGGAGGCAATTACTGTAACAGTTTTACTTCAGAGATAAAGCTGGAGAGCTTAGAAACCAAACCCAAACAAAAAACCTTTCTGTAACCACTCCAAGTAATTCCAAGATGGTTTGTGCCTACCCCAAAGTTTACCAGGGGTTTTGGAGGCAGGGCCACATTAATTATCTGGCCGTCACTACCCCCAGAGTTAAGGTGTAAACACCTCATGGCTTTGCCACAAACCAGAATAGTAATTAGCATGCAAATTATTTCTTGTAGAGCAGACAAAATCCAGCCCCTAAATGGAACACTTTTATAAATTACAAAAATACTGCAATGAGGATCTGAAGAGTAGCAGGGGAAAAGCCAGCACTAAACCCCAGTTCCTCAGAAGTATTTCACACTGCTGAAGTTGGATTCATCTCTGGGTGGTATTTAATATTTATTTTGAATATTTCATATCGTTATTTATGCTTTGCCTGACAAAGGAACTGTAAAAGCTCCAAATGAAGATGCTTCTAACAGGATTTCAGTGCTCAGCTGAAGGCAAGCTGGCTCTGAGTGCTGTTCCAAGCCCAACAAATGGTTTGTGCAGTGCAGCTCTGCTCTGGCCTCCAGAACAAGCCAGAGCTCTGGGCACCAAAATGCTGCTGCCCAGAAGGGAAGAATGAAGCCTCTGTGTGCCCAAAGAGAGGGAAGAAATGCCTGACTCCTTGCAGAGGGTGGGACTGGCCTCCTCTTTGCCTATGTGCATATTTTGTGCGTTGAGAGCAGAGGGGAGCAGTGCAGAATGTGCCTTTGTTAGCACAGGGCAGTTCTGGAGGGGAAAGCACAGGCAGAGTCAGGCAAGGCAGGCTCAGATTTTCCTGTGTCCCATGTCCCTCACTTGTGAACTTTTGTACCCAACCATGACCTTTTCAGCCTCACAAACAGACAGAACTGGCCTTGCTCCTGTGCAGCACTGACGTTATGAGGCACAGGCAAGCAAAGCCTTTCTTCTGGTTTTGACCAACAAAATAAATTCAGTTTTTTTAAACAATTCCTGCTCTGCTCTTTGAGTTTGTGTCTAACAGGAACAAGGAGCAGAGGAGATAATTGGCTTGAATAAAGTGCTCACAAAAGCAGTTTCTTGTAGCAACATTAAGGCACCACCTAACATCTATTATCATTCTGACAGTGATAACAAGGGGAAACAGCCCCACATGATATCAAACATTTCCTATTAAGCACTTGGCTGGATATGATGTTCTGCAAGCTGCACTGCTCTGCCACTGGGTATTGATCAGTTCACAGTGTTCAAGTTGTATTTAATGACATCTAAATAAAGTCTAGAAGGAATTAGGTTTGTATCAATATCTATTCCAACCTGAACTAGCTTCAGTGGTCTTTTGTTTCCTTTCCCAGAGAACCCCTTCAGTGCACAACACAAAGGTGGTTTATTTGACCTACTCCCCTGCAGATCTTTAATTTTGCACTTATTTTGTGTTTTCCCCTCCTCAACAGAAAGAAGAAAAAAAAACCTGAAAGAAAGCTTTCCTTGTTTAACAAAGGTCAACTTTAAACATCTGCAACCAATTTATAGGCTAAAAGTTACTCTTACATCCCATTCCCCCATCCAGTTAACTGCAAGTTGCCAGGGGGACACAAAATAAAACCAATTCATCAGGAATATTTGGCATTTTAATGATATCTAAACTGGTTCAGCAATAAAAAGCCTTTCAAACCTAAAATATCTCTGTCCACCTCCTCCTCCTGCCCACCCCAATAACTGCAATAGGTTAAACAACCCTATCATTAAAAGAAAAGGAAATCCCAAACTACCAAGAGCCACAAGCACCAGTTCTGCTCCTGAGCTTGCACAAACCACGGGCAGGGCTCGGTGGAAGATGTGACACGTTTGGTTTATGGGGCTGGCAGCACCAGTATTTGCAGGGAAATCCCACACTGCCCAGAAAAGCTCTTTGAGCAGTTCCAAAGGCACCCAGAGCTGACAAAAGCTGCTTTCTGCCCCTCACCACACATGGAAGCCTTTAACACTCCTTGCCAGCACTGAAGCAGCAACTTCAGTGAATTTTAAAACCCAAACAAGTCACCTCCCTCAAAAAACTCCCAAGAGGTTAAGTGCAGCAGCAGGGTGATTTCTCCCTTCTATGTTGGATTCAGTGCAGAACACTGTGTTTCTGTTGGCTTTATTCCTGAAATTCAGGTTTGGAGGCACCGGCAGCCTCCCCTCTGCAGAGCTGTGACCAACAGAGTTTTCCATCAGTGCTGGGAAAACATGACTTCACACCCAAAGCAAACACAAGGGCCCTGCTGAATTTAGCCCTTTCATAATAAAGAATGCCCAGCCTGAGGAAATTAAGACTCCTGGATTCACTTCTCACTGTTTTTAGCCACCAAGGTACTCATTTCATAGAGGAGCAGTTGCAATTTAGGTGACAGCACCATGGCTAATCTAGCTGACACAGAACAAAGACAGAATATTCTACATTTTATTCCTCCCCATTTCACTTGGATTTACCCCATGGGCAGGTATTTTCATTATTATTGCACAATAACCAAAATAATCTTAAAAATGTTAAGAAAATAAGGAGGCTGCACATTGTTTGTGACAATTATCCATCACTGGAGATTTGACAAGAAGGTGGTTGACTAAAGATATCCATCTGTCCCCACTTAGGGCATCTTGATGTGAAGTCAGTAAAGGAAGAGTCAATGTTCAGTTACAAAAGACTTGTGTGAGTTTTACAAAGAATCACTGAACAAATTCAAGAGAACTTACCATTATTTTTAGTTAGATCATCAATGAAAGCACCATTTGCATCCAGGTTGCCTCAGTTAATGATTAGGACACATTTTAATTTCACAAAACCAGCCTGTAAGCCATAAAAAGCTCTGGCCAAAGCTTTGTTCCACCAAGGGTGCTGAACTTCTGCTGGTCCAATAAATCAAGTATTTCTTACCTCTTCAGGTCCACTGTTGTGACACTGAACACGACTCCCTTCAGCCACAGGATCATGAAGAGCCTCTGGGAGAAGGGACAGTTTCCTATGCTCTCACCATCACTGCCAGCCTGCAGGACAGAACAGAGCATTAATGTGGGCAGGGCTGTGCCATCTGCTCATCTCACAGGCACTGCAACAGCTTTGATTAAACACACACTCAGTACAACTGAAATTGCTACATTTGTCAAGTTTTTACTTGTCATGTCCTCTAGCTGCTCAAAAAACCTATGGAGCAATATTTCAGTTATCTGTGACACTGCCAGTGCTGCAGCTGCCCCTGGCAGCTGAAAACCCCCTCTGAGCAGCCACACCTTCTGATGGCAGCTTTCCAATGGCACTGCTGTTCTCTGCTCTTTATTACTCTTTTCTCTTTCTTCTCCAAGGCATAGCTAATTAATTGGAGTCATCTCCCAGTTCAGTGCCTCTATCTCTGCCTGTGCAGTGCTCCAGGGAGCCAACTGCAGCCAGGAACTGAGAATTGATTGTACTGCAGGTGTTGTGAGGAAAGACATAACTGTGAGTACATAGAGACTTCACTGACAATTAAATAATATCCCAAAGCCACTTTTTATAGGCAATTTATCAATCAGTCTTTGTCCCAGCACAACAAAGGCCCATTAGAAAGCAGCAGTGAGCTCCCAGTGATAGCACACATCTCATCATCACTCTGACAATGAAGGATGCATTGCTGACTTGGAAAATTTTATTTTTTTTCTGGGCTAGAATGAGGCACTGGAAACCTTTGTTATAAAATTGAATCCTCTGAGAACTCGCTCAGTTCTTAAACCTGCCAAATTTGTCCGATTATTCTGACATGTACTTAATATTAGATGGGTTTCAATGGATTTTGCTTATTATTGTTATTA
Source organism: Taeniopygia guttata (assembly GCF_048771995.1). Classification (NCBI taxonomy): domain Eukaryota; kingdom Metazoa; phylum Chordata; class Aves; order Passeriformes; family Estrildidae; genus Taeniopygia; species Taeniopygia guttata. The sequence continues at coordinate 3,216,621 of NC_133048.1, read as the reverse complement.
TTACAATCCTTCCAAGAGGGATTTTCATCCATGCAATTCTCAAAGCTTGGCCAACTCTTTCATCACCACAGTGAGGAGAATTCAGAAAGACTTTGCAAGTTAGGAAGAGTAACAGCAGGATTTTCAAAGGTCAGGAAAAGAGAGTTTTTCAGTGAAACTGTCTTAAATTCGGAAAGCTGTTTTGGGTTTTGTAAAGTCATCTTTAATTGCAGATAAAGCTAAGTCTCTTTAACAGCTGCTGAAGATTTTTAAATTAATTATTGTTCCTACAGCTAATGAACTCATTCCTGCAAGTGTCCCTCCTGTCAGAGCTTCCAAAGACCTCGTTGTAGATAGAGTCAGTTTTCTTCAAACCTTTATTAGTGTCATTAATGAAGACTTGACAGAAAAAGGAAGTTGTTATTCTGCCATAAATTACAAATTGCCAGCTTTATCTTTGGATAGTAGAGTCAAACTTGCAGCAGATTATTATTGATGGATTGTCTTAAACTCTGCCATGTGTTTGCTCAGGAGACTGAATTCTAGAAGAATCTAGAAAAAGGATATTATGTTAATATTTAACTCCATCACTGTCCCTGCACACAGCAGGCTGTATTTCAGCTATTCCCTCCCCTCCACCGTGTTTACACTGGAACTGACATTTCCTACAGGTAAATTATAGATTTATATTCATCTGCTTTTTCTGTTGCCACGTGTCAGGTCTGATCTACCTTTGGAAAAAAGGGACTGAAAAACACAACACAGCATCCCATCTAAGGAAAATAGATATTTTGTACTGCCCAGGGTAATTCATGCTTTGAAGCAGAAATAACTCTTTGACTCAGAACTGATCTGAGTCCTCAAACGTCAAGCAAAGCCCGAGTTACACTGCAGCAACAGCACAGGCTGAAATCCCCATCCCATTAAACTTTACTTGGCCCACTGGAATCCAAACCAAAGCTACTTTAAAATCATAGAACTGCACAAAAAGTTGTTTAAATTTTCAGGCTGACCTGTGGCTTTCATTAAGGTGCATCCTCCTAAACCAAAATCAAATTGACCAAAAAAGGTCAAATGCATTTTCTTATCCTGAAGCTTTCCTTCTCTCCCAACTCAAGTGCAACATCCCAAGTGAACAAGCAACCAGCAGCATCTGCTTTAGTTTAGGACAGGCTGTTTGGATTATCTGAGTCAGAGGAGGGGATTAGAGCCCAGTAACCGTCAGTGCTATGCACAAAGCCCAGCAGCCTGAACGGAGCCCAGACTGTTCTGTCTGCAAACGTTTGTCCCACTTCTGCTCCAAAAAGCCCCAAGTTATTCTGAGCACACACTGCAGAAGGAATGCACTCAGAATGCCAAGAAACTTTGGCTCCAGAGCTCTGGAGCTAAGGAATTCTGCTCTGTAAGTGTTTGCCCGAGAGGCCCATTTTGTGTCTGTGCTTGATGCTCCAGCCCCTCCTCGGGAGCAGCCAGCTCTGGATTCTCCCTCAGTCCATGGATTCTCTTCTGAGGGTCCCCACTGTGCTGGGTGCTCCTGCAGGAGTCACTCCTGGCTTTGATTTTCTCTGCCAGAACAGAGCTGTGCTGGCAGTAAACTCTCAACTTGACATATTAGAAGAATACTCTGAAATCTGACATGATTTGTCATGCAGGGGTTAATCATAGAATAATTGTTGCTTGTCATTGCCTTGTCTTTGAATTCAGGCCATAAAATTCCAGGATCTCTTCAGTGTCTAATCCTCATCACCATCAGGGTAAAGCAAATATTACATGTTGACTTCTTTGCAATAACAGGTTATTTGTTATTTAACAAGGTTATAGTCATTCTGTACTGAGAAGCTTTGGGGTTTTATTGCTAATTCTTCTTAAAACCAGTCTAAAAAACTTTATTACAAGAAATATTGGCAATATTACTAATTTCAAACTGCCTGCAATTAGGGCTAATTTCCAATTCTACCATCATCCACTGAAGTATTCAAAAACCTCACCATATATCAAATTTCACTGAATTTCAGGTTTTCAATTGTAGAGATTAGGATCAGAGGAAAAGTGCCACACCTCTCATGCAGCAAGGAACATAGAATTTCTCACTTGCATGTAACCCTCTACAAACTGAATTGAATTCAAAAAACTTCTGAAAAGGTGGCAAAAAGGACCTTGTTAATTGTAAGACATGGCACAGGCAGAGCAGAGCACACACCCTCCAGAACACAGCTCTACAGTGTTCTATGAAAACAAATAAAGCTATTTTTAAAGAAACATTAAATAAGAAAGGAAGTTCAAACGAGAATGGGAGTGTTCCAAGGCAGTAACACAGATCAGCTGCTCATTGAGAAGCCAGCCCGGTTTATCACAGCCACACTGAAATTCCTGGCAACTCCCAGTGCCCATGCTTGAGTGCAGCCTTGGGAAAGGGAAAAACCCCCAAAATCTGCTTATCCCAGTGTCTGCAAGAGTGAGCTTAGCTTGGAAGCCACCTCCTCCCTTTCTCTTCCCCCAAGTAGTGATTTCATTCAAATGAGACCGTTTTTCCAAAAAAAACCAAAACCCCAGAGAGTATAAGTAATCAAACATTTGTTTGAGTGGTTGAACAAGCTAAGGGAAGGAAAAAAATCCATTTAAATTGTGAAATGTTTGTCTCTACAGCTGCATAAAAATTAACCTGAGTCCTGACATGAGAACCTGAGTGGATTTACCTTAGCAACGGAGTGCTGAATTTTATTTCAAGACTAACAAAAAGCCAGACAAGCAAAGAAACATTAAAAGGGCACAAAAACCTTCTTATACAGCACAGATCTGAGAATTCTAGAAATCCTTGGTCCCAAAGATTTCTACAAAATTGTTTCAAATATTAACCAGTTAAAAGGAGCCCACTACAAGTTTCCCAAACTAGATCAAATAACTGTAGAAAAAGAATAAAGTGCATCTGATGAGTAATGTAGTACAGCTCAGTCTCTGCCTGCAAAAATAGAACAAAAGGAAAGGGCAGAACACCAGAAGACCATTTCTTAATTTACCCAAAACTCTCAAGGGAATTTCTCCCAGCTCTGACATCTTTATCAGAAGTGGTATAAGAAGTTTGGATGAAGAGGGATAAAGATGTTTTAGAAGCACCTCACAGAATACTTTTCACCAAAGACAACGACTGGAGCCATCTGACTGCAGCACCAAGGAAATCCCCACTCCCCCAAGTGGGAAATCTGCACTCTGCAAAGTCTAGAAGAATAATGTTCCAGCCAATAAATAGACTGGGGGGAAAATGAAAATGAAAGAGAGGGTATGTTCTGAACTCAGTAATCTTGAAATATGTCTTGAGTTCTAACAATGAAAACCAAACCTGCTGAGAAAACTGCATGAGCAACCCAGCATGATGCAAAGCCATTGCCTCAAACCAGCAGATAACAATCAATTTTGCATGTTTAATGAGCAGTAAGCTCATTCCAAAAGTGAGTAATTAATAATAATCCTTTAAGGATTACTGTTTTGAGAGGAAATGGTTTAAGGTGAACTAACAAAGCAATTCAAGTGAAAAACCTGCAGCAGTTCTGCAGGTCTGGGATAAAGGAACAGAGGATACAGACAGGAGGGGTTTGATGTTCCACACATGAAAAGGGTCTGGCTGTATCAGCCCAGATCCTTGGGCCTTTATCTTGCCAAGCTGAACAGGCAGAATCCCGTGGTGCTGACTGAAGGTTTTCAGATGAGATGTAAAGAATTACAGGCATGGAAGGAGTGACAGCAATCGATGTAACAAATGCTCCCCACAGTGCCATTACTGCAACTGTTCCCTGTGCTCGGGCAGGGCATGGAAGAGCCTCAGGGATGCTCTGTGCTCACACTCACTCTGCAAACCAAAGCAGACCTTAAAGGCTCCCAGTGGCTCAAGTATTGATGAATATTGATGTTCTCCTCTTACTCAAAGAGCAAACCAAGTGAGAAGGTAGTGTGGTGCAGGGATGGAAAAGCTTATCTGCAGCAGTGCTCCACTCCTTGCCACCCTCCCAGTGCTGCAGTTTGAGAAGGGAGTTGGTTTGTTTTTAGGGAAGGAACAGGTCAGGGAGCAAGGCAGAGTCCAGCCCTGACTAAATCCAGTTCAACCAGATTTAATCTGAGCACTGAGTGACAGGGACACTTCCTCCTGTCACCTCTGCCTCTCCAGGACAGGGCACAGCTGGGGCCACCACCTCCAGGGCAAAGCTTTTCCTTGTGCCACCAGGCAGAGCAGAGATGAACACAACATTTCAACACAGGGCACAAAAATTGGGCTGACAGCCCAAAGAACTTCCCTGCCACGATGAACAAAACCAGGAAAGGTGGGAATCAGAGAAAAACTAACAGCACATCCTGCAGAGGGTTCAGGACATCAGAAGTGCCTTTTTGAAAGTCAATTTTTAATTTGGTAACACTGTTTGAAGGTAAACTCTCAAGTCACAACCACCACGCCCTACCCAAATTTACCTCTACTGAGCAACTTAGGCCATCACTGCAACTTTAAATAGCCATTCCTTTGAGAAAAACATAGGTAAATGGAAAACAAAAAGTGTCAGGTCAGTGCTCACACCTGGAATTCCCTAAGATAATTAGCCTAAGATAATTAGTGTGAATTTGTTATATGCTGACTGACATTAACACGCCCAGGGCAAAACCAACCTGAGTTACCACTGCCTCTCATGACCCCTAACACCATTTGTAACCAACCCAAGTTCCACTTCAGCTGAAATTCCTTTAAACTCAGAAAATACTTCAAAATAATTAACTTGAGTGCCTGTGTTTGCTTGAGATCAGGCTCTTTCAGCAGGGAAGGAATGTTTGCCAGCCCATCCAAGCTGCCCCTTCAGTCGTTACCTTTCTGATAAGTCCCCTCTGTGTCACACACCGGACTGGAACAGCCACTGACCATTTTAGGATGATGCTGTTTTTAGCCCTGTGATGCTGCTCCCAAGAAAATCATTAGCAGACTCATCCTGCACATTTTCCTGCAGCTCCTGCTCATTGCTGCCCAATTCCCACTAAAAGCTGTTGGAAAATGCTGTGGGATCCTCATGGTGTATGGAAGTAAGTCCACAATTAAGCAGAATTTAATTAAGTGCTTCTAGTCCTTTGGAGAACAGGAATTATTCCGTGCTCATCCTTTGGGAGAATCAGATGGAGAGTCCCAAACCTGCTTTAAATACAAAACACCATTTTCTTCAGTGAAGAAGTGAGCTTAATGACAGGGACACAAAACCCTGGGTTTATTGTGGACAGACTCAGGACACTTCCTGGCCTGGCACAGGAAAATCCAATTATTCACTAATGGCACAAGCCTGGCATCTCTGCTGTGGCAATACCTCGAACAGAGAGTTCCTGTTGAACAAACCCCACCCAATCAGCGAGACCAGACTGACTAAAACGTGCTGGGTAACATCTTGACACAATCTTGCAATTTTCTGGTAGGAAACTGTAAGCAGACAATTAACTCTGCAGCACTTAGGGTTTCTTTTACACTGCCTGAAAGTTGCCTTTGGGTCTCCAGCATATAAACCAAGAGCAGGAATTGTTGATGACAGTGATTCTCTCTCCCTGGACTTATTAAATTTGCTGAAGTACAGTGTGTGCCTTGGCTACAGCCCAAGGCACCCATTTCCAAACCTCCCCCACCAAATCATGAAGCACCAAAGTGAGAGGAAAGAACTGCAAATGCTGTCATTGGGGCTCAGAAGAACCCAGTCAAATCTGTATCTGTGGCATTTCAGAGTTCTTCAAATAAACCTCTGACTGTGTCTCACTTCTGTGGGACAGGGCAGTCCTGAACCTGTTCACCTGCCAGCAGCACATTCAAAAGCTCTGGGGAGGAAAAACATGACCTGAGACCAAAAGTAGGGCTGAAGTTTCTATTTCAGAGTGAAGGGATTGGGGGAGGCCTGCTCTCTGTCCGACACAAGCAATGCACAAGTAAAAGGCACCTCCCTGACTGAATTCCCCCTCCCCTGGGAGATGGCACCTCTGGGAAACCTGAGTTTCTCCTCTGGGACCTGTGTTCTGATCTCCCTGAGCTCCAGAACACCGTGTCTCACCTAATGCAGCACCCTGAAGGGCCACAGAATTCTCCTTAGGCTTGCTTTGATTTTATTTTTAGATAAAACCACATAAAAAAGCTATTTCCTTTATTTCAGAAAAGCAGCTCTCCAAAGGACAGCCAAAATAGTAAAGCTCCAAGAGAGCCAAAAAACTCTGAGGCTGGCCCAGTAGCACTGACTGATCCCATTAGCTCTTCTCGGGAAAATATACAGATATGACTTCACCCCTGGATTACACTGCTATATTTAGTTTATACCTAATATGGAGATTCAGTGGGGAGAACTCAGTCATTTCCTTTCCTCGGGTAAGTTCCTTGCCCTTTGTCTGGCCAACAATACAAGGAATAAGTCTGAACTCTCAGAGAATTCCCACACAAAGATGTTTGTAATTAACAGCAGTTTAGCTTATGTTTTTCACTTCAGCAGAAGCAAACACCCTAAAAATCCAGATTGTGCCACAAAAGTATTTGACCTGAATTAAAAACCCCAACTACAAAGCAAGTTTAAAAAATAGTAACTGTTACAAATTTTTTTAAGGGAAAAATATTGTAAATATAGGATTTAAGGCTCCTGAAGTCAAACCTCTATTGAAACTTCTGAGAAGATAACATAACAATTTTGGGTTTGGGTGTTTTTACTGCTAAAATACGCACAAACTCTTAATTCCACAAAGAAGCACCTAGCAACTATTTTAAGACTAAAACGATATTCCACACTGAAGAACATGCAGGAAAAAAAAAAACCCAGACCTGATTAGGACAATAAGCTGTTTGTTACAGCTTATTTACCAAGAACTTTGAAGATAAAAATCAAATTAGATGGATAACAAATACAGATATAAACTATTTTTCCATGAACCATCAATTTGCAACCAACCACCACCTTAATTAAATTTTGTTGTCTTAGACAAACCAGGTCCTCCCCTGGCAGACAAAAACCACCTTGTTTTCTCCCATGCTGTCCAGTCCAGGCTTTACAGAACTGCACTGCTCAGTTCACTGGGAAAAGAGAACATTACCAAAACAAGGCAACAAATCCAATTACTGCCAAGTACAGTTATCCAGTCTTAAAAGTCGTTCTTGTGGATTTTTAAGTGCTATGTCCAGCCTGGCCAGAAGCTGGGATTGATGCAGGCACTGGTACAAAAGCTTGCAGGCCTTGTGTTTGTCACATCACAACAAATGTTTCATTTAAACACAATCTGAACACACACTGGTGAGAAAATAACAGTCCAGGCTTTTTGTTTGTCCCTTTGCACACTTTAAAAAAATCAAACTTTAGAGTCCAACAGTCGCTTCCCAGAGTACACAGTTTACTGTTTAATTTGGAGTTCAAGGAATTCCCCAATTAAATTCTTCCAAGCACAAATTTCTGGAAGGGACAACTCAGCCTTCAAAAATCCACATCCAGAGAACCAATGACTTCTCTCCCAACTTCTCTCCCTATTCCAAGACAGACAGGCCTGCTCCTCGAATAAAGAACTCTTTCCGTGCCCAAGATGAGGTCAGGATAGCCATGGAAGGAGCAAACAGTGCCATGAGTCACTCCAGGCTGGGTGGGGGTGATTACCAACTTCTCATCGTGCTAATCCTGTCCCAGGGCTGCCCACTGCCAGATTAGCAGGGCCTCCCACCCACTCCTTAAATTGATTTCTCCTATCTCGTTACTTCTCAACAATCAAGCGCCTTTATGCCCACCAAAACTCTCTTTAAAGAGGATCTCACTCTCTTTACCCATCTTCACAGGAATGCTGGTGTTCACAGTGCCCTTCCCTCTTGGTGAACTCATCATTGCACACTCACCCTGTCACAGACTGACACAAAAACTCGGGACAAGCCTTGGATCCTCAGTGTTCCTTTGTCCCTGACTTTTGGCAGCCTCCAGGCCCTAAAATTTGCCCCACAACGTGTGCTCTGATCACAGGCTTTTCCTTCCACTTCAAGCCCTCAATGCACACCCTGAGAAACCCCAGCTGGGAAAACTGAGGACAGACTTGTCTTTTGTAGCAGGATCTGTGCTGCAGGAATGTGTCCATGGCTTGTGTCCCACGGAGGGAGTGACTCACAAGCACCACCATACAGGCCAACCCTCAGCCTGTGGAGGGCCACCAGCTGAAATCTGGGAATTCACACAGTTTTTAGATCCCTCTGAGGGGAAAAGAGGAAAAGTGCCTGAGACACATTTCAGCTGCAAAGTGAAACACAAGTTCTCCTGACAATCAGAGCTGTCTGGATGTGAATCATTGGGAAGGAGAGAAGGGATGCCAGGGAACAGAACTGTTACTCAGAAGCAATTCCTGACTGAAGGAAAGCTAACTCATCTGTGCAATCCCTCTGGAAATTATTGCCAGGAGGCTTTAAGCTTACTTACCAATGATTTGCAAAAAAAATTAACATTTACACTTGAGACCATCTCAGTACTTTTAAACTCTGTACCAAGAGCACCAGTTCCTGTATCACCACCCAGACTCAAATAAAAAAGCTGAGGATGTTTTTGGCTCTGAGGACTTTCACAGGCAGAATTTAAAGGAATTACAGTTTGCTGGCCAGAGAAGGAAAAGGCCTGATTTATACCCACTGAGCACAGGATATAACTAAATGGTTACACCTCAGTTTACAAAGGGCTCCTTTACAACACTCCCAAGAAATAACCCTCACATGACATTTTGCTGTCTACACCAAACACATATCAAAGAAAGGCTGAGGAGGTTCTCAGCTACTGAGGTTACATCAAACCCTCCAAGGATGAGCTGATGCATAAGGAGGAGACTTATCTAATAAGATTATCAAGCAATAACCCTGCCAAGACTATCTCTGAGAAGCAGCACTGCATGTCTCAAGTCCTGTTATTTCCTTGTACTGACGTGCCTTTAAATCATACAGCTACTTTGTGGGTGAAAAAAGATAAAAATTGATGACAAAGAAGCTCAGGGATGGTTTGCTGTACAGCAGTGTACAGAGCTACAGAGCTGCAGAGTGTCACAGCAGAGCTTACATAAGGGAATGAGCAGAGGGTGAGACAAAGGCAGACCTGAATCCACACAAATCCATCCCGTGGAGCTGCTCCTGGAGATGCTCACATCCCCTTCCTGCCTCGGCCCCAGCACTGCACTGAACAAAAGAGACCCCGAGCCCAGAAGACAAACAGGTTCACCTGCCAAGTCTCTGTTTGGTGCAGATATACAAAAACAGAGACAAGCTTCTGCTACAATCACTGTGAGTGATCCAGAGTGGGGGATTTATTAAATGTGAAATCACAGCTTTTTCTTTTGTACTGACAGACAATTCAAAGGTAAACAGATAGTAGACTCTGATTTTCAACACAGGTGCCCCATTTTGCAATAATATCTTATTTGAGAGCTGCCAGAAATCCAGGGTCTGATTAATTAGCAAGTACACACACGTTACTCAGTGGAGAGGGGAGACCTTCCTCACGGGTTGCCTACATCTGCTCCAACCCATGCCATGCCATGCCATTATCTGCTGGATAATCTGAATTTCTCGTTAGTGGAGTCTGGTGTTTGTTTCCTTTAACACTGAACTTGTTGACTCTCTGTCTTCACCTTGGCATGAGCAGAGGATGCAATCACTGAGTGTCCTCCAGAACACCCAGGGCTGAGCTTTCAGCAGCTCCATCCTCACACACTCCCTTACAGGAACTGCACAGGCAGTTTTGTAACTCTGTCCTGTGACTTCCACAGGTGACTGGGTCTATTTGACCAAGTCACTTCACCACGTTTTTTATTTACAATAAAATTCCATACACCATCAACTTATACCAAGTGACCTGTCTGAGCTGCACTCAAACCCCAGAGCTCAGGTTTCTCCGAGCACATTCACCACAATGCAGCCTTCACTGCTCTGAAATGCCACTAGGGCACATAAAAATATTCCTCTTAGACAATGGAAGCCTCCCTCATTAATAAAACACGGAACAGACAAGGAAACGAAATGAAATCAGATACATTACTGGTTCTGTCCTAATCAGCTCTCAAGAGAAAAGACTTGGAAAATATTTACACTTCGTTTAAAAGAGACCACAGGCAGCCCACCGGCTCTGGAATTAAATAAATCTGGAAGTTTTCATCATGACACCAAGAAACAGAATCACCACTGTAACAGGTTTTCTTACCTAAGTACCCCAATCCTGCAGGGAGTTCTCACAGACTCAGAAAATACAGGTTTCAGTAGATTGATACATTGTCTGGTGGGAAAAATCGTATCAATGTGCTGGTGACAACACTGTGACAGCCGTTCCCAACTAAGCCCAGCCATGTGCGTGCTCCTCCCGGTGTAGAGCCCAGCCTATTTTGTTACTGATCACCATTTAATAAGGCTCAAACCCCACAGTTTGGGCACAGAGCCAGACCCTTTCTCCTGCTTCACGGGTTTGTTTCTCAAGCTTTAATCCCTACCTTTGTTCCATCTCGGGTCTGGCTGCTACAATCCTTTGTGCTCAGGTCATGCAGTCACCGCCCCTGGGCCGGGGCTGGGCTGAGAGCTCGAGTTTGGTCCAGAACTTTTCCCACTACCTCTGCTTGAAGCGCTTCCCCGGCTAACAGGGCACAGGTAGATCCCAGACACGGCCTGAAAAGTGATTATCTTCATGGAGAAACGCTCAGTAACTTCGGATTTTTTTTTTTCTAGATTGCATCCGCAACCATGTGGAAAAACTGCAAGTGAGCATCGCATTCACAGAGGAAAAAACAATTACTAAAATCCAAATTTAGTTATCCTTTAGACAGACACTGTTGGTTCTCTTTAATAAACATATTCTCCTAGCAATTTCTGAAGTGAGCATCGAAATGAGTCAGAAAACAATATTTTATTTGCCTTACAAAAATGCTGTCTTGATAATCCTCAACAGATTCAATAAAGTGTGGGACAGGCAGCAACACCCAGGTGAAACAACTATTTTGGTCTGTCTGCTGGGCTGGGGGTTGTCCTTTATCTGAAGGATTTTACAGGAAATAACCTTTACCTGAAGATTATGAAGGCAGGCAATAATAACCTCTTATTTTAACCTGAACTTTATCCTTAGGGCAGACAGTGCTCAGTGTGCAGCAGTCATCCATAACAATGGGAAAAGGTTTCCTTGAGGGAAAAATCCTCACTGATAACCCCAAATTTAGCCTTCTTAAACCTATGCCAATGAAGAAATTTCAATTGAAAAGTAGAGAAAATTTCCCTGATTTCCACCTTTCATATAATCTCACAGATTTATTGGTCCAATTCTTATTTAATCAGAATGAACACATCTCTCTCAAAACTATTTTTACAGCTTCTTCCATGCCACTCCTCATGCATGAAATATTATCTTTAAACACACCCACAAAGCTGATTTCCCTCTGCCCCCAAATCATTCTGCCATTAATCACTGCTCGAATTTGTTTAAAAATAAGAAAAATCAGCTGGTGAACTTTAGGACAGATGAAGACAAACTGGCATTTTATATTAAAGATACACTGTTATAAATAATTCAAACTAATCTGTAACTTAACTGCTGCAGTTTTAAGTTCTAACCTCTACAATAAGAGCCTAAACAGTCTGACAAAAATCAGGTCTGGAATCCTCCACTGCAATGCTCTCCCTGGGGTCCCATTACCACCTCTTGACTATTAAGAAGTATGAAAAGAGGGAAAATTCAACACATTTAGAGAATATAATTTAAGAAATAAAATCGATATTTAATAAGTTATTTCCAAGGCTCTAGCTGGAAATGTTCATGTTCGTCATCGTTGCTTTTATACAAAGCAATTCCCAAGTTCCCAGATGAAGAGATCTCTTATTTTCTCACTGTAGTTGGAAGAAACTTCATCTGAAGAATTTAAATACTTTTCTGCAGAGGCTTTCGTTAAAGGACGTTTAAACACAGAAAGAGAAGACTGCACGAGGTAATTGGTGCTACTTTTGATATAAAGTAAAAGTAAGATGCTGCATCACCAGAGCCCCGGAGGATGCAAAATATTGCATCATACAGCAATAAATGAATGCAAAACATGTGGAGATACCATATGGTATCTTCGCCAGATAAGAGCAGTACAACACATGCTCATTCTTCCAGTTTGGATAAAAACCTAGTGTTACTTTACATATTCTCTTCCCGTCATAAAAAGTAGACTTTTTGGGCGGGGAGCGAGGAGTAACTCGTGTTTTTGCTGTTTTCTGCCGCCTCGCAGCGCCTCGCCGGGCACACAATGCCGAGCGAGGGCGATCCATCGCGGCGCTCGCTTCCTCCCGGTGCCAGCGCTGCCCGCGGTGCTGCCCCGCACCCGCGGCACCCTTTGCTCCGGGCGGAGAATCTTCCAGCAAAACGCAGCCGGGCCGCACTTTTCCCCCCTCAAAAACAACGAAGTGACTTTGCTTTGCGGTCCGCCGGCGCTATCTCCCGCTCCATCTGCGCGCTCTGACTCACCGCGGCTCCCGCACTCCCTCCCGGCGCCGGGCACACGCCCTCGGCTCCGCTTTTGTGCCCGCACCGCGCCGGGAGCCGCCCCGGGCGCAGCCCCCCGGGTGTTCGGGGGTGCTCGGAGGGGCTGGCCCCGCCGTGCCGGGAGCGGGGTCCGTGGGATCGGCACCGAGAGGCCCGAGGGAGCCGTGAGGGGACTCGGAGCCCCCCGGGAGGGAAGGAAGGAGGGGAGGGGGGGGGAGCGCCCAACGGTCGCGGCGCGCGCGCGCTCGGCGCTCAGACGGGACGAGGCTCCCCCGCCCCACCTCCCCTCCTCTGACTCCCCCCTCGGCCGTACCTTGACGAAGAGCTCGATGACGGGCTCCTTGTCGCCTTCCTTCAGCCCGTTGACCGGCACGGACAGCGCCATTGCTCTCGCTGCTGCAGCCCCTGCCCCTGCCACAGCCGGGACGGCGACGCCGCTCCGCTCCCCTCACCCGCCCTGCGCGCGACTGAGCGCGGCCCCGCCCCGCGCCCGGAGCCCGCCGGGGCCGCGCGGGGTGGGCGGGGCTTCGGGAGGGGGCGGGGCAAGGAGTGAGGGGGCACCGCGAGTGGGCGTGGCCTCCGTGAGGGGACAATGCTGGGCACCGCGAGTGGGCGTGGCCTCCGTGAGGGGACAATGCTGGGCAGCGCGGGGGGCGTGGCCTCCCTGAGGGGACACTTCTGAGGGGCCGCGCCCGCCATGGCGGTGGCAGAGTCCCCTCAGGGATGGGGTCCCCGCGGTCACCCCCGTGTCGCCCATCGGCGCCCCGGGTGTGAGACACCGCCCGCGGCTGCTGCCGAGCTCGGTGACAACGCGTGGGAGCGGCCTTGGCGGGGCCGCAGCCCCTTGGGTGCTGCCAGCCCCCGGGTATGTGTCCCCCCCCCCCCGCCATCGGTTCAGCCCGCCTCACCCTCAAGTGGAAAACTTAAAATCTAGAAACTTCCTCCTCACAGACCCACCACAAACGGCTCCTTTCCTGGCAGGGGGGGAAAATCCATCCCAAGAGGCAGCTGAGTCTCCGGCCTAATTTTCCCCTCACTATTAAGGTCAGGGACTGAGGAGCTGGACAAAAAAAAAACTGTGGGTGAAACGCCGGAAAGAGAGAGGAAACCGCACTTTTCCCAGCCTTTCCACCGAAACAGCAGAGCCACGATCACATTTTCCCCATGCGGCTTCACACAACAGAGCGGCTTTCATGCCTGGGCGCCTTCCGCCCTTGCTCGCAGTCCTCGCTCTCCTTTTGGAAGGCCAGACTCTGTTTTTAATAGTCTGATGGAGCTGCACCTGAGCGTCTCGGCAGAGCCGTTCCCAGGGCAGGCCGGGGCTGTGGCATCCCCCGAGGTGGCCCGCAGTGACTTCAATGCCGTCTGTGACCCGGGACGAGCCTCCCTGTAATTTGTACCCAAATGCAGCCCGCCATGGCTCCACATGGAATGGTTACCAACGGAGCGCTCGCTGCTTGAAACAAAACCTCCCGTCTCTCCAGGTTCTGCATAACCGGATGTCTTTACGCAAATATGGGCTTTGAATGCCCTTGAATTCATCTGGAGTAGGAAAAACTGCTGCGAGCCCCTCTCTGGAGCTGATAGGGCTGGGCCACCAATGTGACAAAGTCCTTTTCATTCCCATTCCTGCAGCTTCTGGACAGCCCCAGCTCCCCAGGAGCAAGTGGAATATCCGTCTCTGCTTGGTTTACAGTCCAAGGAATCTAGCTGATTCATGGGGTGGGACAGCCTGGGCTGGAAACTGGTGTGTCACTGGAACTAAACTGATGTGGGGCTGTGCAGTCCAGCCCGGGCCAGGAACCTCCCTTGGTAATTACCCATTAATTAATTGCAGCCTGTACCATGAAAGGACACCGTCCCACTGTTTCTGTTGTTGTTGGAACGTGCGTTCCAACAGAAGGGAAGAAATTTCCCTTAAATGAGGTTGTCCCAGAGACTCCACAAGCATCTGTCTGAGGCTTTGCATTCACTTTTTTGCACGCAGAGTAAGAAATTCGCACCAGTTAGGGCCAAATGTGGATTCTGGGACTGGTTTAATGAGAGGCAAAGAAAAGTTGGATCCTCTGTCTGCTGGGAAAGGCAGGAGCTGAGTCCTTATTCGAGGACAAGGAACACTGAGCCAGGTACTCCCCCTCAGCCAAGGACCAAGCCTCCCTCTCTGCTCTACCAGAAAGTTTAAAATCCCAGGGTTCTGTCAAACTTGCAGTACTTCCCAGGGCTCCCCACAGCACAGACCCACCTGCTCGAGAACAGGCAGTGGTTTAGCACAAAGAAACAGTTCTCCCACAGCGCCCGCAGAAGTGGGTGTAGAGCAACAAATTTGAGGTCTGCGAGGCTCTCAGGGCCTTTTTATGTTTCCCAGCCCCACAAAGGAGCTGCCAGGGCTGTTTTTCCCTCACTGCTGCTGCATTTGTGCTCCAACAAAAGCTCTCCCCTGCTGATATCTTGCAGAGCAGCTAATAGCTCATTTCATTTATACCCAGCTGCATCAGCTCTGGCTCTGCTTTAATATCTTTTCAATTATTTCACTTTCAGATGACATTTTCCTGGTTTCCAGCTACCACCTACCAAACCTCTCGTGCTCCCCATTCAAGCGAAACCTTCAACAATGTTCAGTCTGAAAGCTTTCAATTCTTTCCTCCTTCAGTAATTGCTGTTTGTATTATTCTGGATTTATTTATTTCTTTTCTAGAACACTTAGAATTAATTTGTCCATGCTTTACATAATAAATCACCAGTGCTCCTAACAATCCATAGGGAAATGAGCATCACCCACCTTTAACAGCAGTGAGGAATGAGTCAGGAAAGTTCAGTGACTTACTCAAAGCTAAATTTGCACCAAGCCCTGGAGTGGGAACAAAGCAACTCTGGCCCCCCACGTGTGCTCAGTGGGGCACTCCCTCAATATTATTTTATGCTGCATTCAGGAGCTTCGTCCCCATTTGGCCGAGCAGCAAAACAACATGAGATTGTTTCATTTCTCTGGCAGTTTTGGCCTTTCTGCAGCAGTTTTTCCATCTCAGACTTTCCAAGTGCTTTTGAAACTGGAGGCATCAGATGTTAAAGATATCAAAGCAGATCCTCTCCTGCCCTGGCTGTGCGTGTTCCTCTGGTGGAATTCTCTACCATGCTGAGTCTGGGGCTCAAAAATGGGTTTTTATTTCCACGGGGAATTTTTCAGGCACAGGAGGAGCTCAGCACAAAGGTCAGGTTGTCACTCAGGGGGTCATATGTAAGAACATCCTATTTTAAAAATTATAATTAAACTGTTGTGAGAAGAAAGATGCTGAGGAGGTTTGGGGAGGAGAGTGCTGGCTGTGGCTGGAAGCAGGAGCCTGTCCTGACTGCCGGGTTCATTAGAGCTCCTGAAAGCCATGCTGGACGCAGCTGGGAGAGGAACCTGCCCAGGGACACCTATTAAAGGAAAGCAGGACTGCCACACCCTGGATATAAATACCAGCATTCCCATTCCACAGCTAATTCGGGATCCTGGGCTGGGATGCAGCAGCGGAAGCACAGCCACCACAGGCCCAGCCCTCGTGTCACAGATGCTCTGCTGAGCTGCTGCCCTCAGCAGGAGCCCCACGTTCCTCCCTCCCATCCAGGCACCGAGAGGGGTTTTGGGCTCCATCCGTCACCTCCCTCCTGGGAGGGACAAATTTGTTATGGCTCATTCCTCTTTTCTTGCCCCTGCATCGAGCAGGGTTTGGTTTGCCAGATTTCTAAGGATTGCGGGGGAAACCCAAATTCTGCTGGTGTCAGACTGTTTGCAGTTTGCTGTGATTCCCAACCAGCTGTCCCTGGATGGCTCATTTTCCTCTGGGGTGGCTGCCAAACTTTAGGATTAGCTGCAGTGAGCAGCTGAGGACACGCGTGGAGCCAGCCCTGGAGCTCGCAGCTGCCACTGGGGAGAAATCCACAGAGAACAGCTCTGTGCTGTGGGCTGAGCAGAGTTACAGCAGCACAGGACACATATCGTGGCATTATGTGGGAAGGTGACCTCATCCCACAGTTTCTGGGTCACTCCTGTGCTCCATGGTCCAAGTTAGCACCGCTCCGAGTGCCGTGGTTGGAGAACTCGACGTTTCTAGGAAATTTTCATCAAGAACTTTCGGTAGAAGTAATTGCAGTTGGAGTAATTTAATAATCAATGCCCTTTCCGTGCTTCTTCCTTTTTTGTTTCCCCTGGATACTGGCATATGGTCCTTTCCCCGGGGAGCTGGATGGTAATTAATGCATTTTGTGGTTAAATGTTTGGACTCAGCATCTCAGGAGGGGACAAAGCAGGCATTGTCTGCAGGTTTCCCTCTGCCGTGGGTCCCCTCACAGAGGCACCGGGGGCAGCTTTTTGGGAATGCTGACACAGGCACAGCTTTCACCTCACTTCCTTTGGATCACAGGGAAGTTGAAGTGTTTGTCACCTCCCTGCCTTTGGAGATGATACCCAAGGAGGGGGAAAAGGAAAGCTGGTTCCCAGGACCACACACACGACAGGAGTCATCGAATGCCTGACTCTCCCCTTTCAGCAGGAGGCTGTTGCTGTGCTCTGCCCGGGGTTTCTTGCTGCCCTACTTTCCAAATTCAGGTGTCAGCCTGTCCTCTGCTGTGAGCATCAGGAAACAAAGATTTGGGCTGCTTCCTTCTGCAGGAAGAGACCTGGAAAGGATAAAGAAGCAGAGATGGAGCTGGGGCTGAGTGCTGGGAAACCTTCCCACGGCAGCACTGTGCAGATGCACACGCACAAGGAGTCCTTCAATAAAAACCCCAAATACACTGCATTCCTGGTTTGAAAAGTTATTTGGGGAAAAATAAAAGCTAGTTTTGTGAGCCTGATTAAAATCTGTATTTCCCCACCTTTATGTATACAAGTTGCTTGAAAGTAAATAAATTCAGGTATTGTCTGTTTTCTTTTAAGGTTAGTCCCCAGGTGATTCAAACACCTGGGCTGATAAGGAGACTTGGTGAAGAAAAAAGCACTACATAACCTGCTTCTCCCGAAATAACAACCCCGGCTTTGCCTGGCTGAGGTTGATTAAGTGGTTAAATCAGCCACAGTCCCCTGCAGCAGCAATCAAACACCACCACTGAGGTTTCCTGCTGAATTCCCATCATCTGAAAAGCCTGGAAGCTGCCGGTAGCTGGGGCTCCCCTAATGAACCCTGTCCATTATATCCCAGCTGGGATTCAGCACCGAGGACTGGCTTCTGTCACGGAGCTGAAATGCAGAAATTCTGTTTGCTGTGGGTTTTTAATGGGCTGCAGGTCTGAGGGACCCGGGAAGGGGAGCTGAGGGAAGGCAGTGCTGGCTCTGTGTGCTGCCCTTTGTGTGTGGGGAAAAGGGAAGCAGCAGCTCCTTCCCAGCTTCCAGCCCCCCTCCCATGGATCTGCAGGAGTCAATCCAGTCACAGCAATGACACCAAGATGCTCGATTTTCTCTCTGAGGTGCAGCCCAACATCAGAGAGAAAGACATTCACAAAAAAAACCCCAAGTTTTTATCTCCAGGCTGGCGTCATCCAAAGCTGTGAGCATTAGGAAAAAATTATTCCCGGTGAGGGTGGGGGGTTAGGTCCCTTCCACCCCAAACCATTCCATGATTCTCTGATTCTATCCGTGCAGGCACCTGATAATCCACCCCAGTTTGGGGCAGGATTGTCACCTCCACAAATCCAAACCACTTCTGTACAGCTGGGCCCCATCTGAAGTTTCACATCTCTGCTCTGCCTGTGTGGTGAAGCTGTGCATCCCAAATCCCCCAAGCTTCCAGGAGGTTCCTTGGGCAAAGTCCCCATCTGGGAGGGATGACATTCATCCCAAGGAACAAAGGGAGCACCTCTCCCAGAGCCACCCTGCTCCAAAGCAATGGCGTAAATGCTGATCTGACTCAAGCAGTGACATGATGAATGTGGGGTTTATTTCCTCTGATCTGAGTCACACTGGAAGGAGCCAGGTTTTTTTTCCAAGTACTCAGGAAAGGAAAGGAATTGTGGGCAGGACAAGAGGCCAAGATGTCACAGTTCTAGCAGGATTTAGAAATAATCTTTCTGATAAAATTATTTGCATTGCAGCAACATGTAGAGCACTCCAGCTCTCCAAACACAGGGACAGAAACTCCTCCACCTTCTCCAAACCTTGCAGCCTGAGGCACTGCCAAGAGAATGACATCCCAAATCCCTGAGATACCCACAGCAGGATGGGGAACTGAACCCAAACCTCCTGAGTCACCAACTCAAAAAGCAGCTGCAATCCACAGCAAAGCCACTGTGCCCTGCAGATGGGGAGAACAACAATCCTGCGGGGCAGGACCAAAGAGTTCCCAAATCTTCCTGTCTCTCTGCTCCTTATCTGCAGCACACGCTCGACCTGCTCAGGCTGAAATTCTGGTATTTCAGATCATCAGGTACTTGCTTTTGCAATTTTAATTATCACCTCTTTACCCCGGTGGTTTGTCTGTGTAATGATTGCTGTAAGGCTCTTCAGGCTCCTACTGAGCAACGATAAGAGCAGGTTAGAGCCAAAAACTTAGGCACAAACTCGGAGAGATAATTGAGGACTGGAGCCATCCCTCTGCCCCCCCGGCCCAGCCAGGGATGTCCAAACTCAGCCAGGTTCTCAGAGCATCTCTCTGAGTACCAAGGCTGCGGAGATTTTCCCCTTTTAAATCCTTTGATTTTATCCCAGCTGATCAGTGCAGCAAGGTGGGCAATGGAAAGGGGAGGAATTTTCACTGAGGGGGTTAAACCACAGACATCTGCTTCTCTGACCCTGCCCTGATCAGCTGCACAAGAGGTTTCCATGATTCAGGTTTCTTTCACAGATTTAAAACTCATTCCAGATAAGCAAATGAGCAATTAGCAGCGCTGCATCTGTGATGTCATTAAAATTCAAAGGGTACTCTGGCTGCTCATTAATAGTGGGATGTGCAGTTGCAGAGGATAAACCGAAAGCCTCTCTTGGCAGCAGGGGGAAACCCCTCTCCCCACAGCCCCCTTGCCCGGGGGTTGGTGCCAGCAGGGCCAGCCCCTCCCCGGCCCCTCTGAGCTTCTCGGTTATCAGCACACTGTTCATCACATGAGCTTCACGAGCCCTTTATCAACAGGAATCTCCCTTACGTCACCGGGAACGCTGAGCCGTGGTGCTGAGGGGACACTGAGGCAGGAGGGGGATCCCACGAGGATTCCCACAGTGTGTCAGCGCTCTCAGCTCAGCGCCCACCCCGGTCCCTCCCCGCAAACACCACCCAAGAAGGGCAGGGAGCAGGGGCCTGGATGAACGCCAGCTGCAGCGGGGCCGGGAAGGGCCTGGGCTGGGGGCAGGAGGAAGGAAGAGGAGCTGGAGAGGGGCCAGATCCCTGCTGACAACGCGGCCGGCCTTGGGAGGGCTCTGAGCAGCAAAGCCTCGGCGCTGCAGCAGCTCCTGCAGCTGCTCCGGCACAGATGGAGACCCTGGGGTGGCTCAGCTCGTGGGATGCAGTGGCTGAAAGGGTCTGATCCCCTTCGGAGGAGGGCAGGCTTTTATCCAGTGGAGAAATTCACCCTGTGGTGAGCTGGGAACCCACAGACCACTGACACAAACCCAGGGCCCTGTTCTCCCACAGAAAATGGGGATTTCTCCCTTTTCACACTGCCCTCTTCACTTATCTCTGTCCTGGATAACCATAGGTGTCCACTTTCCCTGTCTGGAAAGAAGAGTTGAACTGAAAGTGGAGTCTGCCTGCAGCCACAGGGATGGCTCCCTTTATCCTCCCCCATAAATAATAGAAGATTCATTCACAGGCTTGTAACAGATTAAAAATAAATAAATAAAAAATACCTCAATTTTGTTTTGCCAATCATGCTCTTAACGCAATTTTCCCTTCTCGTCCCCTTGTGCTGGTGCCTGTGGACTCACAAAGGTTTTAATAAGCTGGAAAGGTGCCAAACCATTTCTGCCTCATTAAAAAAATATCAACATGGTGACAAAGGTAATTTTTTCCACATCAGTAGTCAAACCCACTTGCTGAATTAAAATCCAGTTGACAGGGAGACTATCAATTTTTAATGGGAGCTTCCTCCCTCCTGGAGAGGGGAAGCCTGGGGGGGTTACTCTTAAAAGGGATCCACATTTCTCACAACCACTCCATCAGCTTTGGTTTCATCTGAAGCTCAAGTTTTAAAGCCTGAGTGAGAAACTACAAAAAGCCCCCCCAGGTAAAAAACCTCCTGAGAGCTTCCCAGGCTGTGCCCCCACAGCCATTCCCTTCTCCCACTGCATGTGTGGGTCAGGGGCTGGACCCCACAGAGCTTTGTGCACTTGGGGTCAGCCCGGAGCAGGACACTCAGCACAGGTCAGGGGTGGGGACAAACCCAGAGGAAGCTCTGGCTGGGCAGATAAGCACCACACGTGCTCTGGAGAGTCCTGCCCCTCACGCTGACCCTCCTCTCCAGGGGCCATTCCCAGCTGAGGTCGGCAGCAGAATTCCACGTTTTTCATAACCACAACAATTTACAAGAGCTGCAGCTCTGCCCCTGGACTGAACACAAAGCCTCTGTGGGGGAACCAAACAATTCCCCACAATTCCCTTCCCCCAGGGCTGCTTTCCCAGGACAGCTGTTTTCCGTGTTTTCTTTCAAGTAAAACAGAAGGATCCTGCACTTCCCAGGGATTCGGAGCATCATCCTCGCCCTGCCTGGATCAGCACAAGGACCACGCCAAATCAACCTGGGCTCCCCAGGATCTGCTGGACAAGGTCCTTCCCCGTTTCTCCCGGGGTTCAATAGCTCCATGCAGGAGCAGCCCCAGCCCGGTCCCGGAGCACAAAGCCCACATTGACTCCGGGAGCTGCCCAGGGCGGCCGCATCCTGCCTTTGTGTGGGAGGAAGGACGCTCCGGACCCACATCCCTCCTGCCTTCAGCTCCTGAAGCAGATGTGGGAGATCCGAAGGATTCCTGACCCCATCCTGGGCTGGGCAGCCTCCCCCGGGCCTGGCCCAGAGGTCAAGTCCCACACCTGGCCCTGGGAGGTGTTGACCACACAATTCCCGACAGATTGATCCCGAATGAGAATAAAGCACAATTCTTACAGAATCTGCCACAACACAAACATTGAAGATAATTAATGACTTGGTGATTAAAACACCTTGCACTGAAGGCTCAGTCTTCTCTCCTGCAGGAAACCCAACCTGTGGGGAGCTGCACTCCTGGCACTGACCCCAGCCCCCCTCGCTGACCCCAGCCCTGGTTTGGGAGGTGGCACGTTCCCTCCTGCAGCGCTGATCTTTAGGATTATCCAAACCCCAAAACAGGCTCGGCACAGCCCCAGAGCACGAGCACGGCACAAGGGAGCGCGGGTGGCTCACGGTGACACTCCAGTGCCGGCTGCAGGCCTGACTCACCTGCCCGGGAGTTGGCCGGCTCCCATTACAAAATCCGACACTCCCAGCTAAAGAAGAATTTCGCAGCGTTTTCTCTCCCTGGGAGATGGGCTGGAGCCACACAACTCCCATTTGCTGCTCAGGTGCAGCCCCTACACAAGACACCAGCAAACCCCAGAGGAGGCACTTTGTGGCTCTTGATTTTAAATAAAAGATTGGGAAAAAAGGCAAGAACAACCCAAACCCTCCTTTCCAGATGCACAACAAACTGTGATCCTCATCCCTTCAGAACAGCTTCCAGTCCACCCCCAGCCTGGTGAGATCCCGAAAGCCACTTGTGGATGTTTAGGTACAAACCTACAGTGAGAACTGGGGACCCCTGTGAAATCATCTCCCTCTGTAGGTTTT
This sequence comes from Taeniopygia guttata, assembly GCF_048771995.1. Taxonomy (NCBI): domain Eukaryota; kingdom Metazoa; phylum Chordata; class Aves; order Passeriformes; family Estrildidae; genus Taeniopygia; species Taeniopygia guttata. The sequence continues at coordinate 3,194,389 of NC_133048.1, read as the reverse complement.
TCTCCTACTTTAAGAGCAATTAAAATCAACCCCACTTTTCCCAGCCATCTTTCCAAGGCTTAATCCACACTCAGTACAGGAAAAATGAAAAATTCACCTCCTGAGTGCCTCCAGCCACCAAGGCAGCAAACACAAACCATCACAAGTGGACCAGAAGATCTCTAACCATGCTGGAAGCTCCCTGAGCTCCACTCACAGCAGAAGGAAATGCTCTGGCTCATGTCAGAACTAAACTGAACAAGTGATAACAAAGCCAAGCACTTCTTTCCCCCAGAACCTGGCTCAGAGCAGCTGAGCTGTCATCCCTTGAGTGCCACACAAAGGAGTCCAGTTCCTGTTGGACTTTCACAGGGACTATCTGATCCTGAGCCACAGGGAGCTCAGATAAGAGTGGCTGGTACAGGACATCCTCTGCCTCCAGCCAGTGGGGGGGAACCATCCCCAGCTGTTGTTTCACACCCAGCTGAAGGGACTCCAGCAGTTCCGGCCTCTTTGAACTCATTCAGGATTGTTGCATGAAGTTCAAAAGTCAAACTGCTGATTAGTCTGGGAAGGCACAACTCCCCATCCCATTGTGCTGAGATTCAATAATCTTTTTATTACCCTGGAAGACATATAATTACTTCCAATAGTTATTTATGAGTAAGACCTGCTTTAAGAGAAACACAATTCCATTGAATTTTCAGTGCTTTGAGACATTGGTGACCCACAGTGGACTTCAAGCAGACAAATCAAGGGTTTATGAGATGATCCTGTAACAGATCATCAGTTATGACACACAACAGCTGGAATGGAACTCCACCAATATACAGCTCTGTGCCCTGCTGAGCTGCTCCTCCCAGAGATGCTTTTACACCAACACACAGGCATTTGGAATTTGGTGCTGCAGAAATGAAGTCAGAGTGCACAACTGCTCCGCCAAGCCCAGGTCCCTCCCTGCAGCCCTCAATGCTCAGGGCATGGATTTGTGTCAGCTGAGGGAGGTTTTGGGATGGCTCCCAGCAAAGAACTCTGCCCTGGTGCTGGGATTTATCCCTGGGCTCCCAGGGAGCAGCAGCAGAACAGTTCTGTGTCCTGGGGCAATTCAGAGTAAATCCTTCAGCTCAGGAAGCTCCACGCAGCACTCCCAGGCAAATTGCCAAAGACACACAAGTGGAAAAATTTAACAATCCAGCCCTGAGTTTCTATAAGCTTGGAACTGTTGTACATACACACCTGCCATTGTCCCACCTGTTGACACAACAAACACATTTTCTTCAGAAGCAGCTACAGAGACTGACCTGTGACTCACCTCAGCCTCACACTCACTGCTGAGGACTCAGTTCCATTTCAATTACACAGCCCAATTAAACTGTTTGTGGAGTTGGATACAATCATTGCAACAAGTCCCTTACCTAAACCCTGTGTCTGTCACTTCACGAGGGTGGCCTGGGTCAGGAAGCCAAAATTCAGCATGAGCAGATCCAGGATAAAAAGAAGTGAGATCCAGGTAGCTCCTGCCTCATCACACCAGGCACCTGCAGGGTCATTTCTGAACTACAAACACAAGGATTTAAAAACAGAGAGAAGAGGTTAACCAAGAAGCTGGAGTGGGGCAGGGGTCAGACAAGTTTGGATTTGGATGAGGGGAGCTCAATCAGAGGATCAGGAGAGAATTCAGTGGTGCCATGAACAGCAGAGACACAGATGGAACCCAGCCCAGCAGAGATTCTGTGCTAAAAAGGGTCTGTGCAACAGCAGGGACAGCTCAGGAGAGGAGAGGGCTCATTATCCCAAATAGTATTTAAATGAAATGTTACTACTTGAATGGATAAGTAGGAAGGAATTAAAATACTATGCTAAATATAATTCAGAAGTTATATTCTTTTTAAACACTGCATTTAATTGCTCTTTTCAAGCTTATCCTCTTTATGGTTAGATGAAAAAAAGAGGCAGAGGGAGCACCAACAGTAGGAACTCCAAGGGAGATGGAAAGGTGGAGGGAAGGTCTGGCCCATCCACAGGTCCTTTATCAGCCCTGGAGGCAGGAGATGGAAATAGGTGTGAGGGAAGATAAGCAGTGACTCAGGTCCTGAATGTATTTAAAGAACTTCTATTAGTGCTAAGATTAAAAGGCACTCAGAGGTCACTAAACCCAGGTAGAAGCAAGATTGGGATGATAAAAGGAGGAGGCATTAAACCCTGAGGAGCTGCACTCCTGCAGGACATCCAGGGAAAATCCAAGTGAATGAGGATCAGCACGTCCCGAATTCGGGTCTGCGGCTCCACAAGTGCCAAATTCACCCAGATGGACTTTGAAAAATGCCTCTGTCCAGAAGCTTCTTGGAATTTATCACACATTTTTAGTAACAGGTGATCCTCAGCATTCCAGCTCCGGAGGAGGTTTACAAGCACTTGAGCACACAATGACATTCGTGTGAAGAAACAAAAGGCTCAGCACAGAGGGAAGTGCAGGAGGAGCTGCTCTGAAACCTCCCCTCCCAGCCAGGACCTGGAGCAGTCCTGCCTCGGGTTAGACCCTGCACAAGGGCAAGGACAGACTCACCAAGCTGCACACTTCACTGTGTACATCACAGCTACTGCAGCTACAGCACTAAAATAATTCAAAAGCACCTTCTAGAAGAACCTCAGGCTTCAGAACTGAGCTGATTTCACAACCACAGCTGGAGTTTTTACAAGAATTCCACAGCAGCAACCCAGCAAGTTTCCAGTGATTAAAAGGGGGTTGGAACTGGGTGCGTTGTAAGGTCCCTTCCCACTCTGTGATTCCATGATTATGGAAAGGCAGGGAGCCCCCAGGATTCCTCAGATGAGCTCTCACACCACTGCAACTCCTTCTCCAAGTTAATCAAACCTGCTGTTCATTTCCTGCAGGGTCTTCAAACACTTTACTTGTTCTGACCAGCAATTTTCACAGCGAATACCGAGTCTGAGCTTCTCCATCCTCTCAGAGCACTGCCCAGGTACGGCTGTTTGACTCCTGCTTGGCAAGAACTCCACAGGAGCATCACTAATTAAAGGGCTTTTCCTGCTCCACCAGGCTAGTTAAAAGCCCCACTTTTCCAGAGCCAGCACAGTGGATCAAACACTTTCTCATCTCTGAGCAGCCATTAACTCTGCACAAAACAAAGCTGATTAGCAAATGTAAACGTCCAGATAAAAATAGCCAACATCTGTTTAAATTTAGAAATTTATTTTGTTTAATCCACAAGCTTTATATAGCTTTAGTTAAAAAAACAAAAACAAAGAACAGTGAAAACATGACAATATCCAAAGTTCAGGTTCCTCTAAACTTTCAAAGAACACAGCTCTGAAAGTTGCTCAGACCATTCCGAAGAACCGTAACGAGACAAGATTTATGAATGGGGCAACGACAGCTCACAAACAAAATTTATGGAACTGAAGGAATTATTATTTTTTTTTCTGGGTCTGCTGATCATGGAAACTGCCCTTTAAAAAAAGAACATAAAAATACAAATGAAATTCCAGTGTTCCAAATCAACATGTTACATCAATATAAACCCACAGTGTCCTGGTAAATAACATGCTTTCATTTATGTACCACTCTAAATTGCTATTCTTGATTGGCTTTAATGGAGACTATACAGGCAACAGTAGAAAGCATTAAAATAGAGATGTACTTCTTGAATTCTGCAGTGGTTTTACTCCTGGGCAAGCCTACAAACCACAAAGGTTAGTAGCATCATGTAAGTGATACAAAAGAAGTCAAATGAGCCCCTCACAAATTCTGCTCAAGGCTCTGCTGGATTTCAAAGAAACGAGGGAACTGACGGTCATGTTTCAAACCTCCAAAACAAATTCCTACTGCTTCTAAAAAGTCTCACTCTAAATGAAATTATGCTGTCAATGAAAGAATGTCACTAGTACACTGTGGACACCTTTTGTAATGTAAATCCATGCCCTTTGTACATGGTGAACCTCAACCTAGCAATTATTACAACAAATGTTATATTCTAAAGCTCAAACACATTTAGCAATTTGAAATTGAATTCTGAGTACAAACCAAATAAAATGTACATTATATCAAAGGGTTGGCCTAGGAGGGGGGGGACACCTGCGCCTTCCTCATGGACCTCAGGGCCTTCTCCCGCAGGTGCTTTTCAAGGTCATCCAGGTTGTCCTCGGGTTCACTTTCTGTCTCCTTCAAACAAACACAGAGAGCTGCTTCAAACACCCCAGGCCCGGCCAGGCTGAGCCCTCCCAGCACTGAAATCCCCACATGGAATCACACCCCCCAAATCTCTCTTTGGAATTAGGGCAGTCAGAACACCAGCACAGCAGTGCACACCCACCCCTTACAAAGTCCCAAATTCTCACCTTTTTGGGTTCTGTCTCTGCTTCCTGGTCTCCCTGTGCTGAGGTGGTGTCTGCTGGAGCCACAGCAGCAGCTACTGCAGCCGCAGCTGCCTTCTCCTTCTTATGCTTTTTGTGTTTCTTGTGCTTTTTATCCTTTTTATGCTTCTTATCCTTCTTTTTCTTCTTCTTCTTGCCACCACCTTCTTGATCGGAATTCTGTAATAAATAATTCAACAGATGTTACAACTCATCTCTAAGGCTTCAAACTTCTCTGGCAAAGAATGGAACTGCCCCTGGGAAACACCTCAGAAGAGGAGGTGAAGATACCAAACAATCTGTTCTCTTCCCACTGGGAATACTCTGAGTTTGCAGAGGATACTGACTATAAATAAGCCCCCCTCACTTTGTAGACCATAAAACTCATATACACTCATGAAATGGGACAGACTTTTCCACAGAAGTCTGATTTTTTTATAGAACATAATTTTCTTCTACACCTGGAGATGTTAAGCTTGAAAAAAATACATTACGTATTATTTTTAGAAGTTTTTAGCTACAAAGAATGACCCCAAGCAGTTTCCCCCTCTATGAACAACTCTGGGGCTGTTCAGCACCTCAGCCTTCCCAACCAGAGCCTGCCCCAGAACCCAAAGCAGCTCTGCTTTATGAGCAGACAAATACCCTGGCAGGTGATGGGCTCTGAGTTGGGCTCTTGGCCTTTTTTGCAGGTGACCAGTTTGCAGAAGGAGAGCGAGAGCGGGCAGGAGATGCAGGTCCTTGGTGTTTTTTGGGAGCTGTCTCAGGTGATGCTGACGCAGATCGGGACGAGGACACGCGCCGGGGGCTGGGGGTGGAAGCCCTGGGGATCACAAGAGTCACAGTCAGAACAAGGGAATATCAGCACAAGAGCCAAATGAATACCTGTGCTTTAACTTGGTCAGGCTGCACTTAGAAGATTTAAACTTATTTAAAAAATAAATAGACTAATTGCTTTACTGATGTGATTAAAAAAAGCAAAACAATCCAATAGCAAAGTGGATCCATAATACAACCTGAAGAGCTGTTAACAGCCCTGCTGCTGCTCAGAACTGATTGCCGCCTTTCTGGTTTAACTAAGTTATAATCACATTAAATGTCAAGAGAACAGCAATGCTATTTAATTGTGCAAGGCTTTCCATTCAGTTACATTTTCCTTCTGAAAAAATTCATAAGCCACGCACCACACTTCTCACAGTCTGCTCAGAAAAGCAGCATCTCACTAAAGACAAAAATATTTACAATTTTAGCAGTTTATCGTGAATGGTCACTTATGGAATTATCTCTGAGCTAATTAGAAGTGTTGGTCCCCTTCAACAGTTAGGTTTAAAGACAAAGTTAAGTTTTCTTTAAAGCCAGCAATTAAAGGGAAGGATATGGGGAGACCTCATGGCAGCATTCCAGGGTCTCATAAAGAGGAGGAGAGGGGCTTTTTATGCAGGTAGCAGAAGGGGAAATGGCTTCCCACTGCCAGAGGCAGGGTTAGATGGGATATTGGGAAACACTTCTTCCCTGTGAGGGTGGGCAGGCCCTGGCACAGGGTGCCCAGAGCAGCTGTGGCTGCCCCTGGATCCCTGGCAGTGCCCAAGGCCAGGTTGGACACTGGATGGGCTTCAAGGTCCTTTCCCACCCAAACCATTCCGGGATTCTAGGATTGCTTAACTACTTTCACTGCACTACAACTAAATGACAACCCCCCATCAACCCCAGAGCAGACAAGATGGGTTTTTTTACTTTGTTTTCTTGGGTTCTGGCGTTCTGGACACCCTCCTGATGGGCCTGCTGCTGGGTGAGGGTGACTGTCTCCTCTGCGGCGATGCCGACGCTCCGCGGCGCGGCGGCTGAGGGCTGGAGGAGGGGTGGGAAGCTCGAGGCCGTGGTGAAGGTGAATGCCTTTTGTTTTGTGGTGGAGAACGCGTTTCCCTGTTGGATCTGCTGGGAGGAGACCCCTTCCTGTGCTTGGAAGATACGGAAGGGGAGCGCCGTTTAGCAGTAGGGGAGCTCCTCTGCTTTGGCGGTGGGGAGTGGGAGACTCTGCGCTTGGACTGCGGGGAAGGGGAGGCCCTTCTTTTGGGAGGGGGAGGAGGAGAAGCTGTTCTCCTCTTGGGAGGGGGAGATGGGGAATATCGCCTCTGGATCGGGGGGGAGTATCTCCGTGGAGAGGGAGAACGTCTGCGCGGGGGTGGTGATGGAGACCTGCAAAGAAAACAAATGTTCAGGGGCCACCCAGGCATGGCAATCAGTCAGCAGTGCCTGCAGTGCACCCAAAGAGGGGGAAAAGGCCTCTAGAGTTCTTTAAACTTATCAAAATTTAAACTGGAATTCTTTAGAAGTTGTAAGAATTTAAAATAAAACTCGTTAAAAGTTGTTATCCAGAAAGGTTATGGTTGCCCCATCCCTGGAAGTGTCCAAGGCCAAGCTGGACAAAACTTGGAGCAACCTGGGCTAGTGGAAGGTGTCTCTGCCCGTGGCAGGGGGTGGGACTGGATGATCTTTAAGGTCCCACCCAACCCAAACCATCCCATGGTTCTGTGATTCTGAGTCAGGATTTCCAGCAGCAGCGCAATGACATCCAGGCCATGCACCTGCCACACCCAACCTCACCAGCACAACACAGCCCCCCCAGCTTCCCAGTGAGGAAGGCACTGGGAGCAGAGTCCTTTTCCCATGCCAGGGCAGCAGGGGTGCCCGGTGCGGTACCTTCGGCGAGGCGGGGACGGGGAGCGGCGGCGCCGGGGCGGCGGTGCCGGGGAAGGGGAGCGGCGCCGGCGCGCGGGGGGCGGCGAGGGGCTCCTCCTCCTCCTGCTGCAGAAAACAGGGACTGATCAGGAAACTTCCAGCTCAGCCACCAGCTGCTCCGTGCTCTGCTTCCACTACACAAAATCTGCTCCTCCATGCACCTTAAAATGGAATTCTACTGGGAGCACTGATGGAAAGAAATGTACTTAAATAGTTCTGAAGAGTGTGAGATGACGAGTGTCTGACTGGTGACCCTGAGCCCACCACAGGTGTCTGACTGTGACCACGAGCCCACCACATCAGCCAGGACACAACTCCACATCTGCACAACCTGATCCATCACTACCTTGTAGCCAGAGAAAGACCAAATGGTTGGAATAAGCAATGGATCACATGCTGGTTTTGCCTTGAGTGGAGTTAATTTTCTTCACAGTGTGAAACTGTGCTCCATCTGAAAACCAAAATTATTTGTTTCTTGAAATGCAGTGAAAAAAAACCAGAGTGGCTGCTAAACTGCAGCTCTCTGGATTAAAACTGTTCACCAAATGAGCCATTTTCTGCTTTGCAGGGTTTACAACAGACTTCTGGAAGGGAGAATTTTAATCCAACACATTCTTGCATAGAATCTTAAAGGAGAGGAATATTGGTAAAGTGAAATATTTCTTTTTTTAAAAAAAGCAATTAAGATAAAATGACTGGATAAAGGAAAATTGAGAGCAATTAAAAAGCAAAGCAGCTCATTTACATTAAGTGAGATCTGATTTCAAATATGCTGGGTATTGTTCTCCAAGGCAATGAAACACACTTTTATAGATAAGAGTTCGCTCCAAAATACAATGTTCTTTTATGATCCAAAAAACCCCCAGTCTTCAAATGTACTAAGTGTCCTAATTAAACATGTATTTATGCAACAGGCAGTATGTGAATTCAGTGTGTTGCAAAACAAGATCAAAGCCTTTGAATCCCAACCTGTTTTCCATAGAAATGTTTGACAGGATCCATAATCAGGAAGGCCTGCATTGGTGAGGGAGTCATCCTTATCTCCTACATCATGGTGTGTGCTGTGAGTATCTGCTAGCTAGGGCTTAATTACAGCCTGCTCAAGGGTCATTACATCCAATTAATAAACCCATCAAGCTTCCTGCATCTTTCTAAATTTCTAGATCAACAGAGAGCAAAAAGTGTCACAAATAAAAAAGTCACTGCTGTTTCACTGATCCTCTACTTCCAGTAGTTCCAAATATCTCATGAACTGAGGAATGAGTTTTGAAAACTCCAATCATCTCTGACCCAGAAGATCAGGATCTTAATTGCTTGTTGCAAGTATGCAGGAGGGTTTTGAGTCAGTGGCAGCAGGAACCCACCACTGCTCACCCAAAGCTGACGTCTGAAGCGAGGAGCCCCTGAGGAACACAAGTGTTCAGCTGTTTTCAGGCATCAGTGGGATGTAACAACATCAAAGTTATTGATGTCACAGGCTGATGTGAATTAACAAGGGGTGAGCAGCGAGGGACACAGAGTAGGTGTGTCCTTCTCTTTTTGCCAGTGAAATGGTTCCAGGTCCAACACACAAAGGAGCACATCAGTCTGAATTTCCCTTACTGGAGTGTGCAAATCTCAAGGACAAAAGGATGGCAAATGCTTATCCATGCCAAAATAAATGACAGCCTGTTTAAGAGATTAATTTCTAACCAACCTTTTCATCACTGGTGATTGCCACCTCTTTTCCATCTGCATCCTGAGAGCAGTGGAGGGAAAACAAAACAAAACAAAACAGATCTATCTGCCACGGATCTGAGGCAAAAATGAACACGATCAAAGAAAGGTCAGAGCAATTTTTGCCAAATGAGTGTAATGGGAAGAAAACCTTGAAATAAGACTGGGCAGAGTGGGCATGACTTGATGTGTGTTTGGTGAAAGTTGCAGAGAGATAGACATGAAATAACAGGAAGGGATGAGCTAAGCTCAAGCAGTTACCGAGGGGAGGAATCCTTCTGGCGCTTGCGGGGCGAGGGGCTGCGCGAGTGCGAGTGCCGGTGGCGCCTGCCCACCTCCCCGTTCTTCACATTCGATCTCTTGGGCCTCTCCTCTTCTGAGGAAGATGAAGAACCAGAATCTGCAAACGTAGAAACAATCACTCTCTGGAAAATGATCCTTGTGACACTGGTTACTGACAGGGCAGTGCTGCAGTTCAAACCAACATCATCTCCCGCAAAATGAGAACCCAAAATTTAAAAGCAGATCAACTGAAGGTGTTGGCTGAACTTGAGTGATAGATAAATCTACTGGGGAAGGGTAAAAATACTTGCAGTGATCTAACTATTCCCATAAAATCTGGCTAGACAGATAATTTAAAAGGTGAACTGCAGCTACTTTTTGAAACAACGTGACAAAAATATCCAGGTGAATTTACTGATCTCAAGCATTAAAGAGTCCAAAGTAAGGACGGATGATTTAATCCACAGCACACATTTGTGTGTGCTTACAACATTTGTGAGAGTTTAGAAGCGTAATTTTAAAGACATAAACCCATTAACAAAAGATGTAATGACCTTTAAATGTCATAATTTTATTCCTCCTGAGCAATAATTAGTGACCTCATTATGAGTGGCAAATCTGTAATTAAGTTTACAATAGCACTGCAGAGCACAGAGCAAATAGTTTTAATCTGTATTTGAACTTAAGCTACTTCCTGCAAAAGGAAACTACAACCCAGTTTTAGGGGACTTCTTTGCTCCATACCAGATGAAGACTGTTGATTTTGCCTCCTGTACTGGCGTCTCTGTTGGACAGAATCTGCTGCAGCCATTTTGCCTCCTTTGTCTTCTTCTGAAAGGACACACAAGGACAGGGCACTTAAAACAAGGATACAGATTTACCTTATGCAGGCAGAAGCAAAGTTATAGAGAGCAGACCATCAGGTATGGGGTTTTCCTCCATTCAAATCTTAAGATAACATAAGGTTGGAATACTGTAGCTGAACTTTCATTCCAAGCACTCTTGGATAGATGGAGGCAGCAGGAGTGATCACCTTTAGAGTCCTGAAAACTCTTGATTTCAATGCTAGACTTCCAGGAGGGCCCAGCACTTCACTGTCCAAGTATTTTTGACTAAAAACCCCACACCCAGGAGCAGAGCTGGGTAGCCAGAGCCGTACCTGATTCTGACAATTCTGCTTTCCTGGGTTTGGGCGCTGGCGAAGGAGACTCTCTTTTCTCAGTACTCTTATGTTTGGGTGCTACAAGACAAAATGGAACAGCTCAGCCACAATTCACACCGTTCCTTCACGCTCTTCTGTCCCTACAAAACGTACACGGGCTCTCTGATGGAACAGAAGCCCCGAGCGGCAGCTGAGCCGCCACGGTGTCCCTCACCTGAAGCCCTGCTGGGCGAGACGGAGCCGCGGCTCTTGCGGGCGCGGTTGGACTGCTGGGGAGTGGGCGAGCGGCGGGGCTTGGGCGGGGGGCTGGCGGGGGGCGAGGGCCGGTGGCGGCGCCGGGGGGGGCTGGCCGAGGGGGAGAGCCGGCGCGTTTTGCGGGGGGGGCTGGACACGGGTCTCTTGGGAGGCTTCTTTGGTGGAGAGCGGGAGCGCGACGAGGACGAGGAGGAGCTGCTGCCGGACAGCGATGCTGAGGAGCGTCTTCTCCTGTAAATCAAAGCCCACATCAGGTCCTGCCCGGCCACAGCGGGGAACATCTCAGCACAAAAAACAAAGAACTGCAGTTGTTTGCAAGCACAGACACTGAGCCACAGACAACAGCACTTCCCAAACATGGTGGACTGCCTGCAACACTCGGTTTGGAGAAGAGGAGGATAATGTCCAATCTTTCACAGTTATTCTTAACTACAACTGTGAGCAAAAATTGTTAGTGTCACCTTCACTGGCTTTCTGTCAATCTACAGGCTACAGCTAAGCTTTGCCCCTGGAAACAATTAGTTTTGGTTGGGCTCTCTAACTTCTGGGTGGTTAAGAGAATTGTCTGTGTTAGCATACGTGACTTAATGATCTCCAGAGCAGATCTGGTAAGAGCTTAGTGTGCAAGGACACTAAAATGTTTTACACCAGGAGGTGAAAATTTCAGACAACTTAACAACTTAACAATTCAAAATCGATCTATCCATCCTTATGTTTTAGTCTTTCATCTTTACTTCGCAAATTTAAAAGGCAGGGCCTCAGAATTCTGCGGCAAAATTTGTGGCAAGTTCTGTTGCAATTGTGTACCTGCAGAATCCACCTTTGGCTGCAGAATTCCTGAGAACCTGGAAAAAAGAAACCCTACCTTGAGTGAGATAAACATTTGCTGAAAGGGTGCTCTTGTACATTTTGCAACATACATGTTCACAGTTTTCCCAGTAACTGTGTGAAATGAACATATTGACAAACTCAGGAAATAGTCATCACCTTGTCACAGAAAGGAAGTGTTGCTTCCTCAAAAACAACTGCTGTACACAAGAAGCATCACTTTGATTCTCTTCCTATGAAAAGGATCAGAATCTGTTCTCTCTCCATGAAGACAAATGTCTATTTTGACACTGCCAAAAGCACATCATTTACTTTGCAAGGCAGCTAAGAGCTTTGCCTCTAGAGCAATTCTTATGCTGTGAAAAATGTGACTTTCAACACCAGAGGGCAAATCTTGAAGAATCTTAAGTAAGAGAACATGAAGAAGAAACATATTTAAAGTCCAAATTTAATTTTATGTGATAGAAATACAAGTCATCATTAAAAATTCCCAACGAGTAAAATTCCCAACTTGTTCTCATTTTTTTCCCCAGTCAGGAAATAAAAATACTAAAACTTAAGCAAAAAAACCCTAAGAAATCATGTCAGCCTGTGCTGGGAGCTACTCAGAGCCATCTGAAGAAGCAAAAAAAGAAAAAAAGCTCTGAAATCGCCACTTTTCAAAAAGGTGGAATTCTCATCACTACCATAACTCAGAAGAAATAATTTCACATTTGCAACTGTGTTCCCCCACAACACACTTAGGAAATGTGACACTGCAGTTCTTCCATCACTCTAATCACACACCTGCCAGTGCTAAGGTGAGATGAATGAGGGAATTTTGCTAACACAGCTACAGCTCCCTGTAACTTTGTGGGTTTAGCACCTCCAGCTGTCTCAAAAAGCAGGGCTCTTACCGCCTGACAGGGGATCTGCTCCTCCTGTGCCTGGGTGGGGGAGGCATTCTCCGGGGCGGGCTCCTCCTGCGCGGGGACGGCCGGCGCCGCGGGCTGGGTCGCCTTCTAGGGGAGTAAGAGCTGTCACAATCAGAATTCCAGTGAAAGGCAACTATCTAACTTCCATAGTTGAGGAAATCTATGCTCGGGCACTGAGTGCACAGCTGCTTTTCTCCAAGTGCATCGTAGCAAGGCTGTATTTAGGTGAGGATGCCAAATGTACAGACACAATCAGGGCTTTGAAGTTTAACAACATCTCTCAATTAAGTAGTAGAATAATTAAAAAAGGGGGTAAAGAAAGTATTTTACAGCATTTTCAGCATCAAACCCATGTCCTAAAGAAAGCCTATACAATTCTTATTATCAATATTAAGCAGCCCAATTCCTTCTCTGATCAGTGCTGGTCACTGTGAGCATCTTCTCATAAATCAATACAAACACTCCCAAACACATTTGTACACCAAATGCATCCTTCTTATTTGGCCCAAAACATCCACAGCTCGACACCTCTAAAAACATCACTAACCAAGAACATTAAGTGGCACCTTCAGCAGAAAATATTCTCAAGCTTCACAATCAGCACATGAAGCCCTACCTTGACCGTGATCTATGGCGCCTTCTGGGTCGAGAATGAGATGGAGAACGGGATCGGGACCTTGACCTGGACTTGGACCGAGTTGGGGATCTCTGACGAGTCTTCTCCTTCTCCTTCTCTCTCTCCTTCTTTGAATTACGTTCTGGTGAAGTTTCCTTAGTCTCTGGTACAGGTGGTTCAGGTTTAGGAGCTTTTGGGATATCACTGTTAAAAATAAGGACTTCATTTGTAAGCATATACAAACCACAGCCTGCAGAGCAACATTTCAGAAGCTGACAAGATATTCCCCTACAACAAACATTCTCCTGCCCATTCTCTGACAAACTGCTCCAGAACTGTGGAAAGAGTTAGAATGTGTTACAATGATTCAAAAAGGAGAATAAATAACATAGAGGCTACGTGATGACAACCAATTGGAAGTCAAGATGACATTTTCACAAGTGCCAATGATGAGCAGGACAATGAAACTAGAGTGGCAGCAAAGCACACTGCCCTTAGAATTCTACACAGAGCAAAGAAACCTCACTGAAGATTCTAAAATAAATGCCAGGCTGTTGCAGGGGCACAGGAGGAGCAGGCATTGCCCAAGCCAAGCTCCAGTGAGGTATTAGAATAATAATTCCATTTTTTAAAGGCGATACATGGCTCTACACGCTGAGTTCTCACCTGTTTGAAGTTGCCTCTTGCACAACAGTCTCCTTTGGTTTCACGGAGGGCTCTGGTTCAGGAGTGGCCTCTTTCTTCTCGGGGGCAGGGGTGGCACTGCGGCTCTTGGTGCGGTGGTGGGGCGAGCGGGAGTGGCTGCGCTTCCGCTCGCGGCGCACGGGCGACGACCGCCGCCGCGGGGAGGGAGAGCGGGACTTGCGTCTGGGGAGAGACAGGGCACTCAGAGCTCGGGGACACCCCAGCCCAGAGCCCCCCGCACCCAGGGACACCCAGCACTGCACTTTCTGCTGCTGACTGACAGATAGACAAATTAAAGTGTCAAATAAAAATCCCAACTCCCTCAAAACTAAAGCTAACAAAGCCTGGAACAGATAAACCACTAAAAACAACAGCCCTGTCAGAGCTACTCTGGTTTACTTGCAGTTCCTGCTCAGCAGTAGGTCAGGCCAGCCTGCTACAATAGCTAAGGGGAGTATTTCCACAGCTCAATTAATTATTCTCTGCCACGTGTCCTCCCTCTGCTCCTGATATGCTGCCTGTGCATTTTCATTACCTTCTTGGGCTCCTGGATCTGTCTCTTTTCTCTCTGTTGTCTTTGTCTTCCTTATCTCTCTTCTCTTTGTCTTCATCTTGTTTCTTCATGGAAGCCAGTTTCTCCTGCTCTATCTGTGCAACCAAATACCAGCACTTAACTCAGAGGCAGCACACAGACCTTATCAAATATGCATGTCCAACACCAGCAAATATCTGCTTCAGGACTGGAACATTTTGCCCAGACAGCAGAGTTCTGCTGATCCCAAAACGTCTACTGAAACAGCCCCATGCTCACAACTCAGCCACAATTCCATTTAAAAGAAT